>NC_046341.1:660640-1321281 GCF_000738735.6 Corvus cornix cornix
GGAGATTTGTCAACTATAATTTCTATAACCCTTGAACTACAGAGAAAACACTCACATGCAGCAAAAGCAGGAAGGCACCAGACCATTTATTATCGATCTCTGCTTTTAGCCATAGGTTAGACAGAAAGTTCTGGACTGCTGCTATCCAGCTGAAAAATACGGTTTAGGTGGCTCCACATTTTGGAATACAAGGAAGCCGAAGGTGAGCCAAAGTCAAAAGAAAACCAAATCAAACAAACAAACCCCGCCATCATGAAACCACCTTCTTACACCTCAAATTTTATTTTAAATTGCTCACATCAAAGGCACAGTTACGTTGATCCAAAACACTCCTGTAAAGAAGTTAAATTATAATAAAACTTTAAGGAATTAGTACATTTTTCCCTAAGTGAGAAAAGCAAGGAGTAACACCATTACGTCAGTTCATCTTGCACAAGAGACGTGGATTTAATCTCAGCCCAGGAACACGGTTGTTACTGCCTGGCTATTCCCTCTACATAGGCAGGCTTTGACCTTAAAGCCCTTTTTTCTAAAACTGGGATTCATCAATTAAAATCTGTTTTCTTTCAAGTTAACTCTTAGGGTATGCAGGAATATCTGCCAAAGAGGGGAACTGAGTGCAGCTGGAGCAGGAGAAGGTGAGAATGAGCATAAGGAGAAAGAATTAACAGAAAGAATTCAAGTATAATAGAGTAAAATTCACAAAACCGAATGTTTTTCCTGTTTCAAATTCAGGGAGCGAGCCCCATTTTTTCAGGTAAATGAGATATCAAATGAGCTTCATTGCTTCTAACCATATCCAGCTCCATCAGTGAGAACAAATAAAATCCCCTAACTGACAGATTCAACATCCTGAAGAGGGAGAGGCCAGGGAGGTTATCAGAAAATGGGGTTCACAAGAGGTAATTATAGCCTGTGCTCACCCTGCTTAGGTGAGGCAGAACATCACAATACAGCTCCATAAAAATCAAACTATATAATGCAGAGGCACCAGTTTACTGCTCTCTTTGGTTTTGCTTTGGGAGCAGTTCATTTAAGACATAATAAATTGAAGTTTTTTTCTCCTGTCCCTCCATAAATCCAGGGACAGTGCAAATGAGGAGGTGCTCATTAAGGACAAAGGAAAGGGGCTCCCCAGACAGTGACACGAGCTGGGAGCATTAAAGCTCTCATTAAAGGGAGCCCTGTGCTTTTTGTAATAAGGAATATTACTTAATAACACTCCAAGCATGGTTCACTTCATACTGCTGAAGTGAGCTTTTGGGGGGCAGTGAAGGGGAAAAGAGGGAGCATCCACAGTACCACAAACATCATAAAAACAGAGATGGAATTTTGCCTGTAACGAATTAATAGTAAGTAAGGAAGTGTCACTGACTGCCTCTAACTGAATGGCTTCATGCAACACAGGGATTCAAGGATCCTAGGGGGATTCATGGAATATGTCAGACTTTACTCCCAAATGAACAAACAAAACCAGACTGGAGGGACACAGGTAGAAAATAAATTCTGTTCTCAAAGCAGAAGGATAACAAAAGGTTTGAAGCCACCACCGGGGCAGTTGGCCAAGAAACCACGGCTATTAACACATTACATTCTTTGCGCACATCACAAACTTTCCCTAAGAAAATCTTGTCGTTGTCCCTACAGAATTTAATTCTGGTTTTGCCAAGCCATCACTCCCACCTGTCAGATTACTTTGAGTTGTGCTGCTATCACTGAGTATACTCACTACCTCAGCTTTCTGTTGTCTGAAATCTCAGTAAATATATTTCCTACTCTGTGATTCAGCTCATTAAAGCAAACACTGCAGTGGACCCAGGGTCAGGGTGGACCCCTGCCAAAGCTCAGTTTATACCTCCTTGCATTCTGACAGTGACAAGTTTGCCCTAAAATGATTCTTCAACCCATTCTACACCACTCATCTCAACCAAATTTCCTCAGCTTGCTTATAAAGTCATGTGAGGAGTGTCAAAAACCTCCCTAAATTTGAAATCTACAACAGCAATTGCTCCTTCCCTGCCCATACCTGTTACGCTGCTGTACAAGTTGTTGTGTTGCTTAGACAATATTTTTTCTGTCAAGTCTGTGTTTGTTATTCATTCCCTTGTCATCTTCCAAGTGCTCACAAATAGTTTGGTTTCTTTTCCCAGAATTTCAGCAGGAACTGGAGGTTACAAGACTGGTCTATAACTCCTGTCTCAAGTCAGGACACTGAACTGTCTTCCAGGATTTCACCTTCCCTGTGCAAGTCTTCAAAAAGAGCCACCTCTAGTTCTGAGTTTATTTTGGCTCTACATGTTCTTCTAATGAGTTTTGAAACCAACAGTTCTGACAGCAGCTCTTTTGGACACTTCGAGCTGTTTCATTTCTCCTCAGGACTCAGATCTCACCCCTTTGGCAAGAGCAATAATTACAGTAACTGCTGTCCCGTGGGCAGCTTCAAGAGAGGAGGATACAGAAACTTTTGGCTGTCTCAAAATTCTCTTTGCTCTTCACTGAATGGTGGTCCTATACTTTCCTTTATTTTCCCATTCCTCACATTCTTAGCATTCTTATTTTTGGTATTTTGATACAACTTGCATCCTATTTGATGATTTGTCCTCTCTGGTTTTGTCACGATGTGCTCTGCTGTGTTTTTATATTTATTCATGTCAGTCTGCAAGGTGGTTCCTTACACCTGTCATCCATCCTCTGCACTAGGATAATTTGCACTTGATAAAAAGATTCCATTTATGTAATTTTTTAGGTTCCGAGTCTGAATAATTCCCAATAATTGTCACATTAGGTGTCCAAGACTTTCACTGTCACTGATTATTCTTAGTTTTATTTGCCCACTAAACTCAAAACTTGCTGCCCTTTTGCCTGTGATAGCCCAAGTAGTTTTGGCTTGGCCTTCTGCCTTCCTTTCACATACTCTACATTCCAGCAAGCATTTAAGTTTTTTTACGCTACTGGTATATGGGGACTAACAATATTGTCAACTTCTCTCCTGTCTGTAACTGGAGGCCACAACAAAGAGAGAAAAATCAAGCCCAAGCTTGCACTCATTACTGATGGCAGTGCTTATTCACGGGTCCAAGAACATCCATTCCTCCAACTTTGCAAAAGTACTTTCACAAAGGGAACCCAGCCCCAGCACATTTTCTCTCCCATTTAATAGGCTGCTTTAAGAGCACATTTACTTAGTCCTCATCAAACACGGGTAATTGACAGCTCTCCACCCCCAGCATCCCCACTCCGAGAAGGCCGTTTCCCCAGGAGCCGCCTCAAACAACCTCAAACACTTTATTACTGGTCAATTTGGGTTTCCTGCCCACTGTAAGTGGCAGTGCTGAGGGTCTCTAACTCTCTCTTGTCTCACTAATCAATATAAGCAGTCACTTCCACGGCATTTCCCTGCTACTCAGCAAGAAGGACGAGAGAGTGCCACGGGTTGTAAACAGCGGAACAGCCTCAGGGGTACATCAGAAAGTTAAACTTCAGAAACAGGAGCCAGGAGCCTGCTTTTATTCTGGACTTTTGGGCTTCTTTGGGGATATTCTCTGTTTTAATTCTTTCCAGCCAGAGCAAAGCACTGCAGTTGGTTTGATGCCATTCGCACTAACAGCCTCGTTGGTGGGGAGGGTCACGGTCCCCCTCCCAGGCACAAAACTTCCCTGGAAGCAGCACGTGGCAGGAGACAGCACCAAGAAATTCCATAAAGTGCCAACCACAGCTTTACAGTCACCGTGTTACGGGTATGAGAAAGTCAGGATTAAACAATTATTGCCTGGAACTAAGGCAGTAAAATTTGTTTATGAGGTAAATTTTAACAAGAAACAAACAGTTAGTGTTGTTTATAAGCAAACTTGAGCTGTAAAATCCAGGGAATGCTTTGTAAATGCCCGTCCATGGGCCAGGTGAGGTCCTGGAGGGAAGCTCCCTGCTGCTTGCAGCTGGCTCTCACGCACAAGTGTGACCAGCTCCAGTGGCCAGGTGACATCAGAGCCAGTGGCTTTACCCAAGGATGGCTGGGATAAAACCTTCACTTTTTGGTAAAGGTATTTCTTCTCACAGGTCTTTCCTTCCACTGCATGGAACAACCTCCTTGTCCTGTCCATACCCCAAAATGGCCACAATGACTAATCATAGCATTCTGGTATTGTTTAGGTTGGAAAAGGGTTCTAATCTCCTCAAGGCCAACCATGAATGCAGCACTGCCAAGGCCACTGCTAAACCATGTCCTGAAGTGCCACCTCTGCATCTGCAAGATGCCAAGAGATAGAAGTTTGTGATCCAACAGCGACTAAGTCAAGCAGAGTCTGTTCGAGGCCCCCTCTGACATACAGAGTACTTGGATCCAGTCCTAAATTCAATATAGTCTGGTTTCCCACTGCCACCTTTTTTAAGAGGAATTGCCCATATTCTTACTCAACACTGCAACATACTCTGTTTTAATGAAATTATTTCGCTAGGCTGAGCCCCAGGAGGACTTTGGGGTCTCCCTGCAGTGCAGTGCGGCCGCGCCGTTAATGCCAGCGCAACAGCGAGGAGCAGCTGCTCAAAGCTGACTCCTTTAGCAGGGCAGCGGAGACAGCATCCACACTTCCACAGCCCCAAGACAGGATAATCCAGGGATGCTGCAGATGTGGAGACTAAAGACCAGCCCCTGCAAAGCAAGAGTCAAAAGCTGATGTGGAACAGCAGGGACACAGAGGTAGGGCCAGAGCAGTTCCTGCACCTGGCTCTGCAGCATAGCCACCCTTCCACCTCCACGGCCACCCAGTGAGCACATACTAGCTGGGCAGTACCCAGGAATGCTAATACTTTCATTAAAACCCTCATAGCACCACTTGGCATACTCTGAGGAAGGAAATCCACCTTTGCTGATCCCACTTTACTCTTCCACAGCAAGAAAGAAATAAAAAACCTGGGGGAAAAAATGTAACATTATTCTTTTTACTGCACACACACACACACAAAAATCTTTAAAAGTGAGTATCTGCCTACTGCAAAGTACTGAGGTGAAAAGGGAGGTGTTATCATCCCCGTTCCCCCAGGATCTCTTAGAGCGTGTGTGTTTCTGTGGTGGTTGGCTTGTGGTTTCGTTGTTCACTACAGTTTCCCAGAGCCCTATATTTTACTGAAACATAAGTACAGGCCCACCAATTTGCTGACAAGCTGATCTATTGGCTCTAGGACACTGAGGGGAATTATGCTCCTGCCGCCCTGATGCTCTCCTTTGTTTAGAAAAAGAAGAGAGAAAGAGAGAGAGTGAAAAAAAAAATCCTCAATCGTTTAGTACAAGTCATTTTACATGCTGGGATAATGAAGTATAAAAATGCCTTCAAAGGACTGATTTCCTACTTTTAACTCACTACCAGCCGAGCTCTTTGTGAGGCCCTCTGGAACATGCATTCCCAGCCCCACTCAAACAAAAGAGCTGCGAATTCATTAAACTATTTAATTATGCCTTTTTATTTTTCTCCATTAGCAAGCCCTGCCAGTACAAAGTAAATAAAGCCACCATGGTCTTTCCCCAGCAGACACACTGACTGTTTTTATTCTTTATTCAGTTTACAATATAAAGGGCTATTTTTCCCCCCTCCTCCTATTCTTGGCGAGTTTCCTAATACAAGCCCTACAAACAGAAGCATCCAACTGTACATGCGACGCATGGAAGCCGGGAGCAGCACTCAGCATTGCGAGCACATACCCCAGACAGCTTTCAAAGTACCAGCAGCCAACGGCAGCCAAACAGCACTTTGCAGCCAACGCGGAAAAGATATTAGCTTTTTTTTTATACTCTAGTAAATTTGCTTTTTACATCTATTTCTTTTCAGAAAGGCTTGTTATTGAGCTTACTGTCCACAAATTCCATTGATCTCAGGCTGTGACTCAATCCATATGCTCACGCTTTGACACCAGCACAGCAAGCAAGCGATACAAATCCTGTTCAGGCTACAAACTTATTGATTTTATAGATTTCCCCCAAAGTTGTGATAATGATATATCATTGTTAAATTTGGTAGAACAAACTGCTTTCCCAATCTGTCAATGCGAGCATGAAAACCAATTCACAGCCTTGTTTAGAAGGCTTTCCCTTCAGAAGAATAACTACTGCTGGCGGAGGCAGATCACCAACACCCCGCCGCTGGCAGCGGGGTGATGGATGTCACCTTTCCAGTTACCCTTTCCTGACCTGCAGCCCACTGCGTTCCCAGACTTGCCTCCTGGTTCTGAGAACCACCCTTATTTTTCAGAAGCCTTTCTCAAATTCATTATTTAAAACTTGCAGTAGATGTAAACCGTAATAATAGCTTTTAAACATATTTCCTTTAAATATTTTAGATGCATTAAGATGACATGAGAATTATTGATTTTAGCAAATCACTTTTGCTTGTTCTGTTCCTGTGCTCAGATAAATGGCAAAGCCGTGCTTTTCCCTTCCATGAGAGGGAGACAGAACACTGGCTTAAAGAGGAGTGGCCTCACTCCCTGCTCCACCACAATTCCTCAACCTCCCAACAGTGGGAACAACGGAACGTGTCCCTTCACAGCGACTGCCTTCCCCTGCCAAACCCACTCGGGCATTTTCCTCATGGCTTTCCACTGCCAAAGCAGAAACCTGATCCGCCACATCTCCCAACCAGCAAGCACAGGGCCATGCCAGAGGCATTAGGAAGATGAAACTCAAGCTGTTTCTCAGGTTCTGAGAATGCGACATGAGAAGCTCATCAGTCCTTCTGTGCTTATCACAGGACAGAAAGGCTCTCACCAGCACCACATCTGCGGGGTGCAGGAGATGGACACAAACTGTAAACAGCTGTTGTGTCTTTAACAAACCATGAAATAGCTCCAACAAAAACGTTTGCTGGAATGACAATGTCAGCTTTCATTCCCACATTCTCCTCCAGCTCTGAAGCAACTATTAGGCCTCCGAAAGGAGACCTAGAAATCATGAACAAAACACTTGCCAAAGAAACTGGAGTTAATAAAAAGGCAAGACTTACAAATTTAGAAAACTAAATTTAGGAGATCCATGTGAATAAATAATTTCTCTCTTGAAAACCTGCTCTTTTCCATCCCAGCCTTTCTGCCTGTTCTTTATCCAGCTTCACTCAACATCCATCTCTTAGCACTGGAAAAGCAGCTTAACTCCTCCGACATGATGTCACTAGTTCAACACACCCCACACAGTGAGAGCTTTACTGTGCTTTCCCCAGTCCTGGTGGTGATAAGTGCCCACATCTGGCAACACAGCCCTGAGCATTTAACCGTGTTCCTGGGACAACAGCTTGGAGACATATTTTGAAGGGCTGAACATCTCCCACCAGTGCCTCTCCTTTCACTTCTGATTTAATTCAAGGTGATGGGTGCTGAACTCTTTAACCTACCGTGGCTTTTTCTGAACTTGCTGAATGCCCTTTCCAAATATGCCTTTGCAAAAAGTCTGTCTGAACTTCAGGGCACTTGAAACTCAAGCACCTGCCTGCGGTCTCTCTTCTCTGTCTTCCAACTCTGATATACTTCTCATTCATCTGTGGCATTTTCATTGTTTTCTCACTGAAACAGCAATGTCAGGCTAAGAGAAAGGTGACAGAACAGCACAAATTCAGATATTTTACTATCACGTTGCTGAGGAGCTGTGCTTCATGCTTCTCTTTCAGAGCGTGGGCACAAAGGGTCTCACAACAACAGACCGTCTCTTTGCTGGGCAGAGGAGCTTCTATCAGTAACAGAATCAGCATTCAACTATTGCTGTTTGAAGAAGTGAAGACCTTAACCCAGAAAGTGGCATCATGAACTCACTTGTGTGGTGTGGGAGAACTGAGACTTGGTGAAACTGTAGGACTTGCCAAAGGCCTCACATGAAACCAAGGTGGTTTCTCCAGGGATGGAGACCCTCACTCAGTGTATATTACACCCATTCTGGATCATGTCAGCTCGTGTCTTCTTCAAGAAAAGATATTCGCAAAAGGAATGTCCTCTCACATTCCTCATTATTCCTTGTTTACTGGACAAATACGACTTTGCTCCAGCCAGTCCCTGCAGTAGTAAAGGCATCACAAGCTCCTCTACTGGGTTCCTGATGACCTTTCATACTACTTGATACTGAATTTATATGACCCCCACAATAGGAAAAATGGGTTCTTGGTGTTCTGTGGTGTTCCCACTCAGGGTAACAGAACATGGGGGAGGATTAACATCGTGGTTCCAGATGACAACAGAAAGGAACTGCTGTCTCAGAAAAAATTAAGTCTGAATGTGTAACAGGAATGTAAAGACATCCAAAGAGTGTAAGTACCTCCAAAATTATCTTCCTTCCTTGCCCCGTGCCAAAGCAATCTGTTTGGACAAGCCACAGACTCTCTGCCTTCAATTTACACTTCTGGAAAAATAAGTCTTTCCTTTCTTGCATCCCACTCTTTCTCACTTTCCACCCCCCCCCTCCCCAAAAGGGAGAGAAAAGGGGAAAAAAAAGCCCTTCCTGATAATTGCACTGGTCCAAATGTGCAGGGCTTTCATACAGAATGATGGCTTCCCTTGTCTCCTGCATTTGTTCATCTCCTTTGGGAGGAGCAATTTACAGAAAGCATTATCGATTTTTGCCATAATAGGTACAGAGATGCCTCACTGTCCCCGCTCAGCCAGCTCACTCTCTGCATCACAACTGTCAGGCCAGTTTGTGAAGCCCGTCATTATTTTTTTTCAAGTAAATCCATCACAGGAGTGGGGGAAAAGTGATGAAAATAAAATTATTTTCACCTTGCCATAAAAAAGAATGGCCGTGTTCCCTAACAGAAATAAGTGCAAATGCTGTCAACTAAGAGAGCGGAAGGGAAATTCAAAGCAAATAAAAGTGGGCTGGGGGGAGGACGGAAAGGGGGGTGCAAGGAGGCATGGCAGGAGCTAATTTACTTTGAACACATTCTGGAATTTTCCTGTTAAAGCCGCTATTTACAACTCTTCCAGTTGTTCTTCATGTTCTCATTTCTCAGGAAGTGCTGAAATCTACACTTTATACAGATATTTGCTTTGGCTTTTAGGGTGTAGAGGAGATTGCGGGTTTGGGGATGCAGTTATTAAATATTATTGGTCTGGGGGATGAAATGTGCCATGAAAGCTCCCTGTGAATGCAGACCACCCACCCGCCCCAGGATTACCGTTGCTCTCGCTCCTTTGTGCGGGTTTGGGGGCTTCTCCCGCTGTCTGTTCTCCAGGGCAGGCTGAGGCCACCAAACTCATTCTGTCCCTGATCAGCATGTGAATGTTGAGGGACACTTACTTCAAATATTTCTGAAACTAAAAAAGCCTTTTAGAAATCACATCTAAAAACAAACAATTCCCCCCTGCCCCTCGCCTGCATTACTGACTCTCCGACAAGCCCTTTGGTATTCATCCCTCCTCTTTGATTAGTTTTTGCTGTACCCTTCATGTTGGTCACTTATCTCACATCTTGAAGGTCACACTCTGTACTCCCCTATTCCAGCAGCCCTGGCTTGTTTTTTATTCCTGAAGACAGCCTTGTTTTGGGCTCGGAAGGTTTAATCCAAGAATTGGCTCTGGATCTAATTCCCAGATCCTCAGTTCATTAGCCATGAAAAGTGATAGCTGCTTAAGATTTTTATGAGCCATTGTTCCAAAGCGGGCCACAGAAACGGCACAATTACCCAGCGCAGTGCACAAAGCCCCGGCTGCCTCTGGCACTGACACGAGGAGCTCGATAGCAATCAAACAGCTTAATGAAAAGCAGCAAGTTTGCTCTTGGTAAGGAGTGAGGGATCTGTGAAGTTTGTTTCCAAGTGGTGCTTTCTGTAAGGACACTTGTTAGGACAAAATTTAAATCACCCTACCCGTCCTTCAGGAGTGCTGGTGCTAAAGGAGACGCAACTTGGCTTTTTGACCCTTCCACATAAGCACTTGTGAACATCACAGAATCCTTTGGGTTGGAAAAGGATTTAAAACCATTGAGCTCAGCTGTTCCCCCAGCACTGCCACAGCCACCACTGACCCATGTCCCCAAGTGCCACATCCACACAGCTGTTAAATCCCTCCAGAGATGGGGACACCACCACTGGCAGCCTGTGCTAGTGCCTGGCCATCCTTTTTATGAAGAAATTCCTCCAGATGTCCAACCTGAACCTCCCCTGGCACAGCTTAAGGCTGTTTCCTCTTGTCCTGTCCCTTGTTCCCTGGGAGCAGGAAGGAATCCCAAGAACAACTGGACTTCCTATTACCTCCAGCATTTAAAGCTCATCTGTCCTGTCCCTCTGGACTCTTAAGCAGATCTAGATATTAGTATTGAAGCTGGAATTCATTGCAATTAGGCCAGGCAAATAGTGAGAAAACCATCAAAGTGGCTGGATAGAACCATCAGAGGATTGCTCCCAGGCAGGGTGCAGCAGAACCCCAGGAGCAGCCCCGTGTCCAGGTAATTACAAGGATGTGATGCAGGGCAGCAAAATTTAAGAGGTTTAGAAGTAAAGTGGGTACTTTATTGAGCAGTGGATTAAGAATAAATGTAGCCAGACCCAGCGCAGTTCAAGTGCTTTCAACAGCTCTTGGGCTCCAGCCACAGCCAGGCCGACAGAAATCCCACCTGCCTGAGCTGCCGCTGCCACGCCAGACAGCACGAGCTGGGTTGAGGGCACCCTCCAAGATCCGGGCCTGGGTCTTTACATCCTGCCTAATCCACCTCATGGTCTACCCCATAGCTGGCTGTACCACGTCTGAGCTCAGCAGCATGTCCAGGACAAAGGGATGTCCCTGTGCCTGGATCTGCTGCCCCCGTTCCCCAAGGATGCCCCTTGTGTCCAGCAGATCCCACCATGCTGCAAACGGAGCAAGATGCCCCTCACAGAGGCAATGTGCCTGCCCTGAGACTGTCCACCCAGAGAATTAGTGCCAAGCCAGCTAAAATCCACACCTCAAATTACTCCACAGCAACTTCCCATATGAGCCTTTCAGGATTGGAGGACAAGCAGCAGAGCCTTGGCGCCTTATGTCCTTGGACCCACAGTCATCATGGCAATAGTTTTGTGTTCTGTAGATATTTCTGGTCTGTTTCTCACTGGACATATTTATATAAAAAACCCAATATATTAAGAAAATTAAACATAAAGCAATAGCTGGGTTGTCCTAGCTTACACTAGGATGATGATGCTGCTCTCAGTAAACAGCCAGAGCCTTTCATGGTGGAGCTGGACTGGGAGGATCCTTGTGGGTCCCTTCCAGCTCAAGATATTCTATGAGTCTGTGATTTCATGGGAAGAAGGTGGGAGCTGGGAGGGCAGCAGTGATGGGGACAGCAGGCATGGAGAGGCCTGGCAGTGCTGTGCTCTCCCTTTGGAGCTCCAACGCCTCCAGACCTCACAATGACACCCCACCCATGAGCTTTGTATCTGCCTTAGGTATCTATAGAAATTCAAGTCCTGGTTTCTCACTAGAAAGCAAAAAATAAACTTTGTCATATAGATCAAACATATCAGGACAATTTTGCTAGTTTATTAATTGTATCTCCCACTCTCTGCTGTGCAAACAACAGAGCAATTCTGTCAATGAATTCCCATCCTAGGGGAAACATTAGTTGAAATTAGTTTAGTTTGTTCCTTTGCTCTAACAAGTACATGCGAGATTGTAATTGTTTCTAACTCTCTGCTCGCTCTGTCCACACCGAGGGCCGTGTCAGGGCAGGTGGCCACCTCCTGGCTCTGTCATTTAGCCAATATTGAGCTGCACTTCATTCCTACATATGTTCAGACACAGCCACCCCCGCCTGAAACAGATGTACCCCCACACACACATATGTGGCTGCTGGTTAATGCAACAAGCACAGTAAAAACAGGAGGACTGGGAAAATTTGGAAAACAGCCTGCAGAAAAACAGCTTTCATTTAACTTTTTAATTTTAAACTATATTAAATTAACCATGATCACAAGAGGAGTAAGTGCTGAAACCAGACGAGTTCAAGGGTTTGACGCCCAGTGTTTACATTTGGGAACAAATGGGATTTCACTGTGGACATGGAACATGTGCAGACCCACCCCTCCTTCCTTCCGGCTGGAGCATCAAGGGTGGCTTCACTGAAAAATCACAACAGAAATGGCAACTTCATACTCAAAGATTCCCTCCCCATGTGTAAACATGGTCAAATCCATTGACTTTAGTGACAAAACAGCTATTTGCCAGATTTTTGTGATCCCGTGTCATTGCAGATAATAGTAAATGTGCAGTAGTACTCGTGTCAAATTCTCCATACTTACTGAGCTCTCATCAGTTCTAACTGAAGGGGCAAAGAGAAGGGGACCAGTTCCAAGGATATGCTCACACGAGTGATTGACATGGATCTTACCAGAGGTAATCCAGTGCTTGTTTTGGCCAGACAGTATTTGCTGGTGTCTCCCAAGGCTTTTTTTTTTTCCTGTTTTTTTTTCTTTTTAGAAGACAGAGAAATTAATTTCTCGCATGTCCCTCTACACTCCCTGGGTTTGTCACTACTGGCAATCCAACTGTTGTCAAACCTGTATTTTAACAACTTTGTTTCTTTTCGTGTTTTGTTAAGTCTGACAGTGTCATGCCACAGTTCTCACCTACACTTCAAGCACACTGTTACCATTAAACAAATAAAATATAAAGAGAAATTAACGGAACTGCTCATCTTGGAAGAGATAAATAGAACTGAATATCTAATGAGCAAATAGGTGAGTGATGCACCCTCCTTGCAGATAAAAATGCATGCATTGAATTTCCATGGGTTTGGTGGCCCACAGAGTAAAAGCTGGAAGGAAGCAAGAAACATCTCTGGTTTTTGGGTGGAATTAAACTAGGAAGGGAGTACATAAGAAAGCGGGTTATTTGTGGAAAAACACTCTGGCTGAACACTAGGGCAGAAATTGAGTCTGCTGTGCTGCTTTGTGCTCAGCCTCTGGCTGTCCAGCTGGTAACCAGATCATGTGGAACGCAGGCCTCTGAAAGGTGGAAAAAGATCTGAAATATGAAGCACTGCTGTTTTACTGCTAATTCAATAGGGAAAAAACCTTATAAAATATTAAAGAAAGTATTTAAAAATATATTAAACACAATTTGTACCATAATAGCTTAACCTGACATCAAAACGCAGCTTACAGCTTGTTTGTGCTGAGTTCCAGAGTGTGGCTAACAGAATCACAGGCAGAATGTTCCACACAGCCTCCAGCGTTCGGCAAAATAGGATTTGGGCTTCGTTAAAACAAATTCCAGGTGGAAAATTGGGCATGCTGATAAAAGCAGTGCAGGAAAGAGTGTTAGCTCTGATAGGGTAGGATGGGTATTGAATTCACTCTTAACATTACAAGACTTAATTAAAGAGGTTGACCTGAGGACCCCGAGCGGCGCCGAGCTAAGAGAGCCATTCCTGCTCCAGTGTGGTGTTACCAAAGTTAATTCTCATTAATATGTCTCCAACTGGAATGCATAGAGAACATCCTAATTCAGGGGCGAAGGCTGCATCACCGCTCACCAAGGGAAATAAAGGACACACACATGCAGATAATGCTTCAACAGCAGGGTATTCAAATGCAGTTCTCTTCCAGGGAATTCTGACTTTTATTTCTGGATCAGAATGCTATGTAATTTCCCACGGACATACACAGCATTGTCTTTCCAATGACACTTCTTATTCCAGAGGGACCAAAAGGACAGCATAAGGGCGCAGGAACACCCTTAGTCTTTGAAGCTGTGGCTCGCTGGGCTGTTGGTTCAGTGATGCCAACCCTCAGCCAGCAGCCACACTGGCTGCTGTACCATTAACATTAGTCTTAAAGAAAAGCCTAAATTGATGGATATTTTAAAGACAAATTCTTCTGTGATGAATTTTTTTGGCTGAATGTCAGTCATGCTAACAGTGATGCCTGCGTTGGACATTGGTACCTGCTGTCCCTCATCTCCTTCCACTCACTATCACCGATCACAGTGCTCAGGGAAACCAACAAAAAACCGCAAAGACTCTTCAGTAAGAGATATGGAGAGGAAGAGACTTGTGTGAGGGATGAGAATCCTGGGTGACAGGAATGCATCCCAGCCTTCATCCCAAGGGAAGATGAACTGTTAAAATTCTGTGTTTGAAGGCCACCAGTGTTAGACTGCACTGGGTTCCTAATACGCTTCCAAATAGGTTGTTTTGCCCTTGGTTGTGTAACACTTGCCTGGAATTGGGACAGGAGGAGATGGGATCAGAACACACCCATGGCTGTGTCCTGGCCCCTTTTTCACATGGATGGACCTACAGCTATGGATGAGGTTTTCTGCCAGGGAGGAGATGTTCAGCCAAGAACATTCAGCTTGTCACCTTTCACCTCTGCAGACCCAGGATATTTTATTTCACCAAACTAAAGCAAAGATGTGCTTAAAATGTTGGAAATCATAGAACTCACAACATCTGCAGAAGTTAAGGTGCAACCAAAAAAAAAAAAAAAAAAATTTATTTCCTCCTTTGATAACTTCCTCATTCAGCAAACCAGGCCCCCATCAAAATCTACAAAAAGAATTTCTGAACAAAACCACAGTGAGCCTAAACAACATCTGGCCAATCAAATTTACAACAATAGAAAAAGCACAATAAAAGTTTACTTCTTTTGAAGAAGAAAGATGTATTTTTTAAAAGCTTTATATACAACCCTGAAATTAAGGTTTCTAAACCAAACCTCTCTTCAGCTGCAGGACTGGACAGAGACAAGGAGCAGATGAGAGTCAGCCTCTAACTGTGCTCTGCCCTCAGCATTAAAACCTTCCTCTGCTAATCCTTGGAAAGACCAAAATGAAGAACACTGTCAGCAAATTCAAGGCCATTTCTTGTCACGTGCCAACCCACACTGATGCTCTGAGAGCCTCCTGGATAGCCACCACCACCACCCTGATGGGCCACCTGGGGCTTGGGCTGGAGCCTAAGGAGGTATGAGGGTAAGACCTCTGCCATGATCGTGCCAATACATCACACAAACACCACTGAACTGCAGCTCTGCTCTCCCGAAATTACTGCAGAGAAGAGAACACACAGACAGCTGCACTAGGTCCCACCAAATGTCCCCTTAGACCCACATCCAGCATCCAACAGCCTTCAAAAGCAGGTGCCCAGGAGGAGTGTAAATAGAGCAGCAGACAGCACTGCTTCCCCCCAGATCCCCTGCTCCAGCAGCGGGAGCCCAGGCACCACCCCAGGAGAGCAGGGAAGTGTTTAATATCCCTGCATTTCTCTTGCCCTGTACGTGTCCAGTCTGCCCTTGCACCTACACAAACCTACAGTATCCACCCTATCTGAGGGGTGAAAAGAGGAAGCTTCCATCTCACTTTTCTGTGCTCCTACTCTGTTCAGTGAATTTTGTGCATAGCTTAAACTTTCCGAGTTTTCCAGTGCCTCTCCTCAGGAAGCCGTTCTGATGACAGCCAGAATTCCCTGTTTAACTCCATCATTTCCCTCTTTGCTGTTAGAGAAATTATTGAAAATTTTTTCTTTTAAAGAGCTGGAATAAATAGCAAGAAGGCAAGGGCTGTCAGTGGTGTCTTCCCATGGTAAAGAAGTAATTCCCACAAAAGAGAAACCCAGTCTAGTATCTCCACCAATTTCCAGCTGCCCAGTGTTTCATCACACCAAAAATGAAATGAGGGGCTCTTCATCACTATGGGTTTTGGCTAAAGAATCCAGAGTGATCCATGTACTTGCCTTGGCGAACAAAGGACAGAACCAAAGATCTGATTATACAAAGATTACTAAAAACCCAAAAAACTGTTTAAAACCCCAACAAACCTGCAACTTGTGTAGGTTGACTGCTGCTGGCCAGAACAGAAGCATTTTTTGGAACTACAGAGAATGTCTTCTTTTCCCCTCTAAACGTTATTACCAAGCTTATCCTGGTTGACATTGAGCATTTATTATTATTTCATATTTACATTGGGGCATCATCTTCAAGTTCTGTACCAATGGAAGAAACTACAGCAACTGCATTTGGAGCTGACAAGTTAAACATCAAGCTGTAGAAGTGGGCTGGGCAGGTGATGGGAGAGCATGGATTACCCTCAACTGGATATGAGCAACTCCCAAGGGAGCCGGGTGGCTCCCGGCTCTCCAGGGGCTCTGCCATCGCTGACCGCACGCCTCAGTGGGCACAGAGGGGCTCAGGACAGGTGACAAAAGGGAGGGCGGTGCCTTTGGGGACTCGAAGTGCTTTTCTCACCCTTTAGTGACAGTATGGGAGAAAGTGCGAAAATGCTCATCAGGAAAGCAAATAATTGAAGAGGATGTGGAGGGTGGGCACCCTCCCCAAACCACACCAGAGAACTGAGCCCTGGCAAAGCCATGGGGGGATTGAAAGAAAGACAGAGGTTTTGCTGGGCGCAGCAGAGCCGAGGAAGGGCCTTAAGCAGAGCTGTGACACGGCCAGAGCAGTGAAACCGCCTGGCTGAGCGGATCTGGAGCAGATCCGAGGGGAGCAGCCGGGGCTGGGGAGCAGCCGGGGCTGGGGAGCAGGGGCAGGCCACGGCTGCCTGTGATGGTGCAAACCCTGGCTGAGACTCAGTGCACAGCCCTGACTCAAACCAGAGCAGGCTGGTGTGTCACAGTTAGAGCCACGCTTCCCATAGGGTGTCTTGAGAGCAGAAACAGCAACACAACAGGAACGGTGCACGAAGCACCATTTGGTACAAAATTACTACCTCAGCTTTACGAGAACATCTCCTCTCCCCACCTCTTGTGCCAATCACCTGGCAGTTTGCATTCATCCCTGGGTCTAAGCATACAGGAATTTTCTGCCCACAGTCCTTGATCCCTTTGTTATCTGTAGAAACACAGCTGTTAACCACACACTTTAACCAAGGCATCAGATCACGCATTTTCCATATAGATTTGGATCTTCTTTTGTGGCTTGGAAGCACACATGTGTTTTGGGAGCAAGATTGCTCCAGAGAAAATTCACTACCAGCTTAATTTTGAAACATGAGTCCCACTATAAAGATGTTAAATCTTGTACCTTAAGTTCAGTTGGTTTTACAGAAGGCTCAACACCATAAATTTGCTAATCCCCAGTTTTGGTCTCCTGTTTCTTCTGTCAGTCCTCTCTCCTGCTACTGACTGCCCAGCCAGGATTTTCCAAACAATACAGCCAATCATCTGATCATCCTTCCCTCAATCCTGTGCAAATGTCTAGAGACGCCAGATTCCAGCATGGAACCTGCATGACACACTGTGCACCAGCCCCCTCCTTGGAACAGCCTGAACTGCTGCCTAAGGGTGTTGTAGCTTCTCCTCATCTCCTCTGAGACAGGTACAAAACACACATCATTCCCTCTTTTAAGTGAGCCAACCAGTGCAAAGAGAAGGATTGGTCCAACTACCATCCCTGCTGGTTCACCTCATGCCCAGCTTCACTCCTGCACTTCAGGCAGAGGGAATGAGGTTAAGAGCAGGCTGTTTCCTGGCTCTTGCCTCTCTGATGTTCACAACTCCCTGACATTCAAGGGTATGAACTCCCATTTAATGCTACTTTGAAACCAATTCCTTTTCCAGAAATGCTGCTGTTACCCCAGAAGCACCAATCTCCCATGGGCATGGAGCAGCCAGCACACCCTCTGGGTACAGATATTTACACAATTGCTTCAGAAAACAAGTAGGAAAATATTGAACACCTTGGGCTTTTCAGCCTTGGGTACGACAAGTCAGAATTAACTTCAATTTTTCCGAAGAGCCTTGTGTAGGTCAGGGTGCCACGAGGGCCATAGAATGGTTTGGGTTAGGAGGGACCTTAAACCTAAACCAGTTCCACCCCCTGCCATGGGCAGGAGCACCTTCCACTATATCCCAGGGTGCTCCACATCCTGTCCAACCTGGCCTTGGGCACTTCCAGGGATGGGGAGTTCACGAACGCTTCACAACCCAAAAGGAGAGCAGCTCACCACGAGAACACTGGATTGTGTCTCCTCTCAAAAAGAAACCCAAACCCCAAGCCAATGCCCCAGGGAAGAGCCCAGGGAAGAGGAGGAGCAGGTGTCACCTGTGAACAAACCTGTACCCACCCCCAGGCACGGCACGAAGCACCTCTCGCTATAGGTGTCGCTGTGGACCCATCCAGCACCTGGAATGCATCCGTGTGCGAGGGGAGAAGAATGAATACTTGAAAATTAATGATGTCAGCCTGTCTTCATATATCAAGCTAATTTGAAAGGGCTTTAATTTTCTTAAAGGATAAAAAAAGGTTTCTTTGCTAGATTAAACTTGCAATTGTCATTCATATATTGTTTATAAGGTACTCATCTCCTCACTCGCTATTTTTTTGTTTTTGATTTTGTATCCTAGTTAGCAGTGAAGACTTGTCTGCGTGTATCAGAAGGAATAAAGAGAGAAATGTCCTTAACTGTCAGTTTTAATAAGAGGAGTCAACATGCCTCTATTCAGGTTAAATATTGCCCTGTCACATTTCAATAGAGTCAACAGATTTTTTAAAGAAAAGTCAAAAGCACTGTGTTTGCAAAAAATAATAATAAAAAAACCCTACCCCCCACCTCCTTGTCATAGAGTGTCAAAGCCCTTCTTTATTTGGGGGGGCGTGGAGGCAGGACAGAAAATTCTTTTGTAAAATGTGAAAAATTACTACTCATAATTGGCACTGACATGAAAAAGGTTGGGGTTTTTTTGTTCAAAAAACAAAGAAAATCTCTAATTTAATAATCACCTGCAAAGTGTTATTGTGATGGGAACAAAAAACACACAATCAAAGTCATCTCTTTTAAGTAACTATAGTGTTTTTAAGCAATCACTGCGCTTTACTGCGGCTCACACACATAAACCGATGATGTGCAAAGTATAACACGACACTCCAAATTCCTCAAGTAAAGTTTCTCAAATAACAAGTGACAACCTACACAGAGGAAAAGCAAGAAAGGATCTGTCAGGTAAAAGGCAATCACCAAAAGGATGTAAAAGGAGGAGATTCCACAGTGATTGATTCCCTAAGAAAATGTGCAAGAGTTGACTTAATCCCCTGGGCAGAGCCTGCCTGCAGCCTGGTCAGGACGGTCCTCGTGACCTTCAGATGCAAACTCACGTGGGCTCGTCCTGCCCAGCCGAGACTGGTCTAACTCTGTGGAGGAAGGTGAGACACAAAGCAGATGTCTTGTAGAATAAGATGCAATTTCAGCGTTCCAAATTTACTTTGAGTGACAGTGTTTGAAGCCCAAGATCGTTATTTGGAGTTACTTGTGCTTTACTTCCTTTGTTGACAAGAAGCATTGTTTTGGAGCCAGTTCTTGGTCAATGCTGCCTCGATTCACAATCGTTACCTATCAATATTTAATAAATCAGCAGAGCACACAGACCTGGGGAACTCACACACGGCCCCAGAACTGGACCAGAAGGGAATGAGCACAGAACCACTTCCCAGGAGAGGAGTGTGAACTAATTCATAAATTCAACATATGTCCTTGTGGTCACCTGGGTCCAGGGGGGTGTGCAGGGATGGATGGCCGATCCCTGCTCCCCTCCCATCAGATCCCCATGGTCTGAAGTAGGGCAGCTGCTCAGATGAGCTATGAGAGCCCCATAAATCCTCAAGCTGCATGTGAGGCTTCTTTTTCACGGGGCAATCACCAGGGTGACACCACGTCCTGCATTTGGGGAACACACAGTTTTCACAGCAATCCCAACATCTGTAAAACTGGTTTCATGTGAAGTTTCCAAAGCAAAGCTCACACAGGTCAGCCACACCAGAAAACCTCCTCTCGGTTCAGGTAACCCACACCCCTAAAATCCAGGTGGTTCCCGAGATTTTGTTTTACAAGCCATCTGCTAGATGCTTACGTTTCATTTTGCAGACTGTCTAATTTTCGTGAAACGGCCCTAAGATTTATTCGGTGAAACCGAATCCTGCTGCGTGTAGAGCCAGGCGAGGCTGAGCGGAAAAGCAGAGCTCGGCTGCTCCGTGTGCTCCTGCACAGGCATGGGGACCTGCTCAGGATGGCTTCTCATCCTGCCTGGAGAACGCTTCCTTTGGTGCTTGCTCCCTTGTTTACAAATCCAACACACAGCACATTGCCCTCTGACTCCTGCCAAGAGAAACCCCTGCAGGGACCCGGTGGCCTCCTGCAGTTGGAACTGGGGACAAAGGGCTCTGCCCAAACCATCCCATCCCTCCTGCTGGACACCAGCCTCGCACAACTGCAGCAACAGTGGGACAATGGTCCCATGTCCTGTGCCCCAGGAGCACAGGACACTTAGAAATACCCAGCCTGGCTGCCAAAAGCCAAACTGGGACAAACAGGAGTTGCAAGAAAAACCCAAATACTGGTCAAAAGAAGTGTTTTATTAAAAATAAATAAACTTTAAAAATGAGTGGAAATTGATCCATCAATGTCACACAGATCATCAATGAAAAATTCTTCACCAGATTGTTTAACAATAAAATTGTTTTCCCATGAAAATTACTTTTGAACTTTCCCTAAACTTATGGAAACATGCAGTAAAAAAGCATTGCAATTTCCAGTGAAAACAGCCGTTTACCTGAAAACAGTGCACAGTTCATGTAAAGCCATCAGCAAATCAACAGATGGATCTATCAACACCCAGAGATCAGGCGAGGTTGGTGGCCCCAGTATTCCAAGAGTTTTTCATTAGAACATTCATTGGAATTAGAATTTCTTGCTTTACAGCAACTTGTGGGGAAATAAAAACCAACTCTGCTTATCATAGAATCATAGAATGGTTTGGATTGGGAGGGACCTTAAAACTCATCCAGTTCCACCCCTCTGCCATGCCCCTCTTCCACTAGACCAGGTTGCTCCAAGCCACATCCAACCTGGCCTGGAACACTTCCAGGAATGGGGCAACCACAACTTTCAGCTTTTGTTGTTTATTTACATGTTCTACTTGCTACCAAGCTTCACCTATACGCTGCTTTCAGCTTTATCTCTTCTGCAAATGAAGTAAATTTGGTGGAACTGGCAAGGGTTTCATCCTCCTGCTCGTTGTCTAACATCTCCCAGCAGTGGAGGATGTTTCACGTCAGAACATTTCCCATTCCTGCAGGATGCTCTGTCATTCCTGCAATCATGACCTGATGTCACAGGAAGTTAATTTTTCTTGGCATTTCATGTTTAAATTCAGCCATTCACACACACTGCATAGAAGCAGACACTGCCAGTGTGACTTCATAGAAACAGACAACAAATATTTCATAAATTAATCTTTGCAAGACAGGGTTCATTAATCTGTAAAAGACTCTGCTTGTGTGCGAACCCAAAGGGCATAACACTGGAATTCTGTGATGCCTTCTGACGTACAAAAGTAGTTCCAAATTTGCAGTCATTATCCAAATAAGCCTCTTGATAAGTCACAGAAACCAGATACTTGGTTTGGGAAAAAACACAAAGAGTGTCCACTAAATCCTTATCTTCACAGGTAAAACACATTTAATTGCACAGCCTCACAAAGTGGTGTTTAATCACAGTTTGGGGGATTTTTGCTCAATGTACATAGGCATTCCAACCTCTCTGTCAAAGCCCACAGTGACAACTGCTGGACCTAAAAATATTGAGTACCTGGCTCAGAAACTCTTCCAGAGCTACATCCTCAGCAATTAAAAGATGACACAAAGGATATCTGAGTCCTTCCACTTGTTTGGGGGCTTTTGTTGGATTTTTTTTTTTTAATTTGTTTGGCTTAGTTTGATGTTTTGGTTCTGTTTTCTTCTTTTTGCTGGTTGTTTATTTCTAGAGTTTTTTGGGTTTTTTTTTAACTTTGGCAATTTGTATCTTTACTCCCCAATACACACAAGGAACTTTCTGGAGTTTGCACAGAGATGAGTTTTCAGGGCCTGGGGGTGTCTTCTCAGTACTAAAATGAAAAATGGCAGAAAACAGCCCAGAATTTACCTGAACATCAATTAAATCCCTTATTTGCAGAGGTGCCCAGTTGGCTTGCCATGGCCCATATTTGCCAGCCACAGGACATGTGCCAGTAGTTTCTTCTTTGCCTCTGTGGTCACTGCATGGGGATGCCAGTGAGCCCAGATGCTCTCTCTGTGGGTTCCCTTAGAACTGCCATGAAAATCTGGACCTATACATCTAAAACTTCCCTGTCTAACAAAGCCTGGAGCCTTTTCTTTCCCATGCCAGCACTGTTTTCCTGAGCATTACCATTTTTCCCTTTTTTCTCCCCACATAGATCATATTTCCAACTTTGGAGCAGTACTTTTGACTCTTGCAGGAACCTAAAATGCTTTAGCAGGAACACAACTCTTCAGTGATTACTGCCCACCCCGGATTAAAGCTCACAATTAGGAGCTCAATTTGCATTCTCAAAGTGAAATCCATTGTTATAACCACAACCACAGTTGACACAGTAGAATAAGCCATTGTTGAAGTAATTCCTGCAAAAGGTCATATACTTAAAGCCTTCAATTTTACTTGACAACCTCTCAGAAGAGAACAGCACAGCTGCTCTGGGTCCAAATAAGCCACACTGACCACCCTGTTTACTTGAGCTTGGGCTGCTCTCACCCAGCACAGACCTTCCTGGCTGTAAAACATGCTTTAGGGTATTTGGGAGACCTCAGCATCCACCTTCAAACCTGAGAATCTTTCACTCTCTTGAGGACCAGCACAGAGCAGTTCTGCCCCTACAGTGCAGGGGGTGCGATGCAGAAGGGATGCAGAGTTCTCACCTCTGTGCTAGAGCATCACCTTGGTTGGACTCAATGACATTAAAGGCCCTTTCCAACCCAAATCATTCTGTGATCTGCTCAGTGGAACAAGAAAAGGTTCCTTGTCCAAACCAGGCGTTTTGCCAGGCGGGTTACCCACTGTAACCTGTATTTTTTTATTATGTGGATTGTCTCTGCTTTGGGTGGGGAGGCCCTGGCACAGGTTGCCCAGTGAAGCTGTGGCTGCCCCAGCCCTAACTCCTGTCTCAGTAAAAAGACTTTTACTTTTTAATATTTTTAAAACTATATATACTGCATTTTACACCCCTTTTAAACCACCATTTCTGACTGCTTGGTTGGGTTTGGCTGATGGGTTCACACAATTCCATTTGGTGGCAAACATGCTGTATTTACGGGTATTGTTTTGACTCATGCAATTCATCTTTTTATTTAGTATAACTGCTTTAGTCAGTAGAGGAGAATTTAATAGAGTATCTTTAGTGCTGTTACCATAAGGAAATAATGTTCTCAACAGCTTGGAACAAAGTATTTTTATGAAATTAATATCCCTCTCCATCCCCCCAGAAAATCTGACTACCCGTGCCACTGCTGCTATTTAGTGCAGATCTGTTCAGTTTAGGGCCACACCCGCTGGTGTTACTCCTAAATTGCTTTAAACCACCCTCTTGTATCCCCTACTCACACCTTGGGCTGGCTTCACCATTGAGTCAGAAATCTGAAGGATTTCTATTTACATTCAGGTCTCTCAAATCACAGAAACCATCACACACTCGTGTGCAAGTCAGAAACTAGAGAAAAGGTTTAGGAACAAACCACAGCCAAACCTGACTGGTATGAGCCAGTGTGTAACACAGTTAAATTTGTGGATGGGGCGGTCACAAGAGACAAAACTCCCTAAAGACTCAAGGAAATTATAATCCATCCAACCAATACAGCTTTAATTATATCAATAAGCAGAGAGCAGACCACACTGGTTTTTGGGATAGAATATAATGTATGCATAATTTTTTGTGCTATTTCTAGTTTGCTCTTAAAGACCATCCAGTAATTATCAGTGTGAGCAAATCCATGAGGTAAAATTTCAATAATGCACCAGCATCCTATAACGTTTAATGTGTCTGTTTCCTCAATGAAAAGAGCACTGGCCAAGCATTGGGTGTTTCTTCAAAAAAATTTCCCAGTCACAAAAAATTGCTCCACTTGGATTTAACATATTTCTAGGTACAAACTTCCCAGAATGCTTGAATTAAATACTGTAATATTTTTTAAGTCTGAAGAAATCCACAAAAGGAATGCAATAAAACATATATAATGTAACTAATAGGTCTGAGTTAGGCATGTAATTATAAATAAATTCTAATTAATTTCCTACCACATCTTGGCTATTATCCCTGTTTCACATGAACCCATTTATGTTCATTTGCAAATGAGGAAGGGAAAATAGCTGAGTCTCTCAGGTGTATTTGTTTTGTTGTCTCCGTGGCTCTGCCTCCACACAAACACAGCTCCACCATTTCTGTTGCCTTCCAGGGACCTTCAGGGAGCAGAGGCACCAATATTTGGCAACAAAATCTAGTTCTCTACCAAAATGAAAATAATAAACCAACCAAAGAGCAGCTCAGCTCCCTCAGCCACAGACCTTCCCACTGGGTCTTGCTCTGAGTCTTCTTAAAGTTCAACACAAACTTGGAGAGAGCGAGATACTGAGAGAGATGCTCCTCACACTCCTAAGGAAAACACAGATACAAACACTGGAGCAGCCACACTATCACCAGCCCTATGGCCTCTGCAAGTTTCAGGAATTCTCTCACTTTTATTTATTACACTGAAATCAGATTTATATTTTTTTAAAAGCTTCAGTGGATGAGCACACAGGATTTATTTTCATTTATCTTCTCAGGTGATCAAAAAGTAACAGATTATTCACTCAGTGCACATGGGGAATATATTTTCTAGTGGATTAAATTAAACCATAAAATTTATTAGCCATTTCTTAGCTGCCACATGTCCCAGCCAGTGGAGGCAAAGGGCACACGGCTGTCAGGGCACAGGAGGAGAGCTGCTCCAGCCCCCAGTGCCAAAGCCACAGCTCTGGCCTGAGCACCTGCACTGGGGGTGGGACCCCGAGCTCCCTTCTCTGAGGGAGCTCAGCCCTTCCCAGAGCTCTCACACAGGGAAGAATCTCTCCCACACTGCCTCACTCTTGGGAATTTCTCCCCACGCTCCCCAACACACCTTGGACAGAAGCCCACACCAGCACATCCACATGGGAAAAAGCTACTGACATTTTGATTGCAGTGGGATGGTTTGATTGAAACCCATGACATGTCCTTTTCTGACTCATTCCTTTAGGGTGAACATCATTTTTGTAGCTGAAATACATATTTCTCATTTTCTCTGGGTTCCTAAAGTTAGCTTCTGTCCCACTGGCATTTCCTACTTCTGATTTTGAGGTCAATCTCAATTAGCCCAGTTTGATTTTCTTTTACTAGAATCATGGAACAGTTTGAGTTGGGAGGGACCTTAAAACTCATCTGGTTCCACCCCACTGCACTTCCACTAGACCAGGTTGCTGTAACTCCAAAGGCAGAGCATGAGCTTTCCTTTGGTGTTCCTTTATCTTTGTCATTTACCATGGACTGTTACCAATGGACTCAGCTGCTGGGAGCTCCCGGACATGCTGTGAACTCTTTTTTTTCCCACTCCTGATAATTCAGGATAGGAAAACAAAAATCAGGATGGAACAGTTTACCTCCAATATTAACAACATGAAAGTTTATCAGCTATTTACATTTCAGCTTATTCCATTTCCATTCCACACCAGGAACCCCCAAACCCAGTTGTTTCTCAACACTGCTGGGCCCTGCTACACCTGCAGCATCTCCACTGCTGCTCCTGCTCCATGGGAGCTGGGTGGATTTACCTCAGGATGCACAAACTGATCCCATTTCTCAGCTCAGGAAAATCAGGTCCTCTGCCTCCAAACAAAATAAATAATTGCACTGTAAGCAGCACAAACATTCCTGTGCAACCAGGAGGTTTAAGATAAAAGCACTCAGCTTAAAATAATAATAAAAAAAAAAAAAAAAAACAGCAGTAAATAAAAAGGCATTGCTCCCAAGGACACCCAAACCCAGCCCCACATCTTCAGGGGGAAAATAAAAATCTATAAGTACAACTGAGGTTTCTTTATTGCTGCCAAGTGGCAGGAAGGAGGCTTTTTGGATTGGAATATCATCAAGATAAAGAGCAGCCTAGAACAAAAGCTTTCTGCAGCAAAGGGCAGTGTTTACTCTCCTGTCTGAGCCAATCTCCCCTCACACATTAATGCTTCTTTGCACCCCAAAAAGGTGTTTTCAAGGACACAGATGCCCAGCTGCCTTTTCTCCACTCTGCTGGACCCTTGGGTACCACTGGGAGGGGCAGGAGGGGCTGAGAGGCAGGATAAGGGTTGGAGGCCTGGTGCTTGTCTCTCCCATATTCAGCCTGTCCTTTCTAGCCAGATAAAAGAAGAAATGCTCCACAGCAACCCCAGCTCCAGGTGCTGCTGGGACAACAGGGCCATTCCCACCCCAAGCTGGACCCTCGTGAGGGATGCGCTGATCTGAGCTGTCGCTGCCTCGTCTACCTGGGCTGGGCCCATGCTAAGCCCCCATTGTGTTCAGGCAGCAGAGGAGAAAAATGGGGATATTAACCTCTAACACTGATGAAAATAATAGCCACAATAAAAGCGGATGAAAGCCACAGTGGCAGTAATTATTCTGCTCTCATTTACCCAGGAGCAAGCAGAGCCGGTAGGAATCCCTGGTCCCTCTGGCCGTGCGCAGGGCGCAGCGGGGCCGGGGCACCCCGCTCTGCCACCCATGGGGTCAGCGCCTGCGGCCGCTCAGTCCGGCAGGAGCCCGCTGTGGAGAACGTCCTGGGCCGGACGTGGGAATACCAACCAACAACGGGCTGAGCACTCTGAATTCTTGCTTTTGAGTCCAGCTCTTAAATTCCTACAGACCTTAGTGGCCAAGAGGGGGCCATAAAAGCCACCCCGTGAAACTGAAACAGGATTTCTTGTGTGCACACGGCAGGGAAACCAAAACTCCTTTTATTTGTTCGCTCCATATTCCTTGATGTTCCTGGTGCACCCACATCAGGATCATGGATAAGGGCATAGAACCAAACACCAAGGATAAATTCCCAAGGATGGCGTCCAACACAGGCTTTGTGTAGGGACAGCAATAAGCATTGCTATTTAAAAAGCAACTGTTTCTTCTTCCCCACACACACTTTTTTTTTTTTAGATTCTCCATGTCTGTAATTAATTTTTGACATAAATAGCACAATTCCTTTCCATGAGTGATCTTAGTTATTCTCAGGTTTAAATGTCACTCTTCTTTGAAATCTTCTCATTCAATAATCAAGTTGGAGCTAATAAAAAATTCAAAGGTGCATCTAATAATAATGAAATAATAGCAAAAAACATGCACCTGCATTTATGCCAAAGAACAAGGGATAGAAGAGACAAAAATGTTGGGAAAAAAGAAATTAGAGGGAAAAATCATGATATTGCTCAAGTGCTGCTCTCACACTAAGACCAGGGGGATTGGGATAAGGCTAAAGTTAATTGCATTTCCAGATGACAAACCTCTCACCTCTGAACTGAATGGCTCTTTATAAAAGCTATCAGTAATAAACTGTAAATCTCAGCTATGATTGCAAATAAAGGTCATCCCTTTCATGCTGCCACTTTCCTGGGCCTTATTATATTCCTGTCTGAACCTTTCTTACTTCTTAAGGTGTGCTAGCTGCCCATATAAGCAATCAGGGAGGCTTTTTGATTTTATTTTGAAAGACACAAGGCGATCGGATTTACATTCTGGCACCGCGTTGATCCAAAATGGAAAATCACTGAATTCTGACAAGCAGACAGAATCCTGCTAGCAGAATTAATCTTCATCTTATATTAATGCAAAGAAAGGCAATCCCTTCCTCTCCTTCCCTCCACTCCTGAAATCTGTATTTCCTCCTTCGCCAGTACAAATGGGCATCCCCAATTTTCTTTTAGCCAAATGTGAAGATTATTGTGATAATATTCAGGGGCTGAAGCGACCCTGCACCCCATCCCCAGCAGCTCCTGCTGTCATTCAGCCCATCCAGGTGTTCCTGGGGTTGCCTTACCAGACTCTGCAGGGAACATGTGGGATGCTGGGCCCTGACTGTCTATTCAGAAATAAAATTCTCCATCAGAGAAAAAATTTACCTCAGCCCAAATTATCCTGAGTGGTTTTTCTCTGCAGAACACTCCATATTTGTGAACATCAAGATTTCTGATACAAAGAATCCACCCCTCAAACCTGACACTGTGAGAAAACAGCCTGTTCATTACAGAGGTTTCAATCCAAGTAAGCAGAATATTAAATAAAGAGTGTAATGAATTTGGGGACATCCATTTCTACTCTGTACCATCAGGTCACCACGACAGCTCACTCCTCGCAAGTCCTTTGCAATGGGTTGGTGCTGGCAATTCCAAATGCCCAGAATGCCAGGAAGGAGGGAGGGCAGCCCATGGGACGGTGCAGACCTGGGTCTCATTCCAGTGCCATGAACTCCAGAGTCAGAATGCAGGAGCCAGTCCAGGCACTGTGATTTGAGACCCACAGGGAACATTCTGCATGCGTGGGGGCTGTTGGTGCTGCACGACCCCAAAACACGTGGAAGGTGCCATGGGCCCAAGACATGTGACAAAGCCAGTGCCCTTCTCCTGCCCATCCCACTGAGCTACACCAGAGCCAAACTGAGCAGCATCTGCCTGATCAAGTCTGACCGAACGTAAGGGACATTTGCCACATCTGTCAAGCAGGCTGGGAGCCCAGAGATAGCCAGGGACCAGCACAGCAGGTTTATCTGCAGATCTGGAAGGTGAACTGGGACATGGGGAATCCAGGAAAACTTAGCTTTACCAAATGGTATGTTTGCAGCATATGCAAATAGGCAGACTAAGGAGAGCAGCAGCCTGGAGAATCTATTGGACCCTTTAAATAAGGAGGAAAAAAAGATACTCAAATTGCACAGCAACTGGTGTAAGGAACAAATAGACTTGTCTATGGGATGGGATAATTATCTTCCACATCTTCAGGCTCTTGGAAAATGTGACAATGGCATCTCTGAATGAGGCTTCTGACAAGTCCCAGATGCAGCCAGGTTTCTTTTAGTTTAGCTTTTAATTTCAGCTGCTCATTTGAAAGTGATACACTGATAGCTCTAGTCAGAGGCAGGAAGGAAGCACTTTGGTACAGCACCTCAACAACATTCCTACTCACAAATTGCACTGGCCCCAATGCACCGTTCCTCCAGCCCTGTGTGATCCTGCCAAGGTACCACACTCCTCATCCTTTCCATCCCTGAGTACCAGTCTTGGAAACACAAAAGAGAGACCTGTGATCAAAGGACTGTTGCAGCATACACCGATTTTCTGTGTGTTTTGTTTCCTTGGCCATTTTTACTTGCACTCGGGTAATCTGTGTAGAGAAAAGCTGCTCCTGGTGAACACCTGGCCCCAACTGTGGCCCAGGGTGGGCATGGCCCCCCCAAAGCAGGAGTGACTCCTGGGGCACGAGCTGGAGACAACCACGGTGCTGCTGGGGGACTCAGCGCTCTTTATTGTTTCTACTTTTTCTTTGATCTTGAAGACAAAGCCCTGGATTTTCCTAGAGGACAGTAAGTGGGGAACCCTGAAGTCACACTATGTGATAACAGCAGCCTCATGCAGCTGGAAGCAAATACCTTCCCCATCTCTGCAGACCATCCACATTTCACCTCCTGTGTTTTCTCACAGCCAGAAAGTCACATCTTGTTCCACACTTCCCACTCAACCTTCTGTTTAGACACCCAGAAAAATCAAGCAATCCTTGTGAAAATAACGCAAGGCATTAACACTCGTAGCACATGATAATTACCAGCCTTCCTCACGTGGGAACATCCCTGTCTGGGTGTGCCCTCTGTAACCCTGAGGAAGATCTGGCTTTTACAGAACACGTTCATTAGCTGTTCTTTCAGCAACAGGGCTGTTTGCAGGAGATCTTATTTAGCACTCATGCAGGTGTTTGCTCATCCCAGGGAAAACAAGAGGAATGTGGTTTGGGAATTCCCACATGACTAAGTATGTAGGATTATAGTTACATCGAGCTTTCAAGGGGAGCTGGACTGTTAGAGAAGGATCTACTCTCCACTCATCTCCTGGGCACATCCTGCCCGTGCCAACTGACCCTGCCGCAGATTCCTGCTGGGAGCATCCCTGGGCAGAGGGTCAGGCAGCCACGGCTGAGATCAGGCCTAAGGGCTCCAGGAGCACTCAGCAAGCCAGGGCTGATTCCTGCTCAGCACAGACTTGCCTGAGGTTCTTCTACTGAGGACAACAGAACAAGCACCTGGGCAAACAGGCTTTGAAACCTGACTTGGCAATGAGATGTGACTGTCTTTGCTGCATCTAAGGCCCAATGCCTTGACATGGAGGAGAATTAATTTGAGGTCTTGCTCCAAGAGCCACAGCCTGAGAGGCTTCACCTGACAATCCCTGTCTTTCTTCATGTTTGCATCCCGAGGATTAGAACAGCTCCCAGGTACCACATCAGCTGCAGGACCTCGGTGGTGAGCTGGGCTGGGTCATGATCACCACACCGTGCACAGAGCCTGGCACTGCCTGGTTTAGCTGTGGGAGTAAAGTCCACATTTTACCCTGGACTGCACCAACAGCACCCAGGGCAAAGAAAATTTGTTGCACATGACAAGATCAAGTTTGACTCCAGCAAAAGCCTTGGAGAAGGGTCCTGCCTGCCAGGTCCACCTTCCTCCCTCTCCTTGGGAGGATTGCCACAGAGGCAGGAAAAGCTCCACGTCCCCACGGCACCGATGAGCTGCAGCTGCTGGGGCTGACAAAGCCCTGCTGGGAGAGGAGCTCTGGGCAGCCCCAGGACACTCCCTGGGCAGGAGCTGGGAACATGGCCCTGCCCAGGGCTGCAGGGACTCAAGCCTGTCACCTCTTGTCAGTCCCCAGGACCAAAGGGCACCAGCTTCGATGCTGGCTGGACACATCAGCCAACACATGTGCAACTGGCTTTACTGCTATTATTAAAAATAACTACAGCGCACACCAACCATGTAAAACTGAACTAATTGCTTGAAATAGAAAAAAACTCCATTACGTGTATAATGCACACACATTACCAAACCTTTGGAACTCACAGGATCCCAAAGAATTATTTTTAAATTGCTGGTATAATAAATATAGATCAAGGCAGCAGCATCCAACTCAAATGCTGAAACATAATCAGTCAGCAGAATATTTTTTTAAGCTTAAAAATACTCCCTTTCTTGAAAACGGACACTAAACCCCTAGGCAATGTAACCACTGAGGTTTTACTATAAAATACATTTCAAAAGAATGGCTGAAAGACTTAGGAGCACAGGAGATGAAAAAGGAGAAGTAAACAAGCCTTATTCTACCATTAAATGATAAATTAAAAGCAGTATTTTGCTGTTCTGCCTCATTTTTTAATCACAACACTCTGGCTATGGTGGTGTGGGCTTACCCATCAAAAAGCACCTTTTACTAAAGGTTTAAAATTTGACATAGCCATCATCTGTCCCAGACAAAACATAGCCAGGTAAAAACCTCATTCCAAATCCAAATTTTCATTAAATTTTCAGAAAAAGCACTGCAGGCTTGACATTACAGGCAGAACCACAAATGTCCCTCACACATGCCCTTTAAAAATTTGAGTAATTTCAGAATGCAGGCTTTCAGAATTTTAAGAATAATTGTGGAGATACTGGATGTGCTGTTGTTGCTATCAGATAAAAAGCTAAATCTTAATCCTCCCTGCTATCTTGCCTCGGTGCAGATTACGCTGCAGCCTATCTCTGTAAAATGCTGGAACAAATACCAGCCAGATACTTGCCTGGGAAAATGGAGATTTACAGAGTGAGAGGGAAATGGGGCTGGGTTTATAGTCTCTCACTCACTAATTTTTTCACTAATTAATACACAATTTGGTTTTGTTCCTACTGTAAATCTGTAACACAGAAGTACCAATGAAAACATCTGGAGCTGTAAATACATTCCTAAATTTTTGTAGACAGACCATGTGGGTGACACCCAAAGACATTTCCAGCCCCCAGCAGCCTGGAGCTGAGAGGACCTGAGTTTCGTGCCCATCCCAGCCCACTGCGTGGCTCCCAGTGAAACAGGCTGTCCATGGCTCATCCTGCTTCCTTCTGGGAACAGTCATACCTTCGGGGAGCTGTGCTGGGAGTGCCAAGGTTACAACGGGATTAAATTACAGGTTCCCTGCCTCTGGCAAAGTGTTGGAACTGGACAATCTTTAAGGTCCCTTCCAAACCAAACTATTCCATGATTCTATGACATTTTGTTCACAAAACACTTGGTACAGCATGACAGAACGACATCATCACAGTTCTGCCCAGACTCATGGGCTTAAACACAGTTTGAAGGCGTAACCCTAATGAAGACATCTTCTATAAACATCTCTATGCTCTGTTTCATGTCATCAATTCATGGGGAAATCTTAATGCTTTATTGTGATATTCATGTAAGAAATTACCTCTTTAATGAGGAGACAAACTCCTCCCAGACTCACCCCGACCACAAAGTGTCCTTTTGTCCATAGTTCCCCCAAAAGAAATCATGAAATCCCAGACTGGTTGGAAGCAACCTCAAAGCCCATCCAGTCCCACCCCTGCCATGGGCAGCAACACCTTCTACTAAGCCAGGTTGCTCCAAGCCCCGTCCAATCTGGCCTTGAACATTTCCACGATGGGGCAGTCCCAGCTGCTCTGGACAAATCAGCAACATTAAATCAACAGAACAATGAGAGGTGAAAAAGGAAAAGACAACTGTGGACAAAATATAAAGTAAAGTTCTATTAATGCTAAACACACTTTCCCTTTTGGGTTTACACTGCTGCGCCTGTAACTGTTTCCAGATGGTTCGGCAACCGTCCGAGCAGCAAGCCAGGAACGGCCCGGCCACCCGCGCCTCCTCAACACCGAGGAGCAGAACCCTGAGCAGAAACATAACTTATGGGCTTGATAAGCTCAAAACAAAGGTAAAAACACATTGACAAGAGCAGGAAGCAAAATTAAAAATGCGTTTAGAAAATAAGCCCCTGGCAAGTGAAGAGTTAAGCACAACCTTCTCCCTTTTAACACAGCCTTCTGTAGTAGCTAATGAAGGTAATGAAATATGACATGTAGTTTGGCCCCTGACCACAGCGAGCACCTCCCTCCCCTCTGCCGGCGAACAAAGCCAAACCAGATGTGGCTGCCGCGGCCGGGCTGGGGCTGGAGGCCGTGCCACGGAGCGGGCCAGCGGGCACGGTGTGGCTCCGGCACAGGCAGCGCCGCGAACGGGCCCGGCTCTGTGAGCGCAGCCAAAGCCACCCCCAGCACTGGCAATGACACCTGCACTGACTTCCAGCCTCCCACACGCCTAATTCCAGAAAACCCCATTCCTTCCATATAAGTAAACATGAATATGGAATTCTAGTGGAAGGTGTCCCTGCCCATGGCTGGGGGTGGAACAAGATGAGCTTTAAGGTCCCTTCCAATCCAAACCAGCCTCTGATTCTATGAATATGGGTTTTATGTGCCCAACTAGTTAATCTACTGCTAGTCTAAGTATAATTTAACAAAAAAGCATTACCAATAAAAACGAGAAGACAGGGTATTGCTTGGGCAGGGACAGGCTTCACCTCCCAAATTATCATCCTGCTACCTCAGGAAAGTGACCCACCACAAATGTGGCACTCAACATTTCATTAGCACAAAGCCAAGGATAGAAAAGGCTTTCTTAAACACTTTTTAAAGAAAGTTTCAAATTCACAAAACACTATAGAACTTATTAACCTTTTTAAGTTCTTTCAGAAGTTCCTCATTCATGCTTGCTATCAGGCAACAGACTTGACCTTGCCACACTCTGGGCTGATGCAGCTGCCAGGAAATAACTTTGAGCAAGTACCAGGTAAAAATGTGTGCCAAGAGGTACCACACAGACACTTCATCATCTAAAGATGAGCAGGAAGCTCCATCACAGCTGCTGGTTAATGCCAAATATGTGGACAATGATCCCTGTTGGACCAGTGACATCAGCTCCATCCCTCCCTCGGCTAAGCAACAGCTGCACCGGGGATGTGCTGTTCCTCAGGGTTGAGGTCACCCATCCATCTCCCCGAGCACCCAGCAGGGCTTAGAGGCACAGAGGGGTGCAGGCAGAGTGGGCTGCTGTCCCCAGTGGGACACTCAGCTCCTTGGGAAGTCTGATCTCAGCAGCCCCTGCTCCCTGCATGGTCACAGGAGGGGACAGTGTGGCACAGGGTAGCCGAGGCCACGGACAAATGGCTCCCCGAGGAGGGGCTGGCAGTGCCCTGACCCATCCAAGCTGCTCCCTGAGAGGGTTTATCTGTCCCCACACTGAGCCCTGAGCACTGCCCAAACAGCTGCACCCACCTCCACAGGCAACAGCCACCACCCGGGTGACATGTGCCCTGCCATTGCTCCGCCACAGGAAGGAAAGAGACCCCCCAGTCGCTCAAACTGCTACATACCTGAGATAGCAAAACTCCACATTCAGAGTAAGCCTAGAAAACAAAGGTGTCTGGAGATCATTTAACCTATAGATGCAGCAGATGAGCAGAAAGTGTCCTCCAGCCCCATGGCTGATGGGAGCCCCTTGGCCAAGCCAGTTGAGTCAGCCACCTTCCCAGTGTCCACACATTCTCCATGGAAACCACTGGCTTTTGTGGCTGCCCCCTCCAAGAACATGGTGTTTATTAAAAAAACCCACACCAACAACTATGTATAAAATGCTTAAGTTGCAAAAAACTAGAAAATGCTATCATTAAATTTACCTAGTCACCCTTAATTTGTCCCTCTGCTGCATATGCATTATTACACGTGCCTGAATTCTATGCTAATTTGCTATCATTGGCCAGGAGCCTGACCCCATTTAGTGAGCACAGCAGGGTATGCTACAGGGTGGTGCTGAATCGCCAACCAAGTTCTCTGTTGGCTGTAGACACACAGCCTTGTTTCAACCAAATTCAGGTACGTAACTCCTGCACAGGACCTTAACCATGGCAATTCTGCTGCCTGTGTGCAAAAAGGGGTTAAAAGCAATTTATTTTGGCTTTACATCATATGATAACATAGTATTTCACAAGGAAGTGTTGAGGGTATTTTCCCAACTAAGTCCCAGTGCCACTCAACAGGTGATGAATCAAGAAGGAAAGGATAAATTTTGGAGCCTGTGCATTGTTCAGCTTGTCTTCAGTGAATAACAACACAGAGGCAGGAGCAGGGTGGGAAGGGAAAGGCGGGATGTTCCCACCTTCAGCACCTCCGCTCCCCATGCCCACATCAGCCAAGGCCTCCCCAAGAGCACCCCCACAAGCCAATGGGATTTCAGGCTGGTCAGGCACATCCACTCAGGGAGGGTCAGGGCTTATATGCGAACTTGGGCACTTCCACAGTTTTTCAGTTTGTTGCTCGATTTTGCAGCCTTAATGACTTATGGGCACATAAAGCTTTGAACACTAAAATGTGTGAAATCAGCTCTCCAAAGGACTTTTCTGGGCCAAGGGTGGTGACATTTACAGGCTCTACTCACCCAGAGACCCAGCAGATGCTGGGAGAGCACCCCTGGGATGCAAGGGGTGGCCAGGGCAAGAGCCAGCACAGCCAAAACCACACCCAGGCTCGGAGCCGCGGTGGGATCCGCTCCCTCCCCAGGCCCTCAGCGAAGTTCGGCACAGCAGCAAGGGGAGGCAGGGCCCTGGGAAATTGATAGCCTGTTCCAGGCATTATTTATCATTCCCAGCACAGACACTGACATGTGCCTTTTGAAAGGGGATACTGTACCTTTAACCTTGACTCTGAGCGCATTGGTAATTTGGGATGCGAGCCCGAGTTCAAGCGGGGTGACCTTTTGGGGGGAGGGGAGGGACTGCATTTATTTATGAGGCAGTTGGAAATTTTTGACATCACATGCTAGTCCCATTATTCACATGTTACATGACACGAGATTGGCCCTTTTAATGCAACAACATCACATCAAAAAATTTGATTTTCTGCTCTGACAGCAGGCTTGTCCTCTGCAGCTCCCCAAAATGTAATCTGTGGTGGTTAAAGGCCACAGGAAAGTGATTTAAAAATCACACAGAACGTGGAAGAACAGGTCCTGGACCCTGAGCGACAGCAGGGGTGCTCAGGGGCTGGAAAGAAAGAGTCTGGTAAGCGCAGAAGCACAGCTGTATCCCAGTGAGGGGAACCCCTCTGTGTGACCCTGGGATGCGATGCCTGGGGGTCCCCCCACCCCTGCCCAGCCCTGGGGGGGATCCAGCATCACTCCAACCCCTCCAGGTTGTCCTGTGGGGGTGAATCCCACCTTCCCTCATTCCATACCTCCAGCCCAGAAATCCACCCTATGCAATATTCTTCTGGATACACACACAACACACCCACCCTCCCGAACAGCAGGAAAAGCCTTTTGGAGCCTTTGCAACACAGAACACCATGAACCCATTTAGCAGGAAAAAATGGGGGTTTCCTATATTAAAAAAAAAAAAAATACACCACAAAAACATTTATTAGGTTTACCCTGATAATTTAATCTGGCAATAATTGTGTTTTCTATGCACAAACCTCAAAACTTCCCTTGCAGGGCTGTGCTATATATTCACCGAAGTGAAGTGTTTGCTAATCCAGCTCTGGAAGAACATGCCCACACTGTGCAAAAAGCTCGAGCTTGAAACTACACTCCCATTTTCATAGAATTTAAAATATCAGCTAATGCACTTAAAGCTAATGAAATATATTTCTCAATAATGCACCACAAAGCACATATATTAAATTACTCATCAGCTAATTCCACAGAGAGAAGAAAAGAGTTTACATGTTTAATTTTTCTAAATATCCTTGGTTGAGGGCAGGCAAAGGAGGAATTTTGATTTATATCTGGAAAAGCATTCCCAAGATTGCTGTAATTTCCTTACAGAAATATCACATGATGGTGATGATGAGACTGATACTAAAATAACAAGTAAATAAAACAGGCTAATTTTATCAATATTTTTATTAATTTAAACACAGTGTTTTCGACTGTATACATGCAACAAGAGAAACAAAACCCAAAAAACAACCAGGTTGGACTGGGTTTGGAGCACCCTGGTCTAGTGGAAGGTTTCCCTGCCCATGGCAGGGGGTGCAACAGGACAAGCTGTAAGGTCCCTTTCAAAACCATTCCATGATTCTGTGATATTAAGAATGAATAACTGTCTCTTACAGACCCAATGGATCTTTGCTCTACTCTTGCAGTAGAATTTCAGATGTGTTATTCACTTCAAGGGAATCAAATCAAGGGCAGGACAGGCCATCTCCTGCCGAGCCAACAGGAGGGGAAAGTGAAGGTAGGCCAGAGCAGCCAGGTTTATGAGCCAAAGCTCAAACACCTGCAGGAAAATCCTCCTCCAGGAGCAAGAAGAAGAGGCTCCTAAGGCAGAATTACATTTTTACAGATTTATATGGGTTTTGAAGCCAAGTCCCAAGACTGGCAGAACATGGAGAGGGGGTTATTTTCTTCTTATTAAAAGAATGGGAAGACCCACCATTGATTTTGTCCTTCATCACCACACAAAAACCCTCCCAACCACAGCGAGGATGACGGTCTGGATTATCACAACACCGTAAATCAAAGTGAATGTATTTATTAGGTCGCCTCTCTTTGTTGCACACGTGTGTGCTGTTTGTTGGCCCATACTGTTATTATTTTAATTTATGGTTTGCTTTTTCCACTCTTTCCTCTCCCTCACAAGACTGGAGCCTGTCCACAAGTTCTCCTCATGCCAGTTAAAATCAGCATAATGAAATGTCACGGCCAGATCCCATCACCGTGCAAGGACGCCAGGGCAGCGCCGGCCCCGGGACGTGGCCCTGAGTCCGGTGAACTTCGCCGTGGCAGGACCAGGCACAGCGGGCTAACGAAGCCCGCAGCCTTTCCTAGCTGCTTGGCCAGTCTAGCTATAATTAAGAGCAGTTAAGTTTAAGCATTTTGCAAATCCCACCTCTCTCTCCTCCTGTGACAACCCTGATCTCGTTACAAGTGAGCCGTATTCCCATGGAGCCAGAGCAGTGCCAGGCAAGGGGAGCCGGGCTCGGCTTTGTCTGCCCCAGCTGCATTTCAACCACACCTGACACCCCCAGCTGTGGCAGCCAATGACAGCACCCACTGCTGGGATTCACCAGGCACAGAGACACTTCCAGGCATGCAAATTCACATTTGGGTGCTTGGAAAGCATGGAATTCCCCCAAAACACCCACTTCAGGGTTCATTATCTAAACTTTTGGGGTGATTTGTTTTAATCCTCTCTTGGAAACCATAAAATTTTAGGCTATTTTCCAAGAGTGTCTGAAGAATTGCAGGAGTAGACAGAGCAGAGACCAAGTCACCTTCCAGCTGTAGGAGCCATGGCAGCACAACTGAAGAGCTGGATGGGAAGACCCTGTTCCTTCCCACTTAAAGAGACCTTAAGACTCTGCAACTGTAACACCCAGATAAAGCAGAGAGTCAAAAATCATTAAGGTTGGAAAATACCTCTGAGTTAATCAAGTTCGACCCTCAGCCTAGCACCACCACGTTTAGAACTAACCCAGAACTCCAAGTGCCACATGCACAGAGTTTTTGAACAATTCCAGGGATGGGGACTCCAGCGCTGCCCTGGGCAGCCTCTGCCAGGCCTGGACAGCCCTTTCCATGAAGACATTTTCCCCAGTACCAAACCTAAACCACCCCTAGTGTAACTTGAGGCTGCTTCCTCTCGCCCTGTCACTTGTTACCTGGGAAATACACACAGGTGTGAGAACAGAAGTCAGGAGTTCCTGTCTCTGCCAAGGCTTCACTCAAACTTTTCTAATTTAGAAGCTGGAGGTTGTGCCAATGTGACCTTAGGGTGTCAGTCCATGTGAGCTAAAGGATTTGCCTCATCCCTGCTCTCCACCCACATTGAGGACAAGCTGAGTAAGAAGGGACCTGGGTGTGAATAAAAACCAGCATCTCTGAGGAGGGGAGAATTTTGTCAAAACATCCAACTGAACACCAAACTAAAGGAACAGCACAAAGAACCACAGGCAGCTTCGTTGCCAATACTACTGAGGTTACTTTGTAGCTGGTTTTGCCTCTGGAGCTCTGTTGGGTTTGCCTCAGAGAAGAGCAGAGATGCCAGGCTGGAGTTGGTGAGGCTGCTCAGCCTGCCCCCTCCCGCAGCAGGCTCACTGCCGGAGCCACTAATCCACTCGGATGCTCCGCAGCAGAGCCTCGAGTTTTCACGGATTTATGCCCTGCACTGCTCCCAGCTCCATCTGTTTCACGGTTATTGTTCTCACCGACCCTACTTCATCATTTAAATTATTAACAGCAGAATTACACCGACTGAGAGCTGGAATGGGCAGCTTTAACATACAAAGGCTTGGATGTAATGTGTCAATACACATTGAGTGGAACAGAGAAACTGGGGGAAATTCACATATAAGGGTCATTGCTTCATTTCAGTGCTGATCTGGGTGGAAGTTAGGATGAGAATACCAGAGAAAAAAACTAGAAAAACTCCTTTAGATGGTCACCTGTGGATTGACACGTGCCTTCACTCAGTGAGTGGCCTGGAGCTGCCCAATGGAGGTGCCACACATCACCTTCATCCCTGCCTGGACTCTCCAGGGCTGGGCAGGTGCCCCCAAGACCTCAGAGCAGCACAAACCTCTCGTGAGCCTCCAGCTTGGGAGGAGCATGGCTTCCTCCACCAACTCTGACAATGCTTGCAAAGCACACATCTTGTACAACCACAAGCAGCAAAGATGTAAACTACACGCTGGTGTAAATCAAACCCCTAGGGAGAAAAACACAGTGACTCCAGAGGGTGGGAGAAGAAAAGCAGGACAGGAGCATCAAGAACCTCCAGATCACTGAGGTCTTCTCCATCACCTTCTCCTTAGGAAGATGAAATAATTTCCTCCTGTTATACCCCTACTTCTGTCATTAACTATTCAAAAAAGAAAAATCAAGTGTCATAACTATATGAACTCTCAGTAAAGCACAAAATCCCAAGCAAAGTCACTTCTCTCCTTCACATTTTTCCAAACGTAGCACACAGGAAAGGGTGATGGTGAAAAGCCACTTCTGTTCCAACCCCCCCAAGCCCCACCTGCTGCCCCTCAACTACCTCAAGCAGTTCCTCCTGGCCACCAGACACTGCATTCAGGGGCAACTCCACATTGATCCCAGACTTAACAATATCCATTAATAACAGACCAGACAGTGCCCACGTTCAGCCCAGCCATATGGTTTGAATCCAGGGAATTTGCTTTTCCCATCCACTGCATTACATATTTATACCAAAATAAGAGCTTTTCTTTTCCCCCTCCCCACTTCTGGGGTAATTGGCAGATGGATCCGATTCCAAAAAGGGTAATCAATGCACTCAAAGAGCCTCAACCCATGCTGCTCTGCCCCAGCTTCAAATGCTTTATTACACAAGGGTCTATGGACATTTTTTTGAAATTAAAGTTCCTGTAGTTTTTCATGGGAGATTTTCTTTTAAAAAGCTCCAGCCTGCTGCAGCAAGTTTCCCTGCAATCAAGTCAAAACCCCAACATAGCTTTCACTGTACTTACAATGAAAGTCTTATGTGCATAAATAAGTTCAAGTAAAAATCAAGTGTATTTTTGTTACATCATATACCCAAACCCACAATATTCCACTGGACACCCCAGCAGGAGCTGACTGAGGTAGACAGTTCAAGGTGGTTTCACAGCCACCAGGTGCAAGTGACCCCTGAGCACACGGACTGCATTTCAGACAGTAACAGTGAAAATAATACCAGGAAAAAAATCCTACTTGCATGGGGAAGAAGAGGAGACAAAGCAGGAGTTTGAGGGGGACTTAGCATCAAGATTTGCCAGGATATGCTCTTTCACTAGAACAAGGTTCAAGCAATCATAAGTCCCAGCTGCCCTCAGCCCCACCACACAGATCTCCCAACGCATCCTCAAGACCAGGACCACAAAGCACCACTTCAGCACTCTAAACACAATGGACAGGCTGGCTGAGAACAGCAAACTCCAGCAGAACCTTCCCTGCTCAAGTTACTTACACTGCACAAGGGCATTTCATCACAGACACTTAGAATTAAAGTTATCCTTTGATTCCTGCAACTGCAGAGAAGCTCAACCAGCAAACCAGAGCAAGAAATCCCAATGTACCTTGACTCCTCTCAGAGCAACTCCTCCTCTCTGTTTTCCAGAACTCTTCAGAGCTCTTACCTGCTCTACCCTTACATATATCCTCTCCCTCCTGCCCATTGGACACCTCTTCTCCCACTCCTGGGCAGGATTGGGTAATGATGCCACCAACGAGCAGCAGCTGATGCTCATATGGTCAGACACAGGGACCAGGTGTAGCCCATTACCCTCACCCCTGAAGCAGCCCTTTGCAATAAAAGACCTCCTAGAAGACTTGGTAATAAACCTAGAGGAATCCTTACAGCCCTAAGTCCAAAATAAGCTCCTTTATCAATAGGCTTCCACAGCAGAAGTGCACCAGAGAGGCCTAAAGCATGATTCTTCCAGAAAAGGAGCAACCTGTTCCTGTGTTTACCACTCTTCCCCTTCCTCATTATTCATAATTAGACACCTGACCCCAATGACCAACCCTCCCCACTCAGATCTAGCAGAGACAGGCTCTGGTTGCCTCATTGAGCTGTAGCTGGACACAGCATTCTTCCTCCAAAGGCTGGACAGGTCCTGATGACGCTTCCCATTGGGAAGAGCTGGCTCTGCTTCTCAGAATACATCAGCCCCCAGACATGATGCTGGAAAGGGAGGATTACAGAGTCACAGAGCCAAGGTTAGAAGTCATGCCTGCAGATCATACAGTCCAACCCACCTGCTCCAGCAGGGTCATGCAGAGCGGGGCTCCAGGACCATATCCAGATGAAAATCTCCAAGGATGGAGACTACACAATCGCTGTGGGCAGCCTGTGTCAGAGTCTGACTGCCCTCACAGTGAAAAAAGCTTTTCTGGTGTTGAAATGGAGTTTCCTGGGTCTCAGGTTGTGTCCCTGCTTCCCATTCGAGGGCTCACCAAAAAGACAGGACAGGTGTGCCAGCAGATCTCCCCTCCACGGGCTGAGTTCTCCCTTAGCAGCAGCTCCCAGGCTGGGTTACATTTAGAACTAACTGGGGAGAGCTGAAGTTGAACAATTCATTTGTGTCAACAGTACCTGCTAAGAGCTGCAGAGGCTGTTTGGTACAGGCATGTTTTTATTCAAGCAAGCATCACCACACAACCCTTCCCCAAGCAGGTAGTTATTGTATGGAAAAGGTTCTGGAGATGCTGGTAGGCAGCCACACAAGCGCTGGCTGGGTGTCCCAGCAGTGTCGTTGTGAGGGCTCCACACATGGCAAGAATTCACCGTGGGAAGCATTTTTAAGTTTATCTGTTCATTGTTCTCTTTTAGATCAAATTTTTCCCAACAACACCTATAATCAGAGGGGTAATAATTAGTCAATACACACTACTCCAGTTAATGTTCCCTATGTTCCCATGACTCTGAGTTCGCAACAAAAACGGTGCCTGAGCTGCAGAGGTCAGGAGGGAGGTGACCTCAGCCATGTCCCTCCTGCTACAGCCATGCCCCTCCTGCCGTGGCCACATCCCCCAGCCATGTCCCCCTGCCACATTTCCCAGCCACGCTGCCGTGGGGGCCCTGCTGCCGTGGGGGCCCTGCTGCCACGGCCACCTCCCTCCTGCCTTGCGGGCTCTTGCAGCACAGGATCACCACAGAAAGCATTAGACATGCTCTGGAAACCCTTTGCCCAGCTGCTCATTAGGACTGCATTAGTCTGTAAACTCGAGCGCAGAACGCCTAGTTCAAGTTGCTCTTTCTTGATGTACTTGAAAGGTCCTGGGAATTTATGGCAGGATAATGCGGAGCACAGCACCTATTTATGAGTTGATCATTTGTACAAAACCCCTCTCAAAGCACCGAAGGTTACCATTCGACCAAGAGCTGCACTTAGCTGCTCAGAGGGCAAGAAAGCCAAGTATATGAAAGTTAAAAGCATTAATAAAAGTGTGACTTATAAATTACTTCATCTTTGTCACCCTTTTTGAAATGGGGTGAGAGAGGCCAGGGTAAATTTATTTTTTAAGTGCTTTCTGAGACCTGCAAGGGTCAGCCCTGAAATGCTGTACTCTATAAATCATTCCATGTGTATCTGAGAGATGCGAGTGCATCATAACATTAACAAATATTGATTTGTTTATCATTTGCAACTGTTTATCGCTAAACAGCTGCCTTTATACTCTTGGTAGGGAGAAGAAACTTCAATCCCTGGGAATGCAGAAGAGAAGCTGCCTTGGCTGCAGGAGGAAAGAGCAACCCCCTTTCTCTGTCACCCGGCTGCCGGCTCAGTGGACGTGTTACCGTCGTATTATGAAACCAGTTATTTCACAAAATGACTAAAATTTCCAGGCGTTCCAGGGAACCGCTCATGTCGCTGCTGAGAGCCAAGTGAAACCTTACATCAGGGGCTTGGCTGAGTCACGACACAGGGAGGCAAAGCAGAGCCAAGGATGGCCAGAGCCAAGGATGGCCAGAGCCGAGGACAGCTGTTCCTCCCTGCCGAGGCAGCCTCCCCTCCTGGCACGGCTCCAGCCGGCTGTGCCACACCATGCAGTCCTTCCCAATGCCACCAGCAACCCTGGCCCCAGGCTTCTGGCTGGAATCAGTGACACAGGAGCAAGAATCAGCCCCCGGAGCCCTCCAGGCTGCCCAGCAGGCACAGAGCACCATCGCTGCCACCGGAGTCCAGCGACTGCTCCACAGCAGGAGGCTGGAATTAGGTATCTTTAAGGTCCGTTCCAACCCAAACCATTCTGTGACTCTGTGATTCCATGAACTGACCTCACATCATCAACCCTGCCTGGTTCTAGACCTGACAAAACATGGCAGCATCAACTGGTCTGTGTTCTCCTTCATTTAATATTATACAGTGGGTTTTAAATGCAAGGAAGACACCTGGAGCAACAGGAGGAGGTTGGGGAAAATTTCAATAAAAATCTCATTACCTTAATGAGGGAGAGACAAACTATCTGGCAAACCTCTTCCCAGTGCTTTAAATCATTACATATTAGGTACAAACCAAACCCTTTCATTAAGCAACTACAATAAAAATAGGTTGTTTTCACTCCCCTCCTTCCTTTTTTTTAAATCACACAACTCTCTGCTTTTATTTCTTTTTGGAACTAGGCTTGGTAACTGATTTCTCTACAGAACCCGCCCACCAACAAAGTTTGCTCAGTGGAAACTTGCAGCATTATCTGTGTGCACACACCCTCACTCACCAAAGAGCTTCAGAGAGCTCCAAATTAAGTATTTGGAGATTTCCCTGAGAGAGAGTTGTGCTGAATTTGCAGTTCTCCCGATCTGTAACTAAACACTGGTAAATGTGCAAAATCCAGGTGTTTTATAAGTCTGTTCTTCTTCTTCTTCTTCAGACTTAGTTCCCAAACCATTCTTGTAATAAAGCAGCAAGATCTAGTGCTTTGGAACACAGAGCAAAATCTGGAGGTGCCACAAAGCACAAGAGGCATCAATTCCCCACCTGGCTGGTGTCTCCTGAGAGAGCATCCAGGGGCTTCCAAGCAGCAGAATTAAGACATGGGTTATATCTGAATAGCAAAGTCAAATCATCTGGAGATGATCTCCTCAAGTCCTATCTTGTTCCTCTTGAGTAAAATGGCAACACTAAGTGACGGCTTCATGTCGGAGCTGAATCCCCAGCAAAGCTGAAGTTACCTTTTTCCTTGGAGGCAAAGGGATTATTGCTGGCACGGCACGTGCTGGTGGGGAAGGGGTCTGGAGCTGGCCCCTGGGGCAGGCGGAGCCGGGCTGGGCTGGGCAGGGCTCGGCCACAGCCCCTGGGCCGTGCTCCGAGCATCGCTCCAGCACCAGAGAGGAAACTCAGCAAGCCCCACTCTTACCAATTACAGGGCGTCAATATTGACTATCTGAGGGATTTCCATGCTCACGAAGCAAATTAGAAACTCAATACCTGAACTATTCCTAAATGCAGTTATCAACTTCAGAGTTTTATCTCATAAAACCAATTCAGCTTAGAGTTTAATTCTATTAAATTAGGGCTTAGAAATAAGATTTGCTCGGAGAATGAATGCATCATTAGTTTTAAAATGCAATATAGTGAAACCCAAAATGTGCAGCATTACAATTTGAAGAATAAATGAGTAGAGATGGCACCCAAATGTACTTCTCCTAAATATATTTACCAGAAAAACCCATTGGCTCATTAGGACAGTGTTTTGGTGTGGGGAATGTCCACCTTCCTTTGGGAATCATAATCCTCTTGTCTCCCCTTGGCACAAGTTTTTTCTTTGTTCTTAAAACCTTCTTATTTCAGCAGCTGACAGAGAAAAAAGAATCAGCATCCTCTTTCTTAATAAAAATGCCACAATGAGACCCTGTCGGGCTTGTGCCAGGCGTGTCAAAGGAGCAGGGACTAATACAGGAAACCTCAAGAACTCCCCGTTTTGTGCAAGTTACAGTACAGGGAAGAGTCACGTAGGGCTGGGTTTTAAATCAGGTTTCCAATAGATGAAAAGCACCCTTCCATGGGGTGCATGTAATCTCTGAATAGGGCCCTTAGTTTCCTGTGGTATTGTATTAGAAGCGATGTTTGATGCAATAACGCAGGGATAGAATATGCTCAAAGAGGGGGCGGGGGCCCGTCCCCGCACTATGAAGCCGGCGGCTCTTTGATGGCCAAGCCAGCCCAACCATACCTGCAGCACCAGCAGGCTGGGACTGGGGGGAAAGGACACGAGAAAGGCAAACCCACACCAAAGGCACAGCAAGTGTTGAACAGAAAGGAGCCCTTTGGGTGAGCCACGTTTCGCCGCCATTTCCTGCTCCAGATGTGGCGTCTCAGATGGTCCGATGAGAACAGCGGGTGCCTCTTCAGGCCTGGCCACACATTGGCATTTTAAAAAGCTCCTTTTTCAAAAGCAAACAACACTGTCCCCAAACAGGATTACAGAGAGAGTTACAACCTGTGCGGTGCTGCCACAGCATCACACAGTAATTGGCAGCGCATTGTCTCTCACACTGATAGGTTGGGTTAAAGCTTTAAAGAGGTATTTCAGTATGTGTAAATTTCCTACTTTTACTTAGGCAGTCTATAAGAATTTTGTTCTTATTAGAAGTACAAAATTTAAGCCAACTGAAATGATCTAATTATAATTTTTGGTAGCAGAAGAGCCAGATGGAACAACCCAATTGACTCTATCAAGCCTAAAATACTCCCCAGTATGCATTTTAATGCATCAATCCCATTTGAAAATGCATGCAAAGCTGTGGGAGAGAAAAGGCTGAAATGATAAATGTGAGATATATCCATGTCATTGTTGTGCAGCAGCTCTGGGGGTGCTGCCCACACCATCACCCCATCATCAGTCAGGGCCTGATTTTACAATCATTGAATGCTCATCTTCAAAAAGGAGCCAGAGAAGCACAACATGGTCAGATGTTTGTGGTTTGCCATATGATCTACCTCTTCCTTAATTTCTTATTCTGTTTAGATCAAAACAGTTCTTGTATTTTTCATGAATACAAGCCTCAAAATTTTGCCTTTTCTATTCCACCCTCAAAAGCAGAGAGACTGCCGTCCTATGTGCCAGGCCACAACTACAAAATGTTGTCGTTTTGCTCCAATTCATGTTTGCTTTTGGTTTTCATTGAGTAGAATGACTTTATCTGTTCCAAACAGTAAAGCAGAGCAGCTCAGCCAAGATGCTACAGGGCTGCTGACATTTGGAATGCTATTTTCAGTCCTATTTTACATATGCTTTCAAAATGTATCCTGTGAAAAATAAAAATCAGATACAAGAGGGGCTGATTGGTGTCTCTGGCAAAGCAGATGACCTACTTCAGCCATAAAGATGGGAAAATCCACGGATACTGACAGTGAAGTAAAGGGAAGGGAGGAGCCAACACCAAAACCTGTGCAAATGTCCAAGGAAGGAAAATCCAACCTGGAATGGGGCACTGGAGAGGGAGGTGGTGCCAGCATGGAGCCATGGACACTGTGGGCCCAGCAAACTCCCTTTTTCCTGATCCTTGTAACAGGCAAAAAACAGCTGGGCAACAAAATGGTTTGGTAAGTGTAACCCAAGAGGGAACATTACCTTGCACACCTTTTAATGGTGAACTTCCCAAAAATCCAGTGTGTTTCCCCAGAAGGGGGAAGAGAACCCAAACATTCTTCAAAAAAGGAAACAAAATTTTTGGAAAGAAAACCAGAATGAATCAAGGCACCACCTGAGAAAACAGATTAAAGGGAAAAATAAAATAAAAAGCTGTTAAAGTTATTAAAAATGCCTCTGTTTGAGGCCAAAGCAGCACCTCTCAACTCCTCCCTGATACTTCCCATTCCATGTGGCTCTTTCTGCCTATAAACAAATTGTAAAAGATGGCAACAGCTAATTTAAAAAATAAAATGCGAAGTGTTGCGGTGGAGTCTAAATTGAGTCTGACAACCAAGGTCACATAACTTTTCACTTTTATTTAAAGGCATTGCCTTGATTACTGAAAAATATTGCAAGATATATAAACACAAATCTGGGGGCAGGCCAGCCAGCCGCCAAGGACTCCAGCCATGGCTCCTTGTCCTTTGTTTTAAAAGGAACAACAGGAATAATTTTTTAAATTGCCAAACGTTGTGTAATTATCAAATTGTAGAAAATTGTCAGAAATCATCAATATAATTTTTGGAATTATGTTTTTATTGTAAGCAATATGTCCTAACCAGTCCTGTTATGCCTAAATAAATTTCAATTATTTCTGGAAATTTTAAGAAATGTTTGCTGCTTTAATTCCTGTAAATGCAAAAACCTTCATTATACCTTTGATTTCTTTTAATTGTATTTATATTGTTCTAGGCCTTTTCCTGTAAACTTTGAGAAAAATGTTAAATCTAGTTCTGAAAGTCCTAAGGAAAAGCGCAGAGGCTGCAGCACATGGGCCTGGCACTGAGGGATCTCAGCTCTCAGCCTGATGCTCCCGCTCTACTGGGCCCATCAGAGCCTTTGGAAGTGGATCTCACTTACAGCTTTGTTTAAAAGAAAAACCCATAGATTCTGAGGAGAACCAGAGCCTGTTTGATGTTCGGCCTCTGTTGTCTCCAGGCAGACCTGAACGAAAGCTTGGAATTAAACCATCTTTGAATATAGTTTTCATTGCAAGTGATTTAAAATAAAACAACCTGGTTTCCACATCCAGGTTTCCAGAGCCAGCTGCCACGTTCCCCTTCATTCACACACTTCCAAAGTTATATTACTATAAAATTAGGATATAATTTTGTCATGGATTTTTTATAAATTAAAGGCAATAATCAGCCATTTTCTTTTCCTTCATAAAAATTCCTTTCCAGGACCTGGAGCTTTCCCTGTTGCTCCCCCACGGTAGTGCCTGAGAACCCTCAAATGTTCACACCTGCCCTGGTCTGTGAGAAATTCCTGTTGAAGTCATTAATATGTCCATTAATTAGGAAACAAATATAAGGTCACTGATATCAAGTGATTTGAAGCACTTGGGTGCTTAGACCAGTTCCTCACTGGACCCCCAAAAATAAGGACCTAGACCTGTTGGAGTGAGTCCAGAGGAGGCCACAGTGCTGCTCTGAGGGCTGGAGCCCCTCTGTTCTGGAGCCAGGCTGGGAGAGCTGGGGGTGCTCAGCTGGAGAGGAGAAAGCTCCAGGGAGAGCTCAGAGCCCCTGGCAGGGCCTAAAGGGCTCCAGGAGAGCTGGAGAGGGACTGGGGACAAGGGATGGAGGGACAGGACACAGGGAATGGCTTCCCACTGCCAGAGGGCAGCGATGGATGGGATATTGGGAAGGAATTGTTCCCTGTGAGGGTGGGCAGGCCCTGGCACAGGGTGCCCAGGGAAGCTGTGGCTGCCCCTGGATCCCTGGCAGTGCCCAAGGCCAGGCTGGACATTGGGGCTGGGAGCAGCCTGGGACAGTGGAAGATGTCCCTGCCCATGGCAGGGGGTGGGAACTGGATGGGCTTTGAGGTCCCTTCTCACCCAAACCATTCTGTGATTCTATGAATCACCATTTTTTGTAACTGTATTTGGGTAGTGCTTTTGGCATCTGAAAGGCTCTTTAAAAATGTGATCATGAAAAACACCCCCAGGTAAAGTCACCTCCCAGCCAGGCTCATTACACTAAAATATTGCCCAGCCCTGGCATTTCAACTCAGCCAGTTGTGTACCAAGGTGCCCCTGCTCATTCTGACCTGGTGGCATCTCCACATTAAGCTAAAGTGAATTGTAGCAAGTTTCAGAAAATAAATCCATGTTCTGTGGGGCTCTGCCTTCAGAGCAGCCCTGGGCACAGGGAGAGGAGCGAGGACACATCATTGGGACTCACTGCCCTGGCTGCCCCCAGGACAGCACAAGGGCTCTGGGTCTAAGGTACCACTTGCCCTGGCGTCTCCATACCCCCAGCCAGACCCTTGTTTTCTGGGATTTTGGGCAGGATGTGCTCCCTGTAGCCACAGGGGCAATGTCCAGTCCCTCCTGGCCAGAGCCATGTGCCCTCACACCATCAGCAGCTCTGCACTGGCCACGCACCGCACACCATCACCCTGCACACTCACCTACTCAGCCTCAGAGGGAATGCAACAGTTTTCCCTATTCCTATAGTCTCCCTTTATGCCCTGTTACATTAGGGAGTGCCTAAAACCCTCCAGAAATATTGCAGAAAGTGGGGTGAAGCTACTTCCCTTGCTCCAGCAAGCAATTTGTCTTCAATGGCCACCTGAAACACCAGCCCGTGTAAATGGGGTGAAACACGGGGGGTGACATCCCCAGGGAACACTGGACAGCCAAGTGTGGAGCAGCCTGGAATTGCAGGAGGCTCCGGAGTGTCCCCTGGCCCAGTGGGCTCCAGCTGAGTGACACGGGGGACGGGGGGAGCCAAGGCCACGAGGTGCTGCCTGGAGCCAGCCCGGGAGCCATCGGAGCAGCGATGAGCCGCCCTGCTGGATCCATCAGCAGGAAGGAATGAGGAAAGGAGTCGAGTTATAAGAAGAAGAGGAGAAATTATAAATTAAAACAGAAATGAAAAGCTCTGCTGAACTTTTTTTTCCTGGGACAAGCAAGAGTGGGGAAAGCATTAAGTGCTGCGCCTTTTCTTCACCTAATGGCACAGGAAAAAAGTCTTTTCTGCAAATAATTCATGTAAACTATTTCCAGAAAGCATGAACAACAAGACCAAATTTCTTGAAATTAGCCAAGCTCCCAGAACCCAGCGGCTGTTCATGCTGCAGGAGGCTGTGGCTCTGAAACAGGGAAGACTGGGGTTGTGGGGTAAAAGGGCAGAAGAACCAGCCCCTTCTTCATCTTTTATCATTTACCTGAAATTTAGTTCACTGTAAATTTTATTTCAAAGACAAAAAACCTTATGCCAAACTCACCTTGGCTAAATTATCATTTACTGATTTCTAACAAAGATCTGATCCACTTTCACTGGTTTATATGCATCACTTCCAAAGAAGGGAGTGAGAAAGGAGAGATTTTTAGGTCAAATGATTAAGGAGAAAAGGGATTTAAACTAACAAATTTTTTTAAAGTTCTAATTGTTTGCTTATTGACACCAATTTACATGGAGCCACTTAGTGAATAAAGGTTTTCACAGTACATGGCACTTCTTTATGTCAGTTTTTAGCCATCATGTCACAGCCTGGCTTGAAAAGAAGAAATGCTGAAAACTCGTAGGCCAGAAATGAACAGCCTATTAAGATCTGAAAAGCTGTCATCCCCACTGAAAAGACTTGCGTCAGCCACTGAGGATATATTTTAAACCGCCTGTCCGCAAGAAAACTTTAATAATGCAGCCTTGCTCTAATGTCTTGTGAGAGGAGAGGCAATTTTACTTCTTCTATTAACCCAACGTGATTACAATGGCTTATTTCATGGAATATTAAGTTCAAATTCTGCTCCCTGGGAGGACAATAAAAAAAAAGAGTGTGCTTATGACATTGCCCGAAATAGCCACAAGGACCGCAACTCCTTGGTGCTTTTAATGCATCCAAGCCATAATCCACCTTAATTTGCTAATGGTTAAGTAAATTAGCAACAAAATAATCAACCACAAAAAGGTATCGACACAGGAGCAAAATGCTTTCCTCTCAAAAATATTAAAATAACAAACTAATGTTTTCCTAAGGATTGCCGTGGCCTTTCAGTCCTCTCCCTCCCCCCTCCAGCCAATTCCAGAGAAAAATAGACTCCTTGTGTCGGATGGGCTTTGGCCATGAGGTGATCAGGAGGGAAGGCATTTGTGCCCAGACCACAGCTGGGATGGTTTTGTGCAAATGGAGCCATTAACAACTGCCTGGGAGCCACGGCCACTTCCCAAGCTACCTGAGCAGCCCTGCGCTGACATCAGGAAAATGGGGTCCCCAGGAGGTGGGTGCATGGCCAGGGGCACGATGCTGCTGGCATCCGCTGCCTCGAGCTGGCTCAGGCCAGCATGGGCATCCCTGTGCCATGGGGCACCCCCGTGCCAAAGAGCATCCCTGCACCACTGGGCCCGAGGATGTCAGAGCATTGTCCCAGAGGAGCCAGTGCTCATCACCACCTCCAGGTGAGGCTGTTCTGAAAGCGTTGGGTTTAAACACCATTTGCAGGCTGCCCCCTTCTTGAACACGTATTGAGGCCTGATCCTGACAATAAAAACCAGCATTAAAAACGTGAATTAGAGATGTAAATCGCATTGCCACTGGCAGTAATTCCAGTCCTGGGAGTGCAGCCCCAGCTGCGGCTGTGCCGGCCCTGGCAGTGACTCACTGTCCCACAGCTCAGGAACTCTGCGCTTGGCACTGGGGGTTGCAGCCAAACTTCCTGTTCCATGGGAAAAGGGGAGAAACAGCCCAAAACCCCAGCAGGAGAAACCTCAAATACCATGTTTTGGTTTCAAACTGATGTCGGATTCATAAAACGCTCCTGCCCCCTCCCCGTTCCCCCTTTCTGGCATGGCCTTCCTACAACTTTTTTCCTTTTTTATTTTTCCAATGTGGAAAAACAAGGAAATAAATTTTTCATTAAAAAAAATTAATGTATGCAAATACCCAGTGAAATTATAAATAGCCACCATTAATTTCTTTTCCCTAGTTCCACAATTCCACAGCAAAAAGGCAAAAACTTAAATAAATACATTTAAATCTCCTGCTGTGTAATAGTAAAGAGACTCCATAAAACCAGAACAATATTTATTTTTCCTTTTCGGAGCAGCTCCCTGGTTTATTAGGCCCGTGCTCCCAGCAATCTGATAAGCAGGAGAGAGGCTAAATGGCAAATGGCAAACATCCCAAATCCCAACCTGATGTATTTCCACAGCCCTGACCTTCAGATAAAAATCACACGGAAATCTGCAAACCCACCAAATATGCAGCACCACACGCTTGTGTTCAGACACAACAGTCGGGCGAAAAAAAGGAACAGAGAGAAAGGCGTTGCTATTTCTAGCCCTGAGCCTTCCCCTCCCTTCAAATTTCAGGATCCTGCTCCGATCCGTGAGTTTGAGGGGATGTGGACACACCCCACCAAACCCAAGGGTTCCTCACAGCCACCGAGGGCTCAGAACTGCCTGGCTGTGACCATCAGGGAAACACCAGAGAGAACGAATAATCCCACTCCCACGTTCTGTGCATATTTAGGAAAATACTTCAAACAGAAAAAAAATTTTTGCAGTGTGAAATTAGCTACAATTATGACAACTGCAAGAAAAAAATTATACGGGCAAAATTTGGGGCTGCTGGAAGAATTCTTTGATGTCTGGATTCCAATTTAACCCCGACTGAGTTCTGAGAATCAAATGAACGAAGTCTATCACACACCCCAAGTCTGCTTGTCGGTGCGAGGCATCACTCCCGTTCCATTCTTCCCAGCCACACGTATTTCCAAGCCCCTGTGCTGACATCTCCTCCCTCCGCACTGCAGACGGCCACTTGCCCGACACATTTGAGCCACAGCCCAACTGTGTATTTCTTTATTCATTAAAACACAGACATTACTATCTATAAATATGTATAGCAATATTTTCTCCCTGTCCCTGCACAGGCCAGTGCTCGGGTTGGGGCTGTGTGGGGAACACATAGAAATAGATCACATTTCATATAAATATTTTTAGGCAAAGGACTGTCACAAACACTGTCCCTGTACCTTTACATCGTGGCTGGGGAGAGCAGGAGTTTATTAAATAAGACAATAGGTGAATAATAAGGCCCTGATAAATGCCCATGAATATTTGGAGTAGCAGAGCAGGGAGGTGCTGCTGTCGCTGGCTCCAGGAACGTCACCTCTATTTTATACCGGGGCGTCAGCGTGGAGCCTCCGCGAGCCACACGGATCCCAGGCTGAATAAATAACATAATCCCCACCATTGGGGTGCTTTACATATAAAAATCACTTTTTCTTCAGGTACTGAACCACTTTATCCTCTAAACCTGAACCGAGCTGCCAGATTTTTGAAGCAGTTGTAAAACATTAATAATATATCTGGGTTGTTTAAAGAATATTTCCAAATAACATGAAATATTTAGTCCATTCCCCCCCTCGCCCCACCCTCAGTGCTACCACCACCGTAAAAAGATAAGATTTATCATGAAATGTTTGAGGGGTAATCAGCCATTTTTGGCCAATATATTTTAATATTTATATACCTGACACAGCTGAATATAAATGATACATCATGATTTTCCATAGTGCATGGAATTTATACAATTAACAGAGGGATCCAATGGCTTTAGGGCACACAAGGTGCAAACAGTGTTACAGTCGGTTGCTGATTATTGTTATAAATCTCACAAACCATAAAGACATTAAGGTGCATTTTGTTTACCCCATTTGTTCTCAAATATTATATACAACAGTATTATATATCATTAAAAGAGTTACACTTTCTCAGTGCATTTATTTCATGAGATACATTTATAGAACTATTTAAAAAATACAGCTGGCAAAAATGCATGGCTGAAACAGGCAGGAAAATGGGATCATTTTCAATTTTTTTCCCAAAGATGATGGTTTTTCATTCTAAAAGCGAGAAGACATTTAAACACTACCTATATCTGAAATGTCTAATTCAAAAAGACACTTCGATGAAGAAATCTGCGTGGTTGGAGTGGACCCTCCCGCCCAGCCCCGCGCCCGTGTGCTCCCGGAGCTCCGCCGTGCCTCCCTGAGCTCCGGCCGCCGCTGCTCCCCCGCGGACCTGCGGTGCCAGCGCCTCGCACCCCGAGCTGAAACACCCAAACCACGGGGCTGGCAAAACTCAATCTACGACTTCCCAGAGGAAAACAGTGACAAAAATGCAGCCCTGGATTTTCCTGTGGGAGTCAGTACTTTTCCTGGGAAGAGCTACCTCCCTGCTCCATATAGATGCAGCAGAACTGAGCGAATATACTCACAAATACAAATTCCCCCAAATGTTCCCAAGTGGGTATAATGTCCCAGGATTGTTTCAATTATTCCCCTTTGGGCTTGCCGGGTTTGAAGCGCCGGAGCCCCCGAATGTGAAACGTGAGCCGGGAGCGGGGCTGAGCCCCGGCAGCGCCGGGGTGTCCCCGGCAGCAAAGGGACCCGAGCGCTGCAGCTGCTCATCAAATCAGGTTTATGTTCCTGAAATGAGTTCCTGCTGCTGAGCCTGAATTCACAGACAGTCGGGGGAAAAAAGAGATGGATATAGCCCCAAACAACCCCCCTGGAAGCACGTCCAGGGGACGGCTCTTTGTGCCCCTATGGAGGCAGCTGGGGGGGATTTGTTTTATACCTAGGGAAACAAGATGTGCCACTTCCATGTGTGTGTCTTGTTTAGAAAATCCAAAATAAAAATACATGTTATAAAGGCATTGCTGGCGTTTTATTTGCTTTGCCAGAGGTAAATGAGTCCTTCCCTTTCTCCTGCCCTTCTGCTGCACTGGTGAGCAGGTTTCCCGCAGATATTTTGCCATCCATGAAGTGCAGCATCCTTTACTGAACATGAACCTGTTTTTCCTTAAATTTACATTATTTCAGCTAAACCAATTGGAGAAATAAAAAATCACAAATTTTACCATTTTCTACCCTTTTCCACCACAAACAAAACCCCAGCCCAGGGAGTTACCCAGAATTTGCTTTTCTCTTTCGGCCTGCTCAAAGGTTGCTTTCTCACGTACATAAAATACAGAAATAGGGACGGAAATGTGGGAATGTACCGAACTGGCTGTTGACTTCAGGCACGGGAAGTGTTTTGTTGAGAATTCGCAGGTGCTAAAACCTCATCAATGACTGGGAAATGGTGCTAAATACGAGCTCTGCGAACTTTATTTTTAATGATGACTTTAAAACCCAGGGATCAGCGAGGTGAATGTAAAAACTGTTAATCTTAAATTTCTACAAACCCGAGTGTCAGGGCAAGCATGTCTGGTGCATCAAGCATAACAAGATGAAAACGAGGAGGTGTGGGTGAGGAGGGGGTCCGAGACACTTGCTTTTCTTGAATCCCTCTGAATACATTTCACAATTCATCAGTTTTTGTCTTCCCTGCCACGAGTGAGGACAATCAGACCAGACACCCATTAGATTTTTCATGCAATTTTTTTTTTTCTTGTTCATGACATGTTGGCAGGGAGGATGGCAATTCTGAAATCTTACCAAATGAGAAAAATGTCAGAAACTGAACTGACAGCTGGTGGTTACTATGGTGATAGGTGATATTGAAAAAAAAAATAAAATAAGACTCAGTTAATTCAAAAGGAATCAAGTTCAGTATTTTTAAGCCACTTGATAGAGATGAAAACTTAATCCCGATATTGGGGTGTTTTCCTGTTTTAGCCAAGAGCTAAAGAAACCATTTGCTTGATTAGATAATTAACTAGATACAGCCAAATATCCAATGAAAATTATAGTGAAACTAAAAATAACAATAAAAAATAATAACATGTTTTTAAAAAAGGAAACAGCCATATTAGGAAAAAAAATAAGCAGACTGGGGGAAATCTTCTGTCTGTGTGAGCAATCCAGAATTGTCCTCTCCATAATCACAATTACCGACACGGGTCCAGTTTTCTGCCATCGGTTTGAGGGAGAAAGAGTAGTTTCGCTCAGTGACAAAGACAAATCAGCTGGAAGGGAGGGAAAGCTGCTGACTGATGGCTTCAATCGAGGGAAGGCTGCGCAGGCAACTTCGGCAGGAACCTGGATATCTCCATATTTGTGTTTATGTATTTTATGGGCTTTTTAAAAATTCCGAAGGGAGCTATTTCTGGGGCCCAAATACCGCGAGATCTGGTGTTCTCCTGGCATTTCCATCGAGGAATTGAAATACTAAAATACCATGAGAACATCAGATCTCCTGTTATTTCGGCTGCATTAATGGTTCCCTCAGGTATTAACAAAGCCCCTGAAAAACAAACACAAATATTTGAGGCAGAAATAGAAGTGCTGGAATATCTACCCCGCCCCCCCCCCCAGCAACCCACTGCACCCGCACAAAAACCACCTCGTTTTTGTGATCTCACACTTCGAGGAACAAATTGTGCAACCGTACACATATAAAATTAATATTATATGGAAATTATTTGGCCACCACCTGTCTTTATGGCAGGAATTGAATTTGTTCCCCAACAGCCCAGAGGAGCACGATCTCCATATAAATGCAGGTGGGGTTTAGGAATATTGTTATAGAAAACAACATTTGAATGCAAAAGTCTCCAAACAATTTGAGTTGTGCCTGTGCTCCCTGGGCGGGGATCGCAGAGGTGGGGTGGGATGGGGGGGTGGGAGCCCAAGGGCCCAAGGCGGCCCCGCGGTGCCGCGTGTCCGACCCTCGGGACGGCTCCGGGCGCTCCCTCCCCGCGCGGCCCCGCCGGGAGCAGGAGGGGCCCGAGGCGGCGGCGGCGCTGCGCGGGCGGCACCGCCCCCTGCCGGGCGCGGCGGGAACGGCGGGGAATGCCCGGGAGCGGGAATCGCCCGGCCCCGGCAGCCGGGATCACAGCACCGGGAATCGCCCGGCCCTGGCAGCCGGGATCACAGCACCCGGGAATCGCCGGCCCCGGCAGCCGGGATCACAGCACCGGGAATCGCCCGGCCCTGGGCAGCCGGGATCACAGCACCGGGGAATCGCCCGGCCCCGGCAGCCGGGATCACAACATTGGGAATCGCCCGGCCCCGGCAGCCGGGATCACAGCTCCGGGAATCGCCCGGCCCCGGCAGCCGGGATCACAACATTGGGAATCGCCCGGCCCGGCAGCCGGGATCACAGCTCCGGGAATCGCCCGGCCCCGGCAGCCGGGATCACAACATTGGGAATCGCCCGGCCCCGGCAGCCGGATCACAGCTCCGGGAATCGCCCGGCCCCGGCAGCCGGGATCACAGCACCGGGAATCGCCCGGCCCCGGCAGCCGGGATCACAGCTCCGGGAATCGCCCGGCCCGGCAGCCGGGATCAGCCGGGATCAACATTGGGAATCGCCCGGCCCCGGGCAACCCCTCGGCCGCTGCCCTCCCGGGGGAGCCCATTCGGCTCCGCTGCACCATCACTGGCCATGGTGGGCAGGGCATGTGCTCCATGACCTCTGAGGGCTTTTCCAACCGAAACAATCCCAATTCTGGTAACAATGCAGGAAAACCATCCATCATTATTTCACAGATGGGGACCCAGACCCACCAGGCAGGACCTGTCCCTGTCCTGTCCAGCCCGGAGGCTGCAAGGTCACTGACAAGGAGCCAAGAGTCTCTCAGGGCCAGGGACACCACTGCCACCATCCATGGCCTTAGCCACTTCACCTCCCACAGCTGCCGCTTCCCCACCTCCTGCGGGCGCTCATCCCTGAGGCCAGGGCAGGAGGGCAGGAGGCAGGTCAGACCCATGACGAGCTCCACAGTGGGCTCGTGGTGCTCGAGGTGGGGTGGGGTGGGATGGGATGGGGTGGGATGGGATGGGATGGGATGGGATGGGATGGGATGGGTGGGGTGGGATGGGGTGGGATGGGGTGGGATGGGATGGGGTGGGGTGGGGTGGGGTGGGATGGGATGGGGTGGGGTGGGGTGGGATGGGGTGGGGGTGGGGTGGGGGTGGGATGGGATGGGATGGGATGGGGTGGGGTGGGGGTGGGTTCCCTGGACTGGAGCAAGGCTCTCTGGGCTGCTCCATCCCTGTGGGCAGCACTGAGGGTCCCTTGTCCCGGCAGGCAGACACAGCTCATGCAGCCACGGGAGGCTCTGTGGGCAGGGGAGGTGATGAGCAAGGCCAAGATGAACAGAACTGGCTCTGCTGCCCTTATCCCACACAGTTCCATGCATTATCCCAGAGTGAGAATGTGGCCCCGTCCTACCCAGCGCAGCCCACACTCAATGATTACGTCTCTAGTGCAGCAAACCTGCTTTCTGCTCAAAACCACAGGAAAATGTCCAGAAAAACAGTGGCCTATAAATAGAAATTGCTTCTGGAACAGTTTAAACCCAGATCCACGACACCAAATTCCACTGCTCCTTACAGGAACAGAGACACTGCCTGCTTGTCTGAATCCCAAGCACAGGAACAGACAATTTGGGAATCTTCCCCATTTGACTGCACATATTGCTGCACTGAACTGCTCTGGGGAGAGCAGCAAAACAAGTTCTCTAATACTCACAAGAAAAAAAAAAACTCTTGTCTAAACAACACAATTATATTAAAAGTAAAAAAATACCATTTTAAATAAATACAATTGCAAAAAAGGCTCTGGGTGATAAGGGAATGATGAGATAAATAAAGCAAAACCAAAAGGTACAGCAAACCTCATTTCAAGATAAAAACCAGTATAAATAACTGACTTGGACTGTTTAAAATATTGTTATAAATGATACCTTCATTATACATGAAAAGTAGACACTGTTGAAAATCGAAAATAGAAAAAGTGTAAAACTACTTAAAAATATATATTATGTATAACTTAGAATATGTTAAATTCAGTGAAATGTTGAATTTCACAGGGTTTAAAAGAGGTTTGTCTTCCAGCTGCCACACCAGGAAATCTGTAAAACACCCATATGTAAGTACCCACAAATACTGAATATATTTTTATATGTATTTCTACAAAAATCAAAAGTGTCTTTTTTTTTAAAATGTGGTTTATGGTGTCCTTTGTACTGGGGATCAGCAGACAGCTGATGTTAACTAATAATACAGACAACTAAGAATAACACACTTCTCATTCTTGTCCCCTTTTTCCTTTTAAAAATGTTGATAGAGAATTAAATTGTGATAAAATTTCCACTGGTCTATGGGATTATTGTTTCTTCCTGAATGTTTTCAATCAAGCCACACAGTGCCTTTTTGCTGCAGCACAAAACACAGCTCGGATTGTGGAGCACACGGAGCGGGCGCAGTCTGTGATTCTGCGTGTCCATGTGCACATGCCCCGGGGTGTCCTGAGGTACCTGTATTTCACCTTACACCACCCTTAAAAAACAGCTTTGGTTTTCAGTCGAGTCAGACCACACATATCCCCTCATTCCAAACCAACCCCGGCGATTTTCAGTGGCACTGCCTGGGGGGCTGCCGGTCCCTCCAAGAAACAAGGAGTGCACATCTCACTCCTGCGGTGGACGAGCTGCGGAGCAGGGAATGCTCCGGGAACTGCTCAGTCTGTCACACGGACGTGGAAATTCTCTGCGACTTCCAGCCTTTCCAGACTGAGCTGCTCCACCGGGCTACTTGTGCACACCAGGGACGGCAATGGCCACAGAAGGGCTTTTTTTAATTTTTATTTTTCTGGAGAAAAGCAGGTGTAACTAATCCCCAGCGCTCTGCTCAGAGGGCTCAGGTTGGAGGCGGGCTGCCCGTTGCTTTTCCAGAACTGTGCAGTTCTGCAGCAGCATTTCAAACACACAACCAGGCGTTGGCAGGAGCCAGTCGAGTTCCCATCCCTGCTCAAGATTCAGTGGAGTGGGACTCCTGCAGTGGGGTCCCATGTCGGGGGCACTGCTGGGCCCAGCGTCTGGGCGAGGTTTGATGCACACCAATATCCCAGCCCAAGGCACAGCTCTGTGTGTGCCTGGTGCCTTTTGGTTCCCCAGCCATTGCAGAGGGGGTGCACGGGGCAGGGGGGCCGCAGGGAAAACACAGGGCTGGTGTCACTGTCCCAGAGCCCTGGAGAAGTTCTTTAAACAAAATAAAGCAAAACACCCAACTGTAAAAGTTCTACAGAAACACGATCACTGGACTTTACATTTAGGAAGAATTAAGCTTTTAAAGAATTTTTTCCACTGAAAAAAAGCCTTTAATGGGAGTTATCCAGGTGGCCCCTGGATTTATTGTTGGATTTCTCTTTGACTGCTCTGGGGTTCCCAAGGGGACTATTACGTCAATAATTTCTAAGGCAACATTTTATTTCAGGTAACTGAAATTCCTTAGAAGATGAGAGCTTTGGCTTGGAGATTCCGGGATCCCATTTGATCAAAATCACTCACACCAACTACAGAAGAATTTTTGAAATAAATTACTCTATTGCCTTCTGCTTTCAGCTAAATCTATCTTCTATCTATATATATTTATAAACATTCTTTATAGAACAATTTCAAACTTAATTCTCCCAAAGCTATTAAAACTCACTATTTAATTGCATTCATAAAAAATTGTCTGGAATACAGTCAAAACCGACCACTTAATTCAAGGTGTATTCTACATTAACACACTTTGCCATTCTGAAAAATTGGTGATAGGGGCTGTTCTGTGCATGGAATTCCCATCAGAGTCAGTCAAGAGCCCTTATTTATAAAGTCAGGGTGCTTCTGAAGTCTTTAATGACTATTTTTGGTCAAACTTGAAAGAAAGAGACAAGACACAAAGGTCTCCCAGTTTCCAATGTACAAAGAATCTATGGCCAGTAGGAAAAGCTGAGTAGGGCCTTCAATCCAGACTAAACAAATTTCAGCATCAAATGATAAATGAATCAAGGAACTTGCACTCTCAGATCCTAAATTATATTAAGTCACTGATTTTATGAAGCCAGAAAAAGGTCATCACACGATACTTATAAACTATGGTAAATAACTAAAATCTATGCAGTAGGATGATTTTAATCATTGGTATCCTCAAAACCTTAGAAATAGATACAACTTGTAACAAATCAGAAAAGTTAAAGGAAAACTGTAATTGTTCCTTTTAAGACCTATTATGTGTAGTATCCATTGGCCATATTTGTTCCACAGGTCAGGTATAAAAATAAATTTACTGTATTTCTTGCATTTGATGAACAGAAAGAACTTAATGATACGTGTCCACATTCCTGTCTCCGTGCTAGTGTCTATCTGGGCTTTCTTGCCTAAACTAAAAACCATCTGTCATAAATACAATAATGGCTTTTACATCCGCCCCACCCAGTCCTCCTGCTCCCCAAAAAAGGGCACGTCAAGCATGGGCTGCTCCTGAAATATTCCTTGCAAGTTGCTAAGTGGATATAAAAGAACACAGACCTAAAATAATCTGCAAATAACTGTAACATAAACCCTGAAAAATGCTTTTGGAGCTGGTGTGAGGGGGGAGAGACTCGTCCACTGAGCCGAGGCCAATGCAGGGTCCAGGCGACCTGGGCAGGGGGACAGTGTTTTTCACTAGGATACTTTGTAATTGTGAAAGATTATTACAAATCTTATTTAAATCAGGTTTCCTTTTGAATATTTTCATCTAATTGGACAAGTGTTGAGCTGTGCCGGGCTGTCGCAGCTGTTACAGGACATGAACCACGCTTACAGTAACAGCTTTCGTTCCACATTTTTGTGGAGCAGTTTCCATAGCACTCAGATCAAGGCTTGCATATTTTTATACCACTTGCATATTGAAAATAAACTCTGATGTTTAGCTTGCTTTCTCCAAGTGCATCTGGTACTTAAATTCCCTGAAAAACAAGCCGGCAACTCTGATTGAAGCCCAAGCAGGCAGGGTGTGACACCTTGGTTAACTTTTATAAAGTTATTTTCAGCCTTCCTTTCCCCTAAAAGTGTAACTTCATAGGAGATGGGATGAGAGATCTGGGAAGTTGGCATTTATCTTAATTACTCTTAATTACCATCCCTGAATTTAACATTGGGGCAAACTTTTCCATTCACAACAATATCCACGATGACCAGATACTCAGCATGTGAGGATGTGCTGTGGAATTGCCTGTGCCTCGATTAAATGTTCCCCATTTTTGGACCAGATAAAAGGCAAAGTGCTCAGGAGCTGGAGGGACACAAGTTCCAGTGGCCAGGTTGCCCTGGGGGACCTCCCACTGCCATGCCGGGCGTGAGGCTTTGGGGCACCCCGGAGGGTGCAGGGGCCTGAGTCCTGGCCAGGCAGAGCACAAGCCTATTGGGAAGTTTACTCTCGGTAAACTAGTCACTTTCTAATTAGAGAAATAAACAGGATGTTATAATTTGGGATTACAAAGTGCAGCGAGTCCAAGCCCTCTCCAGCAGCGAGGCCGGGGCTGTGCCTGGTGCCTGCCGTCTCCACTGGGGCCGTGTCACCGGCTGGGCTTTGTCCCACCGAACCGCCCGTGTCCCCACGGCCCCTCACCTCCTAACCCCCTTCCCAATTAGCAGATTGAAAATTAGCAAAATACAGCCCCTGCTTTGCACTTTAAATTTTAATAAGAAACAGAGACATCTCTCTCTTTCTTCTGCTGTTCCTCCCTCTCCTGCAAGAACAGAAGGCTGCTGGTAAAAGGAATGAAAATCTGGAAAGAATTTGGGGTGGACTGGCCAACCCCCTTTCATTTCCTTCAGATGTTTACAATCTAGCACCTTTCTGAAGACAAAGATGGGAAAAAAGCTATTTTTTCTTTTGACTGAAGGGTGAGACAGGGGGGTATTAAAAACTGATCAATGTAATTTTTTTCACAGAAGTATTTGCACATCTGTGAAATAATGTAATTTATGAAAAAAATCTTTTTATATGACATCCATGATTATAGCCTGATCTGGAGAATTATTCAAATATAAAATTAAATACTCAAAAACTCGCTGCGCTGTGGATGACTGAGCTTTTACCAGCTGTGCATCACACTTCTCTAATTCTATTAAAAGTATAGAAGTGAGGCTTCCCAAGGATGTCTGAATCCCTTGTAAAAGGAATGTTACATTTCTAAATGCTTTATGATCAGTTGCTTTTTGTTTTTTCTTGATTATCATCACAGTTGTTGGGTGTTTTATCTGACTGTACCAAAAAAAAGAAGAGAAGAGGAATGCATACCCGTGGAGAGTGCTCTATAAATTATATTGTATTTTATTATCGCAGGGCTTAAGGAAAAATTGGCTCTTAGAAAGGTTAAAAACCTTTAAAGTGAATTCTTCTGTTTGGTTAAAAGTACTTTTGATTTAATACGATCCATCTGCAATCTGGGCCTGGCCTCCTCCCCCTTGGGGAATGGGGCGATGCCCACGGGACCAGGACAGGGCAGCGATTTCTGCCCAAACAGGACGGGTTTGGGTCGCCCCGTGCCAGCTTCCCTCCCAGCAAGGGACCAGCTCACTCTCTCCACAGACAGCAATTCCCAGATTTTTAAACAATTAATCCAGGGGAAAATGAGCAGACACGGGCGCTCCTGGGGGTAGTTTCACAGCCCAGTGTCGCTCCGCAGGAGCAGCCCTTCCGAAGGGAAAGTTCAATCCTATTTTCCAAGCTTAAATAGAAGCTTTGGTTCGGATCCTGCACTGCTTGGACGTTATCCACAGGTTACAGATAGAATCACTGGGAATTCGCCGTGCCTTCCCATGCCACAAGCCAACATTTAACTCGAAGGGAAAATACAATTCCCCAAACCAACCAAAACGCCATGGTACAAACCAGCCCTTAAAAGAGCCCCAAAATAGGCCACATTAGTAAAAGCCAGTTGGAGTTTAGCAAAGAGAGAGACAAAATAAGGGCTAAGCCATTGTTTCTGCTGCCGAAGACAGACGGACTTTAATAACACTTAACAGAATGATGCACATTAACGATCTCAGAAAGCACTTCTTATGCCTCATCCATCATGCGGAGGAGAAAATGAAGCCTTCGACAGCATTAGGAATTATTCTAGATCTTGTCAGTAATTCGCAGCTTCTTGGTAGTATCGTAACACAAATTTGTGTGGATGAGACACTGACCATTAATCTAAGGGGCTTTTTTTCCCTCGCTGCAGCGTGTGGAGAATGTATCAATTGTTTCATGGAGAAATTTCACAGCTGAAACCTTACTAAATAAAACAGGGGAGAGGAAAGAGATATAGACAGAAACATAAACAACTGCAACGCAGAGACAAATCATTATCTTTAAAACAAAACCCACCATAAAATCTCCATATGTGTGTTTTGTGAATGGGCAGTGAGCAGCCTCCTGCTCTGAAAATCCTCAAAATATGCTGATTATAAAGTTATGTTCATACGTACAAACACACTTAGATTTCATTTTCTGGGAGGCTTTTTTCTCTTTTTATTTTTCTGGAGTATAGGCAAAAAATTCCGATTTCTCCTCCCAAGAGAGCCCTGTATTTTTTGCAAATAGTAGCAAAACAAATTTCAAGACAAAATACCACGCGACTAAATAAACAACAGCTTTTGGCAACCTCTTCCCTAAGTCGCAAGCTGCTGTTCGTCGTGTGATAGCTGTTGCCACTGGAATCTCAACTACAAAGGAAAAGGTCCATAAATATTTGTACAGCAAACTCCACAGAAAAAAAGCCTCCCTGAGTGCGCTCAGAATTCATTTCTATACGTGCGATGTAAAGACGAAAGCTAATGAGTTCTGTGGAGTTTATGATAAATTAAAAGTGCGGGGCTCCCCGCCCCGGCCGCGTGTTTACATGGATCTGATCCGCTGCTCCCCAACAAAACACTTGTCAGACAGAATGAGGCGAATTCGCCTCCGGATGTGGAGGAGCTGGATTGTCTCAGGGACAAAAAAAAACCAGATAGGATTTGATCAAATACTAATCAGGCAGCAATAATGTGGTATCCTAAAACACACCCTATTTTATCTCCAATGAAATAGTGACATCTATCCAAAAAGTCCTCAAAGAAACTTGGGTTTAGGTAATATATTGTGATTGCAGCAGATAGGCAGGATTAAAATCAGGCTTGATCTTCAAAGAGAATAAGAATGTATAGTTCTGTTTACTGCACATATATTTGTATATAAAAGATATGACAAATATTTCGAGTTCTTTAGAAGCCTGAATTTCTGTATTTTAAATTTTCACAGACCAAGTGCTGAGAAAGCAATTTGACAGTCCCAGGTAATAGAGGCAAATTAGAGATTAAACTCATTAGGAATTATAAACACTCATATAGTCTGTTAAACCCCCTGACAAAACCTGGAAATTAGAAATCCAATAACACAGCATCAATAGGGTCTTTAACGGCTGGACAGATGTTTAAACTGCGCGATGCTCGTGTGAGGAGTGAGATGGAACAGTCGGAATCAAGGTTTGCATTAAATAACACGGCATTGATGTCGGATCAGATCATTCATGTGAACTGGTTTGATCCTTTTTTTTGCCATTAATTTCCATCTCCTGTTATGGTCTAAATTTGTAATTCATTTTGCATATTATTAAACATTTTTCTTGTTTGCAAATATGCAGATGAGTGAGGCAGCTCTGGAAGGTGCCACACAGAGCAAGGCTGTGTCCAAGGGGCCACTGACCCCCAGGGCTCCCCTCCAAGTAAAAACACTTCGAAAATAAAATATTATCTGCAAGCTTTAATTTTTTGGCTTAATTAATTAAATCACAGAGGGAAAGATAGTGAGAACATTCACCTCACTAAGCACAACTCAGTAAATCCCAAGGAATGGCCACTGGGATAGCAAAAGCAAAATTGTTTGCGTTCCTAATGTTGGGTCTGACCTGGAAAGGATAACAAAAGAATCTGGCATGAATATGTATTTTTATAGGGAGTGCTGCTGGTAAACAGACCGAATAAAAGCGAGGGGATTATTTTAAAATAGTTTCTCCTAAACTCTCAGTATGTTTAATCTGATGATATGAAAAACCATCCATAAAGCAGAAACACATTCAGCTCTTACAAAATTCTGTACAGAGCAGTGAAAAGGGTTTCAGCAGAAGAAAACAAACAAACAGCAGAAATCCTGCAAAGCTGCGGCGTCTCCCCGCGCCCGCCTGCTCTCCAGCGCCGAGATAAAGACCCAATCTGCTCATCAAACACCTCCGGGCTCGGCCATCTAATAGGAACAAATTGGCAATGACTGCCCAAGCAAGTAACACAGGCCCACTGATTTGTAGATTGATACTGATGCCTAATGATCCCCTTGGGCAGATCAATAGCAACAATCCTCATCCCTGCCTTTCTTCTTTATTGGCACGGCGGAGCGAGCGCAGGGAATCGTGTGTGTGCACACGGCTGCAGGTGCCGGACGAGGAGGGCCGGGCACCCCAAAGGGCCCCTGAGCCAACGCTGCCTTGCTGTGTCCTCGGGGCTCGGCCTGCCCGCGCGGCCCCTTGGCAGCCTCGCTGCCTCCAGGCGCGGTGCCCTTGGCACGGGGCTCTGCTGGCTGTACCCCAGAGTGGGGCACAGACAGGACGGGCCTGCGGCCACGGCGAGAAAAAGCACAGAGACCGGGATAATGAGGGAAAACCCAACACTGACCAGCTGGGCTGTCTGAGAGCTGAAGCCAGCGTGGCATTTGGGTGGCAGAGCCATGTGGGACACTGGGCATGCTTTGGAGAGCAGGGCACACAGGCAGGTGGTTTGTCCTGCTGGAACTGGGTTACACTTCTCTCCTGCACAGGCTCTCGCCTTTTCCCTCTTCTCCCCTCAGCTGACTCCTTGTCTCTCAGTGCACTACACTATGATCAATCAGGCAGTATCAGCACAGGGGTTTTGTTCTGTTACCCTGGAGTCACTTTCATCTGCTGCTTCCAGCCCCTAATTCAAAAGAATTAGGGATTTTCTATTTATTTATCAATCTAGTGAATACGGTGATGCCATTAGTAGATCCTTTTACTGTCCCTGGTAATACCTAAGGAAAACGAATGGAGTTGCTTTGCATTTGTTTTTTCCCCAGTGAATTAACGCCAGTGATGTTCTGCAGAACCACACATGATCATTGCCACCTCGGGGTGCTGGCAGACGTCCCCAGCAGCACTCCACTCCCCTGGAAATTGCTCTCTCTCCATGGAATAACCGCGTATAAACCTAAGACATGATCAGGTGTACCCAAATCACCAGACAGACAAACAGAGGGGAAGGAAAAATATATCACAAAGTTTGTCCCTCCTGAATATGAAATATTAATTTTGCATTAAGGTGTGTTTCGTCACCGGCAGCATCCCCCAGCCTGGGTGCACAGCCGGGGGTGCTGCCCGCGGCCCCACCAGGCGTGGGGAGCGCAGGCACCGATTTTAAATCCTATTCAGACTCGAGATCTGCTTTGTTCAGCAATCACCCGGCTACTCTTATTCTTCATGGCTCTTTTATTAAAATGTGGATAAAGCAAAAGGCAAAGGATAAAATTAAATTCCATTGACTGTAAATTTCTAAATCATCCCTCCAATAAAGGATTTTCCTTTAATAACAAAAACGCCTTTCCCATCTTTTTGCCGATCTTGGAGTATACTCGCAATAAAACGGGGCTGCGTGAAAATCTTTGTAACTCGACCCTTCCAGTGCATAAATTAATCACTTTCCAAATCCTGTCTTTTCTTTCCTTAAGTTCCCGGGCGTGGGGGTCATGCCCCCACCCAGCCTTGACCATCGCAAAATTCAAATTCCCACTAATGATGAGTGTAATCATTGCAATCACCATAACCATCATCATCGCCAGGAAAGCCGGGTCCTGTTGGCCCCTGACATCAATCAGCGACGCGGGGGGAACCAGGGTCCCCCACAGCCCCCCGGCAGCGATCGCGTCCATTCCCCGCCTGTCGGGGTCACCCCCGCTCCCATCCCGGCCTCGCACCTCCGCCGCTCCCAGGGCGGGACGGGACGAGTGCGACGGGACGGGCGGGACGGGCGGGACGGGGCCGGTGCCCCCCACGTCCCCACATCCCCCCGAGCCCCGGGTGGGAAAGGAGCGAGCGAGGGAGGGGAGCGAGGGGAGGGGGAGCAGCCGCACGTGTGACGCGCCCGGCCGCCCATTTGCATATTCACATCAGCGCCGCGCCCACTTAAGCAGCGCGAGGCGAAGGTGTCTCCTCCACCCACCACCCACCCACCCACCACCCACCTCCACCTTCCCTCCCGCTCCCCACAAGCCGCGCTCCCGGCCCAAAAGCGAGGGCGCGGGGGCCGGCAGGAGGGTGGGCGCAGGCTGCCTTACCTCTGCTCCCGCGCTACCAGGGATTCCCCGTGGTTCCGCCAGGAATTTTGGAGAGCCATCCTTCAAGGGTTTTTAGTTCTGTCTTTCTCTCTCTTCCTCCTCCTCCTCCTCCTCTTCCCGTGTTGTGACTGGGTTTATAAAAAAAAAATAAAAAAAAGACAACTCCATGTAAGCTCGCAGCCAGGGCACGGCGAAGTCTGGGGCTCCGGGGGGAGGGAGCAGCGGAGGGAGGGTCACAGCTCCATGCCTTACAAAAGGCAACCCAAAGCCTGGATATTTTTTTAATATCCTACACAAAACGCCGCTGCACATATACACGCAACGCAGGCCCCAGACCTGGCGCTAATTAGGTTTTTGCCAAAAACTGTCGAGGTTCAGCCTATGACACGAATAAACGCAACGGGGCTGGGAGCTATGAGCCCTCACCTGCCCCGAGCCCCCCCGGCGCTCAGCCCTCACCTGCCCGAGCCTCCCGGAGCGGGCGCCCAGGAGGGCGAGGGTTTATGGGGCGCGTCGAGAGCTCCCACGACGGCGGGGACCCAGGGTCAGCCGTAACCACGCGGCACCGACCTGGACTATTTCAGCCCGAGTGCTATTCCAGGGGTATTTTTGCACAAATTAATTTTACTATTTCACAGCTCCACTCAGAGTGGGAAAAAGGAAAAAAAATAATAATCAGGGTTGTGTATCCCCTTGCAAACGTCACAGAAGCAGCATCGCGTGTGCCGGGACGGGTCTTCAGGAGCACAGGCCTATTGTTCTAAGGACACGGCTTTTGTGAGCGGGGCAGCACAGCCAGGCTGGAGCAGGAGGAGGAGGAGGAAGAAGGGAGGGAAGCCCTTGCACAAGCACACCGTGCACTGCAGCCACTGTTTCACACCCTCGCATTAGATGTTTGCTGAAAATACAAGGTGCACACGTGTGGCACTTTTTCCAAACATGTCATTACTGAGAATGATTAAGGGCTTCGTTGCTTCCCTCAGTTTGGATTGCTGCTGATGGCTGAATTCCCTTGTACACCTTGCAACATAATTTTAGTGCGAGGATCGGGGGGAAAAACTGCACTTTATTAAATGTTTTTTCATATGCGGAATATTTAGGAAACAGTCAAATTTATTTTTGCAATTGGCAAAAGCAAATTTGCTCCTAAGCTGAACCGCCACAAGTTGTGTTTCACGCCGGTGTACATTTTACGGAGAAGTTACAAACCCCTGAAACACGCATTGTCTGTCAAAGGCTGGCATGCTCCAGCCCGGGCGGGCACGGAGCGGTGCGTCCATGCCCCAACTCCGTGTGCGTGGGGAGCTGAGGGGAGCGGCAGGGCCGAGGCAGACAATGGGAGCTGGAGGCGAGCAAGGAGGTAGAGGGGGGTCTGCCCGTGCCCCCCCAGCCAGGCAAGCAGGTCACTCCTTATCAACCGGCTAAGCAAACGCCGAAACAAAGCATGGGGCTGGATTTTGACGAGCCAGACACACTTTCTTACAAAAAATCATTTCCCTGCCTTTGTTTCTCCTCTTCTCCTTCAAAGCGAGGGGAAGAACAGGCTGCTGTGTTCACACTGGCTTTCCAAGGGAAAAAAGGTGATTTTTAAGAATCTGCCCACCAAGCATGAGTTACTTGTCCTCCCCCCTCCAAAAAGAAAAAGGAAAAAAGAAACCTCGACAACTCAAAGGATTCCTGAAATAAAGAAGAAAGAAAAACATCCAAAACATTAGACACAGAAACATTATATTTCAATATTATCATATGAATTAAATGTAATCCTTGAAGCGACTCGTCCCAGGGGTCACATATTAGGCCATTTTTTTCTTTTTTTTTTTTATTTAATAGAGGTCACCCAGGCTGAAAAGCAGAACCCAAATGAAAAGCATCTTCAATGTGGTTATAACATGAGCTGGACGAGGTCAGGCAGTGTCTTGTATGGCCTCATAAAAAATACATAACCAGACAGCCTAATAGTATTTCTTTGCATTCATTTTTGGATGGGAGCTGGCGGGTGGGGGAGGGGGCCGGGAGAGGGCCACAACTGCCTGTGCATTTCCATAATGGGCAGTTTCTCCTACGTTCCAGTTAGGGAAAAAATGAACATTCATTTTAACACATCCCTGGGTTAGTTCACTTTAAAGAATCATCCTACAGACAATTCCTGTGGCCCCGAGAAAGTGCGAGAGGATCGCCTGTCTCTCTCTCTCTCACACACACACGCGCACACACACACATACGTGTTCACTGCAGACATGCTACTGTCATGCTTAATTGGGAGTGCAACCACCTTGGGCTTCCTTTCATCTACACTGGCTTATCGATGTTGTTATTTGTCCATACACACACCCAGGCTGATGAATTTGAATTATTTCTTTTCTGAAGAGAAGCAGAGGAACCCCCCATTCCAAGGAGTCCCTCTATCCACACTCAGCAGGGAGGGGTTTGCCCACCGCTGGGATTTACACAGGTTTTGGGTGGGAGAGGGGGCAAGAGAAAGGCAAGGCGTAAAAGGGGAAGGGGGTGTGTGTAAATAAAAATAACCAGTGCTAAAAATGCCGTGTGAGAAGAGAATCTGTAAATCTCGCCTCCCTTCCCCCTCCCCAAATGCCGCCTGGAGCCGGGTGACCCTGCGGGGAGCGGAGCCGCAGAGGTGACCCGATGCTAACCAGCCTGTTAGAACTAATAAGGTGTGCGCCTAAGCCAGGGGCTGACACTGGGGCATTGTGGAAATAACTCTCCTTGTTATTGCCCATCCTCAGCTTGAAATTTACTGCTCCTTTGCATTATTAAAGAGACAGCTTGCGTGCACGATGGGGGAGAGGCTGGGCAGGAGGAAGAACCACACACGCTTTTTAATGGTATGTTTGTGCTCTCTCTAGTCTTTAGCTTCAGATTCTGAGCATTAAAGCATGCTAGGTTAATAGGTTGTTATTTATTAGTTGAATAAAATCTGGTTTAGAAAAATTTTTTTTAAATTTTTTTTAAGTTTTTATGGCAAACGGTCAGAAAAAAAGGAAAGGTGTGAAACATCTCAGAGAAGATCAGGCCGGGGCCTTGTGGGACAAACCCCGCCCCAAATGTTTCCAGTGGCAGTGCTCTACATTTACATCAGATGTGAGCAGAGCTTAAAACACCCAGTATGGTGGATAACGGACTGTGTGATGGAAACACAAAAGGACCTGCTGCATCGTGGGGCCATCCTCAGCAGGACCACGTGAAATGGTGTCAGAACACCTGAAATCATTCCAGGATTCTGCGTTCTGTAAATACGGAGCCACTTGGCATCTCGGGGGTTTTGCTTTTCCAGCACTCGGGCAAATGATAAAACTCAAAGATGAACATGGTGGAAAAATCAACTTTGTCTCAATCCCTGCTCCCACTGCTTCTCCAGCACCCACCCTCCACCCTCTGAGCTGATTCCCACAACATACACAGGATAACTGGTAAGACTCCCTGGAGAGGGTCCCCGCCAGGTCCCTCCAGGGGGGACACACCCCAACCCCACGATGTACATTTGCACCTGAGAGATCAGATTTTACAGAAACTGAGCTAAGCTGCTCTTTCAGATGCTTTTGCCTTCTCTGAGTCAGTTTTTATGGACAGGCATTTTCAGCTTGGCCTTTGAGGGGCTGCAGAGCCCATCTGGCACCAGCAGGGCACAGGCAGAGCCTGCAGCCACTGCTGCCAGGGGAGCCTCTACCAGAATTAGGACCCAAGCTGCGTGCGCATGGGAGACATTGCTGAGAATGGGTATCAACGATAAACAACATTCTCAAGGTAAATACAGAACAGGATTGAGCCGTTCATGGCAATTGGCTGAGCCAAGGGTGGCTTCCATGGAGCTGAGCTGAGGGGGTGGGTGGTTTATGGTCAGGGATTCCACAAAATCAGCTACCAGGGGGATCTGAGAGAATTCTTAAGAGCACATGAGAGCCACAGCAATTCTTGAGATGTCCAAGGCAACTGGGTTTTCCTGCATGTTCAGAGACATTCTTCTGAAAGGTTAATGTGAGCAGCTGCTGGGGAGACCTGGGATGACAGTGGGAATCAGTGATGGAAATTTGATGAGATGCATGTAACTGCCATTACACACTGAAACAATGTAAATGTTATATATAGATAGTCCTGCACATTTGGGGACCAGAGGTGGGGTTTGAAATGAGACCCCCAAAGCACACTCTCTCTTGGAGAGCCAGCATGTCCCACAGCACCTTGAACAGGTGTGAACATGTCCTTTGCTTCTGTCCCAAACCAACCTTTCCCCATCACAACCAGCCAGAGTCAGTGACATCAGTGCACAGAGCAGGTTGAAATACTTGCTAAACATTGTGGGAATAAATTACAAATGAAAAGCTTCAGAGCAAGGGCTAACTGCCTGATAAGGCAAGGAAACTAAATCAGGTTTTTGAAAGCACCAAATATAAACAAGGAATTAAAGCTGATACCTGACAAAGAGGTAGAAACAAAGAAGAAGCCTCACTGCCCCCTCCCAGTTACTCCCTTTCTGGCATCCTGATTTCGTGAATCATCCAAAGCAGCCTATCTGCATCTGAACATACAGATATTTCCAACTCCTCCGTCCCCAAAGGATGAAGTAACTTTTATCAGCGCATTGTTACATGGCTGCACTTTCCTACACTGTATTTGATCATTTCTGCATACAAACATATTTAATCCTATCCCTGCTATAAGGAATAATAAAAGCAAGAAGCATGATGCTCCACATTTTAGTTGGAATATCCAAACGTTTTAGGGTAAAATCAAAGGTGTGGAGACTTGGAGGACTGTGTTAAGCAGCTCTTGTGCTCAGCCGTCAGGTGGTAAAGCTTAAGTAACAAGAGTATTCGAACCATGACAATACTCTACTGGATTTAAAAATACAATTTTCAGAACTGATTGCCAAACTCTGATCTCAGGAGCATGCCCATTTTTTTTTCAGCTCTTACTAGCTGATCCTATAAAAAATACTGTTTCTCCTTAGAAACCCAGGCAAAGTCAGGCTGCCAGAGAGGAGTGGTTGGATTGGAGGGTTTCTAATCCCCCGCAGCTCTCACAGCAATGTCCTCCTGAATGGATATCAAAACCACACTTACAAAAACAACAGCCCAAATTACTCCCTATGTAACAGGCTGTATCAGTCCCCCCATAAGGCCCTGTGGTATTTGCCTGCCTCACTTCTTTAAACTCTTCAAGGATTCTCTTGCCATTTTGGATTCTCTGGATTATAATGGAATCACAGAATCACAGAATGTGTGGGGTGGAAGGGACCTTAAAGCTCCTCCAGTCCAACCCCCTGCCATGAGCAGGGACACCTTCCACTATCCCAGGTTGCTCCAAGCCCCATCCAACCTGGCCTTGCACACTTCCAGGGATGGGGCATCCACAGCTTCTCTGGGCACCCTGTGCCAGGCCCTCCCCATCCTCACAGGGAAGAATTTCTTTCCAGCATCTAACGTAAATCTACCCTCCTGCAGCTGAAAGACATTTCATTCATATGTTATTAATCTAAAATCTGCTTTTCCTGTCTTTGTGGTCTCTAAAATGCTTGGAATTGTTGGCTGTGAGGCCACATTGTCTGTATGGTTTTGTACTGGGCAGAGAGAAGGTAGAAGGTGCCAGGTGTCACCTGCCATTGAATTCTGCTCAGGTTATCAGTATCTCCAGAATAAGCATGTTGTCATTCCTAAATCTGTAATTCCATGGATGTGCCCATCCGCAGAGCCCCAACAGGCAGGACCACGAGTAGGAGGCGCTGAGACAACACCCCTGTGCTGCCCTGGACTCCCTCAGGCTTCTGCCAGAGCTCTGATTCTGCCCTCCCCTGCTCCCAAACATCCCAGCAACCCACAGCCACCTAAAACAGCTTCAAAACAACAGAAAATCCTGCAACTAATCCTGTAACTTTATTATATCCATAACAAATGTACAGGTGCATTTTAAGGCATTCTTTTGGGAAACAAATATCCAAATGTTTTGTACAGAACAGGACTCACCTGCTCAATTTTCTAAGCCATATCGTTCTCAGTTATTGAAAAACAGCTTGCAAAGCTTTTAGCATCCAAAACCTAATACTTAAATATATGAACCCTCTGCATGTGTCCTCTGTAAAGTTCTGAGAGGGTTTGGGGTTTTTGTTCATTCTGGTTTTAGTGCAGAACTGGTACAGAAGACCAAGGTCCCTGTGGTGAAGGTGTGGTTCGGGCCCTGGACATGCTACCTGCTGCCTCCTGGGCTGTGGATGGTTCCTCAATGCTCCTGCAGCATGAGGGCAGTGATTCTCCTCTCCATGACTCATCTGTTGTAGCTATTTAAACTAAAACTCCACGAGATAGGGAGTGAAATTTTAGCTCCTCACAGCCCAGTGAGTTTGGCTCACTCCTTATAAACACACACGGTCGGTTAAGCGAGTTCAGGTGTCTGTGTAGTGAAACCCTGATCTGGGCTGTGGTGTCTCAGTGCTTTTAGAGTGCTAAGAATAAGGATGTGGTGGCATATCCAGGACTATACTGCAGCCACAGAAATGTAAGGTCTCCGTTTTCAGTCATCTGAACGCTGCCAAAACCATCTATGCAGAAAAGCACACCAGCAGCAGTCCAGGGTGGGTGATCAGGGAAATGCTTCCTCTTCTCCACTTACAGCCAGCAGTGCTGCATCCGTGTGGAAAACAGAGCAGGAAAGCAGAAATCACAACTGGGATTTCAACCCCGCAGAGAACTGAATTAGGAGTGAGAGCTGCAGAGAAGAGCAGTCTTTCCAATGTAGCTGTTCTGGAGGGAAACTGTGGTATGGAACTTGTGGAGGGGAGAACAGGGAAGCCTCGGGGTGTTTCAGTGCCTGCACCACCTGGTTCAGGAGAATCCTCTGGCTTACAAGAGGCTCCTCCATGAGCAGCTGGCAGCTCTGCATGGAATAGAGAAGGTCCTGGAGAAGACCCGGATTCCCACCAAAGGACACAAAAGGAAGACTACTAATCATTAAATAATCAGCAAATCTGGCTACAGCTGAGAGTGATGTGGAGGAAGATGCTGAATTTCTCTCAGTGATGAAATTTGCTCCTATTTAGGCCTAATCTGGGAAGATATTTCAGAGTCTAAAAGACTTTCTTGTTAGGGGAAAATAAAAAATATTCAGCTTTTTTTGTTAAGGATCAGGCTACAACTCCGAGCTGTCATAAGAATGAAAATCTGTTTTCTGAACATCAAAAAAATAGAATCTCACCCTCCCCCCCCAGTGGTCAGTTGATGCAGAATAATGGCATTAATTTTTTTGTTGCTGTTGCTTAAGAATTTCAGAATCACATAGTCAATATTGCAATTTAACTATTAAGAGATGGAATGAGTGTGCTTATCTTTCAAAATTAAGATCTAAAATATTCTACATCATCTCAATATTAGTGTTATTCTCATTTCTTAAAGGGTGTGGGTGTGGCTCTGCACTGTAAGAGGTACAGAGTAATTCTGATTGGATTTCCTGAATGAGTTGGGGCCTATGTTAATAAAAACCAATGCATGAACTTTAAACATACCCAGTTGTAACTCCCCAAATGCCCTTAATTTGGAATAAGGACGTCTTTATTTTATTTCATTTAATGATTCTTAAAGTTAGGACCAAGAAACCACTGCCACTAGTGGAATTCCTTTGAGTCACCTTGCACAACCACACAGAGCTGACTCATTCATAAATTTTACTGTTTAATGGAATTCTAGAGACTGTAGTTAAAGAGCCAGTGGTTTAGAGAAATTAAACTATGCCAAAAAAGCCAATTATTCTGGATGGAGTGATCACGAGTTGAACTATACTGGTACAGGAGGTGTAACCTTCCTGTGTCACCAGGTCCCAAACAGCTCAACTTCTCCTGAAGCTCAATGGCCCTTGTGTTCTTAAATCAGACATTTTTGGAGAGACATGCATCCATTTGAAAAATACCAAAATAGAAGTGAAAGAAATAAAAAATTGTAAAATTATCTGGGTCAAAATCTGGAGTATGAAGCCATGAAACTGAACCTACATCCTTCTGTCTCCAGCTTGCTCCTCACCTCCCTCTGCCTGCTCTGGATATATATGACACAGGGAATAAACAAAATCTCTTCCAGAGGGATCAAGAAGGGCATTGTAAGAACAGGCAGTCAATTAAATATTATCTGCAATTGTTGTGCCACATCTTTAAACAAGAAAGCACAAAGCCCATTCCCTTTTACCAGCAGCTTACTCATGTAAGTGCCAGCTGACAAGTCTCATGCACAATGAAATAGATATTCCTACTAACTCCATGATTATTCCTGGAATTGTAAATAGAGGGGGTGTTGGCACTGTGACTTTAACGAAAACCACAAACTATACACACGGCACAGACGTTCTTCTGCACAGTTTAGATTTAATCTCCAAAGTCGTGGCATATGGCGCAGGCAGTTTTTAATACAGAGACATGGAAATGTACACAGAAAATTTACTCCAAAATAAGGCAGTGCAGACTCAAGCCCTACCAAGGGTAATTTTGTGTTCATTAATTGAAACAGAATCAGCCCAGCCCAGCTGCCCCTCAGTGACTCCCCTTCCAAGGAATTGAGAACTGGGGCCAGCTCTGGTGGGGTTCCTGCGCCATGGCCCCGTGACCACGGACTGCGATCTCTGGATCCACATCTATGACCTCAGTTTGGAATTGGTGATCTTGGAGGAAGAACCACTCAACTGGCTCCAGCTAATTATAACTTAATTAAGCTTAAGAGAAGTTTTTCCTTCAGAAGAATTAAAAACTTCAGTTGGTTTTCAGCAGAACTATGGAGTTTGCCAAGTGAGCTGAGCTCATCTCTCACTCAGTCAATCACAAACCCTGTTTGTGATTCCGATCCCACCATCACCACCGGCTTCACTCTCTGTAATGCCTCTGGGAAGGAATTATCCCAAATGTCACCATTGCTCTACTTGATATTGCCAGCTCAGTCTCTCAGCGGGAGGCAAAAACAGCTGGACTCTCAAATAAGATTTTGAATTTAAAAAATGTAATTATTTGAATTAAAATTAGTCTCTTCACATTTTTCGTCTCTGCATTTCATTGTTAAATTCAGATCTGAAATTACAGTTTCCTTTGCTAGTTTTATACCCTCCCTTTCTACCCTAAAGTTAGGATAAGCTATTCCGAAAGGAGAACGAGTTTTTGCAGAAGGCACACAGAATAAAGGACACATGGGTTTAGCACCAAATAATTCCCATCTGGAAGTCTGAAGCCAGGGCTTCAGGAACTTTCACCTTTTATTTAACCTGCTTATGCCGATCACAGTTCCAAAGTATGTGGACATTGTATTTCCTAAAGCTAAAAAAAGCACTGAAAACTGATCATAAGGAAGGATTTAGGGGGAAAACAACCCAAACCACAAAAGAAACAAGTGTCTAAAACGACAACTGGACAATGAAGAAAGATGGCGACTTCAGCTGAAAGGAGTCTCAGTTTCTCAGTGATATAAAGTCAGCAATTAAAATAGAAAACCCAGATGACAAATGGAAACAAGGGCAATAGGTAACAAGTAAAATCAACCAGAAGCTGTGGGCAGCAGGACGTGAGCGGGGGAGGCTGAAGAGAGCAGGAAAATGGTTACAAAGTTGGGATATTCAGCTTTAAAGTGTAGTAGAACACACAGAAGTCATAGCTCTGATGTAAAACCACGAGATGATGATGACAAAGTGGAAAACATAAAGCAGAAAACCTAGAAATCTTCACAGTTCTTACTTCAAGGAAGGATTTTGAGAAAGTTACCAAAGAACTATGAAGCACTTAAGAGGTTCATAGTGCTGAGCTCTGGTGAAATTAAACAAGGCTTTAGCGACTGGGAGAATTTTGGTCAGTTCTGGGCAGAACAGATGTTCTCTGACACCCACACCTGGCTGAGGGTCAGGAGGCTCTAGAGGGTCCACCTGGGAGCAGTGGCTGGTGGGCAAAGAACTGATCCCTTCATGAAGAGCATGGACCAGCATATGCAGGACTGTGCCAGGCACGGCCTTGGGCAAGAGCTTAAGAATCCTGAAGATAGTAATAATAATAATAATAATGATAATAATAGAAGAAGAACCATTATTGATTATAAAGATGACACAGAAATCACAGAATCAGAGAACCACAGAAGGGCTTGGGTTGGAAGGGACCTCAAAGCCCACCTCATTCCACCCCCTGCCATGGGCAGGGACACGTTCCACTATCCCAGATTGCTCCAAGCCCTCCCCAGCCTGGCCTGGAACACTTCCAGGGATCCATGGGCAGCCTGTGCCAGGGCCTGCCCATCCTCACAGGGAAGAATTCCTTCCCAGTATCCCATCTAACCCTGCCCTCTGGCTGTGGGAAGCCATTCCCCCTTGTCCTGGCACTCCAGGCCCTTGCCCCCTCTATGTCTTATACTTTACTGTGGGAAAACAAAAGATCTGGTGGTGAAGTTAGGAGATGACTCAAATGAGAAACTGAGGATACATTTTCTTACCACGACTGGGATTAATCTCTGCAAAATGTTTGGGGAGGAGGAGTTGATTCTCCATGGGACAATTTTAACCCAAAATCAGTGCCATTCTTGAGCAGAAGCCCAGTAAATATCCAGTTTTGGACTAGAAAAATCAGCAATTAAGAAAACTCCATTTCTAGAGAGGTCGTGCAGCCCAAGACTTCTGTGGCTTTACATTCAAAGGTGGAAAAAAACAAACAAAAAAAACCCCCCCCAAAACGCCCTCAGAGCACCCTTACCAAGTCAAACCCAACCACTCCAGTGTCAGCACTCTCTTGCACTCAGGGTACTTCTCTGCCCTTTTTCTTGGCAGTAAAGTACTGCTGGCTATAACTGCAGGGTCTGGAGCATTTCTGCCATCTGAAGGACGAAACAAGACTTTTAACATGTTTGTTTTGAAGCACAATTTACAGCGAGGATTTAGGCTGAAACCGCATCCCTATGCTGAAGAGGGGATGAAAGGCCCAGCAGGGAAGAAAGCAATAAAAATATCATTGTAATTATCCCAAAGTCAATCATCATCTCTCTCCAAGTGGGGCAGGGCATGGGCAGGGGAGCATGAGGCATGTGTCCCTCACACAGGGGCACACGGGGCCCATGGGGCACCTCAGGAACAGGACACACGGTGCAGACAAGCCCCATGTGTTCTGCCTTCTCTGAAGCCCTGGCTCAGCCCAGCTGTTGTCCTTGCCCCTGTCCCCACTGGTGCCCTGTGTCCTGCCAAGGCCATGGTGCCCAGTGCCATCCCCAGCAGATTCCAAGGCCTTGCAAGGGGATCACGTGGGCCAGAACAGCCCCTCACCCAGTGACCCCTTGCCACCAGGCAGCTTTTCCATCCCTGCCCCTTGGAATGCAGGGAGTGAGAGCGCACTAATTTGAATTCATTTTCATCCTTATCAGCTCTGAAAGATGCACAAAAAAGAGAATTGCTGAGGAGCTTTGTGCTTGCAGCCACCACGCGGGTTGGGTGAGGACATGCTGGTAACGTCTGGAATATCTCTTTTTAAATGAGGAAAAAAAGGTGGGGGGCTTGGAAAACAGGTTTTAGTGTCCCAATGAAAGCATGACAGCAACAATTTATAATTTTCTGCTGTCCAGTTCCCTCCATATTTCTCCCTGGCTCCGCATCCCTCTTCTCCTCTCCCCCCCATCCATCCTCCATTTCCAGCTGACTCCTCGGCACCGCTCTAGCCTCCTGTGAAATGGTGGCGTGCAGAGGGAAGGGAGGAAGAGAGGGAGGAAGAAAGGGGCTACAGTGGGGAGGGCAGGGGAAAGAGAGAGATTGAGAGAGACAGAGAGAATGTCAAAGCTCAAGTCTGGCATTTGCCTATTTAAATTCAATCACGCAGCCCTCGCCGAGCTGGAAATGGATGGCCTGCGTTATGAATTTCTGATCAGACGGCTGATAGGTTATGAGCGGGGACGTAATCCCATTGAGGAAGGCTTTTTCCCAAGCAAGGGCAAGCAGTAACTGCCCTTCTGAGATGGCTCTTTGCTTTGCCCTTTTTATATTTTTTTTTCCTTTTCTTAAAAAAAAAAAAAGTCCAAATAAGCATTTTTATGATGATAAATGTGTAATAATGATTCATTCTGCCTGCGTCTGAAATGGGAGATGCCTTGGTGAAGCAGACATGCGCTCAAAATAAACTGCCATATTTTTTCTTTTTTAAACCTAATTAGAATTCTTGCCTTCGCTCAGCTCATTTTGTACCAACACTAGTGATCTAAAAAGAAAGTGAAACGAATGAACACGTGCATTGAGACTGGTATTTTTAATACCCTGCAGGGTTTTTAATGTTTTATAGCTTGCCTTTTTTAACACAATGTGTTTACATAAAAGGATACAAAAAATTTTTTCTTCAACTGGCAAGAACTTCTGGCACACTGTGAGGCAAGCCAGAAATTAGCTCAGAAGATGATGTTCTCTTACATCTACCCACGACGCAGTTATGTTGTACTGAATTAACTGAAATAGCTGAGGACACTGGCAGATCTGCAGTAGCCAAATTCACCAGGCAGGGAGAGCACAGCAGCCACAGTGGTGTGTGCCAGCCCCAGGGCCTCCACAAGCTCGCACACAACTTTTGTACTCATCAAAAGCAGAAAATGGAGTTTGCTACTTAAAATTCAGGATCTATGTGCTGAAACAACACCCATCCCAGTGTGCAAGAAACCAGTTTTGGGGAGGAGGATGTAGGGTCAGGACTGCACTGACAGGGCTGGAGCTTCTGAAAATAATCCAAACCTTCTGCGGACACAGGGGAGGAAGGGAAGAGCGGGGAAACATCTCAGTGTTGGGGCTAAGCAGGAACTTGCTCTTGGAGCTGCATCTCTAAACATGTTTCAAAGTGCAAGGAACATGGAATCACAGAATCCCAGAATGGTTTGGGTTGGAGGGACCTCATCCCCTCCCACCCCCTGCCATGGGCAGGGACACCTTCCACTGTCCCAGGTTGCCCCAAGCCCCATCCAACCTGGCCTTGGACACTGCCAGGGATGGGGCAGCCACAGCAGCTCTGGGCAGAAAGAGTCCCCTGGGACCTGGGATTTAGCAGCCACCTCCCACCAGTCTGGAGCCAAGTTTAATCTCAAAAATGCAGTTCATTCAGAAGATCACAGCTGCCAAAGTACCGACTTTTCATGGTTTTCCTCATTTTGTTCAAATCCTGGATCATCAGCTAAAAAAGCAGAGCATTGTGGGCAGTCCTCCAGGACTGCTGGGCCAAAGCACCATGTCCTGCCATAATCCAGACCCTCAGGTGACCAACATCCCACCTGTGCCCACCAGCACGGCCAGCAGGGGCCAGTGGGGGAGAGGCTGGGACAGCTTCTGACACAACAGCCTGATTTTCTCTTTTAGGACATTACATTGAGATGAATCTGCCTGTGCTGAATTGCCAAAGCTCCATGCACAAAGGGAAAATTGTTAAACAGATATAATAAAGTGATTTTTTTACCCTCCTGACAGCATCATAACTGCAGAATTTCTGAACTTACACATACCAAAAAGGAGGGTCCCAGGAAACCCTTGCACTGTAAAGGGCTGTTTTTCCTGAGGGACACAAAAAGCTGATGATCCAAGTGGTTTCCAGCTTTCACATACTCAAATGGTTAATTTTGCTCAGTATCTACCACAAATGGGCCAGAAACCTGCAGCTGATAATTATGAAATACTGCGGCCACAAGGGAGTTCTCTCCCCAGCACCACTGGTTAGGGATCGTCTTATGTCCTGGAGCTGTCAAATTTTGATTATTTAATTGAAATTACATATATTAGCATGGGTGTTCTCATTAGCCATAAAATAAAACATCTAATCTTTTCCATCTTGTTGCATCAACATCTGGTGGTGATGAACTCTGAGGGCTGCAAGCCCAGAATGTGAAAACATCAGTGTTTAAATTAGTCACCTTTTAGTGTCACTTCCTGGCTTCTTGCATTAGGAAAAAGGAAAACAAAAGGGAAGGAGTGGGAACGAAGAACTGTGTAATATTAGCCTTCTTTATCTCCTTTTATATCATATGCAGAATAAAAAATTTGCTTTAACTGAGGTGGAATTGTCGATTATCCAGCATATCACAGAATTTATTTTCAATTACAGTTTCTAACTATCTTCCATTACCAGATCTTAAACCCAGGTGTTGATATCCTCCTTCACAGGACTGATCAGTTCCCAACAACCAAGTGAAACTCCAGAAAGATTATTTTTTTTATTATCTGTGTTCTAATCAAATACAGGAATTCCTAAGCTGGTGATTACAGCAGTGCCACTTGTATTTGCAATCTCTGCTTTACATGTTTATTCACTAAATCAAAAATAAAGCACAGATAAAGAAGCAGCCTACAATAATAAAGCATCTTCTTGCAAAAAGCTTTGAGTGCTTTCTCTAACTTATCATTAAATTTAAACTCATTTTTCCCAGTTTTCACTTCTGCAGTTAATAACTTTTATACAGCTATCCTATAATTACATTAACAAAAAAGTAAATTTCCCCCATTTCTCACTACATTACCGGTATTACAGCGTTAATGGCAAATTAACCAGTAAACCTGCAAATTAAGTCAACTCATCTTCCACTGATAGGGCAGAAATCTGTAATTTAGGCAGGTTGGAAGTTTTCAGTGCTTTTTTAACTATTGTCGAGCTTCTGCTTTTCCCAGTGTACCAGTTAAACCCACACAGGAGCTATTGCCATGTTCTAATCACCACTCAGCCCTTTTTAGCTGTTTCCTGAAGTACGGCCAACATGGAAGTGCTCCAGTGGAAAGCGACCCACGACATTCCGCCCTGGACTCCGGGACACGTCAGGGGAGGTGGTGGCACACCCGGTCCCTGGCAATGCCAGGAGCCAGTGAAGCACCAGGGCTGCTCCAGAGAGATTTGCTAAGGGTTGTCCTGCACTGTTGTCCTACTTAGGCAGTGCACAGCCGCAGTGTTCAGTCATGTCCCTGCAGTGTTATCCATGGAACATGGCAGTGGAAGCACCACCTCTCCCCTGCAGGGTCAGTCCTCAGCAACCACGTCAAAGCCCTCAGTGCGGGAGAGCTTGTGGAACATCTACTGCATGGAATCATGCAATGCTTTGGGTTGGAAGGGACCTTAAAGCTCATCCAGTTCTATCCCCTGCCATGGGCAGGGACACCTTCCACTATTCCAAACCCCTCCAGCCTGGCCTTGGACACTTCCAGGGATCCAGGGGCAGCCACAGCTTCTCTGGGCACCCTGTGCCAGGGCCTGCCCATCCTCACAGGGAAGAATTCCTTCCCAGTATCCCATCTAACCCTGCCCTCTGGCACTGGGAAGCCACTCCCCCTTGTCCTGGCACTCCAGGCCCTTGGTACATGTCTTGTATTTCAGCTCCAACTATGGTGTGGTGGGCCAGCCTTCTATGCTCCTGAGCCATGGAAGAGAGGGACAAGGCAAACTCGGCATAAAATGAACAGAATTTCAATAACAACAGTCAAAGATACATCTTTGGAATATTAGATTTATGCAGTGGAAAGGAACCATCAAAACCGTTCCATTTCAAAAATATAAAGGCTTCCTGAGCTAGTGAAGCACAACAGAAACACTCAGTGATAAAGGACATCACAGCTCTTTATAAACTGAACCGGTGGTTTCCCAAATTTAATATGCATGAACACTGCATGTGAGTCCTCTTAAATCCAAGTACCAAACCCTGCCTGTTTAATAAATCTCACCAGTCCTCCACTATTAGACAGGGGATTAAAACTAATCTATCAATCCCAAAACCAAGCACAGAGTGGATTAAAATGCAAAACACATGAGAGTATGAAGATGCTTAATGCTAAATAACAAACATTTCAATCACAGAAATCATTTTTATCTTCTTGTTTATGCTAAGTAGATACTATTAGGCTTAATATCTGTATTAACACAAGTGGGGGAAGAAACAGTTTTAAGGAGACCTAAATACTTGAATGCTACTGGATTGCTGTGAGCAGAAGCTCTCGTGGTGGAAGTGAGCACACCCCGGTGTTTGAAATCATGTTTGCTCTCTCAGGCCAGCTCAGTGGTGCTTGACCTTTTTCCTATGTTTTTAACCCGAAGCAGAACACCCAGAGGGTCCTGACAAAGCCAGAACTTAAACCTGTTATTTGCATCAGACATCTGAATATCCCTTTTCTCCCACTTCAGGGTTGCCATGACATCAGTCTCACACCCAGATGCTCAGGGCTCCTGTCACCCACCTGCACTTTGGGTGGGGTTTGTTGCGGTTTTTTAGGAGTACATGAAAAAAGCTCATCCCACCATAGGATAAATATAATAAAAGATGGAGCTATGTGTGCCTGTATCACACCGGGAATAACCAAATGTGACTCACACAATGGCTCCCAGTTCACCCTCACCCAGTAATTCACTTTGTTATTGTCACTCTGAATTCCTGGCAATGGGATGATCCCCCTTTGTGACAGGAAGTTATCCATCTACATCTGCATTTGTCTATCTGCCTGGCAGAGATAAGGATTTGGGAACACTGCACCCAGTTGTGGCAGGAGAAAGCACTTGGTGTGTTCCTTCCTGATTTTGAGTGCTGGGAAATGCCCAGTGTTTGCTTGGATTCACCTGAGAGCATCCCAAAACTGCAGAGCTGGACCTTATTCCTTGGTATCCGAGCAAAACTTATGCACTGAATCAGAGGAATTGTAAGATTTGAGGTGAAATAATGTCGACCAGAGATCTGTGTGAGGCTGCCATCACCCACATCTCACTCACCAGCACATGGGGTTTTGGGGGGATTTCACACCAGCAGATGTGAAGCTGGTGCATTAACCCCAGCATTGTCCCAGCAGAATGGTTAATGACAAGAGGGAGGGGCTGCCTGGGCTGGGGGAGAATGGCACACGAGTTCAGGCCATCCAGCTGGAGAAGGAAATTTGGCAACAGGAAAAAAGAATGGAAAGAATAGCCAACCCCTCAACAACACTAACTTACAATGATGGTTATTTGTCTGTGGGGCTTTGGGTTTGGTGAGGCAGGAAGCTCTGGTGTTACTTCAGCTGAAAGTGCTGTTGACTTGCATTCTTCGTGTTTAACTTTGCCTTGGTTGTGAGACAGTTTTTCTGATGCGTCTTCATTCAGTAGTGACTTAAGTCCTTCACTCCCTCAGGAACGCGTGAAATGCAGAGGCAGTACAGAAGCACGCTACTTTTTCTAGGGTTCAGATACTTAAATAACAGACTTCTGCTCTCCTAATCTTTGAATTTTAGCAGAAATGATAAATTCAGGAAAGGAGGAAGGCAAGGATGCAGCAGTTTGATAGTCTTTCCACAAACTGGAAGCAGAGATATATAATTTGCCAGGAAGGAAAAGAACCCAGGGCAGCTCAGGCACCTCAGCCCCTCTCCCACAGGCAGCCCTGCAGCCTGCCCACAGCTCTGCTCTTACCTGCCCGTCCTCGGTGCAAGGCAGCAGCGCACCATGGATGTGCAGTGGCACAGCAAAGAGCACCAACGCCTCACTTCACAAAGGAAGGCATGTATAGGCAGCACTTCTCCACGTCCCTCTGCCCTAGGGAAGCTCCTGTGCCGCTCCCCAGGCTCAGGAGCTGAGCGTATGGGCATGGCAATGTGCCAGGTCCTCCCCACCCCCTGCAGACACCACAAGTCTTTCCTCTTCCCCTCTTCCCATTCGTGGTCAGCATCACTCCCCAGGGACTGTCATTCCCCAAATGCCCAGTGATTCACTTCTGGTCTTTCCTGGCATTCCCAGTTTCCCTACTTAATCTAACACTTAGCACCCAAGATGCCAAGAAGGAAGTTAGAAGTCAGGATCATCACACGTAAGCAGCTCACAGGTGTTAGGAGAAGCTGTCCTTCATTTATTCTAAAAATAAATTAATTATTGTCAGTAATTGTGGAAGCACTCATTAAAATGCCATTTGGAAAGAGGAAATACCTTGGACAAAGATAAAATACCTGGGAAAAAATTAGTCTCTGGCAGCGTAGGACTCAAAGAAACCTGTGGGCAGGAGGACAGGAAGGAAAATGGTGCAGAAACTACCTGAACTTACAGAGCAGTTCTGTTATCAATGGGAGGCATCTAAAGACCCATCCAGCTTCTCCCAGTCTGGAGCACCAGCACGTGTCTGGGGAACAGTCATATTTCCCTCTCAGTCTCCAACTTCCATCTTCCTGTTCCTGCATGTGGCTGGGGGCCCAGCTGCCCACCTGTGTGATTTGGGTACCGCTGTCAGGAAAGCACATCACCACTCAGAAATCGTCCGTGACCCGGATCAGCCCTCCCTGTACTGGGCTCCCTCTCCCAGCGAACAAAGAGGGGCAGCCGGGGCCCCGCGCTGCTGTTCAGCTGATCGGAGCCCTGGAAGTGTGGAGAGGTTTATAAGATTAATTCTTATCTCTCTGGGCAGTGGGTCAAGTCAGAACCATCATTCAACAAACTCTACGGATAATCTCCCTTTATTACTTTCAATCAAACTAAGTGTCTGCAATCTGCAGCATGGTTACTAATTTAGTGAAAGAAATTACCTGTAGAGCTCGATTATATAACAGACGAAATATAAAATAGTCCGAGTAAGCAGCCACTCAGTTTGTACATCCCTCAGTGCAGAGCAAAGCTGCTCTAGCCTGGCTGCATCCACGCCCACAGCTGCTCTGTGGGGGAAAACGCCCAGAAAGGAGTGGACAGTGTGTTTGTCCACTGCCTAATTAAACTAAGAGAAGAAACTTGTGCTTAGGGCTACACTTGGCATCAAATGTAAAAATTTGCTGCTTGCGAATATTTAACAAATGCGTTTTGTGAGAAATCAGATTTCCAGCGTATTCTGGTTAATGGAATTCTGCTGCAGCCCCTGGACAAAACAATGTAAAGCTGCCTGGCTTGTGGAAATCATTCTCCTCCAGTGATGGATAATATAGCATGAGGTTTGCCTTGGTTTGATTAATTTCAGAATATTGCAGAGAAGCTGCATAATCCCTAAGATAGCAGAGAGCAGGAGGAAGACACGATGGAGCGGGATAAAAGCGCGCAGTAACGAGCACAGGCAGTTTCATACATATATTATGTAGATATTAGAACAAGGCTCACAAACTCGGGGGTCTGGGCAAGTGGTGACCACAATAAGGGGCAACACTGAAAGCAAAAACCTGCTAAACATTTCCACGGCTATGACCAGAGACAGAACACAAACAAGAAAATTTCCATTTCCTTTTTCCATTCACAACAGCCATTATTTATACAAGCCCTGAATATGAAAAAGGCTCTAACAAATTTACAGTGGGGTTTGGATGGATGAGGATGACGAATGATGGATGAGGGAGGCAGAGGATTCCCTTATTAAAGCATCAAATCTTTCCCTAAATATCAAACAGACATCTCAGCCTCAACCACTCAGCTCAGACCAAAAATTATGCAAACCAAGGAAGCAAAATTTTGCTTCCTGATAAAAACTGGAAATTTGTCTTCCATGTTACCCAATTTTCACTACATAACTTCAATTTTTATGCTGGCTTTTACACCTACTTGAAAGATTAATTAAAAAAAAAGACAAACTTGACAACACAAAACCCCAAAACATTAATGAATTTCAGAACAAATCAGGAAATTGGCATAATTACAAAATTGCCCTGTTTGGCAATCCAGGGAAACAGCTCCAGCACCCAGTCCGCAGCAGCCCTTCCTGGTGTCGCCAGCAGAGCCACCACCACAGGGGTGTCTGGTGGGAACCTGCCAGGATCCTGGTGGGCACTGGGCAGGCAGAGCCACGTGCAGGGCCTGAACCTGCAGCCCCGTCCCATCCACACATACTGGAAATTTATTAACTTCAACCTATCTCTGTGTTGCCTTAAAACCCAGCCCTTTCCATTTTCCTTTCTCTTTCCTTTTCCACCTGCACACAGGAGGACACAAAAAAAGAGCTGCAATAACAACAAGGAAACACAGTCCCTTGCAGGGCTCTCCGAAGCTCTCCAGAGAAATCAACACCAACAGCAGACTTCCCTTGTCCCCATCATGGATGCTGGTGGCCATGTAGCCCTGGGGCAGCTCAGACTGGGAGCAAGACGGGGAAGGAATATTGCCTTAAATCCTCCTCCTCTTATGTGTCAGCCCATGGGTGAGCAGTGACTGCTCCGACCTTCCGGCACGCTGCTGCTGCGCGCGTGGGAGGCACGGCCACCCCAACTATTTTAGGAGACGTAATGAAGAAAGCAGAAGCAGCCCAAGTCCTTGAGTGAGAAGAAGCTTCCAGGACTGCAAAGCAGCAAACCCAGGGTTCACAAGGGAGGGAGAGGAAACAGTGCATGAGGATGATGAGTAATACAGGAAAATAACATGTAACACATGGAAATGGAGTGTTTTCAGCTGCAGTGTACAGTAGTGACCATCCTACTTCCAAAATAATATTGCACAATTAGAGATGATTCACAGCAAACTGCCAGGAATGATCAGGGATATGGAAAATCTCTTGTATGACCAGAGTGAAAGATTTTTTTTTCTAGTCTTAACTAGGCAATAAATAAGAGGAGACATAACAACAGCAATAAGATAATGAACAACCTACAGGGGGTAGATCAGCTTCTTCTGGGCCATCTCATAACACGAGTACCTGGGCAGCCTCCATGAAATTAAAAGGTGATGCATTTGAAACCAATCAGGGGAATTTCTTTCCACAAATGCAAATTAAACTTGGGGACTCCCTGACACTGAACATGCCAAGCAGAGCACAGACAGATGCAAAAAATGGAGTGGACAGTTCTGGTAATACTAAAATAATATTTTAAAAATCCAGAATTATAGTTGTTAATGACAACAATTTAAAAAACCCAACAAAATACCTCATACAAGTTATGGTTTAATTCACTTTCTAATTATAGGGAATCAAGATGAGAAACAGCTCCTTCCTCTCTGTAGCCCCACAGCTCCCCAGGAAGGCTCACGCTGCACCCACCAAGCTGGTTGTAGATTTTACTCTTGAAAATGCCCCTGCGTTTCCCTCTTCGCTACAGAGCAAATGCTCTGGATGAAAACCCAGACAGCTCAGGTCCTGGGCTCAGCATCCCAGGAAATGGAATCCACATGAGAAAACATCCCCTTAACTGCCTTTTGATTAAAGCTTGACACAAAGCGTTTTCTCCCTTTTTTGTGTGGGAAATAAACCCAGCCCAGTCCATTTCCACAAAGAATTGTTTGACTCAGTTTAATCAAAAATAAAAAACTTTTTAAAAAAAACTGCTTTCAAAAATTAGTTGTTGTTTTTCATGTTAAAGGTCCAAGATTTTCAATCAAGACAGATATTTAGGTGAAAAATTCCATTTCCTCACGACATCATTTTTAGCTGAGAAAAAAAGGGTGAGTGTAGCTTTTTTCAAACATCTCTTGTTCCTCAGCATAAGCAGAGAATCCCAGCATGGTTTGGGTTGCAAGGGACCTCAAAGTTCATCCCATCCCACCCCCTTCCGAGGGCAGGGACACCTTCCACTATCCCAGGTTGCTCCAAACCCCGTCCAGCCTGGCCTTGGCACTTCCAGGGAGGGGGCAGCCACCCTTCTTGGGATAATTAATTTGCTTTATGTTCTTTGCCCCCAGGGCGCAGCATGGGACGATGGCAGCCTTGGCCCCGATCCCACACCGCGGTCACTGCTCAGAAACACGCTGTGGGAGGGGGAACCACGCGCATCCATGGGGATGGGACACTTTGAGAAGCGCCTTCGCACTAGAATTCAGTCAGAGCTTTACTGAGAAATAGACAAGAAAAGCCAGGCAAGAGACAAAACCTACTCCCATCAGTTGCCTCGTGGTCTACAGTCCCATTTTTGCATCAAAGTTCCTAGAATTCCATGCAGTGTGTTTTTTTCCAGTGAATGCAATTTTTTAGCCTCAAAAAAGCGATAAATAAATGAATAGTTGGGTAAAGCTGCGTTTAAAGGAGAAGAGGATCAAAGTGAGGCAGCGCCAGAGAAGGCAACAGCTACAACCAGATTAGGCTGCAAACACCTTTAACTCTTCTTTTATTACTGCACCTGTTGGATTCATTTTTAACCTTATAATTTTATATTTTAAGTCTCTAATAAATCACATTTACCTCCCTTGGGTGACATGTTTTGATATCTGGTTATTTATTCACTTTAGTGCCTGAGTGGTTGTGCAGCAAGGGAGGAGCTCACTGGGGGGCACTGGCACTGACACAGGAGCTGCTGGCACGAACTAACAGGAGCCCAGAGTCTCCTGGCTACTAAATTCCACTTCTTTTTTTCTTTTTAGAAGTGGTGGGAGTTCAGTTGATGCCTCCTAGTCCCTTCCGATCTTTGTGTGTGATTCCCACGATCTCCTAAAGCTGAGGAGTTTAGTCCTCATTCAAACAGGTCCACACGACTACAGACTGAGGCTGATGTTGTGTTTAGGGTTTGGGGGAAAAACCTCACAGCCCATTGGACTGCCCTGAAAACAGGGCACGTGTCAACACAAGCTCTTCAGGACAGCAAACCCTTGACTGCAGTTCCATGTTTTATTCTGGATGTGCTCCGAGGACACGGCAAACCAATCCACCACAAGTATCACAGCTTTCCGGCAGACTCCAGAAAGGCTCCTAAATGCAGGAAAACAAGTCTATAATTACATAATTGAGCAGATGCACTGCAAGTTTTCTTTTTTGTTACCCCTTAGATTTTTCAAAGGCAACGGGACAGCGCTGTGCTAAAAAGCAATAAAGCACGGGTAATTTAATACAAAATTACATCCATATTGAAAAGTTTACATGAAGTTGAGAGCAGGCAGAGGTCAGGTTTGCAGCAGGACTGTCTTTAATTGTGGCCATCAGGTTTAGCAATCCAGATCTCTGGATCAAAGACAAATAGAAGGCGTTTCCTCACCACTGACTAGTGAAAGCCGCCAGTGAGCACAGCACTATCTTGCACCAAAAGGTCATAAAAATTATTATCTGAGGGGGAACATGTCTCACTGTTCAACACACACCTTCACAAAGGCACCGTGGATTTTTCTACAGATTTTTTCAGCAATTAGGAGCATAAATTAAAAATTTTATTATCAGTTTTCAGATGTAAAGGGGTTTTCTAGTCCTCTAAAAAAATGTTTCATCTTTGTGTAGGTCTTTTTTAATATTTTTCAGTTGCTTTCAATCATCCTCTCAGCCCAGTGAAACAATTCCTCCCTCCGTAGGGAAGAAATGTGAGCTGAGACACTGTTTCCTTTCCAAGGTGGGGAGAAAAGGAAAAAAAAAATCAAATGAGGAGTAAATTATCAGCAAATCAGATAGAAACAAGCTCTCCAGATCTGCAGATCCATTGTACAAATGAAGCAATTTCATCTCAGCTCGCTCTGGGGGTGGGATTTTAAGTGGCCAAGGGGGACTGGAGCGGGATGCTGGCAGCCGAAGCATCACAACATTTGCATGCACAGACCACTCAAATCTGCACCAGGAGACTACTTGTGAGAATCCATCTTTTTTCACTTAACAAGATACAAAATATAAAACACATTTGCCTCTTATTAAGCCTCTCTTGTAAGTGGTTCCAGGTCCACCACTTTTAAAGAGGGGGAGAGGGGAGCCTGGATGCTCTCTTGGGAATTTCACAGGAGTGACTGGAGATGAGGTACAGGCTGGAAGCCTTTATTACTCTTTCTTTTTTTTTACTTTTTTTCCTTGTCTCTAAAAGCACAGAAGGAATAACATTTTAAATCATTAGCATTTACTTTAAGTAGCCCTTTCTCCAACTCAGCTTCCCTTCCTGGCCCTCACCCTGCTTGCACAGAGGAGCTGCCCCAATGGAATTGCCTTCTGGTTTTGGAAGGCAGAAGGTGCCTTTTTCAAAGCTCTGGCCTCCAAACTGAGCCAGCTGTGAAAGAAACCCTAATCTTTTTTTTCTTTAACGTGTACTGAGCACAGGGTTCTTGTGTTTATTAGCACCCAGACCTATGAAGCATTTTGCCTCTTAGATTCCCTTTAGTGCTCTTGGAGTGGTTTCTGGTTTGGTTTAAAAACAAACCAACACAAAAGCAACACCAGTCTCAGCAAAAAACAAGGATTTTTAGCAGCCTCAACCCAATTCACAGTCCTGTGTCACACATTCCATAGCATTTTCATCGTTTCTATGCTTGTTAAATATTAGATGCAATATTAAAATATTGAAGAGAAAAAAAGAGGCTGGTAGCAACTGCTTGAATTTACAACCCAGACAAAGAGATCGGTGCAGTGAGTTATAAAAGGAGTTGTGGATCCTGCAGGTTTGAGCATGTTACAGAACACAGTTATGAAATACCCCTCATTCGGTGTTCAGAAAGGAAGGAAAAACAGGTGGTTCCTTTACCTGGAAACTAGGTGTTAATGAGAGCTCTTCAGAGATAAAAATACTCTAATTTTCACTGCAAAACAGACTATGTGTTCTTGATTGCCATTTGCCTGAAAGGAAACCTGGGCACAGGTGCTTTGTCTTGAAATTTGAGGATTTCTAAGAAAATGTCCCGTATTTCGGTAATAGGGCAAGCACTGTCTTTCATTTCCACATAAAGGAGGAGGCAGAACTGCTAGAAAACAGCAAAAGGGATGGAAAACAGAACATCTGTTGGAAGAGAAAAAACATCCAAAACCTCATTTCTACTGCATTTGGAATCTAAAACCTTTGGATATTTCCAATGCATCCTTCCCAAGTCCAGAAGTTGCCACATTTCCCCTAAATCTCCTGAATTTGCTACTAAAGCACATACTGAACGACCCCTTGTGTGATGAGAAGTTCAGTGAGCAGGTTCAGTCCCTGGAGCAGCTGTGCAGGAGGTTGAACGCTGGGCCCACCTGTGCTTTGGGGGAGCCCAGGAGGTGCGAGGGTCTCCAGTCGGATGCATAGCTCAGGGCAGGAGGTGCATCGGCACCACAAGGTCCTCAGGGTGAGGGGCCTGGCGGGGCTCTCAGGTCCCAGCTGAGCCCCTCGGCAGGGTGGTGGCACCCCTGGCCCAGCCCCAGAGATACAGAGTGAGACAACGATGGCCACGAGCAAAGCACATCTGTTTGCCACTGGTGACAACGGGAGAGGACCAGGGTACACAGGTGACTTGTCTCTCACCACCTCAGCACACACATTCACCACTCAACGTTTGGCCACCTTGGTCACCCTGCAGCCAGAGGGAACACCCACTTTTGGACTCCATGCCTCTCAAACCCACTCCCCACCATTCCCTGTCACCACCACCAACCCTCTTCCAGCAGCTGTCCCTGGGCTGACACTTTGGGGTAGGATGGGAGGAAAGGCCAGCTCTGACCTCCCCAGCAACAGCCACAGCTCAAGAGGACCCTGCTGGAAAGTGGTATCTGCACCTTCTGCTCAGTGAAGGGACCTCCCAGGTACTCCCAAGGAAAAGCTGGTTTCCTTAATGGTTACACCAGGTCTCAAGATGTAAGAGAGGTGAAGCCAGTTACTAATCCCTAATTCTGGTGGGACATTTCACCTCCTCTGATTGAAGGTTTTGTGGTTTCTGTTAAGGAAACTTCCCAGTCAGACCATTCCCAAGACTCCTGAGCAGTCACACTCCTAAGGCCAGAGACTTTCACTGCTGGGACCAAAGCCCCTCCACAGTGGTGGCTCCAGTGACCTGATGTGTCCCGTTTGATCTTGATGAAGGTGATAACTAATGGATAAAGGAACAGACTCCAAAGAGCTTGGCTGCCCAACAACTCTCTCCCATGTGTCATCCTCAAAAGTGCTCTTGTGACTTTGCTGACATAAGGGTTGGAAGAGACCATCCAGTCCTGCATTTGTTGTGTTCTGGCACATCCATGGGTGTCCAAGGGTTTGGGGCAGGAGGACCCTGACGTGGGTGGAAGATATAGGGCTGAGGATTTAATCTCTTCGTACCTCAGTCACCTAATCCATAAAACAGGGATAATAACGCTTGCTAATCTCAGAAGGCTTTAATTGATTATTTGTTAAGATCATCAAGAACTTAGAAGGAAGGCTTTAATGACCTACTAAGTCTATTAATTATTTTATCATCATTGCTGACAAATTGTATGATTTTCCTCCTTTACCACTGAGTCCTTTAGATGGGAAAGGTTCGAGGTGAACTGCATGTCTTCCCACTTGATCATCCCTAGGCCACAACCCAGCTGAAGTGTTGGGGTATTATTACTACAGATAAGCAGAGCTTTATGGGTAAATTCTTCAGCCCAAGGTTTCTGTCTTTCTGTTTATCTCATTGCTATGGAGAAAGAATGAAAACAACCTGGCAGAGCCCAATGCTGCGGTTAAAGACAAGGAGTGAGGAGGTGCTGCACTAAAACAGGTACAGTGAGGACAGCGCAAAGTCAAGTGGTGGAGATCCAACCACATCCCCAGGTGAATCTTAATGAGGCATTGCCATAAAAACCTATGGCTGTTTATCACTGCTAACACCATGACAATTGCATGTTTATTAATGTAATAGAGGGAATCATATTCAAACCATATGTTTGTCTACACATGAGTTCACTGATATGTTTTCTTTAACTCATTTGACCCAAACGTCAGTGTAACCCACTGTAATAATGTTCATCCTTTATGCTCAAAGTCTTGTTAAAGCACCCATCAGGGAAGGTCTCTGTCCAAGTTATAGACAGTCTGAGACAAGTTCATCGGCTTTATGGGGAACCTCTTCCAGCGGCGAACTGTTACCATATCTGTGTCATATTCCCTGTTGGAGTTTGGTGATTAGAAGCTGAACCCACTCCACAAAAAGGGCTGACTTCTCTAAAGTGCTTTAGGTAGTTCCTTGAGTTCCTATTTTTTGCATTTTTTAGACCCAGAGAATGAGCAAATGTTGCTTGTCAGCAAAGTCAACCTGGGGCAGGACTATTCTGATGCTTTAGAGTAAAGATTTTTTATAGAATCCCAGAATGGTTTAGGAGGGAAGGGACTTGAAAACTCATTCCATCCCACCCCCTGCCATGGGTAGGGACACCTTCCACTATCCAGCTTGCTGCAAGCCCTGTCCAGCCTGGCCTTGCACACTTCCAGGGATGGGGCAGCCACAGCTCCTCTGGGCACCCTGTGCCAGGCCCTCCCCACCCTCTCAGAGAAGAATTTGTGCATGATTCTGGCAGTATTTGGTCAAACCTGAAAGATTAACTTGTCTAATATCAGTAAGGAGAGATATTTAATGGCTGGTGTATTAGGAGGAAGCATATCCTAAATTACCTTAATTCACATTTCATCTTTTTACTTCACAGGTCCAAACTTCTCAGACCAGTGGCCAGACAGCCGAGCAGAACGGTGCTGGAGCACAAAGGGAACACGTTGGGCCCGGGGCCGGCAGTTTGGATGTGCACAGAAAACCACGTGCATGGATAACCACGTGCATGGATAACCACGGAAGGCTGTGGGCAGGAGGGGGAAGAGCTCATTTTGTTAATGGCCTCAGGACACTGAGCTAGAATCAGTCTAACAGGAAGGTGAAAGTTATTGAGCCACAAGCTTTCTCTCAGATGGTTTTCTCTTCAGAAGTTTACTTTACCTCCCAAATTAAATTTTTTGGTAATATTCAATACTTTAAAAAAAAAAAAAAAAAACCACTAAGTTGTAGCAGTGTGTCCACAGTTATTTATTACCTGCCTTGTGGTCTGAACAAATATGATTTTGTTATTCTATGTTGTCAATAGAAAAAGCACATATGGTTTTGGTTGACAAAATTATGATAAAATTCACTGTATCCTAAAAAATGATTGAAAAGTTTGCAGATGGTTTCTGGGCATACTAGGGAGGGGGAGGATTGAATTTCAACAAAAGACGTGCCAAGTTTTTTTCTCTTCTTACTGTTCACCCTGTTTCCACATCCCAGCTTTTTCCTTATTAGATATGAGGGTAAAGCAGGTATCCAGCCCAGAACTCATCTGTTTCTCTTTAGCTTTTGGCATTCCATCACGCTTGGTCATGTTCACATGATGTTATACCCAGGTCCCTTCACAGATAAACATGAAATGACATCATAAGTCTCAAGTCACAAACAGCAAAACCCAAACCCAATTACGGTAATCTAAAGAATTTTGCACACCAAAAATTTCATGTTTGTTGAATATTCCTGATCTGAAGGTTTTCAGTTAATCTGAATCTTGTATTTTTTCTTTTTTTTTTCTTTTTCTTTTTTTTTTTTAAACTAAGTTCTGTTCTTCTCAGTTCTCTTACTCCCCAAGGGACAAAGAACTGGGGAGAGGGCCAGAATTGCCAACCCAGATTAGCGATTATCTTGTTTGGTTTGAACTGATAACCCCCTTTTCCTCAGCACTGTTCACACAGACAAGGCAAGCCCTTCCATGGGGTTTGCTGCAGATGCTTGCAGAGCTTTAGGATGTTCTGTAAAACAAAAGACCAGTGCGAGCTCCGCTTTGTGCATTTCATCTCCAAAGCATCTGTACAAAGAGATTTCACCTGTCATTGCAGAAACACATCTTTCTTCTACTTTGTCTTTCTTGGGAAAATACTTATTTAACTTTCTGCTTGTCCCTAGAGGGTGCAGTGACTGGGGCCCTGTGAATGGGCTGGCTGGGTGGGCTGGCAGTGGGACAGACGCCTCAGGCGCTGAAGGGAGCAGGGCCTGGGAACTGCAGGCTGGAGATCTTGAATTAACCCCCATACACTGGGACCAGCCTGATCTGCTGAAACAACTGGTGGGGAGCACCTCTCACCTTCTCATGCTTTCCAGTAATTTGGGAACAGACTTCAACCTGTCATGGCCATTTTCCTCTACGTGATGCTCATGGTAGTTGATGATCTGCTACATCAACACCTCCAACAGCTGTTACCATGGTGTGCACACTCCACATGGTGATCAGTGGGGGCTGGAAGAACACAACCTGGGCAGGAGAGTCTGCTTTCCCCAGGAGAGGGTGGAGGGAGGATGTCCTCACTGTGTCTGAACAAGAGGCGAGCTCTGAACTCCATCCCTGCTCTTTCTTTTGAGCCACATTAGTGACAGATAACCCATAATACTCAGAATTTATTCAACTTGCCAGAATATTTCCACCTCTGCCAAACCTGTCAGTGGCCTTCAGTGGCTGTCATCCCGCCTGCCTGGGATGTCCAGGAAGCAGCAAGCCGGCCTGGAGCAGATGGTTAATTATTGAGGGGAGAACATCTGGAAGGTGTCACTGGAGTGTTAGTAACTCTCCCTGTCTATGAGCTATGCCCAAACATGTCGATAAGTTTCCCAACATGGAATTCATTTTTTCTAACAGGATACATGTGGAAGTTCATGTTTCAGCAGTGGCCAGAAATGGCTTTTTTCCTCTTCAAAAAGATTTGTGACCTCTTCTTCAGGCTACTGTAATGTGATTTATTTGGGTCTCCTCTCAGAGAGCACTCAGGGGGCCCAGTGGAACAGAACACAGGAACACAGGCTCCCACCTCCAAGTTCCTGGGAGCTGTGCTCCATGACCTGCATCCTCTGCCCATGAGCCACGAGTGCAGTGACACCAGCACAGGGATGTTCCGTGCCAGGGGCCATGTGCCCAGAGCCGCCAGGATATGCAGGGCAGGGCAAGCTGGGTAAGGACAGCAAAACTCCATGTGCAGAGCAAGTGTGGGAGTGCAGGACACAACAGAGGGATGTTTCCCATCCCACATCTGCACCCAGCAGCTGCAGCCAGCTCTGGGCACTCTCTGTGCTCCATAAACATCTGGGACATGAAGGAAAATGGATTGATGCCTGGTACGGCATCAGCCACAGAAACACAGGCATACAACAGTGCCTGTGTCTCTTTCCTAAAGCCGCTTTGATGCTGGAGAGGATCCCTGGGACATGGAGGGTTAAAGCCCAGCACCCAGAAATGTCCACGGTCACCCAGCCATACCTGATCAGTCCAAGGGTCCCTGTCCTCCTGCACTGACACACCTTCTCTATAGGCAATTACTGCACTTTGCAAAGGAAAGATTTTGCAAAGCCTTGACCAGTGACCAAGGAGCAAGGTGCTCCCTACGCCCACATCTGCTTCCAGCAGAGAACCAAATCTTATCTAAAACTATTTTCTCATTCAGCATCTCTCCAAGCACATAATAAAATAATCAGTTTAACAATCACAATGACCCCAGACAAACACAGGAGCTGGAAGATCTACAGCAACAACTCAAACAACATCCTTGCAGAACATGGCACATCACGTGGCTCTCCCAACACCACACCTCTGAAGGTACTTTCTCAAGCAACCATGGGAATAGCTTGGACAGAGAGCAACACACTTTTATGCCTTGTCTGAGCCGCCAGCCTCCACCCAAGGCCCTAAGAGGCAGGGTCAGCACACTGCATCACTGCAAGTCCTTGGTATGATGCTTAAACCTCTAACCCACCAGTTCAGAGGGAAGAATTCTACCCAATAAACCTTCCTGACATGCAATAAAATAACACATTTATTTACTTGCTTGAACCCACCAATGTGCTGTTCATTTCAGTGATTGATAGAATTGGGTTATAATAAGCATACTTTATTATTGAAAAATTTAATTTAAGGTTTAAACATAAAACAAATGGTATTTTCAAATCTATTTTAATGGAGACTATCAAAACCATTCCATTGCCATAAGGGAAAAATTCTGTCTCCATATCTGTTATGTATATATGCATAAAATCTTCAGCCTACAAGTCAAAGTCGCCTGTCCTTCTATCAATCCATCATTCTGAAAATAGAATACAGAAAGCCTTATTTTTTCACTTAATTTTCATTAGATTCTTGAGGGAATTAAAATAACACAATAATGGGCAAATGCTGCCACTACAAATCCAAATGACAGCAATGAATCTACTTACGGACAGAATTCAGCCAAAACTCCAGCTTAGAGTGCCAAGCAGAAAGCAGACACCCATAAAAGTACACTTAGAGCTCAACTGTGTCAGGTAGGTAAACAATTTACTTCAAATCCAGACAGGAATATCATGCCTTTAATGTCTGGTGTTGCCTGGTGCTCACAGTGACGGACTCAGCACATCCATCCTCATCCAGGGTTTCCCTGCCAGGTGTCAGCTGGGCAATCCTCACAAGCACCGTGTCAAAGGACCCAATCCAGCAACCTGCCAGGACACCTCTGGCCTCCCAGCAGGACTGGAGAGGCACCAGGTGTGTCGACTGACTTTCCCTTTCTTTGTGCACCTTGTGCCATTCACCTCTCCTCACAGACACTCTTGGAAAGATATTTGAGAATATATTGAGAGAAGAACTTCATAAAGCTTTCCCCTGGCACTTTCCAGAGACCTCTCCGTGGCCAGTGAAGACATCACCTTTCCCATCTTTAAAATAAAAAAGTGCAAAAAGATATGGCAGGAGAAAATCCTAAGCCCCTTGCCTTCTCCTTCCCCTTCCTTCTCCTTCCCCATGGCTGCAGGTGCCTGCTGTGTGACACAGGTTTTTCACGATGGTCTTTCAGCCCCATCCTCTCAGCTGAGTGGTTGGAAGATACCTCTGCCCAGCTGGTGACCCCTGAAATGCTTCCCTGCAGCCCCAGCCAGGGCCACACCCTGAGCTAAAAGCACTCAGGGCATCATAGCTCAGCAAAGCACCGTCCCAGGGTCGGGAAAAACAGATGCCCACAGGTGGCTATGCTGGCCCCACTCTCCTCAAACCCCTGCTCTATTCCTGTTATTTGTGAACATAGGCAAAACATGTTTTAAATTTGAATACATTTAAATAAAATGCCATGTGGCTGCCAGCTTGTTGTTCATAAGTAAGTTCAGCTTCAGCCACGCACTGAAGTTCAAGTGGGAGGAATGTTCTCATGCACGTTTTCCTTACACTTTCTTAAAACACCTCAAACCACAGCAGCACATGAAAAGCACAAGGTGTTGGCTGGACTCTCGTTTGATAATTTTTAAATTACTTAAATGATGGTCTCTATTCTAATGGGGTTTGCCCACTGCCCTGATAAGTCAACATCTTCACCTCCTCAACAGGTCAGACCCTTGGTACATTTTGTGTTGCTGCAGGAAAGAAATTTATCTTTTGCAATGACTTATTCTTTCCCTGGATGTTCCTTTGATGCAGGTATATTGTTTCAGGGGAAAATAAATGTATTCCTTTAGCAGGTTTGTGCCTTCAGTGGAATTTGTGTAAGGAGGTTCCACTGCACAAACACAAAAAGCCCTAATAGATGCAGGCTGGGGCTGCCGCACGCCGGCACATGTCAGGTTTGATGACTGATGGTACTTACACAGATTTACACAACAAAAAGTACATTAAAAGGACGTTAAGATTGTGAGCCAATGTCACAAAAGCATGGAAATTCACATTTCAGGATTTAAACTTCCAATATTGACATGGAATGCTGAATATTAAAATGTGCTCCCATTAGAGTGAAGGCACTGAGTAATTTTTAATCTAGACTAATAATTTCCTGAAATTTGTTGTTCTCTCTGCCTCTTAAGGCTTTCACATTTTTAATTAACTTTTTGTTGTGTCCTTGTCTTGTAATTTCTGAGTTGCTCCTCCAGTATAATTACATAATATATGCGGCACGTGTGATAGCTTAATTGGAAACGTTAACCACAATACACACGGAAATCATAAAAAGCTTCACGAAACTTTGAGAGTAAATGTTTCTACAGCTTTAGTGAGTTTATAAATGGCTGCTTCCAGTATTATTCTCTAATAAAAACAATTACACCTAATGCCGACCCAACTTGGAGTAGAATTAGGAATAAGGAGAAGAATAATTAGTACCTACAGAATCCCTATCACCGCAATGTTATTGGTTTCAGGTGGAAAAACAGATTGAGGCACAGGCAGCCAACATTAACCCCCCTCTCTTTGATCCCTTGACCCCCTTCCCCCCGGGTCTGGCGTTACTCCTACAAACCCCTTTTGGATCCAAAGCTTTCAGATGTTGAATTGCTCTTAGGAGATGGGGAGCACTAAAATAAATGGGAACTGAAGGTGCTTAGAAATGTGTGCAGCCTGAAGGATGCGAAGCTAAAAATAGGTAAGTAAATTGTATTTTGGTATTTTTTGTAGCATTCAAAAGGATTATTCCCAAGTTTATGCCAGGTCTTATCCTGCTGTCAGTTCTCTCAGGCTATTTTACAAGACTTCCAAGGAAAAGCGTGAGCAAACCCAGCGTGCTGTAACTTTAACTTGCAGCCTTGCTGCAGGAATATGCAAGTTAAACCAGTGGATAAAAAACTCTCCCCCGTAATGACTACTTGCTCTGCTCTGGAAAGGGGCTGGGACAGAGGGAAGGAGAGGAGGACAGGGAGGAAAGCAGAGTGCAATGAGATAAAGCAGGAACTGCTATTTGGAATACAATTTATGTTTGCTAATTCCATTTCTATCCCTCCAGAAGTGAGGCTCCATCTTACAGCATGCTGCAGCCATTTTACCTTCACCAAGCAGGAACAGAAAATAGAATTCTTCATCAAATAACCCAGAATATTGGGTCATGGGCTGATGGGAGCTAAGCAATGGCTAATGGATGATTAAGGCCGGAAGCAATTAAAAAGGGGAATTTTCTTAATATCTCAAGACAATTCTGTAGTTCCAAGGCCAAAGGAGCTGCCTCTCTCCAGAAGTGCTCCCACATTTCAATGTTAAATCAGGATTGCAATTCATCAGCTCTTAGGCCCGTTATTGCAAAATACAATCATTTATTGGGTTCCATATTTGTTGAATTTGCTTTCCTGCCTGCAGCATCTTCAGATGAGCACAAACACTGTCTCCCATTCCCTTCCAAAGGCAGTGCCTGGGACCCTGCCATCCTGTCAGGGCACCGAGCGGCAACACTGAACATAGACCCTGGCATCAGAGAGAGAACAGGAAGGCAACACATGGAAGAGGACACAGCCCGGGGGAAATGCCTCAGTGTTCAACAGCAGAGAGGCAGAGGTGGGTCAACGTGTAGAATATGAAACATGTCTTGGAGAGAAATGTGTCCGTGATGCAGGACATGCCAGAGGCTCTCCAAGGCGCCAGTGAAAGAATTTGGACCAGGCACATGCTGTTGCCACAGAGAAAGACATCGCTGGCGCAGGCCCCTCCTGACATTGGCCAGGGCTTGGGAAGGAGTTTTCCAGAGCCTGAGGAAAAGCATGTATACTCATTTATCTGTTCCCTGAGTGGTAATGAATGGACAGGTCTGATGTGCTCCAGAAAGAATCTCAGGTTCTGAGAGGGACAGGGAGCACATCAGAGCTAAGGCTGTTGGTGAAACAATGGGCTTTTCTGGCCATATTTCATGTCCCTGGATCAAAGTTTGGGGTTTGAGAAACAGGAGAAGACAATTTCTACTGAAGGGAGTTGTCAAAGGAGTATGTCTCAGGTGGCTGCGCATTTTTCTCCCACCAGAAAGTAAAAAGAACACAGGTTATTAGAAGGAATTGTTTTCCTCCTCATAGACAAAACCACACACACTGAAATTTGGACACGAGATAACCCAAGATGTGACAGGAAAGAGTCAAACACTCCAACTAGACTGTCTCACCACTGTACAGCCCTGTTTACTTGCAAGCAACCTGGGAAACCTGACCTGAGCAGCTCCCAGAGCTGAAGCCATTAAGGGGTTGAAATTTGGGGTTATACTACGAAACAGATTTCAGCCTCCACTCTTGACTAAAGGCAGCGTTATTGGAACAGTGACAAGTGCTCGTCATACTGAGCTTCAGCAGAAGACCACTATCAGTAACACTAAAAGCCATGTTGTAGCTGACAAATTGTTATGGCAGAGCACAACGGTGTCTCCCAAACGTCCCCGCGCTGCCCAGCCCCGGGTTCGGCTCCTTTCCCACACCGCCTCTGTGTCCCAGCCAGCAGACACCGAGTCGTCCTCCCCTGCAAGGCTGAGAAGGGCCCTTTATTCTTTCCAGGTGTCCTGCCCTGGTTTATTTATGGGCTCAGTTTCTTCCCTAGTGTGAGAAACCCAAGCTTTTAGCCAGCTGGGAAGGATTGGCAAGACGCATTTGGGAGGGGAAAAAAATTAGTAATGCTTTTTTCTCTTCAACCTTTGCTCACCTTATCAGCAGGGAATTTTCCAGAGTGTCAGCAACTGCCCCACGAGCAACAATGCACGAAGGCACTCGGTGCTGAAACGTGGTCACATCTGATAAACCCTGGCTCTGGCTTAGGATAAACTTCCCATGAAGAACATGAAGGAAGCCAGACTCAGAGGATATTTCTGGCATTTCTGTTCTCCAGGGCTTTGGTAAAATCACAGCAAGCCCTACACAGCCCAGGAGCCATTACATCTCTCACAGGCCTGATAAAGCCACCTTCTCCTCTTCCCAAGCCAGTGTGGCAGGGACAGAGAGGAGAGGTCCCCTTGCAGCACCACATCAACCCAAAATGACATCCAGCAGCTTCCAACAGCCCAGGAGCCCAGTAACCCTCCAGCTGGATGAATCTTGTTTTTCAAATGGAAATGGCACAACAGGAAGAACCAGTTGTGCATCACCAGTGGCTCCTCCAGCTGTAAATTCACACCAGCAGCAGGGGGGTCTTTTTTTTGCTGGAAAAGGGACACAGAGAATGTGTTGCAGCAGCTTCATGAAGCCCAGAATCCCTGTGGGACAAAACTGAGGTGAAGTTCAGCAGTGTTGGATGGAGCCCATGGGGCCTGTCTTTATCACCGAGCTCCTGCCCTTGGGCTCTTGGTCATCGGAAAGGTGACATGGGAAACGTGCCAGGAGCTCAGTTTTGAAACACAGAAGCATGAAGACCCTGGAGAAGTTGTTTCTTGGAAGAAAATTAATCTTGGGTTTATCAAAATGAAGTGTCAGATACCTTTATGCGGATGCGAGAGAGATCCTACCCTGCTTGGTTAATGGCAGGTTATTCCTTTTCCTATGCTGTCAACTATTGTTACTGATTGTTAATAGCATTAATATTTCCATCACTTAATTTATTTCATTAATCCCATTCAGGTTTACCATTCCCAGCATATGAACTGTAAATAGCAATAATAATGCCATCAAGGTTAATATCAGTGATGCTGAAGGGTATTATGTAAAACACAGGCTGTGAGCGGCAGCGAGACAGGCGCCTATAAAACCTGCCCGCGCTAGCGGGGGGTGGGTTAAACAAAGGTCTCGCGCAGATTTACGGAATTGCGTTATCTTCTGGAAGAGGTGAAGATTTAATACCCAAAGCCTCCTTTAAATTTCCTATAATGTTCCTTTCTATCCCCCGACTGTAAAAATACAGCCAGAGACATCCATAAGGAATGGCATTTTTAGCTTAAATTATTAAAAGTCTAATAGTGGTTTCAGTTTGTTTCTAAAAGCAAAGGCAATGGCAACAGACAGTTTGTCCCCTTTTAAATCCCAACGTGCAGGTGTGTTGGGGTGACTCCAGGCAGTGCAAGGAAAAGGTCTGTAACAGAGCACAAGACAAACAAAATTATGGATGTCCCCTGAAAGCCAAATGCCGGGTGGGAAGGGGGAGGCAGTGACCTGGGGACCCTGACAAGACACCCACTGTGCTGGCAGGGTTTCTGGACACTGTTCATAGACAATTCCACGACACAGCAAACCCAGGGTTGCCCTGAGCACAGCACGTTTGACTGAGAGAAGCAGGATCCCACCAGCACTACCGTTCCTGCAGTATTTATTTCCTCAGAAATAAAAATACATCTGCTACCTAAAGCAATTAAAAGGCTAGAATACCTCTATGCAAACAACCATTCTCACAACTGGAAGGCTCACAGCCCCAAGGGGACGTGGGTCCTACGTGTTCATCACCGTCATATCCAGGTAACCCAGCACGTCAGTGCCCCTTTTCCCATGGGGGCCAAGGTGGGAAGCAGAGGAGAACCCCCCAGGGACATCCCTGTTACAGACCCAGCAACCTCAGGAAATATTTGCTAATGTCACTCTGGAAAAAAAAATGGGGTAGAAAAGAGTCAAGAATGAGAATTTAAACCCTACAAGAATTTTGGGAGAATAAGGGAGCCACTGGTAAAGAGACCACTGAAAACAGGGGCTGAGGGAAAAGTGGGGAAAGGGCTCTGTTTGCCCCTCTGGGCAAATCTATCCTCTGGGATGGATTTCTGAAGATAAAGAACACGTTGGCTTCCTGTGCCCAGCCAGTGGAATTGAGTATTCACACCACTGGATTTGGGAGGAATTTGTAAAAGAGCTGGAGCTATAAAATACCTTTCTGCTCCTTTTTCATGGATGCTGCTGCTGAGGGTGCAGGAGTCTGCCAGGGCAGGGAATGGAAAAGGACATTTGCCATGGAGGATGGCTTCGTCCTGCGCTGGGAAGTGGCCCATCCACACAGACCCTCCTTTCTTTGTTACATCTGCCATGCCTTGAAGAATTAAATTAGATATACAAGGGGGAAAGAGAGAGGGAGAGAGGGAGAGAGGGAGGGCAAGGGAGGGAGGGAGGGAGAAAGGGAGGGAGGGTGAGAGGAGAAAAAAGGCTCAGGCAGGAATATATTTCCTATGTCTGGATAAGGGGAAGGATTCGAGGTAATTGCTTGCTTTTCTCATTGTTCTCAGCTGCCAAGCAGAGATTCATAGAGTGTCTGCAAAGATCTCTCTCTTTTTTCTTTTCCTTCTAATTCCTCACCCCCCCCCCCCAACCCCCATCTGTCCCAATCCCTATCCCTCCCCTTCCTCCTGCTTATTCCACCCTAGGAGGAAAAAAAAAAAGTAATTTGTCTGTTTTATTTATGATGCAATGAAGGTATGCTGAACGCATCGGGATAACCTGACACTGGTCAAACTATCTGTCAGCAAAGAAGAACTGCCTTCATACTCCAGCGAGTGCATAATTTAACCATTTCTCTCCCGGAGGCCAACGCCAGCCCATCCATTCCCAACACGAGGGTTTGTCACTGCTCCCTCCACGATCAAACCCGGGGTTGTTGGCAAAAACCAGCATTTGACATGTTTTCAATCAACCCTTTATCTTCTCATTTTCGCTAGTCATATACAGATTGTCTGCATGTAATAAAACTTCTCCTTGGAAAAATAGAAAATTATTTGAGATATTCAGATGAAAGCCAGGTCCCAAAACAAGATGGAACACACAAATCTGCCAGCTAGGAAACCAATTCAGGATGGATTTAGGACCCAGATAGAGCCAGACAATTGCATGCTGAGTATGGGGAAGAAATAGTAATGCCTCAGGTCTGAGAGAAGTACAGCTAATCCTTTCCTCCTGATGCACAGGGAGCAACGGCTTCAGCTCAGGGAGAAAATGCAACCCATCCAGTGAGCAGGGTGAGAGGGAATGGGAGCTAAAGGAGGGAGAAAGCCAGAGGAAAAAGAAGAAAATATTAGCACATAATATTCTGGAAGATTTGAAATGTGAACCCAGAATAAAAAATAAAAAATAAATAAAATTAACTGCATAAGGTTTTGTTGTGGTGGTTTTTTTTTTAATTTTAAAAATTCCAACCAAATAAAAATAATCCACACAAGCCCTGTTGAAATGAGATGGAGCAAAGAGGGGACGGGAATTACTAGTTTCATCCCACCATTATAAATTAGTCCCAATATCTTTCCATGACTCCCAGTACAGCGCGGGGGGGAGCATGTGTGAGCACGCTGGCTGAGCCAGTGCCAAAGGGGCCATTTTCCAGCATGGACTGTGCTGGTGGTTCCCATCCCCACCAAGGGGACAGGGGGATTCCCAGGCAGCTCCCCGTATCCCCACAGCTGTGCTGTGAGCGAGAGCAGCTCCTGGTATGAGACAGGAAAGGACTGGGTGAGTTTGAACAGATTTTTGATACCATCATAAACACGGCCCTCAGGATTCGGCCCTGGCCGTGTGCTCCCGCAGCGGGAAGCACTGCCAGGCAGGACTGCCTGAGCCCTGGGCTGAACACACCCGCAGCATTCTGATGTTTAATAAACGACAGAAGAAAGTATAAAATAAATAAGAAGAGATTTTGCCCTCTAATGCGATGCATGCAAGAGGGATCAGGGCAGAACTCCAGGAAATGAGGGCTTTGACGAATAGCTGCTGCTCGGGATCTTATTTATTCCTGATAGACCCCAGCCCTCACTGCCACAATCAGGAAAAGATTTTATGAATGGGAGTATCTGTAGCAAGAGGAAATGTAACATGGAAGGGAGATAATAGGAAGGGTCAGGTGAAAGCCAAGAGGCGGCTCCTGGGCTAGGCAGTGACACCACAGGACACCCCGGGGCCACTGTCCGGGGCCACTGTCTGGGGCCAGCCGCTTTCTCCCGTGGCCAGGCTGCTCACACGGATCTGTTCGGGAAGGAGGGATTGCAGATTTCAGTTCTGGGTTTACTCTGCATCCCTGAGAAACCAGCAACTGGAATTCACATACATTTTCCTTTGTGAGATTATTTAGGAGTCAGTCCTTACACCTATTTGTGCACTTACCTATCAATATACAGGTATGACACACACATTAAGATAAAAACAAATATATTTGACAAAATATACAAATAAGGACATAATTTGTATATGGAGAAGCAATTTATAAAGGATGAGATTCTGTAGCAAATCTATCAAAAACAAGCACATGGTGCTGTTTCTCCTGTCATTCAGGAAATCCCACATCCATGCAAAAATAATGAACAATCACATTTTTCACACAAAAATTGCTCCCTAGTAATTAGTATATTTGGGAATAAAAAGGAAGTCCTTTTTACTTCCTTGTTAACCTGTATTTTTTCACTAGGGAATGAAGAAAAACCATGAAATTACAAGGAGCCACACTCCTTTTCATTCATGACAATTTTAAAATTTAAAATATTAAAATACAAGTAGAGGTCAACCCAGCAGGCACAGATTTTATTGTCAAATCACAACTGAAATCAAAATTAGTTAAAACAATTTAATTTTGTTAAGAAAAGGTACAATGAGACTGAAATGTCCTGTGCCTGCTTTTAACTTGTACAAACTCTTAAGGCTGAGTCCTAAACCTGCAAACAGGACACCCATAACTAGAACAGTTTCATTAATATAAGGGCGGGAGCCCCAATAACATCATCCTAATTTCCAAACAGGTTTGAGTCACCTCCTCAAATCCACAGGTAAAATCGACTGAAATAAAATTCCGCATCTTTTCGACTGGCAAGGAACTGCAGTTCTGAACACTGATTTCTGTTCGGGATTTGGAAGTGTTCGTAATTTGTGTTTGCCAAACCAGCCGGGTTTTTCCAGTGGGGACATGGGATTGGCTTTCCGTCTGCCCGAGATTCCTACAGAAATCTGACAACCCTCCTTCACGAGCCCCTTGTTCAGTAACTGCTCTGCCATTTGGGGTTGCTTCTTTTTCACCTGACTTGGCTCCACAGAGCCCAAACCACACATTTAAAAATGGATTGCAAGGTCCCAAAACAAAATTTTTTATTAACAATAATTCTCCCATCCCTCCTCCCCATAACACTGAGCACAGATACACTGATAGGAGGGAATTTACTCAAAGCAGTAATATTTTAATCAGGGACTTAGAGCAAATGAAAATCATACTTCATAAAAATCATACTTTGTAAATTATATTTGTTAAAACATGTTTTGTAAAAAAATCATCCTTGGTAAAATAAAATAACTCCCATTCCATTTCAAAATGAGAAATTTTGAAAAGAAAAGTAGAAAATATTTGCAGAGAAAGAAAAACCATACCAAAAAGACTAAGACAGGTAGCGGAAAGAAACTTTAAAAACAAATTCACAATTCTCACCAGCAATGTAAAAATTCTCTGGAATATGGATTTCTATGACATCCAGACCTACATTTGCAGAGCTGGCTCTGAGGATATTTTTGCTTACATGCTCCTTTGCTGTAATAAAAGCAAATAATAAAATGCTAGTGCTATTTACTGGAACACATCCATGGGGGTTTTTCCACCTCAGATGAGTGACGGGCATAGACGGTGCCAGACCACTTCGACCCAGGTTTAAAATAACCCTAAACAATTTCTATAATCTGTTTTCAAGGGCAGCTTGTTGGTAATACGAGATTTTTTTCCACAAACTCCAGAATACGTAATTCCTCAACTGTTTTATCATTTGGCTGCTGAGTATTTCTTTCTCAAGAGATATACTTCAGAGCCTCGCACAGAGAGATCCCGATGCTTCCCTGGTTGAGCTCTTTGTAAGTCTGTCCCTCTCCCATGTATAAGCATGGGAGAAGCACACAGAATAAAGGCTGCTTCCCAGCACTGTGACAGCCCACACTTGGGGCTGAAAACCAAAAATAATTCCCTGTATTTGCCCCACTCTGTTAGCTTTTCCCTTTTTCGGATGGTGCCTTAATTAAGGATTTTGCCTCTCTCATCTCCATTGCTATTAAATTTTAACCCAGACACACAGCCTTTGCTTTTTCCACCCCTTCTATGATTCCCGTTACAGCAGCCCCTGGCCCCCCACATCCCTCCAGCCTCTCGCTCCCCACATTGGATCTTTTCCTCCTTAAATCTCGGGCTCTTCCCGCTGGCCTTGTGCACTACCAGGGAATCATTTGCTTTCATAATTTACATTTTTTTCTCTGCATCTCTCAGGGTTTGGCAGAGGATGCTGCCGGACGCAGCCTCGCTGCGGGTGCTGTTCATGGATGGCGAGTGCCCTCTGCAGGAAAACACCCCCAGCCAGGACAAACCCTCGGAAATAGGGGAAAACGGGAGCAAAGAACTCCTGCTTGATTATGATTTTTACTCATTTCATTCTTACACACACCATCAGCACTGCTGGTCCCTGAGCTGAACTTTCCCAAGCTGCTCCATCCCTCCCAGCCCCACAGCCACATCCCAGCCCATTCCATATGGAACCAGATCCAATAAGGGTTTTCCTTTCTCAGGTAATGTTTTCTGCCAGGCTCTGAAATCTCAGCCACATTATTTCAGAGCACAGACACACAGGATTCCTGCTTTTGCTGCAGCAAAGCTGCACAGGATGGAATTTTTATTAGTTTTTCCCAAAAAAATAAACTCTTTAGGAAATTCCAAATCAAATCCTGCTCAGACCCCTGTCCAGAACAACAGCCTTTGTTGTGTGTGCCCTGCTCACTCTCCTTTTTAAACACCAAATTCTGATTAGGTTTTATATATATATTGATAAAATCAATGCAAAACATTGTCTGGGAGAAAACTCAAGTGGCAGATTTAAATCAAATGAAAACTAAAATAATTTTTAAAAAACAACAAAGAGAACACTTTTAAGGTAGGTCTCTAGCCAGGGCCTCCTGAAAGCCTTTTAATCAAAGGCCAGGTCCCACACAGGGACCCTGCTGCCATGGCCATCCCCAGCCATGACTCCATCACCAGCCACAACTCCGAGCTGTGTGTCTTGTGGCAGAGGGTGGGATTAGGAACAAACCCTTCTCTAAAGGAAAAGCATTTTGAAAGACGTCACGAAATGCGAATTTACTCGTCCTTTCCAAGTGCTAATAATGCCTGTGCAGCACAATAGGCATCGCTCACCATGCTACGGGCAGACTCCAAGGCTCCTTTCTCTGTCTCCCCCTTTTTTGAGGATATCACTTATGCAAACCTCACCCGGCCTCTGCCTCGAGATTGTATATCAGAGCAGCAGGGGGGCTGATGAAGTGCTCATTTTTTTACATCAGTCTTATAAATTGCTCTCCCCATTAATTGTTTCCATGGAAACAATGCATTTGGCCTGGATGGGGATCCTGAAAAATTTTTAATGGGATTCTTAAAAATGTGCAGGAAGCAGGTGGGGGGTAGAGGAGGTGCTCTCAAACACCCTCCAAAGAGATCCAGCCTAAGTTCTACCAACATGTGCTGTTAATTGTTTGTGGCCCAAAGCTGCCAAGCCTGGAGTCAGTCGAGGATCTGAAAACATTATTCAAATGACCGGGAAAAAAAAGAACCAAAAGGGCAAGTACAGATTACGTGACAGCAGAGATGAGAATTTCCAAACACCTCCTGGCAAAACACAGCCATGAGACCATGACCAAATAACAATTCTTTAATGTCACAGCCTTAACTAATAATTTAAGCATGAGCAGCCCTTGATAACCCATCAGATCCTCCAGCGAACACGGTGCTCTGCGCGGAACCGCCGCGCTGACAGGGACAGCAGTAGCGACACGGCCGTGCACACCCACCTTCCCCTTCTCCACTCTTCCTGCGCCTGAGAGGATTTTTCTTTTAATTTTTTTCCCCCAGCAGGGAAAGTATTTGTATTACAGGGTATGAAACTAGTCCAACATGCAAGCTTATTTAATTTGGAAAATGTGTGGCTAAATGCCACTTGTTATGGGATTAGTTAACAGCTGCAAGTCTGCTACTGTGGAAAGAATTTTTTTTAAGGCAAAAAAAAGGAAAGAAAAGGATTTAACTGTGAGCTGCTATGTGCTGTCTCCCAGCGTTCTCTGTGGATTTTTGAGTTCCATCGGGTGTCTCAGCTCTCAGTGGGGTTGTCTTCACTGTCAGCTGAAGCCATCTACACTTACATTAGCTCCTCCCAAGTAGCTCCAAGTGTTAGGAGCGAGCCTGGAACCCAGCCCTGGAGCTGCCCAGCATGTTCAGAGGAGCCAGCCCAGCCCCACAGCGTGATCAGCAGCAGCTCCGGCCTCACTCCGGCACGGCCGGCTCAGCCCAGCCACCCTCTGCCTCCAGTCACAGACACCCACAAGCGTCAGGTTACTGGCAGCTCTCAAGTTATACCTCCAGCTAATCCCGCAGTGCAGACAGGCTCTAAATTACTTGTTAAGAATCCTGTCCTCGTCCTGAGTGTCCTCTGGTGTCCTCCATCACTAAGTGCTGCTATTGAAGGAGCAGATCATCTTTAACACATCAGTCACACAAGCCAAACCCACCAATCACTTTATTTTCCATGACCTCCCTACATGACCAGAACAGATATTTCCATACAGATGCCAAGAAGCAAGTTCCTAAATCATAACTTGCTCCTCCCAATCCCAAAGTGCTTCTCATTAGTATCCCGTTGCTGTCCTCTTTCCGACTCAGGAACACCGTATCTTAGAATCATGGAATGGTTTGGGTTGGAAAGGATATTAAATATCATCCCGTTCCACCCCCTGCCATGGCCAGGGACACCTTCCACTATCCCAGGTTGCAGCAAGCCATCCAACCTGGCCTTGGACACTTCCAGGGAGGGGGCAGCCACAGCTTCCTAGAGCTGAGGCCCTTTGTCAGCCTCAATTGTTGGGTAGGAACCACAAATCTGGTGCTTGGTTCCAGGCTCAAGGAAGGACACAGTGCCACTCCAGGAGCTGAGAGGAGCAGCTGCCTCCCAGGGAAGAAGCCGCTGCAAATCCTCGCCTTGGAGAGGCGTGAGGAGGAGGAGGATGGCTGGGAGGGGAGGAAATGCACTGCTGAGCACAGCGAAGGCTGCTCAGATAGTGTCGCTTCCCATTCCAGGCTCTGCATCTCACTGCTGCTCAACCTACAGCGCAACAGTCCAAAAGGTTTTCATGGCAAAAGCCATAACAAAGGAAATAAATCCGTTTGTCGCCCCCTATGACAGATGTGACCCAAATTATCTTTGCAGAAAATGTACCCTAGTGGATCTACTGCTCTGGGGGGCAGGAGGACTTTGTGCTTCTGGGCACAAAGTGCTTGAGGCATCCCAGTGAGCTACAGCAGGGAGGGGGACAAAGACGTTGGCATCAAACCCCTGAAAAATTGCCTGTGCCTGCAGCTGTCTCAGATCAGTCATCTCTGAGCAGAAGCCAATGTGTGCTTCTCTCAAGGTTTCAGGGGGCTTTTTCCAGCCCTCGGACCTCTGGAAGTCCATCTCTCTTTGCAGCCTGTCCTTGGAGCAGAGGAGAGACTGTACAAGGCCTGAGCTCACCAAACCCCATGTTATTAGCTCCAGCCAGTCTCTGCAGAAGTGGTGCTATCTATCCTAGCTGAAATTTTGTTTCAATCCTGTATTTATTCCCATAATTTAGAAACAACACAAAGATAGTCACGTCACATGGCAGGAAAATTCCCCTTTGGCTGTTCCTTTTGGATGCCATAACCCGATTACTTTCATGTTGCATGCACACTAATGATCACACTGTGCTGACATACACCCCGCAATTACGTGGACACAGATGGATGCTACGTGGCATTTTCCTGCTGGAAGTGATACCCTGAAAGGGGGAGGATGGAGGTAATTGGACCAACTTTCTTAAAATCACATTTCTGCTATACCAGTGCCAATTCCTTGGCCACAGCCTGAGCCAGTGTGCATACGCTCGGCACAACCAAGACCTGACTGTGCAGGAAAAGCTTTTTCCTTGCCGAAGATCACCAAACCGGAGGTCACAGCAGGCTCCCCTGTGGCTGCACACCCCTGGAAAAGGAGCGAATGCAGGACAATGGGGTGTGGTGGCTGCCCCTGCAGCATGTGCAGGCAGAGGCTGCGCCTGCAGCTTTGTGCTCAATGGCCCCAATGGACTTGTAATACTGATGAGCACGTTGTGCTGAGACAAAGTACCAGCAGAGGGGCTGGTAAAGACCTTTGACAGATCTTTTAAAAGTGCTGGAGATAAACGCTACACATACACTTTTTAAGTGTATCAATATCACGCTCACAGTGATGAGCAGCAAACCAGCCCAGGGCTCCTGGTACTTTTCAGGGCTGCATAAGCTGGATTTGCCATTTCAGTTAACAAATATAACCCCCCCCCAATAAAATTTAAAATAAGTGGGTCATTATAACTCTTTTCAGCAAGCAAGATTCCCAAAGTTATGTGTGAGTGCTCAAGCAAGCACTCCCAGCCCTGTGCTCCTGGGTACGTCTTCACACAGCACAGACAGGGAGAGTCCCTGTCCTGGAAAGAGCATCAGCACATGGAAACTACAGGCACATCCCCAGCTCCACTGGGACCTGCACGCTGCAGATGCTACAAGTGGAAAGCTGTGCAGAAGAAAGCTGTCATTTCCTTCATTGCCTTTATCTTAAAAGGGCCCAGACTGGGTAAATTCTGTTTCTCACAATGCTACAGCAAAATTTTAGTTTTCTGTGATTCCTTTTTAAAAATGACAGAACAAAAATCCTTGTTTCCAAAGCTGGAGGTTTGCAGCCTCTGTTCCTGGGGAGGAGGGGAGGGGAGTGGCTAGTGGAGGTTTTTTCCATTTGTCCACATTTAAAGCTGGGTCCAGTTTAAGAGAAACAAGCGAGAACTGGGTTTTACCATTTCAGAAATGAAAGGTATTTACCCTCAAGACAGTAAAGGATCTTTTAAACCTTGCTGATGCAGGGGAGGAAATGGGAAGTTTACACTGCACACCCAGCCCCACTCCTGCTCAGGTGTGGAGTTCACTGAAATCAATACAATTTCTCACCAGCACAGTCACACATCAACAGTTCCATATTTGCATCTTTTATCAATGCAAAAGTTGCTTTCAAGAAGAAAACATTCTTCACAGCAAATTCAAAGTTTGTCCAGTTTAAAAATGATTTAATAGACTCATGGAATGGTTTGGGTGGGAAGGGATCTGAAAGACCATCTCATTCCAACCCCCTGCCATGGCGGGGGACACCTTCCACTACCTGAGGCTGCTCCAAGCCCTGTCCAACCTGGCCTGGAACACTTCCAAGGATGGGGCAGCCACAGCTTCTCTGGGCATCCTGTGCCAGGGCCTCCCCACCTCACAGGGAACAATTCCTTCCCAATATCCCATCCAGCCCTGCCCTCTGGCAGTGGGAAGCCGTTCCCTGGGTCCTGTCCCTCCATGCCTTGTCCAAAGTCCCTCTCCAGCTCTCCTAGAGCCCCTTTAGGCACTGGACGGGGCTCTGAGGTCTCCCCAAAGCCTTCTCTTCTCCAAGCTGAACAATCACAATTCTCTCACCCTTTCCTCAGAGGGAAGGTGTTCCATCCCTCGAAATCATCTTGGTGACCCTCTTTTCTCCCACCTCATGATGTCACATAAAGCAAATCCCAACTGCTCACCAGAAAAAAATGAGAGCTATTTTCTAGAGCCCTGATAAGGTTTAAAAATATATAGTCAAACATCATATAGGCTAAGTGGAGGCCTGATAAAGTCCATCTCTTACACCAACCTTCAAGGTAAAATTAATAATTAATTAGTAAAGCCAGGACATGGAATGATTGCTATCAATATTTTAATACTTTTACTGCTAATTTCATTCTCCCTCCATATTCTGCTGCTGGAGGAGCAGAAGAGCTGCGTGTGCGCTTTCAGTGCGGCCCCTGCCTCAGGGCCAGCGCTGGAGGAGCAGTATCACCCACAAGCGTGCCCCAAACACCCCTGCTGCCGGAACCCAAACCCAGCATCCACGCCTTGTTACGTGTGTCTGGCACTGGCACGTTCCAGCCTTCCATGGCATCAGCTCCAAGCCAGGGCCACCCCCATGGAGACAGCAGGCAAAACTAGGAGGGGTTTAATGAAGATAAGCAAAATGCAACTGAAATCTTCCCCAAGCATTAGAAATATCTATTCCCGCTCCTGCAATGCAGCAAGGAAAACTTTCCAAGAGGAAGACTGCTGGGAAACTTGTGAGGAGGTGATTCCAGGTAGGTGCCAGGACCCAGGAGCAGGAAGCAGGTGGGTGGGCAAAGGAAGGGAGATGAGTGTTGCCCTCACTACTGGAAGGCAAAGTGTGTCCTGCCTGCTTTATTTACTCTTTATTAGTCTAATGAGGCTGTTTCCTGGGAGTTTAATTACCATAATAGAGACAATTCCTTTCTTAACCCTCTTTACAGCTTAGAAGAGAAAAAGCTTCTGACAGGGGAATGTGGAACACATGGGCTACACTGTGTTTGCATCAGCCCGAGCAGAGCCCCGACGCCTCAGGCACGTGGCCACAAACCTCCCCCTGTGGGGGAGTCCCTGCCGTGGGGGGGTCCCAGCCGGGCTCCACTGCCCACCCTCGCCCAGCACCCCATGAATGGCTGAGCTGGAAGGCAGTGCTACAGAGCTCTGCTGCAAAAAAATTAAGAGCACATGATTAATGCTACATAAAATGTGTGGGTTCCCAGCCCTTTGAAATCGTACCTCTTCATCATTTCCATTTACAGTTTACTAATGAAATTAGATATGGTAAAGGAGTCCTTTCTTTCTTTTTTCCCTTAAATTGAGTGTACATTTTTTTAGAGTTAAATCAACATATTTTCCATTCCATATTCAGCAAGAAATCAGACAATTAAATGTGAGGGGGTTTTTTTCTGGTGCTGCTAAGAGCTATTTCTATGGTGTTGCCATAATACATACAGCAATTTACTGTATTAGACTTACATGTCTGTTACTCTGCACAACAGATACAACAGATCAGATTAGAACAAGGTAAAGAGGCAGCGAGGATGAAAAGCACCAGATCTAAGACCAGAAAACACACAAGCTCTGAAAAGCCACAGCAGAGCTGTGCTCACCCAACCGGAAGGCTCTCCCAGCCCACTTCATCCACAGCTACACAATCCAGACAACACCCTGCAAAAGCAATTGCTAAACCCCAAATACACTTGTGCCAGAATCCAAAATCCAAAACAAAAAATCCTTGCCTAATTTTCTTCTAATCCAGCCTCACAGAAGGGATAAGGCACGAAGTCCTGATTCCTGGGCACCGCGGTGTTGATGACAGGAAGCCATTAAAACATCACTGTGAGGTCACAATCAAATTAAATGAGGCCGGAGACAAGGGTCATGCTGGTGTGACGCATGCACGGTGTCCAGGTAATTTATACATGCACTGTGTCCAGGTGTGTTACACACATGCACCATGCCCAGGTGAGTTGAACACATGCCCTTACCCAGGTGAGTAACATGCCATGCCCGTGTGTGTTACACACATGCCGTGCCCACTGCAGCCCCAGCTCAGTCCCTCCCAGGACAGCTCTCTGGCATTGCTGGCCTCTGGGACCACTCACTGAGCACTGTCCAGTGACCATCAGGAGGGAATTCTCACATTCTACTCTTTAAAAACACGGGGGGAACAGGTGTTTACACAGCTGTCACCTTAACACTGGAACTGTAAATGGTGAAATGAAATAACTAAAGGCATTTCCCCCAAAATTCTGATCACAGAGTTGCCCCAAGAGCAACAGGATTTGGGAGCCTCACATTCCAACGCTGCATGTTTAGATGAATGCTGTCTTTTCTGCAGTGCAGTTTGAAGGTTTGAGCTTGGCAGTAAGAAACTGCACTCTCACTAAAATTCATCCATGGATATCCCCTTTGAACGCTTCTTGGATGGGTATTTTCACTAACATTGTGTTTATTAGCAGAACAGAGGGAGGACTGTAAAGCAGGATCACGGGAGAGTTTGATTTCCAGGCAGTGATGAATGGCGGGGGAGGCCAGGTCACCCGGCTGCAACATCAAAGGGGCGACTGAACCAGCAGCACACTTGAAGTTAGTTAAAATGCCATCACCATTTTCTGAGTTTTGCTTTTTTCTTACATTTAAAGAAATTATATTCCCTAGTGCAGGCCTCAGCCATTATTTCCAGGTCTCTGATGATACCCAGGACTCTATAAAGGCACTACCTGCTGGCGTGCCAAGGAGGATTTGCCACATGGTTTAACTGTGATACGACGCTCTCCTGTCCTCACCATGTCATTTAAAGAGCTTCAACAATGCGCTTTATGCACCTTCCCATGGGCCTGCCCCATCCTAAGGCACCAGAATTAAACTGCCAAAGAATCTGTGTGGGTCTGGTTCCTTTCAGGCTAAAAGTGGACAGATTCTTTCAGAGTTCTGCCCTCCTTTTCTGTCAACATGGAGTGAGGAACCAGGTGTTCCTGGGGTAGCACATGGCAGGAGAGGCAAGTCCTAAAGCCTTGGAGCTGAAGCAGACACAGGCTAAAGAAATAAAGTTGTGTACTATATGCACACTTACTGTTAGCAAAGGTAAAAGCAATCTCAAACCAACTACTAAGCACAAGATATCCCAGACTGCTTTGGATTGGAAAGGACCTTAAAGCTCATCCAGTTCCACCCCCTGCCCTGGTCAGGGACACCTTCCACTGTCCCAGGCTGCTCTAAGCCCCAACCAACCTGGCCTTGCACACTTCCAGGGATCCAGGGGCAGCCACAGCTTCTCTGGGCAATTATGCCAGGACCTCCCCATGCTCACAGGGAGAATTGCTTCCCAATATCCCAATTAACCCTGTCCTCTAAATATGTACATTCAATATACCTAAATAATGAATATGTGCATTGAATGAACCAAATCCTCAGTCAAGCCTTACTAAGGGCGGGTGGAACACAGAGAAGACCTGTGGTAGATCACACACACCTGCTGGGGCCTCTCCTGCGGCCGGCCCCTTCGCTGGCTCCTCCATCAGCCATCGCTCAGCAGGGCTTTGGCTTTCTCCTTCCCTGGAGAAACGGCCGCGTCCTTAACGTGTCCATCCCTTCCATCATTACGTTTAAACAGTAAACGTCAGTGATATTTGTAATTATTTGTAATTAATTGCTCTCGTCTGAGCCACGTTCCCACTGCGCCGAGCCCGCTCCAGCACCGACCAGTTCTGGCGGCTCGGAGCCGGCGCGTGCCCCCTCACACATCCCGGCGCGAGCCCTCCTCGTGCCCCCTCACACATCCCGGCGCGTGCCCGCTCACACATCCCGGCGCGTGCCCGCTCACACATCCCGGCGCGAGCCCTCCTCGTGCCCCCTCACACATCCCGGCGCGAGCCCTCCTCGTGCCCCCTCACACCCACACACACCTGCGCGTGCCGCCCCCGCGCGTGCCCTGCCCGTGCCCCGCGCGTGCCCCCCGCCCCGCTGCGCGTGCCCGCGCTGTGCGCTGGCGCGGGGGCACCAGGGGGCAACCTCGGCCCGGGAACCGGCGCGGCCGGGCCGGGCCAAAGCCGGGTGAAACAACACGGAATGAATAAACACACAATAAATACACACCCCCGCGGCGGCAGGCCGGGAGCGCCCCGGGGGTAACGGTGCTCACAGGCACGGCTGAGCCCGGGCGGAGCGAGCGGAGCGCCAGTGGCCGGGGGCTGCAGGGACTCGTGTGACACACGTGTGACGCCTCAGGGAACGAGGGCAGCGGGATCCCGAGCACGGGAGGAAGCGGGGGCATGCTTGACTTTCTCCCTAATAAATTTTACCTACTTTTCACACATTGTCAATATTAGGAAGGAAGAAAAACCCAAGTTTTTTAAAACGCCAATCTCCCCTAAAAAGGCTTTGGGAATCACAGAATCCCAGAATGGTTTGGGTTGGAAGGGACCTAAAAGCCCATCTCATCCTACCCCTGCCATGGGCAGGGACACCTCCCACTGTGCCATGTTGCTCCAAGCCCCAATGTCCAGCCTGGCCTTGGGCACTTCCAGGCATCCAGGGGCAGCCACAGCTGCTCTGGGCACCCTGTGCCAGGGCCTCCCCACCCTCACAGACAAGAATTCCTTCCCAAAATCCCACCTAACCCTGCCCTCTGGTAGTTGGAAGCCATTCCCCCTTGTCCTGGCACTCCAGTCCCTTATCTGAAGTCCCTCTCCAGCTCTTCTGGAGCACTGGAAAGGGCTCTGAAGACCCTCTCCCCCTTAGACACTGGAAGGGCCTCTGAGGTCTCCCTGGAACCTTCTTCTCTCCAAGTCAGTGCAGCACCCACCCAGAAACAGGCTGGGTTCCCCCCGAGTGCCCCACTTCACAGCAGGTTTCAGAGCACGGCAGGTACATCACAGGGATGCTGAGTCCCTGTGGATCACCAGCTTTCACGGATCACAAGGGAACAAAAAGTCTAGAAGACGTGCCCAGGCTGTGGTGTAATGCTGGACATTCCTGCGCGTCAGGCTTTCCTAAATTATCTCCTGGGTAAACAACCTAAAACCAGCCTCTGCGCTCTGACGTACACAGGCTTGTTTCCCTGGGCATTTTGCCTGGGTGAAGAACCCGGGCCTTTGTCCCAGATTTTTATCTGAAGAATTGCATATATTTATCCAGGCTGGTCCAGCCTGACCTGGACTGCAAAGGCCCAGCCCTGCCCCTGCAGCCAGACCTTCCCCCCTTCTCCTCCCTCTCTGCAGTGACAACAAATCCATCGCCACCGTGTTCACCCGGCATTATCTTATCAAACAGAGAGGGGGGATAGTATTGATCCTTTTCTCCGATTTTAAAAAGAGGGTGAGAGGAAAAAAAAGAAAAAAACCAAGAAGGGGAAAGCAGACAAAGAGACACGAAATCAAACCCCTGAGCAACAAAGGAGGAAAACCAGGTGGAAAACGGGAATTGTTTTCTGAAGGCCAGCTAAGTGGAGAATTGAAACGAGGGAGGCTCCGTGAGAGGACTGGGGGATGAAAGGGAGTGAGGGTAAGAAACACAAGGGCTATATAAGTCTGAAAATGGCTAGAAAGAACAAGGGAGATAGGAGACAAGAATGGAAACCTCTGATGTTGGCAGGAAATGTTGTGATTCTAAAGATGAAACAACTTGTGGGGAAAGAAATTGGAAAAAAAATACCCCTGTGTATTTCCTAGGGTGAACTCGAGCAGCAAATGAACTGTGGCAGAGGCGGCTGCCGGACAGCGCTGGGCAGGAATGAGGCAGCACAGCGTCCTCTGAAGGAGAATTCAGTGTTAGGAAATCACATCCCTTCACAAGGCCATGAGTTTTCCAAGCCTGCTCCAGCTGCAGCTGCAGATGTGGCTTAAAAACACGAGCAGGAGGCCCGTCCCCTGTGGCAGGACTGTATATTCTATGGCCATAAGATTATGGCCATGAGGGGAATAAGGAGAGACAGGGCTGGAGAGATCCTTAAAACTGCCAAACTCATCTGAGGCGGGTAATAAGGGACATACATGGAGTCCAGGAGGAGAAACCCGACAGCTTTCTTACTTATCTAGGAAATGAATACAGAATAGTTTATCGTGTGTATTTTCACTGTCCCCTGCATATTGGGGGCTCTAATTCCTTTGGATGAGTGCCAGTGTGTTAGGAAAAAAATTCTGGGGAGAGGGAAGGAGTAGATTTACTAGAAAAAAAAACCTGCATTCCTTCCAACCTTTCTGCAGCTTCTTAAAAACATACAAAAAGCCTCCTTCAAGCTGCTCAGTGCCATACCAATTTCCTGTGTAGACCTGGATATTAGTATATGTTTTTCTGTGTCTCCGAAGTTTCCCAAGTTACCTAATGCACGCTCAGCATGGAGCATTTTTAAATGAGTTAGTCTTTATTGAATTATGATTTCCAGCAGTCACTAATAACAAAATTCAAATTGCTCCAGCAGACAAGGATTTGAAGAATGCTGAGAAGAAACTGAGTTTTTAAGAGACTCTAGAAGAGCCACCCACTGCTTGTGTATAGTAACCGTGAGCCTCTCGACGGAATACTTCAAATAGTTAATTAGATTTGCTAAAAAAATAATAAAAAATCAGTCATTAGGCGTTCCCACTCTGGAGACACTGAATAAAGGCTGTTACTGGCACACCTATAGCTCTGGCAAAAGTGAAGCTAAAAATAGAGGGGATTTTAAATAAAGTTTCAGGTTTTCATCACACTGTCCCTGCAGTGGGCACGACGCAATTAGCAACACATCTAAAGAAGAAAGAGGAACTTTTATTCCATTAGGACTTCTTTTTTACCTCGGGAATTTCTTCAGGCTGCTAAAGAGGCATTTTTCAAGCAAGGAATAATAGGGAGGCTCAGAGCCCATCCACAGCACGCGGGGCTGGGAACTGCAGCTCACCTGCAAACTGAATTTGCTCTATTTTGTTAACCATTTATTTTGTCTTTACTGGCTGTTCAAAGGGAAGTGTGATAATCCCACTGTTCCTCACTCCCTCAGCGGGGAGTTTAATCTAATAAAGCTATTACAGCCGAATGGATTAAAGCAACGTGAAGCATTAGTAATTTGAGGAGCAGTTAAAGAATGTTAACGCTGAGGCTCCGCGCGGATTCTTCTCCAAACACGATCCCAGAGATGAAAGCAGAGCTGCTACTCAATATGTCATTTTTCAGGCACAAAATTTAATTCTTTCAGCCTCCTCATCCAGATGTTTATAGCAAGGAGCAAGAGGCTGCCCATTACTGAACAACTGCTGAAACCAGAGGCTGACCAGAATGGGCAGGCTTTCACTCACCCCGGTTTTGATTAATCCTTCTGTTACAATAATATCTTTTTCAGAAAGAGAGATACATGACCAAAGTCATCTGATATGATGTATTAGGATGAGCTGCAGTATTAAATCTGAGGGACTTAGTAACGTTCCCTGTCTGACCCCTTTGGTGCAGCAGATGTGCAGCATCACTGCCAGGAGGGCTGAGAGTCATGGCATGGCCGGGCAGGGATGGAATGGAGGGATGGAGGGATGGAGGGATGGAGGGATGGATGGATGGATGGATGGATGGATGGATGGATGGATGGATGGATGGTATGGCCAGGCAGGCACAGGATGGATGGATGGATGGATGGATCTGGAAATGGAGATTAATACATTCAAAGTTCCTCTTCTGATATTCTTTACTGCATTTCCCATTAAAAAAAAAAAAACAAAAACAAACAGCTCCATGCTGACATTTGCATTGATACATAGCAGCAAGATAATTTCTAGGAAATTCAGGGGGAAACTTGGAAACTGGACTTGAAGCATGAAAGTAGCTGGCAGCTTAACTATGAAAAAATCTATTGTCTCTACATGATGTAAGTTCCTCCACTTAATTCACTCACTAGTTAATTTGTTTCTTTGTTTAATATGATAGAAACCCCAGGGATCGAATCATTCATAATAAAATTATATTAGTACTTTATTTTTGTCATTTCTGATTGCTCTGAGCAAGCATTATTGAATAGTTTGATCATGGGATACAGAAAGTTACCATTTAATTAATATGAAAGGTGCCTAAATTTTGAATAATATTGAAGAAAAAAGCCTTAGGACGTGGCAGGAGACTTGGTGTGTTATTAACTCTCTTGCTTTCTGTGCTGTGTTGGCTGTCAGCTTTGGGTGCACTTCAAGTTAGGGATTTAATCTCTAAAGCCTAGAGTTGCTCAGAATGCTGTGGTCAGCACACAACAGTTGTACTGACACAATGGAGAAGAAGATGATGGGTGTGGGTGTGGGTGTGGGTGTGGGTGTGGGTGTGGGTGTGGGTGGGTGCCAGGGGCTGGCTGCTGCCCCTCGGGGTGATAACCACCTACCAACTGGATGAGCTCAGGAACCATCAACTTGTTACTAACACTTTGACAATAACCACCAATGCTGGGGCCACATGTTCACACAGAAAGAGTCACACAAAAAATGGGGATAAATATTTTCTTAAGTGGAATCAGCAAAGTCCACCTGCCTGACACTACCATAAGGCAAAAAGAAATTTCAGGAATTAAAGGGGCTCTGGGTGCTCCCCCAGCAAAAAACAGACAAACAAACAAACAAACAACTTGTTTGGAAGCAGGAACAAGTAAAACCTGCTCTAGAGAACATTTAGCCAGCAGGTTCCACAGCATCCCAAAATCTGTGCTCACCTTTTAGCACTCCAATAGTGGGAAGCTTTGTGGGACACCCTGGCCAAGTCACCCTTGGCACAAAAATAAGTTTGTGCTCTTTAATATGGTTGGTAGAAAAGGTAGCAGTTAATTAGCATAGGAGAGGATAGTGAGGAAAGAGAGGAATCAGCAACACGACTGGCAATGAAAAGCGATGTTAATAAGCAGAAGGAAATGTATATTAGAGGCAAAAACTAATGTATTGATAGACTCAAAGATATCCCTGATCAACAGGGTCAAAAAACCCCATGTTTCCGTAACACATCCTGTTGGAGTAGCCCAAAGGAAGTCACTGCAGACACCAACACAGCCAGGTTAAATCAACAAGATTTCCTAATTAAGAAGTTTAGAAGGATATTAAACCTTGTACCCCAGGGCTTCTGTCAGTCTTTTACTATTGGAGCAAAGCAAGAGACACATTTTGGGGCGGGACTGTACAGCACCAGTGTCCTCTGAGGTTCTTGGGTTCTCCCCTGTAAGATGCAACAACCATTACAGCCAGGGATGAGGATGAACCAGCAGAACAAAACAGACTCTGCTTTCCCTCAGCACAAAGTCACATTAGTTTGAAATCCCAGAGTCTCTGATTCAATTTGGGAGCTGCAGTGGCGTCCGCAGCAACACGGCTCATCCATCTTACACTGTTTATGCTGCTGAGCCTCTTTGTGGCTTGCGAACCACCCAGCTCAGCTCTGCAGCCTTCATCTCGCTGTGCACGCTGCCCAGGATTATACCACACAGGAATTTTTAAGGAACCTATGTCTTTCTACCCATATGTCTTTAAAAATGAGGCTTTCTACACATACATCCAGATATTGTGATTTTACGTTCCCACAGAAAACTCAATTTTCTCCCCACAGGAACAGGCCACTGAAGGTATTTATAAAGGCATTAGAGCTCATTCTGCTGCCTTCTGTAAAGATATATTCCCGTTTAGTATAATAATGCAAATTATTTGGGCTTTGTTGATATGGCCACAGAGTGGGAGCAGGGATGGGGAGCAGCCTGAAAAGTTTGCACAAGTTTCTCTCTGTCATCACTATTTCCAATATGCAAAGGCTTTTTCATTGCTGGGAATAATTGAATAAATGTGCAGGTTATATCTAATCAACTCCATTCTCATTTTCAGGTCTTAAGCAGCTCTCCACTACATTGGCCAACAAACACAGAGCATTGCCATTCTCCAACTTTCCTACCAGAAACAGAAATGCTGTTTGTTATCAATCAGTTCCCTAAAGAGAGGGTTACAACTTCAATAGTTTTCATTTCCAAATCCAGCTGAAGCATTTTAGAAAGTTCCCGGTGCTCATTACCCATCGCTGCCCAACAGCCATGGATGTCTGCCCTTCCCAGACCCTCTTTAACCCTGACCTGCAAGCAGAAGGTACTGGAATGGCACCGTGAAAAAACCCAGGCCAAGCCAATTCATTTAATATTTCTCTTGGGACAGTTTATCCAGTATTCCCAGTTGATTAAACAGGAACACCAGCAAGGGGAGTTCCCGTTTGGCTGCAGGAGGCTGAGCTCCTCTGCTGACCCCAGCATTCCCACAGCCTCCCTGCAGCACCCTCGCACTGTCCGTGTCAGGCCCTCCACAGAGAGCCTCGGGAGAGCCCACACCAGTGCTGGATAACTTACCAAGGCACATCTTCTGCCAGCTCCTAGCACTTGATAGCTTGGTAACTTCCTGAAGCATGAGATTTGGATGCCTTGGGATGATTATTTAATGTATTTGAGAGCATTTAAGTTATTCCTCCCAACACCTCGACTTTCTTGCTTTGCTGAAATGTTTGGAACTTCAGGACACATTGTCCCTCGGCAAAGAGGGAAGGTGAGAAAACAGCCGGGGCCGATTCCCTTCCACCCTCCTCCCAGCCCTGCTATTCCTCCGAGACCTCCAGCATCATCCAGCAGAGCGTGGAGTCAGCCATGTGCTAATTCTGCACTTACTGCTGGCTCATTTAATCGCTCCATTTCCAGCCCTGTAACCAGAAGAAAGTGTTTCTCTCCGCTAGAATAACCTTCCTGCTCGGCCCGGGTCCAGCGCCAGCTCCGGCGACACTTGCGGGGTGTCCCGGCAGAAATGCAGCCACCGGGCGGGGCCGGCGGGGACCACGAGCGAGCCTGGGCAGGGATGTCCTGCCGGACTGCCAGGGGTGCCCGCGGGCTCCCGGAGCAGCAGGCGGCCAGCGGGGAGCGCGGTCGGGAGAGGCCGCTCAGGGCACTGGGTGTCCCCGGGCAGACACGGCGCAGTTCCCTCATGTTCAGCATCCCAGCTCTAATTGCTCTGGCTCTCTTTTGGGCCTGGAGCGGCAGAACAGCTCCACCTTCCAGCTCCAGCTGTAGCAGGAACTTTGTCTTTGGGCTGTGCTCTGTAGGGTGATCATGTAATACAGGACCATGGGAAGAGCCCACTTCACTGCAGAACAGGCACCGAGAATAAACCTGCCAAGTGTTTCACCCTTTGCACTTTCTCCTGCTCCAGCGTTACCTACAGTGCTCCGAGGGGAGCAAATGCCTTGATCTTATCTAAACATTTCTTTTGCCACTTTCATGGCAAGTCCCCATTGCAGCTTGAACAAGTGCAAAACCAAAACTAACCAAGGAACACCTGCTGGAAAAATAAACAAGAAACTGATTCTGTTTGTAAAACTTTTCTCCTTTTCTCCTTTTGCAAGATATTCACATCGGAGGATATAACTATCCTCCTTGCAGGTCCAGTGTAAATAGTGCTTTTCGTTAAAATTAAAATAATCAATGTTTTTAATGCCTGTCAAGGCCTTGCAAATACAAAATGCTGGAGGCTACAAAGGACAAAAAATAAGTCTAGAGCTGAAAACATATATTATAACTGGTCCCTTAAAGCCTGGTGTGGGATCCTTTTATCATTCCTTCATTCCAAGGTTAGTAGGTTATTAACCTGTATCCTGAGGGAGAAAAGATGCACATCAATTATATCAATTGAATAGACAAATGAAAATCAAATTAAAAATTTAACACATGCCACCATAATTACAATACAGAGCTACTACGAGGAATTTTCAGCTGAGGAATGAAACGGAGAAATGCTTCCCAAGTGCAATTTACAGGAGCAGGAAAAGTAGCCAGAGATGGGAAACCTACTGAAACTAAAGCCCATACAGGAGAAAAATAATTTTCTAAATCTGCCACCCACTGAGAACTTTTGATTGCAATTTTAGACTAGGATGCAAAAATATTTAGCTCATTTAAGCAATTAACTGTGTTTATATTGTGTAATTATATGTATTAACATTGGCATATTGAAACAATCAAATAAACAATCGCAACACTTCAGCCTTTCCTGGTATTTACACATCCCAACAAGTTGCAGCCCCATGAAGCTTCCAGCTAGCAAAGTCCTTCTGGGAACACAGGATGCACAAGGGGTCCCTGGCCACAGCCAGGCTGTCACCTTCCATGGTTGCCAGGAGGCAGCAGGTGTGGGAAAGGCAAAGGCAGGCACAGTCAGCTCATTCCAGGATCTCCAAGGGATAGCAGAGGACAGGGAGGAGGCTGGAAAAGTAAAGCACCTGTAGGAGGAGAGGCAGGCATTGGAGGTACCTGCAGTGAGGCAGAACCTGCATGTTTAGAACACGTCAAAGGCAGCCTTTACCCAACATTCCCAGGGCCTAAGGATAACAACTGGATACAGGTTCAACAGCTGCTTTAAAATGCTAAAAGAGCCATTTTGAGGTTGTAGAAACGTTCTGCCTGAGTTGCAGCAGTAGAGCTCTCCAGGCCTCCCATGGGGGAGCCAGACCCTTCCCCTTTGGGGAACAGGCTTGGCCGAGTCCCTGTGCCGCCGCTGCTCCCAGCCCTCGCCTCCTCCTTCCCTGTGCCAGCAAGCCAGAAACACCTTCCTACCAACAGCTCCCAAACATCTCAGCACCAGAGCGGGGGGAGAAGCTGGAGGCTCCGCTTCGCTCTGCACATCTGCCTGTAACTTCAGCGCTCCGTCACTTGTGTCTGAGGCCAATTCCTCAGAAACAAACAGGGAACAAAGGCGGTGCTGCACCGGAGTGGTGCCATTTTAATGCTATTTCTGTCTGTATAAAATCTTCTGTAATTTGTTTACGACTACCAGATTCAACAATAGTGTGCAAATGCAAACCCACTTATGTTAATGTCCTCTCTCGCTCTCTTTCTCAGATCAGATTCTGAATAAAAATTAGGTAAATACTCTGTTTGAAAATATATAAGATGAGAACTAGTTGGGGAGGGAGCAAGAGAACCTCCAAATGCACGGTCCTATCAACCACATTATTTTTTTTTACTTAATAACTTAAGTGTACTGTTAGTGAAATTACAACCTGCTTGTGACACAATAAATTTACAACAAAACTCATTCCATAAATTATTCAATTCGCTGACTCCAACGATGCTGGGAAATATCACCATGAGCAGATGATTAGCATGTGAAAGGAAAGCCATCTCCAGCCTGAAACAATCACTGTCACACCTCCATTTGAAGATGCCTGGTGGAGTTTTGTAAAATTACCATTAGGAATACACATTTAAGGCTTTGTAGTTTCTATAAAAGCATTAAGTATTTGATTTACATTAGATTCATTTGTTCTTTCTTCAGCTGTCTCTTTTTCCTACAAACCATAACTGTTTGGATAAATGCTGGCTCAATCAAGTGTGCATTAAAACAAAAGAATTTAAGTTCCATAAAAGTGATGAATCAGAACTAGAAGCCAACCTTCCCCCTCCCTCCTCTTCCCAGGCCACAGGATTGTTCCAGAAGGAGAAATGGGCTGGTTTGGGAGCCTGGAAGACAAAATAGTCTTGTCCCACATGGACACATGTTCCTGGAGGATAACCCAGGCCCTGGACCATTGGTGTGGAGCTGTTGGATCAAATGCCAAGTCCTCCTCAGTGGTGGGAAGGAGACGAGGTTGGGGATGAAGAAACATTTCTACGCAGCTAAACAGTGGAGCTCTCAGTGGACAAAACTTGGCATCTCCTAGCCTAACCTGAGCCACAGCTTTTTGGGGAGCCACCAAATGAAAATTTTAGCCAAAATTCAGCAGTGGGGTCAGCACATTCCCAACTACAGAGAATGGGACTACTCAGTGTAACCCATGCCCATGTCAGCAGCAGCTACCACAAGCATGAGCAAAATCACTGGAAATCACTGGAAATGTTCTTCCGCAGCCATCCCTTAAAACTGTTCTGATAGAGCAAGGAAAAGATTAAACCCTCCCTCTGTGCTCTGCTTTTAGCCTAATTTTGAACAATTCTCTTTATTTCATTCTGTGGCTCTGCAGACACGCGTGACCTTGCTGATGAACAACCCGCACCCAGCCGCTGCCACGCTCCAGCCAGGCTGATGGAGAAACTTTCAGCACAATTTTCTCAGGTGACCTAGATGAGTTATCTGAATGCCTCCATACAACAGACCCTTCTGATCCAGGCCTGTGAAATTTAAATATCTTAACCATTAGAAATATTGAAAAGTCTTCCAGCATCTTCTGCCTGCTGGATTTCCCAGGTGGAGAAATTCAAGGGGTATAGGTAAAGAATTTATTTCTCTGGAAAGGAGAAGGAAGGATTCTTCTTGCTCTGGGAATGAAAATGTCACACTCTTATAAAGTAGTTTAAAAAATAAGAAGTCCAACAGCAGCAACCAAGTGATTCAAGAGTCAGTGGCTCTTTCACAGACAAGAGTGTTTTGAAATAAGAGCTACTGGTTTTAAGCTGCATAATGACACCACTGTGCCAACTTCCTCACCAGCCCTGCCACTTGTATTACACAAATCAAAGATTGTTCTAGGAGTGGCGACTGCAAGAAAAGGAATTTTTGCTCCTTTACCCAGAAACTTTATTGGCTCTATGTGAGACTGCACTGCCCCATCCAGTGACAAACTGCTGGATCCCGAGTTCATTGCCAGCACTCAGACACATTCCCTAACTCCTTCCTGAAGCCTCTCCCATCTGAAAGCATGAACTTACATTATTCATAAGGATAATCACAAATATGCAGGGAGCTGTAGACATGTAATGGAGAGGCTGGCTTGTATCCCATCCAAATTCCACGCGCTTCATGGAGCTTACGACTTTCCCATAAATTTTTGCAGCATGGGACATGCCTCCATTCTCAGCCACTCCAGCAGTCCCAAAGCAGGGACAGCTTTGGGAAAAGTTCTCATGCTCCCCCATGGAGCTTTATTACTTTTGAAGGAAGGAAATCAAGTGGAAATCTTGTGCCACCTTCCTGTGGGTTCTCCAGGGGATGCGTTTGTTTACACACGCTGACTGCGCAGACAGAAGGCAAAAACAGTGTTCGTGCTCTGAAACGGAATTCTGGAAATTCTGTGAAAATAAATATTTTCAAGATCATAAAACCAGCAAAATCGAGTTACTGTTGTTTCCACTGCCTCAATGAAAAAGCCAGGGAAGGCCAGTGCCCTGCTTAGCATCGGCAGCTGGCAGCCAACAAGAGGGCAGGTCTTCAGGCAGCTTCTTTAGGGGTGGTGACATGGAGACATTTCTGTCTCATCTGCCTTCAAGAAGCACCTGAGGCAGCCACAGTCCTGTGGCAATGGCTGTGTGAGGCAGAAGGGAGGAATCAAAGTCCAGTCGGCTTAGAAGAAGAAAAGAATTAGATATGTCTAACTCTGGGAGTTGGAATGATGCTTGCAGGAGAGATTATGAAACAAGGACAGGTAGGAAAGGTGTGGGACCCTCATAGCATGTGTTACTGGAAATATCCCAACTCCTTTTAGACAAGATTACTAAATACCAGTAATAAAGTAATAGATTAAGAAAATGGAGGTACTTCTAAATCCCTCAAATCTAAGACCAAAAGAAGATTCTTTCCCTTAAACTTCAAGCCCATCCTGAGCAGATCCATGTCATCGGATGCAGTCCAGTAAGGAATCAAGAGACGAGGTATTCACAGCCACATTAACAGTAATAACTGTAACTTCAGCAGAAGACAGAATTATGGAGACATTAATAAGTGATGAGATCACAAAACATCTGGAGAAACGTGAGCTGATACAAAAAGTTGCCAGCAGAGTCTTATAAAGGGCAAATCTTGTTTGACAAATCTGCTGGAATTTTTTAAAGAGGTAACACAGACTCCAGACAGGAAGAAAACATAGGACATAATCTGTTTGGATTTTAAAAGGTTATTTGACACATCACAGCCCGCAGGCCGGTGTATTAAAGTATATCAATCAAAAAATGCACCAACCTGGAATGGACAAATGAAATTCAGGAAGTTCACAGCCTGGTGGTGTCATCAGCACAAACCAGAGGGAGCAAAGTGGAGCCAGTTTTGTTCTGGGCATGTAAGATGGAGAAGAAAATATCATAACACAAACATCTCTCCAGATGGATCACATCGACCCGTGACATGGAGGACATCAATTAACACACTGTAATGGCCATTAATTTTAACTGGAAAATGAGGATTTTTACTATTAGAAGCCTTAGTATAATGATACTTTTGGAAGACACACAACAGAAGAAACTGGGAGAACCTCTAGGAATACAGAAGGTTTCATGATGGGCAGAAGGCTGACAAGACTGATAGAGCCACACCCAACAGGGAAAACTGGCTGAGTGCTCCATGAACGATGCAGTGGAGAAAGAACAGCCACCACTCCTGCATGGATGGACAAGCCAAAGGCTGACCCAAGAAACAGCCCCGATGTAGGTCCTTCTGAAGCAGATCCCTGGCAGGAAAGGAGATCTCCTCCAGCCCCTCCGGAAGCTGCAAGTCAGCAGTGAGTTAAGCACTGAACAGCCAGCAGCAAGGAGAGGAACCTCTTCAGCAACAGGTTCCACATTTATCTCTGGCAGTGGGAAGCCATTCCCCCTTGTCCTGGCAGTCCAGGCCCTTGTCCAGTGTCCCTCTCCAGCTCTTTTGGAGGCACCTTAGGATGCGACCAAACTGGTCCAGAAGTATCATAAGACACAGGGCAAAGTAGGAAGAAAACATGACAGTAAGAAAGTGCACCCTGGAACGGGAGGCAGGAGCTTATTGTCAAGTATTAAATGTTTTCTAACTGCAATACAGAGACTTAAAATAATTTCTATATAGGCTTTCTGGGTAAAAAGCACAGTCAGGGAAAAGTTACACTAATTTAAACAAAATTAATAAAGAAATGTTCTGCTTCTTTTTATCATCTTTCTACCTCTCATCATTTATCATGCAAATTAAATTGCAGTAATAGAAAATGTAAAGAAAACAAACTCTGCAGTATATTGAAACCTCTATCCAGCAAGAGATAAGGTTGAGTATTAGAAGGAAAGGTGCAGAAAATTAGCTGTCCAGACAATAACTGAGAGGGAAACTGGTTTATTTAGCCTGGAGGGATTTTTTGTTGCAAACTGACTAAATTAAAATCCTGACTATTATACCCAGTATCACACCAGAAAACGCCTTTTCCTTGCACTTTTAGATAAATTTTCATTGATCTCATTTTATGCATGATTACATTTTTAATGAGATGTACAGTATTTCGAAGCTAATTTTAAATGCCTTCTCCCTCTCCTTCCTCTGCTCCCCTCCCTCCTCCCACCACATACACACTTATGCTTGTTGGATTAACATTTCTGATAAATTGCTTGGCCAGAAAGGAACATTACCAAGAGGAAATAAATTACTTCCATCTTTCGCAGCTCCGGCGTAGTAAAGTAACCTTTAAAATGGCCACTGTCTAATTCTGCCACCTTGCAATTCCTTCCAAAAGCAATCATTTTATTTCATGGAATGATTGTATTTGTTGTTGGTCATGCTGAACAACATATGGAGCAAGGGAAGAAGTCACTTTCCTCCACTGGCAGTTCTGACCAGAAGAACCAGCCATGCCTTGAAACTCAAAACTCTCCTGAAATAAAGAGTTTTATCGTCAGGATCTTTGACTCTTGTGAATAAAGTACAAAGCAGGTGAAGGTGGGTGAACTGGCCTAATGCCAGAGCATGGGGGTCTCACCTTGAAAGTATTGGGCAATAATTGATTTTCAGCATGGAAAACTTGGCTTGTTCCCAGAAGTTTTCAATTTTATTTTCTTCCTTTGACTATTTTTGGTAAAGTCACACCCTGTAAAACAAAGGGGGAAATTGCAGGGACAAAGTATGAAATAAAATTCTGCCTCCAGCCCATCATTAAGGACCCAGCAGTTTATTTCCCTCTTTGATTTCAGGCTGCTTTTTGTGAAGAGGGGCTGGTTTGTCCAGCCAGTTTCTCTCCAGTCCATGCTCAGGAAGGGGAAATAAATGAATGAGTAAGTATGGAGGCTTGGGTCTCTCCTAACTGAATTTCAACTCTGTAATTTCCAGCTGTTTTGCAAACTTTCCAAGGTTGTTCTGAATTGCTGCCTTGCCCTCTGGAGGGATAACAGCCACTCTGCTCCTTCCATCTGCCAGCCGCATTCACTGCTGCATCGCTCCCACATCCGGGAGATGCTGGGATGCTCCTGGGAACTGGGGTCACTGGACACGATCTGCATTTACCAGTGTGCCCTTTTGTGTTTCTCCTTGTGCCTGACCCACACCAAGGGCCAGCAGCACGTCTGGCACTGCACCTGCAGTGGGAGCTGCTCCGGTGGTGAGCAGAGCCAGGTGGGGAGGAGGGGAATCAGGGACTGTGAGATGGGACAACCCAGTAAAGCAGCAGTGGAGAACAGGAGAAAACTGGCGAGGATTGCAGGGGAAGGGAAGAGGGCTGAGACGGAGCCTGGGCTCTGAAAACCACGGAAATGAAGGAGTAACAGAGGAGTATCAGCTCAAGCTGAAGCATCAGGAGAGGGGATTAGGAGTTTATACGTGGGACAGTGGAAATGAAGCTGAGTAAAATGTCCCACAGACAATGGGAGCACGAAAGAATCTTAAATGCAAATCCACGTTTCACAAAGGATTTATCATTATCCAGCAGTGCTTTGAGAATTAAGTGTTTCCATCAGAAGTCTTGTCCCAGTGCACTAACACGACAGACGGCATGAGCCTTTCCAGATGTGGGAGTGCAGATGGGCTTACAGGCCTGCAAAGCAAAATCTTCCCACTCTCCCCAAATGGATGAATGGGACTGTTACACAACCTGTGAGGAATTATCACTGCCGAGAAACCAGCGCTACAGGAACAGACAATGGGATCCCCAGAGCAGAATCCGTGTGTGAAAACACACAGAACAGTTCCAGAAAGGTAAACAGCTCAAGAGAGGGAATATAGATCATGAAGCAAAACCTGGCCCTCAGGCTGCACCCCCAATTTTTATTATCATAGAACCAGAGAATCCTAGCTTGTTTGGGTTGGAAGGGACCTGAAAGCTCACCCAGTACCACCCCCTGCCATGGGCAGGGACACCTTCCATCATACAGGTTGCTCCAAGCCCCATCCAACCTGGCCTTAGACACTTCCAGGGATGGGGCAGCCACAGCTTCTCTGCACAACCTGTGCCAGGGCCTCAACACCCTCTAACGTGGTTAAATTGTGTTATTATTAAGTTGTAGGTGTGAAGGTTAAAGAGAATCAGAGTTTTCCATGAATAAATGACCGGTCTTTGTGATGAAATTAAAAGTGTAACATTTCCACAGCTAAATGACAGCAAAGAACTTACTCCAGGTCAGTCGGTACCTCAGGGGAGCACAAACCCTCCCCACACACAAAAAACATTTTACTGTTTCTCCCACCTAAAAGGCTTTTCTGGCCCCAGCTGCATCCAGACCCAGCATTTTACCCCATTGCAGAGGTGGATCTTGGACTGGGGCTACTTTCAACAGAGCACGTTTTCCAAATAATCCCAGACGTTTGGCAGGGAAATTGCCAAAGCTGCTTGTAGGCTGGATGTAACTTTTAACACTTACACTGCACAAAGCAATTACTGCCTTGGTTTCACTGGCTCTCCAGAAGGATTCCCTTGGTGTGCTGGCAGTGGGAGAGCCTGCACTGCACCGGCATTCGGGAATGTGAACTCCTGGATGGTGCTGGATGGCAGGTTCATCCCTGGGCTCCCCCCACACGGAAGGCAGCCCCTGGCTGGGCACAAGGGGCAACATCACACAGAGAAACTCCTTCTTTGGACCAGGCACAACCAACTCCCCCCCGGTATTGCTGCTACTGCTTTATTAAAATGCATAAAGCAGCCAGAAGCAAAGACACCAATAAATTCTTCTGTAAGAGCAGAAATGTTTTTTTCAAATGGCTCCCCTAACACTAATAATCACAGCTCTCTTATGTGTACTTGACTCTGGTTAACCTTTTTCTGGCACTTTTTAACTTCTCCAAGTCAGGTACTAATATGGAACTAATGTGGGGTTTATTTTCCCTATAGGAATAGCAGAAAGAGCACTGCACATTAGCGTAATCATGCCGGCTCCTTCCAGAAACTGCAGGACTTTACATCAAAGCAGCCGCATTATGGCACAGGAAAAGAATTTAATAACAATTGGGGGACTAAGCATTTTTTTAATGTTAAGGGGTTTTATTGAATATTAATCCTATAAAATGCTCCTGAAAGTTGGCAGAAGGAAAACTGATGTCCCAAATAGTTACCGTGGCCTTCCACAGTGCTGGGATGCAACTGCAGTGTAATCAGAATTCATCATGCCATTAGCAGAAGGACAACAGGAAAGGAGACACTTCCTCCCGCATCCTGGGGCTTGAACAACCAGAGCTGTGAGAACAAGCTCAGCATTGACAGCCTCAGCCAAGCTCTCAAAGTTTACGCGCTTTTGGGTTCAGAGCTTGCAGTTTCTTTCAATACAACTCGATATTTGCACTCTTGATGTTATCTTCTGCTAAAGATTTTCATTAAATTTTTCTCTCTGAGGGGGTTGGAGGTGCTGAAAACAGGTCTGCAGTTAAAAGGAACAAGAGGCACCCAGAGTTTTTTTCCCCCCTCTTTCTAACTACTGGATACTTTCCTTTTTCTTTTCCTTTTTTTTTCCAAGAGGAGGTCACTCTGCTGCCCCGCACGGCTGCAGCCATGCTCCAGTCACATTAATCCCTGCCCTGCTGAGATGCTGGAGAAACAGGAATTCATCTGGCACCAGCAGAGGAAAGACAGAAGGAAAAATGAAGGGGGAAAAAATGAATAAATAAATAATTCAGGCAGAGGATGAATACTTGAACAAAGCAGGGCCTGTGTGCAAGGGAACGCTGGGCTGCTCTGGAACAGAGAAGAGCAGCAGCCCACAAAGCTGCACGTTTATCCAAGCAGAGTCAGTGCTCCTGCCCGGGCACTGAGCAGAGCTTTCCCCGGGCACCTGGACACACACAGCTGTGCCCCGGGTGGGACCTGCCCTCACCCTGGAGCTGAGTGCCCCGCACAGACCCTCCTGTGGGCACTGTCTGTGCCAGTCAGGTCAGCTGCTCCTGGATAGACACTCGGCACAACTCCTCCTTTCCTAAGTGTCTCCTGGCCCCCATCCCAGACCTTAGGATTTCCAGAGTAACTTCTGAGGGCCACCCCTGAGGGCTGGGTAAGGGACCCACACGTGGAAAGGGCCCTATGCTTTAACCTCCATCTCAAATACTCCTTTTCTCTCTTTTTCCCAAGCCAAGCTCTGAAGGGGTGGTTTCTTCCTGCTGCACATGCCAAAACAAGATCAGGAACCCAGAAACCACTTGTGTAGAGAGAGCCTGATGCTGGAAGGCAGGGCAGCACAGAGCCCACAGGGGCCCCCCACACTTGGACGGTGTCTTAAGACACACTTGATGTTAGTTTCTTGTTCTGAGATGCCTCCAGCTTCTCCTTCACTGGAAAAGGAAACTCGTTCATTATGTATCACAACAGTGTGTTAACAGCTCACAGCCTGAAATGAAGCAAGTGCAGAAAACACTTTCATCACCGTTTCCGTCTCGTCAGTTGGGAGTTTGCTGGCACTCAGTGGAGATGTTTTCCCACACGTTTACCATATAGCTATCCCAAAACAGTAAGTGGAAGAGTGACTGACCAGGTACAATGCAAAAGACCACTTGTTCCCCCAGCCACGCCGCATGGTCTGTGCCATGAGCGCTGCTGTCACCATGAGCCACTGCCGTGGTGCCTCTGAGCAGCCCCGGCCCTGCGGCGCTGTCGCCTGACTGACCTGTCAGGAGCATCGAGGCTGGGGCTGAGCAAAGAACACATTAATAAATCTTGATATCAGCGTTTTATCAATGTGGTCTTGTAAGTTTACGAGCATTTGGCTTTGTTTTACACCAGACAGCTCCACCCTGCTCCAGAGCAGGCTGCCAGATGTGCAGCATTTCCTCTGCAGCCTCATTGCTTGTGACGGGTCAAGTCCAACAGGAACCTCCTGGGGAGCCCGACTGCTCCCTGGCTGCCCCACAGCTCCTCTGGACACTGCTCTCCCAACAGGCTGACCACACTTGTGATCTCTTTGGGAGTTACCGTGCAGACAAGGTGCTGCTGCCGCCCAGCATCTGGGCCTGGGATGCAAATTTATGGTTGAAACATCTGAAAGCCCAGGAAGGAGGGTGCTGCAGTAGGGAGTGAAGGTGTGAACTCCATGGGGATCCTGAGAGCTGCAGAGGCAGTTTCCATTCATATCCCCATACAGGTTTCTCAAAATAAAAAAGTGGAGCTTGCATGTATGCAATACCAAAAAAATCTATGTGCTATCAGGTGCCCACAGGAATCTCTGCACATTTGGCATTTGGGAGTGGTGGGAACATCAAATGGTTGTGGACATCTCAGCAGCACCCAGCATTTCACTGTACTTCATTCTCTGCCATCACCTAGCCTTGCTTTAAAACTCTCTAGAGACTGAGTTTCCTCCCATCTTTGAGAGACCTTTGCTTAAAGATTTCATTACTGGCTGATTTTTAACCACTACTGCCTAAACATTTCTTTTGTTAAATTCAGCCCCTCCTGTTCAGTTTTTAGGGTGGGCATCCTACTGCATCACGGGCCCATCCATGGTTGCTCACAGCCATGGGCGCTTACATGGCTGCTGAGTCACTGCAGATCCAGGCTGTGACAACTAACCTCTCCTAATCCTTTCTCATAAGTCAAATCTTCAGGTCCCCAGTTCTCCTTGCTGCTTTTCCGTGAACTGGTTTTCACTTGTGAACAGAAAGCCACTGATGTGGTGCCAGAAGAGAGAACAATCTCCCAGCTGCAGCCATGGGGCATAAGGGGGTCACTATGGTTCTCCTGCTCCTTGCCATGATGGTTTATAGTGCAGGCAAATCCAAACTGCTCATCTTTCCTACATGACACTGCAAACTCCTGTCTAACTCAGTGGCTCCTGTTACCCTGAGACACCTCCGAGCATCGCTGCTGCTCAGGTTCTTTCCCATGGAACATACCTGTGATGGATTAGTACTTTCATACACAGGCAGCTACATCATCTGTATTTTTCAAGGCTGAATTTCATTTTTCCCCTTTCCTGTTTCTAACTTCTGTAAATAAGGTGGTATTGTATCTGTATAAAACCACTCACAACTCATCATTCTCCAGAGTTAGTCTGATGAGGTTTCCTTCATCTCTCAAACTATTAGAAGTTATTAAGAAGTTGTTGCCCAGAGCAGATGTGGCTGCTCCTGGAAATGTCCAAGACCAGGCTGGACAGGACTTGGAGCAACCTGGGATAGTGAAAGGTGTCCCTGCCCATGGCAGGGGGTGGAACAAGAAGAATTTTCAGGTCCCTTCCCTCCCAAACCATTCTGGGATGCCATGATTAAAGGAGATGGCATAGAATTAAATCAGGACCAGCCATGTAGCTGTAAACAACCCACCACCACCACATTAAACATTCTGCCTTTATTGCTGTTCTTAGTCTTCAGTCTTTAGTTGAGTTTTCTGTTTGGTAGACAGAGCTTCCACCTGTACCCCCAAAATTAATTTTCAAACACAAGTCCATGGGAAGACAAGGGCTGTGTCAGTCTAACCTGCCATAGGGAATCTACTGCCTCCACAGAACCACAGAATCAGCAAGGTTGAAGAGACCTTGGAGATCATCAAGTCCAACCATCAACCCAGCACCACCATAATCATTCCTAAAACACATCTGCAAGTGCCACATCCAGATGGCTCTTGAACACTTCCAGAGATGATGACTCCAACCCCTCCCTGGGCAACTTATTCCAAGGGTGAAGAAAAGGGAGTGACCTTTGGAGAACCTTATTACCTCTATTTCTAATGAGGCTGTGAGCTCCAATCCCCAGCACAGGGACAATTATCAGTGCCTGGTCCACCTTCTGAAGACCAACCCGGCACTGTTGCCACCGTTGCTGTTGGGAATTGTTTGCAGATTGGGAAGGCACTTGCAGCAAACATGACTCCTCCTGCTGTACCTCCTGCAATCACCTAATGAGTTCTGCGTGGGTCTCATCAAGAATGCTGGGGCAGGACTTGGATGAGGTCAGAGCCCTTTGCTACAACCACCACATCTGTGGGGCTGCTTTGAACCTGCCTCTCAGTTTTATCACACTGGCATCTCCTTCCCACCAAAGAGCACTCAGGAAACCCTGAGATGCTGGTGGAAAGCTGATCAAGTGCTCTCTTTGCAGCCAAGCCCAGCAATCTTCACCCTGCAAGAGTCATGCATACCCTCCCCAGAGCCATGCCCCTGGGCTTTGTCTGGATTAGAAGGAAAACAGCACATTTAACCCTCCAATTTCAGGCTGCAATAGCTCTTTATTATCTTACCCATAAATCTGAGCACCTCTTTTAAACATCCAAAGAGAAAACTTCAGAGCAACTAATCCAAAGGGAAATTGCCCTCTTGGCAATCTTACAAAAACCAGCCCAAGGGAGATTTCTTGCCCAAGTCCCTGTTCCATGTGCCACACAGCCCAGCTGAGTTACAGAAACAACAGACCCTCAAAAGCTGCTGGCAGCTGAGTAGTTTAAAGTTGCTATAAGGCAATATTTTGGCAAGTGGTCATGTAATTGTTTGTTCTGGACATCTGCATTGACTGCAGGAGCAGTGAACACAAGACTGTAGGAGTTTTGCTTGAATGTAGAGCAGAAGGCAGTGAATGGTCTCTGTTCCCCAGCAGTCTGTCTCAGCTTGGGCTCAACTACAAGAAATCTCTATTTTTAGTCTTACAACAGGTGGCTTAAGGCAAAAGCAGGTATTGACTACTGCCCTTTTCATAAGGCCTTTGGAGATGCCCAATCCCACGCTACTGAACACCTCAAGGAGAGGAGGGGGAATTGGCACATCCTGTGAGCAGACCCTGGAGACGGGCAGGGAAAAGCCTGCGTGCATACCTGCATCCATGGAATGTCAGCATCTCCACACTGCCTTTTCCAATGACAGCTCAAGACCAATTTTTGTTACAAGGTATATCTTTTGTTATACCTCCTTATGTTACAAGAAGGGAAAAGAAACAAGAATTAATAGAGTTGTGGATGTTTGGAGGTGTCGGTCACTGACAGAAGAAGGCAGTTGTTAAAGTCTCAGCTGCCCAGACTTCAGACAGCAAGGATATTAGGATCAAAAGAAATTCCAAGAACTGGTTTATTGTTGGGTGGATATGATTATATTATTAATAAAGAAGCAGACAGGGCAGAAGTGGTCAATAAACATTTTGTTAGGAAACTCAGCCAGTGCACTCAAATCAGATGAAGACAGCAAACCCATCTGAGGATTTCTAGGCACAGGGAGCATTAAACAATCTAAAATCTAACAGCCTCTGGGTGCCTTGTGCTCCTACACTGTAAGAGAATTGCCAGGAGAGATCCCTAATCTGTCAATAGGAATGGAGAAAAGTTACCAGAGCAGGAAAATCGTGGAACTCTGGAAATGCTGTAGATTATATCCACACTCACCCAGAGCAAGCAGGACTTGTAACTACAGGTTACTTAACCTGTCGTCAATGTCAGCAGAAAGTCAGGGAAGTTAATATAGAATTTGATCAATAAAATATTAGAGGATGGGAATAAAATTAACTCAAGTCACAAATGTTTTGTTCAGAGTCTTGCTGAGCAAACATTGATTTTTTTTTTTTAGTTTCATAGTGTTGTTTCAATTGACTGTCTCAGAGTCAGAACCTGTGGGCAAACAGGGCTGCTCCATGCAGCAAAAGCTTCCCAGGACTTTCCCCACCCTGGCCCCCGGTGACCAGTGACAGCAGGTGACTGTCCCCAGTGCAGGGGCTGAGAAATGGCCACCAGACAGCACACGGGTTATCACGGCCCAACCAGATCCTCACTACCACAGAGAGCCACTTCCCATTAGTTTGAGGGCAACAATCCTATCCTTGGCTTAGGCTGATCCTCTCACAGAATCACAGGATGGGACAGTTGGCAGGGACCACAGTGGGTGATCTGGTCCAACCTCGCTGCTCTAGCAGGGTCATCCCAGAGCATGGGGCACAGGATTGCAGCCAGATGGTTCTGGGATATCTCCAGTGAGGGAGACACCACAGCCTCTCTGGGCAATCTGTTCCAATCTCAAGCAGGCCTCAGTGTACTGGGTTGCACCACTGACAGAAACGCATGGCAAAACCTAAGAAAATTGGAGCTTTATCACCTAATTGCAGTAGGGAAGCCAAAGAACAAGTGATGGTGGAGACACTCCTCACAGCCACCGCTACTGTCTCCACTGCCCCTCAGACCACAAACGCCGCGTGACACTGCAGCCAACCCTGCAGGGAAAACAAGAAGCCAAACAGAAGTTTGGCCTCGATCCACTGAAAGCAGGGGCTCATCTGTAAGTGTTACAAGGTGTTCCCATCCCACGTTATGGCCCGACTCCAATTTGTGCAGAAGCTGGAATAATGGCTTTTACTAAAGGAGGCCGAGGCCGGCCCTTGGCTCACTGCTGCATGAGCTTCCAGAGGAGCAGCGGAGTGATGCTCACTCGCGGGAGACTGGAGCTGATGCAGCCAGAGAGCTGAGCTTCCAGGCACTCAGATAAACCCACCTTGAAACGAAATTTTATTGAAGTTAAATTCTCCTTGCACAGATTTACAGCAGGTGACCAGCTCAAAATTTTAATTGCAAGCAGAGAATGATTAAGCTGCTTATTTGAAAGGCAAAGCAGAGTGAGTCTGGTGGCCCTCGGGTAGCACTCCATAATGGGACAGAGAGCCTGGGCTGGCACTTGGCTCTGCAGCAGCCTCACCTATGGGCAGCAGAGGAAGGATAATCATCTCCTGGAAAGGCTCCAGTACTCATCTGGGCCTCCAGAGCCATTACTGCCTGGAAAACAGGGAAAGCTGGGAGGCAGCCAGTGAAGCCCTGCAAACACAAAGTGTGGGGTACCACGGCTCACCGTGCCCTTCCTGGATGGGAGAGGAGGCAAAACTCAGCAAAGGCTGAGTTTTGGGGGGGTTTTCTTATTTAAGAGCATTCTCTGGTGCTGCAAGGTCATACAGTCACTTAAACCACAGCACTTTCACTGCACCCACTATTGCCGGTCTATTTGTAAATTATTTAATAATAAAAAATAAAAACACCTCTGCAATCACCATCCCTTCATCCACCCCCTTCACTGCCAGCCTGACAAAGACACTCACCCCCAAACAGGTACAAACCCCCAGAAAATGAGATCCAGCAATTGTAAGATTCAACTTCAAAGACATCAAGAGATATAACATTTTATTTGCCTTCTGCCTTTTAACTTTTGGGGTCCACTCAGGTAATGCTTTTGAATTTTTAATTAAAAATAAAAGCAAGGCTGCTTCTGCTGTCATTTTGCTTTGTAGTTGGACATTTAAGTATAAAATCTGTTACCTGAAGACTCTGCTAAAGCTATGAGTTAAGGAAAACTGCCCAAAACATATGTCTCAGCAGATCTGGACACATATTTTGGTTTGAGCTCGTTTTATTTTGCCTAAAACTCTTCCTGTACATTCTTTCAGCAATTTTAAAGTAATTTTGATTTTCATGCAGTTTTTCTTTTTGCATTTTAAATTTAAATCAGAATCATGTAATCACAGAATGGTTTGGGTGGGAAGGGACCTTAAAGCCGATTCCATCCCACCCCCTGCCATGGGCAGGGACACCTTCCACTGTCCCAGGCTGCTCCAAGCCCCATCCAACCTGGCCTTGGACACTGCCAGGGATCCAGGGGCAGCCACAGCTTCCCTGGGCAACCTGTGACACAGGGAGGGACTTCATTAAATTTAATGCATGCATTTGGTATCATGAGGACAAATTGCCTCCATTTCCACCCAGTCCCGACCCCCTCCTCACTCAGCCCTTTCCCACTGTCACTGTGACAGTTCACATGTCCAGACAGACCACTAGGGAGACGGTTCCAGTGACACCTGGGAGAAGAGCAGGTCCAGGGGCTTTCCTAACACCTTTGGTGCCAGGTGGGGATCGGTGCCCATCTTGACAGCACCCTGCAATTCCCGTGGGCCCTTCCCCAGGCAAGCAGCGCTGGGGGCTGTGGCTGTGAGAGCGAGCACAAGCCCCCAGTGTTCCTGCTCCCTCCTAACCACAACAGCACACCAGCATCCGACAGTGCCGCTGTAATGGGATCCAGCAGCAAAACACTCTTTCTACTGGAGGACTGCTATATTTCATTGCTGAAAGAACTTAAAACTTTTGAAGCCTCTCCTTAATTTTCAATGAAAAGCGTTTGGTTCCAGGGTGACAGACGAGGCTCTTAAGAGCTGTTACCACATCAGGTAATTATAAAATGAAGGAAGGGAAAGGGAAAAAAGCAAGTGAGCGCCAGATTAACACTCAGTGTGTTTGTGCAGGGCTACAAAGGCGCTTGCACGGCTGCCTGCGCGGAGAGCTCAGCTACAACAGCTTCCAGTTGGAAAGAAAACTGAAGGAGGATGGAAGTGAGGAAAGAAGAACTTGCAATTAAAAACTGAAATGAATTCCAAAATAACATATGAACTGGAACGCTACAAAATACTTTCGGGAAAAAAAAAAAAAAAAGGGAAAAAGGATACTTTTGTAGCAAACTGAAACCAGCCCAGATTGGAAAGAAGAGTCAAAAATCTCTTGTGGAAGCTTGGGGCTGGCTCAGGCCCCAGAAGCTGGAGGAGGGCTGTCCTCTCCCTGGGAAGCAGGTAAATCTCAGCAAACTGGAATTTCACTTTGTCACTTCACTTAACGTACTCTGTGTACAACTAGGGGAAAAAATTAAAGCAAGGCAAACAGGCTGAGCAGAGCCCTATGAAATGGTTCCAGCAGCAATAATTTATAGAATCCCAGAATGGTTTGGGTTGGGAGGGACCTTAAAACCCATCCTGTTCCAGGCCCTGCCACAGGCAGGGACACCTTCCACTGTCCCAGGTTGCTCCAAGCCCCATCCAACCTGGCCTTGGACACTTGCAGGGATGGGGCAATATGGTGAAACCCAGTGATGTAAGAACACATAGATCATACAAGAAACATATGGAGTAGAGGCACAATCCCTTGATAAGTGATAAAACACAGCAGCTCTCAGTGAGAAGAGGTGAGCCCGGAGGTGGGACCACGCACTGCATGACTGAACAGGGCAGAAGCAGCAGACAAGGGGCATCACCGAGTTCAGTAGCCTTCAACTTTGGATATCCTGCCCCTAAATCTAAATTAAACCAGAATAAAATGCAAGATTACTAGCCTATAGGTCCACATAATAAATTCCTCCTGAATTCTGCCTCCTGCCAGCAGAGTGTTTATAGCGCTACCTGGGGAAAAGCTTGGAAATTCTGTTTTTTGAGTGGCCGCGCCCAGTGCCAGCCGCCAGGGCCCATGGACACCAGCTGTGCCCACCCATCCCAGCCCGGAGTGGTGTGCACAGGGGCTGATGGCAAAGAAAGGGCCTTTAATAAACCAGCAGCATAATTCAGGACTCTGTCCTCTTTATTTTTTAATAGAAGCCTTTCACGATATGGAACTAATTATCGCCATCTGCCGTCCCCGGTCTTATATTTCCTCTCTCACAGCTCATTCTTCAAAAACTCAGTAGCTTCCTCCCTTTACATTTGTAAATGCTGTTGACTATGGATAAAATCCATGTTTACTTTGTATTCAGGGCCCATAGGAAAGCTTGTTTTAATCATCAACAGATGTTACATTCTGCTCTGCTGTGCTTGGCACACAACTTCAGAGGGAAATAAAAGAAAAATCTTTATTTTAAATTTAAATTGTAGATTGTTACAGACTAAATAAAATGCCAAATTGTTATTGGAAACAACATGGCCACTGTAATAACTGTAACTGACATTTACTTTTTACAATTAGGGTTTTTTTCTGGTGCTGTTTAACACAAGATGGTTTCCACATTTTGCAAAGGACTTTCTTTCCCTTTGCTCTGAAATAATTTGCAATCAAGCCACAGACATTTGTAATTTATTTTTATTTAATACTTTCCTATGAGCTTATGAAATACTGGGATTATTATGCTATTTACAGTAGATAGTTTTTGAATACGTACTCTCCCTCCGGACTCATATTTCAATACACGTTATCCCCTTGAACTCATTTATAAACAGCCATTATTCCCCCAGACCCCGCTATAAACATGGAATATCTCCACGGACTGTTCCAGCCTTATGGTCCTTTTTATCTCTGGCTTCTTTCCTATTTATATTCATCTTTGATGTCTGATCCCGCGCTCCCCCCGCCGCGCGTGCCCGGGGGATGCGGTGCCCTCCCGAGCCGATGGCAGCGGGACCCCGCAGGTCCGGCCGCTGCTTCCCTCTTCTCCCTTCGCAGCTGCTGCAAAACCCGAGCTGGCGACAGCGGCTGGCGCGGGCACCTGCTGCACGTGTGGGGATTGCGGCATCCCGACATTCCCTGATGATGGCATCCGCTGCTCCTTTCTCAGTCCCTGTGTGAGCAGTGACAATATGATCCTCAAGCCTCCAGTGCCTGAGCATTCACTCCTCACCCAGTTACTAAAACGGTGCTTTCTTTGAGTGTTAACTTCTCATTTCAGTTTTATTTCCACACCACTGCAGAAACTAATTATGAAGTTATTTAGAGGTTTGGTATTGCTCAGAAGCAAAACAGCATAAAATGTCTGAGCAGGAAAAACTGAAATATTAGGCAGGATAGCTCTTCATTGTACCTGACTATGAGAGCGATTGCGAGGGGACATCCTCCACTAGACCAGGTTACTCCAAGTCCTGTCCAAATTGGCCTTGGACACTTCCGGGGATGGGGAGGACAGATTTCACGCCAAAAGATGTTTTAAACGCAAGCTTTGTGCATCTGTGAGCTTATGCATCAGAGTGTCCAGCAGTTTTTAGAGCAAGTCCATAAGGGAGCAGAAGGAGCTGTGCTAGACCTGGATGACACTGCTGGGGCTCTGAAGGATCAGAGGTGGGGGTTTAGATGTAAGAGAATTAATTTATAAAAACACAACGATGCACGCCAAGGTCAGATGTTGCATATATTTGGGCAAATATTAAGCACAAACAAGTTTAAAAAAATTTCCTTATGAAATTTGTGACCTAAGAAAGAAATCTCAGGACGAAATAAATCCTTTTCTTTTAAAAATTGCGAACTCCAGCACAATGCAAACCAGCTTGGAAAGCACCAGACAGCTATTTTACATCACTGGTGAATACTGTTACGAATTAACAGCTCATTAAGAAAAAAACCTTTGCAAACCATGAATCTAAAAAGAAAGTCAGAGAAACTGTCATCTGCAATCTCCAGTGTGTGAATAAATCTAAAATCCATCAAGGGACAGAGTTCTTCCGAGAGCCAAACAAACAGGTGTCCCCTGGCCTCCCGACCCCAACATCAACAGCGCAATAAAACTCTTCCCAGTTCAGGACCAAACCATTTGGTACCAGTACATGGGATAATACCTGCTCCTTAAAACACGGAAACATGGATAACAAATGCCTCTAAAGTCCCAGAAGAAACAGAGACTGCACTGTGAAGTATCCCCCCAGGAATCCTGTAAATCATACCCAAATTTCACTTGTCCTGGAACAGGTTTTAAAATCTGTTTGTGGTTTCTCCAACATATTTTAAACTGTATCTGGTCAGTTCAGAAATGAAAGAGTCCTTCAAACTCCAGTGGAAAGATCTCTGTACGTGTTATTTTAAAATAGCCTTAAACTGCAGACAAATTTGCTCTGCAAACTCAATTATTTTCATGGTTTTAAAACATTTACCCTTTTTTATCACATTTGATTGATTTGTACAGTAAAGTGCCATTACTTCATCCATTCATTGCTCTGTGTCAGATTTGTTCACGTTGGCACCCAAAGGGCAGTGCTACGCTCGTCCTGTGTTATTCTCTGTTCCCTGAGCTCCAGCATTCCCAGTGCAGCTGGGAACCTTTGGGCACTCAAATCATCTTGGGGCAGCTGAAAGCACCATGAGCTTCTCCTGTTGGCTTCAATGAGCCTGGTCTTATCTCAGCACCAGGGGTATAAAACTTCTGGTCACGCAGATGGTGACCCACATTTAATTTCTGGGACTACCTTTCCATCATCCATGGATTCCTCCGCACTTGAAATGTAAGATCAGCTTGGAAAGCTGTCCCAAGATAACCTTCAGTGTCACTTCCAAAAGGCCCTCTCTGATTGAGGGTGAGAGCCCAGCCCCGCTCTGGGGTCACATCTTTGTAACTCGCTGGGTTCACCTGGCACTGCAGCACAGGTCAGCCAGAGGAGGATTTTTACCAGCACAGGTTTACGTGCAGTTTATTAACATGAAACCCTTTCTCCACACTGTCACTTCTCCCAGCTCCTCGTGGTTTATCCCATCACTACCCTAACACAACGTTCACAAGCAGATACGATAAACACCAAATAATAAAACACAGAAGCCAATGTTGTGACATGCACAGGAGGTAGCAAAATTAGAGCTGGAAGTGTCACTCCAGCCCTGCATCACACCACGCGTGACACGGGATGCCACCGCCACACAAAGCATGGGAGATTGAAGAGAAGAACAGATAGGAGTATACAAAAAGGCAGAAATATCAAAAAAAATTTTTATTCTATTTTTCTGACAGCTCCTCACATTTATTTTCTGTACTTCGGTTCACCACTGAAGAAATCCCTGTTCAATTAATGATGATGGACTAAAACATCATAAAAACTCGAGCTGGTAGGACTGAGTTGTTCAAGAAAAAGGAAATTATTAGAGGTCGTGTTTATTCAGAAACAAAAGTGCCTTGTTAATTCACAGGACTCAAGATAATGTGATGATTTGATCTGACACTTTGCTTATACAGGCTACCAGAATTTTCTGTATTATTTCCAGTTTAAAGCTCAATAGTTGCACTTGAACTGCAGGTTTAGAAAATCATCCACTCTTGATGTTAAAATATCCACCATAATGGCCATTAAGTTGTTCCAGTGATTAATCACCTTCCCTGATTAACACGTACATTATTTCTAGTCAAATTTTTGTCTACCTTTAATTCAATTCACTAAATCTCATTTTTTTTCTTCTACTCTTAAGAGCTCTCTATTTGTTAATTCTTTTTGCCCGTGTAGGCACTTATTGACCAAGTTCAACCACCTCTTCAGTGCTTTTCTGATAACAGAAGAGGCTTGATTTTTTTTTTTTAATCTGTCACCATAAGATAAATTTTTCACTTATTTAATCACCTTTGTGGATTTTCAGTGCATCTGTTTCAGTGCGTTTTTGCAAGTGTCAGGCCAAGAAATGGACAATAGCACATGAAGGCACCAGAGGAGCTGCAGGGACTCCCAAGATTAACTAAAAGGAAATTATCAGCATACAAAAGCCTTTCAGCAATTATTTTTAATTTTTCAAAAGAACTGTGTACTTTTAAAGTGCATTTCAACAAAAGGCAGTATCGTTTGTTTTATATAAACAGACAACTTTGAAATGCATTCTCTTTAAAAATTATACCACTTCTTCACATCTTAATTAATGCCAAAACTTGATTTTCTTCCTTAGCAGTGTATTAGAAAACTGCTATTAATGTAATTTAATTTTTGTAAGGAGCAGCATTTGTTTTCTATTTAAAAAAAAATAGGTGGTTGTGAAATGTTGGTCTGTCAACATCGCTTAGAACATTCCCATTCCATGCCTCTACGTAATAAATTAAATCAGAGTTTTAATTGTGCCCATGCTTTGTGGTTCCTGGCAGTACAAAAAGATATTCTGTGAATTCACGTCCCAAAAAGTCCTACTGAGTGATTAATTACTGGTCTGGAAGATATAAATATGCTTTTCAGGGAAGTCAGTATGGACTGCTGGAAGCTTTGGTCTTATATATGGCTGTAGGTGTCTCTTGCCCAGCAGACATCACCCTAATTCAAACAAGATCCCAGTTCCATATTTACTGGCAGTACAAACCCCTTCCCTGCCCGCTTGCCCTATTTAATTAATACAAGGTCTGTAGATTTGAAAGTGAGGAACATGAGATATGTTTATTCATATTTTAGATTTCTCTGAGTTTTCCTCAGCCTGGAAGAAGCCACCAGCATAATGTCTTCAGTCCTGCACATTCTGGACAGCGGAGCTCCTCCAGAATATGTTCTAATCAGCATGGGAGTAAAGCCCAGCCCAGCTGTCAGTCCCAACCCCATGGATTACTTTCTTCCCCATGACTCAGGGTTGTCACAGCTGGTGGCTTTGCTCTCCCCTCAAACTCTTTCTCTGCTCCAAATCAATTCTTGGGGCAGCTGGTGGTATTTGCAGTCTGCTCCCAGTGTGTCATACGATAAACACACAAGGAGAGGAGCTTTATTTTCCTTCCCACTGGAGCACCATCAATATTAAAACCAAAACCATCCCACCTGCACATCTGGAGCAAGTCAGAGCCACCCCAGCCAGGCGATGGGGTTCAGCTGGAGCTTCCATCACCCCAGGGGAACATCTCCCAGCAGGGTGAGGAGCAGCAGGCAGGAGATCAGTCAGCAAAAGGAAAACTGATCAAAACCAGCAGCGATTTGAAAGGACCTGGAACCAGTAATGCAATAGTGAACTTCTCACAGTCGGGCCACCAACACAAGCCAAAGCAACCCAAGTGGAGATTACTGCCTAATGGCCTGGCAGAGGCAGCTGAGGGATCACAGTCCAGCTCCTTGCCGCAAAGAACACCATTTATGTCACCACAAGCAAGAACATGACAAACAAAGACAAACAAAGACTAACTTCATCCTTCCTCTTTGAAAAGGTCTGTCCGTAGTCAAGGAACAGAGTGAAATGTGAAAGAGAAATGTGTTCCTGTTTGGGGGATACAAGACAAGAGTTTTGCAATCCTCTGAGCACCAAAATTCACTGAAATCACCGGGGACATTGTGATTGCTCATTAACAATACACATCTTCCAGCTGACATTTTTCATTTGGACCTTGTGAAAACCACAAATCAAACATACATAAGAAGGTAGCCAACTTCAACTGAGGAAAGGTCTTTAAAAAACAAGAAAGAAAATAAACCTTTGATAAAATAATTGCTTCTACTGTTATTTTTTTTGCTATTGCTTCAAAAACAATTTCTCTTTCTTTCTTGTTCATCTATCTGGTGTCCTGCTGGTGTGCAGATGAAAGGTCCCGTCTCTTTAAAATTTCATGCAGGGCTCTTCAGAACATCTCAGTTTTAAATGCCCATGGCAAAGACAACAAAATGTACCAGTAAATGGGAAGCGGATGAAACCCCTGTTTATCCACTCCATAAAGGTAGAGTGTGCGACAGGGTCTGTTTCCACACCCACGTAGACTGGCAAGAACCATCCATAAAATCACTAAACCACATCACTTACATTCAGCCAGTACTGACCCCAACTCAGCACTCCAAAAACTACCTGGGACTTAGCAAACCCAGGTGGGTACAATTCTATCACCTGATAGGAAAGTTTTTTTCTCCTTCTACCCTTCCAGTACCTGAAGGAGCCTACAAGAAAGATGGAGACTATTTACAAGGAATGACAGGACAGCAGAGAATGGCTTCACTCTGCCAGAGGGCAGGGTTAGATGGGACATTAGGAAAAAATCTTTACTGTGAGGGTGGGCAGGCCCTGGCACAGGGTTCCTAGAGAAGCTGTGACTGCCCCTGGATCCCTGGAATTGTCCAAGGCCAGGTTGGACGGGACTCGGAGCAGCCTGGGATAGTGGGAGGTGTCCCTGCCCATGGCAGGGGGTAGGATGAGATGGGCTTTAAGGTCCCTTCCCAACCCAAACCATTCTGGGATTTTGTGGTATCACTGACATTTCCTTCAAGTGATTTTGCCACTCACTAAGAGCATGTTTTGACCAAATTCAAGACAACAGATTCTCACGACGTAATTCAAGTTTCTACAGCTCGTGGGCCAGCATGGTAACCACCACCATCTAAGGCTGCAGCGTTCAAGTCTGACAGGTTTGTGTGGGTTTGTAGTACCTTTTTGCATCTAATGAGTCTAAAGTATTTTGCCAGAACAGTCACTGAATTTCCAGCCGGAAGCCACAGCATCTGTTTCCTATATCTCTGCTGTTGCTGCTCCCATTTACAGTGTTCACAACTCTAAGCACTCTTGAGAAGATATTTCTCAGCTCACTGTGGAGTTGAAGCAGACGATTCACATCTGTGGTGCTGAAGCAGCTTGGGAGGGACCAGTAGACTCCCTGCCCAAAAGTGGGAATATGTATAATTAAAAAAAAAACAGAACAAAACACACAAAACCCATCAGAGGAACCAGTTGTCAAACACTGAGACTCTTGAGGAAGAACAGAAATTTATGGACTATTTTTCAGAGAAATGTTCTAATATCTAACAGCAATCTAAATTCCTCTTAGGAATAGGATAGCATTAGGTCCATAAACTCATTATGAGTGGAATTATGTTTTGTACACTAACAATGAAAAGAACAAAAATTGTATCAAAGTAGGTGAGATGGAAGGTTTGGACCCTCAGGATCCTGACACAGAAAATGTTACCCTGCAGGAGTCACTTGCATTAATCAAAGCACCCTGATAGTGAATCGCACATTGAGAACAAGGGCCAACCACTCAGTGGGACCAGGTGTGCGATGGGGATGGCTCAAAGTGAAGACAATTCAACCACAACACATCTCTGCTGCAGTCTAGAGGTTGGGTTTGGGGAGCACTGTGCATCACCCACAAGGAAAATTTCAGTATCTGAAGGAGCTGCTGATCAACAGCCTCATCCTGGATAACCTTATGCCAAGGCAGTTCCAAGGAGAAAAATCAAAATCATCAGATGTTCAACAGAGCAGCCTTGTAGATGAAGGATGGTGTCACAGAGTGACACACGAGTGAGTCATGGGCTCCTCAATGTGCAGAAGTGAGTCATGGCTCAGTAAATAGGTTTGCTCTGGCCACATCCCTTTGTCACATAGTGCTAATTACACCAAACCCCTCTAATTGCATCAGCCACTGCAGAGGAAATGATAAAACTCCTTCAGTCAAGCCTGAGCTCCTGCATCCAGAACAATACCACCTCACAGGATTTTGCAGCCAAGTGCTGTGAGGTTATGAACAGGGATATGAAGCATAAACCACTTTCTGTATTACCAAGTAACTACAGAGGTGAAAAAGCCCAGAGAGCCCCAGCTGGGAATGAGCCCATTGTGATTTGCTCCACAGGATTTAATACACACAAGTCCTGCAGAATCATTCTCAGGAGTCTCTGCCCCAACTGGGGTGGACGCACTTCGCTTTGGGCTTTTAAGGCTGAAAATAACACGGATGATTTTACACGATAATCGGACCAGTGCAATATTTCCACCCAAATGACATCTGTATGGCCATAATGGAAGGTGTAAGTAAAAGGAAATCTCTGTTATTCATCACAGAATGTAATCAAATGAGAAGGATAAACAGTGTTTTCTTTGACAATCATGTCTATGGTACATGACCTGCTGTCACACCAGAACAGCCTTAATACAAAATGAAGAACTCAGGGCTATTTTCTGGAAGTAGAGAAGTAACTTGGGGTTATCTTTTTAGCTTACCCATGCATTATGGACTCAATAGCTCAGTCTTGGTTTTTCATTTGTTACTATTAATTAGACATGGTGTAAGCCAGAGGCAGAAAGCAATCAGAAGAACCAGCAAAGATCAGAGATCCCCTTCCACAGGACCCTGCTCATTGCCCAGCTGGACCCTCACTGCCTCTGACTGCCCAAGAGACACGTCTGGGCGTAAAATTAGTACAAAACCTGTGACAGTCTTGGGCCAGAACCTCACTGGCTGTAAAGCTGCTGTCCTCTCTGTCTAGAAGGGAACCACTACAACCGCTGTGCCTCCAAAGTCCCACACCTGCACTTCTCACCTGCACATCCTAAACCCCTCATAGGGGTCATGGATGGATCACCAGTTATCACCTCTCCCAAAGGTAACACATGAGCTCAGATAGCCTTTAAACACTTAGACTGAGAAAAATAAAGAACCAAAAAAACGCTTCTCTCTTCCTACTCCAGCCCAGCAGCATCCCAGAGGGATGCATGGAGAGAGATGTCAGCCCCAACAGACACCTAGTTTTGGTATTAAGAGTGGACCCCAGTTTGCAGCCCATCATTCCCCAGGGCAGAGAGGGACCATCCCTGGCCTCAGGACATCACATCTGCTGCTGGTTCTGGAAGGGACCATGATAAATTAATATATAATTGATTTATTATATAATTAATATATAATTATATAATTAATTAATTATATAATAAATATATAATTAAAATACCACAAATTCCATCCTGTGACCTTGAGCTGTTCCATGGTTCTGTGGTTCCCAGTCAGACTGTGACACTGGACACCAGGTAGATGAAGTTTTCAGCTTCACAGGCAAAAAAGCTACAGCAATAATTCTGATGAACTTTTTCAAACACATCCTGAATTATCGGCACATTACCTATAGCCCTCTGCCAAGCCTCAATGGTGCTCTGCTGAGGGCAGCTTTCACCAACGCTTCACGAGAGCAGCACAGCCGATGCGCGGGTACCTCCTGCCCTGCTCCGGGGACACCCTGTGCCCAATCCCCGTGCCCAGTCCCTGTGCCCACTAGCCTGGATGGCCCCACGCACAGCATAGCCCACGGACAGCCAAGCCCCAGCACAGGGCTGGCAGGAAGGCAGCAAACCAGCCCACCGGGGCACAACCACCTGACCCAGGAGCATCCTCATTAGAATCCTTGTTAGCCGCCCCATGTAATTAGCTCCAGGCACATTTCTGCTCAGCCTTTCTACATCTGTGTTTTCCCCAAAGACTTAACTACCTGGTTTAATGCTCAAACACTAAAACTCAGCTCTCCTTCCATAAAGTATTTTAATCTAAAAATAATTCGAACCATGTTTATTTTTAAGAACTTTCACCCTCCCAAAAATAATGTTTAAAAGAAAGCAACTTTAACCATGAATACAGAGTAAATAATTGCTGTTGCTTTCCTTGCAGATAAATCACTTTTACTCTGATTTTTTTTTTTAACAAAGATCAAAAGTAATATTAATCATGCTGGCCAGGGAGAAAAAGGACATTCCCAGACATTAACTGCCTTCCAAATATGAAAAACATATTAAATATCTCTCTAAAACAAGATGTTTTCCTCATGTTTCCTTTGGGAGAAAGCTGCTGGGCACATTCCTGCATGGGCTAGGCTGGGGGGGCACCTGTGGTGTGCCACCCCTCAGCACACCTGCCCCACACGCCTGGCATCCAGCAGACTCTGGCCCTGGGATGAAGATGCTCTGGTGGCACCAGGCCACCTCACCTTTACACAGGAACTCTGCGCTGGGAGTCATCCTGATTGTGCAAATTGATTTTTCCCAAACTTCTGCAAGAAAGCACACACATGGAAACTCCCAGCCATCTGGCTGCCACCACTGCACACGTGGATCCGACACCACAGACTTTGCATTTACTTAATCATGATCTGTGATTTCTGTTGCCATAGGATCAGAGGCACGAAGGAGACAAACCTCCTTGGGCAGCATAAGGAAATACAATTAGGGTCAGTCCCAAGAAAGACCCAGGAAAGCTGTTTTTCCCTCAGCCCAGGCTGGCCCAGAATGCCAGCACACTCTCAGTAACCCTGAGTCAGCAGGAAGGTGCTGACGGGGCCCACAGTTCCAGCAGCAACCCTTAAGCCCACAGTGTGCGTTTGTTATTAGGACAAAAGAAGGGGGACAATGCCCGGTGGTGGGCATCGCCCACAGAGTGAAGGCCATTAAGAGCACTACTCTTCTCCAGAGGGTTTTATCCTTCCCCTTCCCATCCCCAAAGACTTTTTAATGGTTTAATCAAGAAAATATGGGTGCTTTCTTCCCTTAGCGGGAACTGGGGAACTGCGTGGCCAGTGCAGCCCACTCCGCCCCACGCTGGGACACAGCCGGGGCCTGCCACAGGCACGGCCCGTGGGAGATGCCACTGGCTGCCAGGCCGGCACACGCCCTGCCAGTGCCATCCCATACCACAATGCCCAGCTTCTGGAACGCCCTCTTGCCCTGCTCCTTGGAGCCGACCTGTGTTAGACCACACAGCTCCTGCCAGGTGCCTGCTGCCACACCACACCTCCACAGCGAGGCTGCTCGTGCTCCTGCTCCCAAAAACAGAGCTCTGCCTAAAGGAGATGGATGAGTTTGGTGTTCCAGCAATAAAGGCTTCTCAGCACCATCAGTAACTCCTCTTCCCCTCCATTTCCCTGCTCCCCCCAGCAGCAGGAGGGACACGCAGACAGGAAGGCTGCGGAGCAACGGCCAAATCTCCTGTTGGATTTGCTGCCTGTATTTCTTTGTTACTGAAGTCCCCCTAATTACTTTGAAAGTCTGTGAATTCTGGTCACAGAATGAGGGGTTTCTGTCAAAGCAATTTTCCAGAAAAAGCTGTTTCTCTGGAATAAACTTCTCATCTGCTAATCCACCAGTGCCGCAGTCGCCGGCTGGCCCAAAACAAAGGAATAAGGTCTTCCTCCCAGATACCCTGAGGAAGAATTTTATTAGCAGCATACATGTATGATTAGAATAACAGAAAGAAGAGTTTATTCGTGAAAGAATTGACATCAAACCAATACCCAAGTCCTCCGAGGACAGGGTAGATGCCTTTGAGCAAGAAGCTTTAAAAAAAACTACCAAAAAGCACAGAGGTCCCTCACTTTTTCCATCAAGTTTCTTCTCTGTGTCTCACTAGAGTCCTTTTCTTTTAAAGCAATAGTATTTGAACTTGTACCAACTCCTAAAAATTAAGATTTTACATGTTGATCATCCCTCGTAAGAAAAAATTCCCATATATCCAAGTGGGAAACAGCACACAACACAAAGTGATAAAATTTGGCAGAAAGTTAATAACTACGAATCTTTAAAATGCTTCATGTGAAAGAGCTGATGATGCAAAAGCAAATAGAGTGAGCGAGCATCCTGGGATCTGTAAATTAAAGCCGTTCAGTACCTCACATCCAATGTTACAGGTCCTGTTAAAGCAGGAATTGGCTGTCCCTGACTTACCAGCCCTCCCAAGCAGAGCTCTGCTGACACCGTGCCACGCAGCAAAGGTGGGTGCAGAGGCTGCTGTAGCTGAGGGGTCTCACAGCACCAGGGCTGGCAGCCAGGCTCCCTCTGCACCCCTCGTGTCCCAGCCGGTCCTGATGGCACCAATGGAGTTTGGGAGGTGTTTGAGATCACAGCAGGACAACCTGACAACGCCTGGCCTTGGCTGTGGTGAGAGCACAGCCCTGAAGGGACCAGCCCAGTGCCCGGGCTGTTGGAATGTGTGCCCTTGGCTGAATTATAGCACCAAAAAAGGAGCCTACAGAAATTATTGTTTTCTGATTCACTCTTAGATTAATACTCAGAGATATACAGTCTCAAGTTATTTTCCAAACATTAGGAGCAGAAAAAACAAATATTTAATAAATTGATTAAACTTCTGTTGGGCAAAAGTACTTCAGCATACCCTGAGCTGTGGGTGTGTCTGTGCCACCCCCAACACTGCCAGCAGACCTTGTGCAGAATTGCTACAGTAAAAAAAAAAAAAAAAAGAGAAAATATAACTATGTGAGGCTTCTCCTCAACCTGTTTTCCTTTCCTAGGAAGGAGACAGTTATCCCTGCTCCAGCAGGACGGAGATAAGCACACGCAGAATGCCCACAGGCTACAGTTTTTCATTTTCCTCTTGGCCGATCTACAACTAAGCTGCCAAAATAAACCTCGCCTTCTAGTCAGGCTCAAAATGAACCAAACTGAATTTTTATGTCATAAAAGGAAGCAAAAAAATAAGCATGAACAGTTAAAATGCTTAAAATATCAACACTTTTTTCCAGAAGGGAAAATAAATTTATGAAGACAAGCTATTAAGCGCTGATTTCAGACACTAATTACGCAGTCCCCAACACATCCATTGCAGTATCTCAGTCACAGTTGCCTTCCTAAAGTCAAGGAAGTGAGAAAGTTTGGCCTCATGACATCAGGGACCAAATCCAGACTTTTTAGGTCAGAAGAGGACCAAGCACATATTTTGACAGCTACCTCATCTAACTTGTTCTTTGCAGAGCAACAGCTTCATTAAACGACAAGGTTTTTTGAGTGGCATTTTTGTGGCCCAGTGAAAGCTCCAAAAAGAACTTGGAGAGGAATCCAAAGTCCCCCCACTGACTCAGAGCAGCAGGGATGCCCCAGGGTCACCTGAGCAGCCAAGAGCCTCTCAAAGAGCTGGTATTGATATTTTCTGGAGACACTGAAATTTCTCCGAAGGAACCAGACTACTTTCAGTTTTAGACCTAATATGAACTTCAAATGATTAAATGTTTCATTGTGTACTGAAGACCTGAAGGATGAACTTTTCTAAAATGCTGAAAACTCAATAAGCACTATGAAGACATAGACCTGGAGATTACCCCACTGCCCTGCCATGGTGCCATCAGTGCATTTCCCAGGGTTCTGGCCCAGCTCTGCCTCTGGCAGGCCAGAAACCACAAAAAGAGCTCAGCCCAGCCTGTGCAGGCTCCCTCAAACAGCAGCTCACACGTCCTGCGTGGCCAGCTCCAGAGGCCTCCCTGAGCTGCTGCGTCGGGCACTGCCTCCTGCAAGAGATTTCTCTGACCACCTGGCATTAAAAACTTAATTACCTCATGCAAATGACTTGCTCTTCAGAGCTGGGAGGTGCAGTCCCCAGGAGGTAATGCCCATGCTGGCCACTCCAGCAGGATCATGTACCTGTGGAGTGTGACGGTTCCGGTGGTTTTGGCCATGGGATGGAAGGAGAGCACTGAAGATTGCTCCAGCACCCCTCTCACCAGTCACCTTATCTTGGAGCAGCCCAGCATGGTTTTAACTTACCAACACCTAAGGCACCAGGGAAGTTGTACACAGGCAAGAAATTCTCTGGCAGTGGATTATTTTGTAAGGTGTCAAGGAAAAGGAACCCAAGGAGCAGCCAAGATCTCAGAGAACCCTTCAGAGGCTTCCTGCTCCCCTCTCCTGTGCTGACTGTTCCCTGGCTTCACTGACCTGCCAGTCTGAGGCACAAGCACACCAATCCACCATGATGCTGCATAAAACAGTGCAAAAATACCTATTTTAAGGAAAAGCCCATTTTGTGAGTCACGTAGACAAAAGTACAAACGCCAAGTACCTGCTGTGTCAAGCAAAATACATAAAGCACAATCAGAAAAACCCACTGGAAAAATGCAAGTGCCACAAAAAGCAATCTGGAAAAGTAACATAAAATGACTGACGGGTTGCTTGTCACTTTTGTACGTATTCTCACCCTTCTTCCACTCACTACACTCATTTCCCTTTTGTAAAAAAATATTCCCCTTATACGGTGTCCTTGATCCTTTCAGAGTATGACACAACATTAATAACAGAGGTAAACAAACTTCCAGACCAAAACAGAGCATGTCATCTATCACACTTGGTTCCTCATGAAGTACAAGCTTTAACTGGAATTTGTGTGGCCAGCAAGACCAAATTATCAAATTAATCCGCATTTTGTAAGTTTTTTTCCTTGTTATTCTAATTGAAAAAACAAAAAGAGGAATTATTTCCACAACATATATCTTATGACTACTGCAGATCCAGACCGACGACATGCCAGAAGGTTGGAGAGCACCAGCCTGAGGCAGCAGCCCCACACATGTGGCAAGTGGAAGCACAGCAAGAGTAGCCTCTCTTCTGTTTAAAAACAGGGTAGAACAACCCAGCTGCAAACGAGTGGGCAGACACGCCAAGCAAGCGGCATCGCACACCTGGAGCGCGCGACGGCAGCGTGAGCCGCGTCAGGCACTGGCACACGGTTCTCTTGTCCGGCCCCAGCAGGAACACAGTCAGTGCACTCCCCTGAGAGCAAGGCAAGGCTGTTTTTAGTGGGGACAGGCTCACCCAGACATCCAGCTCAAGGTTCCAGCGATGACAGGGCTGATGGCTGACAAGTTACTGCCCAGAGGCACGGACTGTCCATCCCTGCACATGTCCAGAGCAAGGTCTGACCCCGTTACAAACACAGGCGTCGATCCACGACGCGTTACTGAGCTCCATGGGGGACCACGGCCACAGCTGGTGGTTCCTCAAACAGGGGTGCTGAAAGCTTTGAGTCACACAGTCAGGATAATTTTCTATTTAATCTCATGGACATTCCAACTGACCCCTGCTCCTCACATTGCCATAATTAGAAGCGTTTGACATTACACTTTAACAACATTCTTCTTAGTTGGCATTTTTGTGAGCAATTAATAACCTCAACTAAAAATAAAATGTATGTATATATACACTGTGCTATGAAACCCACAATATTTTAAGATAGTGTTTCATCTGAATACTTTCTTGAGGTCATGTGTAGCATCTATCTCTTTATATGGATAACTAGAAGCAAAGAGGAATCTGTCGTGATAACATGCAAATAAGTACGGTGCATTCATACGAGACCAAACACTAGAGTAATAAAAAGGAAGGAAAACTACACAGCAGGACAGATATTTCCAGCATTAATGTAGCATTTTCACCTGCTGTGCAGACACAAATTCTGTGTACATGAATTAACACTTGTTCTTATTTGTTTTCTCCCCTTCTTTATAGACTAGAAGCCCTATGTGCGCCTTTACTTTCAACTAATATTAAGAAGCATCCATGGCTGCAAAGATTATTTTCATTTATTCATGTGAAAAATGGGGTTGTTGTGTACACTTCCTGAGGGAAAAAAAATGTGAAAAGTTATGCCAAAAACTAAGAAGAAATGTCTCTTAGACTCTCATCATTTTATCACCAAGATACCTTTAAAAAAAATGACTCTTACATCCGAGCAATAGTCACCCTATTGCCAATAATAAGGGCTAAATCAATTTAATCACAGAGCTTCTGTACTTTCTGGTTGAGCAAAGCTCAGCAGGAGCTCCTGGGCTTCATGGAGGTAGAGACTGTCCTCTGATTTCTTATCTTAATGTTTTACATTAACATTCTTTTAATATTAACAGGAGCCTGAAAACAGCCCTGCATGTGCAACTCAATCATGTGCTTATTTCCATCAGCATTCCTCTGGCAACCAGTTCCTTGTAGATAAGATTTCTAAAATAATTAATATTTTCATGAAGCCAGCTATGTTTTAACGTCAGAGACATGCAAGGAGATGGCTCTGAGGAAAAAAAAAAAAAGTCATTACCTAAACAAGTAATTTTTACTGAATTCCTGAGGGGCTCCAGCACACGGAATTCCCTCAGCTGGGCTGTACATTTGCTATCAGAACACACATGCATTGTACCTCACTCAGCTTGACTCATAAAACCTGAGTGTGCTAAGTCTCTGGTGATAGAACAGTCCTGATTGCTTTTGTTCTGCTAATTAGCAGGGAACAAACCCTTGGAATAAGTTTTTCCCAGTGAGTGCGCTAGGGCACACACAGTGCAGTAATAGCACCACAAGAAACTTGTGTAACAGAGAATTCTGGCTTCCTGCTTTCTTAAGCCTGACACAAAGCTGGAATAATTAGGGTGATAAAGTCGAAGCAGCCCGAGTAAATTCAGCTAAATCTGGTATCACCACAGTTGGGACACTTATTTGCATGTTTAAATTACTCAAGTGACTAATTTTATAATTTCCTTTTCAACTGCTGAATCCCTTACATCTCAAACGAGTCCCCTGGGAGGCAGAGGCACAGTGCACGGTGTGTTAAACTTACAAACTTGTTATACTGCACCAGATTAGCATAATATTGCATACGTTATTCCTTATTTAATAAAAATTTAATTGTGCATATAATTTGATAATTCAATACCAGTAATTTGTTATACAAAATCTAGAATGCACTCATTTGGTTTCTTCCTTGGAAAAAAGTTACCTGTGAGTTCTCTGTGACTAAACATTCTCACTAGAACTCCCAATTTTGCCATATTTTACCTGCAGCCTTCCTAAACAGGACACAGCTCACACCCAGGGAAATCAAAGCCTTTCACTGGCACTCAGAAGTCCTTAAATCCAGCCCCCTGGGCTTTATGTGGAAGATGCAGAACACTGAGGCTGCAGCTCTTAGTTAATGATGTTCTGATGGTACTCCTTGGGCACATCTTCCACGCAAAGCCAGGGAATGACCACGGAACGTGACCAGAACAAACATCATTCTGTGCCCATTGGAGGCGAAGTTCTCCACACACTCTGATGCCATGTGAAGATTTCAATCACAGACTGCAAACAGCCACTGAAAACATCTTGAAAAGCATTTGGAAAATCCCGTAGTTACATCATTCCCAATTACCATCCCTGGCAAACCAGCCTTTCCACTGGTTTGTTGACATGCAGTTTGGTTTTCCATGTCCTGGGGGAAAATGGTGGTCTTGGGAACCTCCTAATGAAAGTAAAACTCACTCAACAGGATCACAGGAATGACAAATTTGTTCTCTTCTGTAGAAATTAGCAGAAAATATTTGTCTCATGTGTTCTACTGACATGTTATTTCTTCCCTGTTTTCTAGTTTGGCTCTCTGGAGTTCATCCAAAGCTTCTGACACAAAAAGTACAACTGGCAGCAGTTCTCCAACCCCTAGGGCAGCCCTGGGGATTTAACACCCATCCACCCTCCCAACTGGGTGCCAGCTGAGTCCCAGCAATGTATTTTAATTGAGAGCAATTACTCCACTAATAGAGGAATGCCAGAGAATGCATTTTTCCATTGAAAAAAAATTCCTAATAAACAGCCACCATCACACAGGTGTTAAAACCATTAACCCCCACAGCTGAGAGAGATGAAAGCAAACTTTTGGAGAAGGCAGTTTTTGCAGAGCTGCGTTAACGTCCTCCCACAAAGGTCAGTGCAGCTCAGCCCGGAACCTCCCGGAGCCTGCTGAGAAACCCTTCACATCTGCCCAGCCTGGGTGCAATCTCAGTGTAACACACAGGTCACCTTCCTAAGCTTCTCTACCTTCTCTACATTTAAATTAATTGTATCATTTTATTTATGTTTCCAACTTACTGTGGTGTATTAGCATATTAAAATTAACTCTGCTGGCTGTAATCACTTTACCTTAACAAAACAACTTACCAAGGCAAATTTGATAAAATTATAGTACCCCCTTGTGGTGTTACCTTCATGCCCCAATAGAACATCTTTCAATATTATATTTTTTTAAAATCCTTTTCTATCAAGCTCAGTGGAGAACTAACTAGCCTTTTCTAGGATCCATCAGGAGCAAAGGGAAGCAAAGGGACTATCACTGGAATCCAAGAATGGATGAGCTAGAACACCACTTTTCCATGAGCCAAGGGAGTAATCTGTACTAAAAACTGACTCATTTTACATCAACAAACACAGCCTATGACACTTTGATATGAAAACATCACTTGGGCAATTGCCTCCCTGATGTAAAAAAAACCAGTAAAGAATGATTTCCATTAAAAACCACCAAGCTCAACACCCAGAACACAATCAGCCCAATCAGCTTACCAGTTAAAAAGAAATTTGAGAGTTCACCAGTGATTATACCCCAAAGAATCACCCCCCCCAAACTGTACACACAAACCTCAGAGGCACCTCCTTATAGATCCTGAATATCCCGTACCATTGCACCACGGGTTCCAGCACTATGAAAACTCCTGTGCGACAGGTTTAGTACCCAGGAGTTCAGGTGCCCTCCAGAACCTGAAAATATGGGAACGTGGGAGCATCCAAGAGCCTGCTCAGTGGAATTTCACAATCAGGGAACCTTGCAGGGACAGCCTGGACACAATTCACAGCTATTTTAAACTCATCATCTACCAAGCTCAACCTGTGACCTTCCATCACGACGTTAAAAAGTTACTGTCTCCTGTTCATGACAAATGGAGCTTTGCAGACACAACGTTCCCAATATTTGGCTGCAGTCTAAGAATGGAAAAGAGAGAAAGTCTGGCAGAAATACACCTAAGGAGATTTTATTCAGGGAAGAGAGGACCTCCTGCTTCACACACACAAGCCATTAAGAATTTTACAACCAAATCATATGGAGCTGCATGTACAGAACGTGTTCCTTCTCCCTTCCAGCAGCCCTGCCTGATAAAGGAGCCTGGCTCCAGGCTGGATGTGTTTCCTTCTGCTTCAGGACTCAACTCTGCCTTTCTTTTTCCTACTGCCTTTCTGAAATTCCATGGAAAGCCATTGTTGTTAAACAGCAGTAAGTGTTACTCTCCCAGCAGTGTACACTAACAATAATTCAGCCCTGTGTCAAGGGAGGCTGTGAGTTCCTAGCTGAATTTATTTGAAAAATAAAGTTTGTTCTTTTTCTCCGAGATCTTTCCTTAAGCCAGCATGGAACTCTTGTAAAAGAAAAGTGCCTCTAAGTACCAACTACCCAAGGAACAGCCTTTTTATTTTATTTTTTTATTCGTTGCTCACCATGACAACATAATAAATGAGCCCTGAGAGACTTGCAGTGCTTAACTATTTAAAATTGTGTATTTTATCTTTCACTGTAGGCTTCCAGACATAACATCCATGATCTATTTTTCAAACCCTCTTCAGTGTCTCTGAGTGAAAGGCGCCAATTTTCACCTGCAATACGCAATGATCAGAAGCACACCTTGAGCAGGGACTCTGGTAACACTTTACAGAACTACTCTTACAGTATTTTTGTGATCTATTAATAATTACTCGCTCCTGTAAAAGAAAGGCAACAAGGCAACAGTTTCACCATCTGCTTTTTCCATTTTTGTTTGGAATTCTGCTGGACGGCTCTGTATTCTTTCATACATGACTAATAGGAAAGATACAAGACTAATAGGAAACACAACTGCAACTTCACTTAGGGTTGGTTTCAGTTAACAGATGGGCTTTAAACTATCCAACATAAAAGCATTCATTTCAGAAAAACTGACCCCAAAACTGCTTCATAAAATGAAGTATTTCCATTTTTTTTTCCCCTCAAAGCTTTAGGATCTCTCATGACACTACAGTATAAGAGGCCCCTGGGTTAAAAAAAAAAATAGCGCACACACACTTACAATTTCTGACCTTAAATATCAGAGACTAAAGGTTTTGCAATAAAAGTATCAGCAGTAACACACACAGCTCTACAAAAAGCCTCCAAGACCACAGCTTTCCTTGCTAAATTTCAAGAGTCAACATAAAATTACAGCAAAGAGATCTCCAAAATCCCGTTTTTTGGTCAAGCGAAGCTCTGGTTTTCCACCAGCCATACAGCAGCTGTGGTGAGACTTGGGGCTGTTGCAGCAGTGCTTCCCTCTGGATAAGTAACTCCTACGAGGCAGTCACGGATGGACACTGTCCAGAACCGCTCAGTCACAAGGACTGGGGGGCAACAGCACAAGTCCTACTTCCAAACCCCTGGATGTAAAGCACAGCAAGTGGAAAACTGCTCATCCCACACACACCCGGGACAGCTGAAGAGCATTTACCCAAGATCAAGATCCCTGGATGTGCCCGAGGCCAGGCTGGAAAGGGCTTGGAGCAACCTGCGGTAGTGGACGGTGTCCCTGCCCAGTGTGGTGGCAACTTCAATCCGAACCCGGCTAAACAGCGGAGCTTTCCCGGCCTCCCGCTTCCACAGGCTCTGGCTCCAGCCCAACCCACACCACAGCATTGGCAGCAGCTTCACGCGGGTTTACATTTACTTGTAAAGATGTTCAAAATTATACTGAAAAGTATTTTTTTGCAACTTGTTTCTCCTACTTCTGTCCCAAAGGTGCCAGGGCACCCGCCCCGGCCGCTGAGAGCGAGGGGGCTTCCCAGAACTTCCAGGCAGAGCCCATAGGTGGCGGCGTTTTCGTATGGAAAAACCAGAATTCCCTTTATTTTAACAGTCACGGCACAGTCCGATTCTGAGCCCGCAGGTGACGGGCAAAGACACCGATTCTCCCCATCAGCTCCTCTCCCCAGCCGCGGCTGGGCAGTGCCCACACAAGCAGCAGCATTTCCCTCTGGACAAGAAGCCAAACTTTCGTCCCCGCTGCTGTTAAGGAGCAGCATCCCAGAAGTCACCAAAGCACAAGTTTAGAAACAGAGGAAGCAAGTGAAGCTTTCCAAATTGCACTGTACCCCATGAAAATGGCTCTTCGTTTTGAATATTTTTATTACTTCCTAACCAGAATTCTCTGAGTTTTGCAGAGAGGTATAGAATCACTCAAAAAAATAAAAAAAGAACACCACACCAAACAAAACTCCCCAAACCCTGTAGTTTAAAAAAAAAGCTGTTAAAATTTCATAGAAGAATTAACAATGGAGAAAAGTTAGCGAATAAGACCAAGTAGAAAGTAAGTTCCTGTGTTTCCAGCAGTGGTTTTGCCAGATGCATCATCACATCTGCATGTGAGCAATTTTTCATTATTTATAAATGCGTTACAGGAACACGGCCAAGCTACAAACCAAGGAGTCCAACACACATTAAAAAAAAAAAAAAAATACCAGGGAATGTGTCTTGGTTATAGAACAAAAGAATTCATTTTATCACTTGGCTTTAGCACTGGAGAAAATGGCTCCTGGTGCGCTGAACCCCGTGATGAATGTGCCCCCTCCAGATCTTTATTGCCCCTGTAAATCACCGCACTGACAGCACTTAATAAGAAAGCTTTGGAGTGGGTTTGAAGTTTTGCTTTGTACAAATAAAATCTCATATTAAAGAATTTGCTAGTCCTCAAGGTGTGGAAAAATAAGTATGACTAGAACCTGTTGTGCTTGCCTTTTTTAACTGTTTGTTTCCACTATTTTTTTAAAATCATTTTTTAGCAAAGGGACCAGAATAACATAAGGAAAATTATCTGTATTAAAATAAAAAATTAGAGTTAGGACTTAGTTATTAAACCCCCATATTTCTGATGTTTTATACCCTGTGATGTCTGGAGAGGGCAACAAAATCAGAGGCATAGAATATAAAACATTAAATATCTTCCATGGTGTGATACGACATGCTGACAATACTCCTGGTTTTTAACTACAGAAAGTGAGGATTCGATGTCCACAGTTATCGGTCAAAATTCCACTCTCTGAGAGAGGGCAGGATTATCTGAGTCACCTGCTACCCCCCAGGTGGGAACAAAAGGGTTTAAATCCCTTGGCAGCAACTGCAACAATATTCACAGATGTGGTCAGTAATGACTTCTACATATACATATATACACACATATACACACAGAGCTTTGGTCAAGCACCCTATAGGAAAACAGAGAAATAAACTACCACAACACAAATACTTAAAGTTCATATCAGAAAGCGAATAGACTCGTTTATACATACAGATTTAATTGTTTGCTTTAGAGATGACATTCTAGAACAGATATTTGAGGGGGAAAATGGCTATTTGGAAGCGTTCAGAAGCAAAGTGCAGCTTGGCTCAGGCCATCACGTACTGATAGACAGTGTCAGCACATCACTGAACTACACTTTAACCAAAATAAATCACAATTCATGTGGTGGTGGCTTTCTGTTCTGCTTCCATGGCTTGCATTATCCTTGCTCAATTCCAGGCAGCATCATTCCTTCTAAACCAGTTTATGACACACCCTGGCCGAGGAAATCTTAACAGGAAACTACAGTTATTTGGACAAAGCTAAATGTATTTATAGGGAAATAAATGTATTTCCTGTTCAAACTGGGAGCACAAAGGTATTATGTGACAGACTATCAACAGGTCTGGAGGAAGTCCAGCTTCTCCTGATGGATTAAACACATTTGAGAAGGTACCTCAAGAAAATACACGCTAGTGGGCATGGTCTGGAAGAGTAGGAAAAATAAAGGAAGGTTTTTCCCTAAAAACAAACCCAACCAGTATTAAAGCATCACATCAGTAAGAGTCCTTTAGGAGTAGGATCCAAAGTATCAGGTATCAATATTTCCCAGCTGCATGGATCTTTCCATGCATCTTTTTCTACCTCTCATCACTGGAAAGAACATCTGCAAAGGTACCAGAAAGAGTAACCTGGCACTTGGGGCGAGTGTGCGACCCCAAACCGAGCAAAAGGAAGAGGATCGGGGCAAAAGGGGGAGAATCAGGGCACACGTGGATTTGGAAGGAAGTTCCAGGTTCATCATGTTCACCCCCAGGGACCCCCTGAGCTGGACACAGACCCAGCACAGCCCCCTCCCCTTCCATGGACGTTCCCCTGCTGCCCACTCCCCCTACAGCTCACCGGGGCAACAGCTAGAGCCTCCTTTAACATTTATAATCATTACTTTGATTTTTAAACTACTTTATGATGGTTTAGTCTTACTTTCCAAACCAGAAACCATTCTTACACCTCTGAGAACTTTTGTGTGTAACTTTTGGGGGTTGTGTGTGGGTTGGATTGGGTTTTTCTCAACAAAATAAAAGCCCAACAAATACTGCAGGAATCACCTGTTCCATTTAAAGAGCAGATCCCAGGTCCCTTCCTCCTTCCATCCCCACTCCAGGTGAGGTGCCAGTGCTCAGGGACAGTCCCAGCTCAGCACTCCAGAGCAGGATCCCCTCTCAGTGAGGATGTTTGCCACTCCACAGCTCAACCACCTCATTAGCTGCTTTTTATTGAGCACCAACACTCATTACTTCTCAATTCTCTGATTAAGCACCACACTGCCGGCATCCCCAGCCTGCATCTGCCACCTGATTAGCTCAATAATTCTGATAATCGCAGACCCAGAGAGCTGGGAAGGGAAGGAACTGCAATCCCTGGGAGCTGGCTCGATTTACCCCTTTGTATACAACATCAATACCCCAAACTCCCAGCAACACTGTCCAGAGAATCCAACTTCAAACGCGCCAAGTTCGAGAATAATTTCAATAAAAAGCCACAGCAGGTCATTAAAATGCCCCTTAATTGTGTCTGCATCGCACTCCGTGCTGCTCCCACCCCGTCTGGCACCCTCCAGAGGTTTAAAGCTGCTCGGGGAGCTGGAGGAGCCCCGGCAGCCCCGCCGTGGCTCTGTCACAGCCGGGGACAGTGGCAAAGGCCAGCACAGCCCCCTGGCCCTCTGCCCCCAGTCCATCTCCCCGCTGTCCCCCGTCACTGCCTGACATGATTTAACAACTGTAATTCCTTATTTAACGATGTCAAAGGTTTTTAGGAAATTGACTGTATTTCACCAACGATATATTTCTTCTCGATGACAGAGTGGTTAAAATGATTTTTAAACCAAGACAGCAAAATAAAGCAGTAATAAAATCAATAAAAGGTGCTTAAAACATTCCTTCTATTAGGTAATGGCATTTAAAATATCCGTAGCTTGTAATGGCACTTAGGATATGCCCGAAAATCAATGAGCTAAATTACTTATTGAACTAGTTAATTTGAACATTGAGTTTTATATGTATATTGATAAAACAAGCGACAAAAACCCTGGGTGTGTTCGAATTCCACGGTCAGATATCTCCCTCTGCCGGGAAAAAAACTCTTAAAACTCCACCAGAGACTTTTTTTCCCCCCTTTTTTTTTTTTTTTGAAGCAGGAACACTAAAGGATGTAACAACTGAAAACTCCACCAGAGGTCTCAGACTCTGCAGGGTTTGTAAATTATTGTTGGTTTTGCCAAAATCTTTGAAGTTTTACGATGCCGAATAGCAACACAAAACCTTCAATTGCACCCAAAATACCATTTGGTATTTTGAAATAGCAAAATATTGCCACTATATCCAGAAATATACAAAACCATGTGGGAAAAGTGTAGAAAATAAGCGGATACCGTAGTGCTTTAAAAACTGTGAGATCACCCTCAACAACTTTGGTATTTTTCATGTTAGTAACTCCTCCATGTAGACTCTGAAGTAATAGCCTCAGGTAATACTTTTGTTTTGCTAGAAATAAAGTGGGAAAGACAAGTTCTGTGTCAGCTTCTGCTCCTGAGGCGCAAAAACCCTTCTCCAAAGCCTCACCTGAGCCCGCTTCTCTTTCACACGGTGCAAAAACCTCTACAAAATCTGAGAGGCTAAAGGGCATTGGCTTTACCTGACACGGTCCCTGGGAAGAAACCAAACACTAATAAAGATTTCTACCTATTTTCGTGGACTTTTATCGCTGCGGTAGCGGAATCCCTGCCGTCCCCGGAGGCTCTTTCCCGGGCCGGGTCGCAGGGACAGCCCCGGCGCACCTGTGAGGGGGAAGATTAAACCCGGTGTTGGCACTTCCACTCCGTCCCAGGGCTTCCCTGCGCTCCCACCCCAGGCGGGACGGCAGGGCCGGGAGTGCGGCCCGAGGGATTCCTCACTCTGGGAGAGGGCACGGAGATCCCTGACCCGCGGAAAGGCGAACGGCAGCCTCATCCTGCACGGGAGCCGCCGCGGGGGCCGGCACGGCCCAGAAGCACCCTCCCGGGAGGGCTGGGAACACTCAGAGGAGGGATGGGGGCAAAATGAGGGGAAACGATGGGGGAAAGAGGAGGGGAAAAGGGGAGGGGGAAAAGAAGCGTTAAAAAAAGCAGGGGGAGAAAAAGGGGGGGGGGGGGGGGAAGAGGGGAAAGGGGAGGAAAAAAGGAAAGAAAGAGGGGAAAGGGGGGCAAGAGGAGGAAAAAAGGGGAGAAGGAGGGGGAAAGCGAGGAAAGGCACAGAAAAAGAGGGGGAAAGGAGGGGGGGAAAGCGGAGGGAAAGGGGAGGGAACCGCAGCTGGGGACGGCCCCTTCCCGCCCTTTCCCCGCCTCGGGGCGGAGCAACGCCGCAGCCCCAAGATGGCGGCGGCACCTTCCCAAGATGGCGGCGGCACCTTCCCAAGATGGCGGCGGCACCTTCCCAAGATGGCGGCGGCACCTTCCCAAGATGGCGGCGGCACCTTCCCAAGATGGCGGCGGCACCTTCCCAAGATGGTGGCGGCACCTTCCCAAGATGGCGGCGGCACCTTCCCAAGATGGCGGCGGCACCTTCCCAAGATGGCGGCGGCACCGTCCCAAGATGGCGGCGGCACCTTCCCAAGATGGCGGCGGCACCTTCCCAAGATGGCGATGGTACCTTCCCAAGATGGCGATGGTACCTTCCCAAGATGGCGATGGTACCTTCCCAAGATGGCGATGGTACCTTCCCAAGATGGCGAGCGCACCTTCTCAAGATGGCGAGCGCACCTTCCCAAGATGGCGGCGCTTCCCAAGATGGCGAGGTCGGCGAGGCACTTCGATGCGGCGCACCTCGCACTTCCCAAGATGGCGCGCACCTTCCCGATGCGGCGCTTCCCGATGCCCCGCCCGCCGCCGCCCGGCGGTGCACGCCGGTCGCTCGGGCGGGCTGAGGGCCGGCCGGTCGGGCCTGGTGCGGGCGCGGGCGGTCGGAGCGAGCGGGGCCGGGCCGGGCCGGGCCGGGCAGGGCAGGCGGGCGCCATGCCGGAGCTGGCCGTGGACAGGGTGGTCGTGCACCCGCTGGTGCTGCTCAGCGTCGTCGATCACTTCAACAGGTGCGGCCGGGCGGGAGCGGCGCCGCGGCGCTGAGTCACGGCCGGGCCGGGAGCGGGGCCGGGCCGGGAGCGGGCCCTGAAGGAGCCCGGGGCTGGAGGGGACCCGGCGGAGCGGGAGGGCCCCGGGGCCGGGAGGGGACCCTGTCCTCCGGCACCCTGGGTAATTTGGGCCTAATTCCGCTCCCTCCCGCCGGTGCGGAGCGGTTTTAGAGTCAGAAATAAAGCCCTAAATCTCAGGAGGTGCCCGAGCCCACGGTGGGTGACAGTGGGATCGGTCGCTGCTCGCAGGCGGTGTCGGGGTCGCATCCCCGGCCTCCCCGGGACAGGCTTTGGTTCCGAGGGCTCCGGGACGCCCTTTCGTGGCTGCGAACACGAGCAGTGATGATATAACACAGTCACTGCCCCTCTTCCACCCCCGCTGTGTCACCCCGCCACGAGAGGGGGGTCCCTGCTCCCTCCCTCCCGTCTGCGAAAGGGACTGACAGTCGTTTTTCCTTTTAGAATAGGAAAAGTGGGAAATCAGAAGCGAGTGGTCGGAGTGCTGCTGGGCTCCTGGCAAAAGAAGATCCTGGATGTGTCCAACAGTTTTGCAGGTGAGTTCGGGTGTCCTGCCCTTCTCCAAACCCACTGAATTATTTAGTGGATGGATTGTGTTGGGGTTTTGGAAGGCACCCTGATCCATCCATGTACAAATCACCCCATATCCAACAACAAATGCAAACTGCTGTCGACACCCCCAAGTAAACCTCACTCTCCTTTACCAGCCAAAAATACCCAAGCCAGAGCATTTCAATAAACATTTTAATTCAGGAAGTTGGATTCTTAAACACTGGTGTTTTGTTTTATTCCCAGTACCTTTTGATGAGGATGACAAGGATGATACTGTGTGGTTCCTGGACCATGACTATCTGGAGAACATGTATGGAATGTTTAAGAAGGTCAATGGTGAGTTGAGATCTTCTGACAGTCAGGGGTACATTCCCAAAAACTTTCAGGGCTGTGGAAAAGGGAATTTCTATTAATCACAGAATCCTTAAGGTTGGAAAAAACCTGTAAGATCATGGAGTCCAACCATCAACCAGTACCACCAGCATGTTGTCCACTAACCGTGTCCCACATCCACGCGGTTTTGAACACTTCAGGGATGGGACTTGCATCTCGAGATGTCAGAGGTGCAGGCTGTCAGACCCTGAGAGCAACACAATTAACAGAAGCCATTAAATAAGCAGTGAAGGGACCAGCAGGAAGGTTGTGGGTCAGTAACGGTGACGAGTGAGCGTGGTCACTGCTCAAGCCATGGCCTTGTAATCCATTTCCCTCTCCTCCACATGGATCAGACTCTCACCCTTGATGTGCCTACCCAGTCTCTGCTCTGGTCTCTCTGCTGGGGCCTCCCCACAGTTCTGATTCCAGATCCTTTCTGCTTTTGCTCAGCCAGAGAAAGAATCGTGGGGTGGTACCACACGGGCCCGAAGCTGCACAAGAATGACATCGCCATCAATGAACTGATGAAGAGATACTGCCCCAACTCTGTAAGTTTGGCCTTTGGGGTTGTTCTTCTCTCTCTTTCCCTGAAAGGGGCATGTGGGAAGCCTTGTCCCCCACCTTTTTTGTTGGTGACACAGCATGGTGGCTGTAAAGTGATTGAGGAACTGGGATCAGGAGTTCTCTGAATCATTGTCTCAGTGCCTGCGGTTACCCCTCTGAGCAGCCTCATGCTGGTGCTGAGGAGGGAAGAGCTGGCTCGGGTATTTCTTCCTACTCTTTGACCAAAATCCAGTTTCCTGCATGTTTTCTTTCTTCCCGAGGTGCTGGTGATCATTGACGTGAAGCCGAAGGACCTGGGGCTGCCCACAGAAGCCTACATCTCAGTGGAGGAGGTCCATGATGTGAGTGTTGACCGTGTGAAGTGTCACAGTCACGGCTGGGAGCACTCAGAAGCTGTCACTGGCTGCAGGTGCTCCCAGGTGTGCCCCGTCATTGTGGGCCTGCCCTGAGCAGCTCACACCTCACTGAGCCCCATGCAGACAAACACCCAGCAGTGAGTCACTGTAATTGTTGCACTTCAATTATGGATGTGTATGAAATATTGGATCTTTTTGCCTTTCTGAGGCCTTCACTACAGAGCAAGAGCTGCTCTCCCAAAATGCAACGAGGCTGGATCAGGGAAGAGAGAAATAATTGTGATATTTAGTGAGAATTTCCATTGCTCCCCGCTGGGTACACACCAGCAAAATGCAGAAATGGGAAGTTACCCAGAGCAGGAGAGATTGCTGGGGCAGTCGGTGATACGGTGATCAAATCAAGGACATCCCAACTAGAGCTGTTCCTCTCACATCCCTTGTGGCCTGTGTAGGGCTGCTTTTCTGGTTTCATCGGTGCAATCCCTCATGCCCTGGCTAAAATCCCGTTTGTGTGTCCCTTCAGGATGGCACCCCGACCTCCAAGACTTTTGAGCACGTGACGAGCGAGATTGGCGCGGAGGAGGCCGAGGAAGTGGGTGTGGAGCATCTGCTGAGGTGAGGGGGGAGCTGTCCCGGGCCCTGCCCACGCTCCCAGCGGCATTCCCGGTGCCGTTCCCGGTGCCACTGCACGAGGAGCGCGTTGAGCACATGGCATAAATCCCGGGAGCACTGGATCCCATCATCCCTCGGCCGTGCTCACATGGCTCTAAGCTGGAAAGGTCCCAAGGGACGGTGCCCAGCAGGGTGAGGTTCTGATCCCAGTTCTCTCTGCATTTCAGGGACATCAAGGACACCACGGTGGGCACTCTGTCCCAGCGGATCACAAACCAAGTCCATGGCTTGAAGGGACTGAACTCCAAGCTTCTGGACATCAGGAGCTACCTAGAGAAAGTAGCCCTGGGCAAACTCCCCATCAACCACCAGATCATCTACCACCTCCAGGACGTCTTCAACCTGCTCCCAGATGTGAACCTGCAGGAGTTTGTCAAGGCCTTTTACCTGAAGACCAACGACCAGATGGTGGTGGTGTACCTGGCCTCGCTCATCCGCTCCGTTGTGGCCCTGCACAACCTCATCAACAACAAGATTGCCAACAGGGACGCAGAGAAGAAGGAAGGACAGGAAAAAGAAGAAAGTAAAAAGGAGAGGAAAGATGAGAAGGAGAAGGACAAAGAGAAGAGTGATGGCAAGAAAGAAGAGAAAAAGGAGAAAAAGTAAAAGGTGTAGTTTTTTTATTTGTAAATTAAAAATCTTGTAAACTAAATCCCTGGTGCTGGGGTCTTGTATGTTGTGCTCAGCACTGCTCTTCCTCACCCAGGCAGGGTTGGGGGAGCCATGCAGAGGCTTTTGATTTGATTATACTTTAATACAGCACTTTTCCTTCCCCCAGTGTGTCTTGGCGGGTGTTGAGGCCTCAGCTCACACACACTCTGCTCTTGGTGCGTGTATTCCCATTTTCCAGGGCTAATCTATTGCCATCAGCCACTTTCGTGCACCGCAGCCATCCCTGTGTTTAACTGGCCCTGTGCCCCAGCCCCTAGCGGTGTGGCACAGCTGGGATGTTGTCACTGCTGTCACAGCTCTGTGCCAGCAAGGCCCCAGCCCCTCCCTGGGGACAGCACTGGTGGCCCTGTCACCCCTGGTCGGGGCCAAGCAGCTCTCAGGGCGGCAGGAGGCTGTGAGCCCGGGGAAGCACTGGGACCATCACCGCTGACACAGAGCGGGCAGGGACAAAATCCACAGGATTTGTGATCCCAGTGCTGAGCTCCAGCTGCTGTCATGGTCCTGGAGCCTGAGCACTGCACAGACCCCACCCTGGGAGCCATACCCGGGCCCAGGGGAAATGCTGCGCCAGGACAGGCAGAGACCTGGGACTCGCAAGGATCCAGGACACAGGCACACCTCGGCAGCTGCTTTGTCGTTTATTGCACAGGAAGCCTCGCGGGGCAGGCAGGGCCGTGCGGACCCGGCCGCTTCCCAGCCCGGAGCCGTTGCAGGGTCCCGTCTGCACAGGCCCCCGGACACACGGACATGCCAGGCCTGTTGCCCGCACACACAGGGAAGGGCAGGAGCGACATCCAGGTGATGTTGCCCTCTCCGCAGCCCGGCCGGCAGCAGAGGGAACACTGAAGTGTGGGCAGGACCCAGGATCTGAGCGAAGGCCGGCAGGGCCCCGGCAGTGCCCCGAGCCCCCGGGGCTGCTGTGGAGCACCAGCTCCGAGCAGAAACCACATCACTTAAATACAGCTGCCCAGGGGCCACAGGCTGCAAATCAGGACACGCTCAGCCAGGCTCTGGCTCCAGCGGCTGCGGGTCTCGCTGGGGAAGGGGCTGTCCTGGCGCTCAGACGGTGCACAAGAGCCCTTCAGAAGCATCATCTTGGGGGTCCTTGTCATTGTTGCTGGATGCTGGGTGCAGGATGGGGCCCAGAAATCAGTCAGAGCCATTTTCCCCCTCACCTGCCACTACCAAAATGCCATCAAAAGGCAGAAAACAGGAGGGGGAAGAGCCTCTACCAAACACCTGTGTCTGTGAGGGGGGCCGAGAAGCCCCAGTGCCCCTGTGCTGCCCCCCAGCCCCTCTGCGCCAGCCCTCGCGAGCCAAGCCCTTGTGTCCTCCTCTCCGTCACACCTCAGATTTCCTTAGGGAGGGAAGCAAAGCCCCATTCCCCCAGGGCCGTGTCAGTGCAGGCCTCGCCTGGGAGCAAGAGCCACAGTGTCCATAGGGGCCTGTGCACATCCCAGAGAGGGCCCTGGGCACCGGCCGGCAGCACTCTGGGAATGCCCCACAGCTCCATCACTCCTGTCCAAACCCTTCCGTCTCCTCGATGGCGTAAAGCAGCTTCTCCTTCAGCTGTTCGTAGCTCTTGTAGGGAGGGAGATCCAGGCGGTTGAAGCTGGGGAGAGAGCGGAGGCTGAGACACGGCCAGGAACAGCACTCCCATCCCACGGGATGGAGAGCCCCGTGCAGCCCCGCAGCGTTCCCTGTGCCCTCACGCACTCCGGCCAGGCCGAGGGGCAGTGACTTACCACGTGTGGCTCCGTGGCAGCCACGTCTCTTTGCCAACTTTATCGATGCAGAATTTCTGGGGCCCGTTGCTGCCTGTTAATGACGAGCACAGCAAAGCTCATTACACGACCAGGAGCTGAAAAAGAAACCCCTCCCACACACACTGAGATCCACCGTCATGGGCTTACAATCCCAGGGACACGGGGTAAATCCACGGAAACAATCTCTGCCTGTTTGCAGAGAGGATGTTCAAAAAACAAAGGAGAAAGCAAAATGCAGGTTCACAGCACCAAGGGGCAAGAGCACCATCTCTGAGCATGATGGTTCCATAGCCAGTGCTAAAACTTATTGATCTGTGAACCCTCAGGATTGTGCGAGTCCATCCAAGAGTTTTAAAGGACCTGGCACAGGAAGTCTGAGTCACTGGCTTTTTAACAGATTGGGAATGCTGGAGAGGTTCCAGGGGGCGGAAAAAGCTAATATGCCAGCAAGAACAACTGAGGGGGTTAAGCAAGCTGGTTGGCTTGACACGAATACCAGGAAAGTCAGGGAAAGGCTGGTGCAGGCCCCAAAAAGCAGCAAATTAAAGGATGAGTGGAACCACACTGTGGTTTTCTGAAAAAGAGGCTTTGTCACACAAGAATCAAAATTCAATCAGAAATCCAATCTCATTCAGACTGAGATCACAAACCAGCCCGACAAAGTTAACCCTGGCAGGGCGGTCATGGCCAAAGAACGTGTCTGGAAATGGCACAATACCAGATGGGACCCCTGTGCTCAGACCTCGCAGCTGCTTTCCTGCTCACGTGCTGCGTGTGCTCTGTGTGGGGACAGGGACAGGAAGGTGCCACCCCCAGTGGCTCCCCAGGACACACCGATGAGCTCAGCAAAGCCCCCGACAGGCAGGCGGCAGGTTCCCGTCACGAACTGCAGCAGCCGGATCCTCTTCTCGTTGTCCATCTCCTTAACCACCTGCAGCAGGAATGCAGCAGGTGAATGGGATCCTGGTCCCATCCCACAGGATGGCTCCTGCCACCCCACGCCCTCAGCTGGGCTCAGACTGACCTGCCAGAACCACTGGATCTGTTTGCTGTTCTTGGTGTAGTGCCTGTAGATGGTATTTTTCTGCCAGTCGTTCATGTCGATCTCCTGCATCCCGCACAGCATCAGCTGGGGACAGGGGAACACTCAGCAGGAGACAGACGGGGCCCTGCACCCGCACTCCGAGCACCAACTCCTCCAGTGCCAGCCTTCAGCTGGCCCAGGCACCAGCACTGAGGCATCTGGGATGAATTCCTCCCATCCAACAAGATGTTCTCTTGCCAATGGACCCAGTGAGCCACCCGCAGAGCAAACACCCGGGGCCGTACCCTTGTCAGCAGAGCCGATGGGCACAGAGCATGAGCAGGGTCACCATGTGCCACTTCACATCCACGTCCCCACCCCAGGTGCCAGCTCACCTCCAGCTCCTTCTCGTCGAAGTAGCGCAGCCACTCGAGTGGCACCACCTCGTTGAAGCCGTCCAGGAATGCCTTGGTCTGTTCCTCCACGCCCCGTGTGAACCTCCAGTCCGTCAGCAGCCTGGGGAGGCAGACGGGGTCGGCACAGAGCCAGCACCGCTGGCCCGGCACGGGGAAGCCCCAGGATCCCTCCCACAAGCAGGGAGGGCCCCGGGAGTGTGGGGAAGGGGAGAGGGGCTCCCTCAAAGCACCAGGGCTCCCCTCAGTTCCCACTGGTGGATTTCTGTCTCTGCCCCCAAACCCATGAGCAGCATTCAGCCCCAAGCATAGCACAGCGGCCTTAGGAGCTCCAGGGGTACAAAGCAAGTCCCCTGGCTGGAGCTGAGCTGGCCCTGGCAGCCCCCAGGCAGGCAGGGGTAACAGCCATGGGATGGGAGAGCAGCCTCAGCCTTTCTCCCCTCTCCTTTTTCCTGAAAGTACTGGCAACTGCCCAGCCCGCAGCAATCCAGACTGCAGCAGAGCTCGGCCAGCCACGCCAGCCCGGGCTTGTCACAGGCCACGTAGCCCAGGGAAGCGGCCACGTCCCAAGCCCCACGGTCCCACCCCTGCAGCCGCTGGGGGCGGGTGCCTGACAGGACCCTTGGGACAGCCACTCACATGATGTACTCCTCCTTGTTCTCCTCCGTCACACGGATGCTCTCACCACCCTCCTTCAGCTCGTGGGTGGTCACCTTGCCCAGGATCTCCATGTCCTGGATGAAGTACAGCTCCAGGCCGCACTCCTCCAGGCTGTTCTCCCTGTGGGGGACACTGGGATGTGATTCCTGATGGAGGCACCCAGCAGCAGTGAGGGGCTGCGGGGAGAGCTCTGCCCGCCCGCAGTGCGACCGGAGCAGGTGGAGGAGGAGCGCAGGGCACTCACTTGGTCCAGACAATGGAGTTGTAGAACTCGGGGTCGATGGACTCCAGGTCCTTGAGCGTCGGGCGCTTGTTCAGCATCCGTTTGTAGAAGGGCAGCGTGAAGCCGGTATCGATGAACTTCCCGTGGTACAGAGCCTGTGGCGGGGAGGGGACACCAGGTCATGGGGGACCCCAGGACGCAGCCCTGGGGCGAGAAAACGCTCCACCCTGGGGCACTGATGGGGCAGAAGGAACTCATTGCCAGGTCCCTGAGCTGTGGCACTTGCTCCTGGCTGGCACACACGGTGGGAAAGGGTGGGCTGCCCCAACAGCACCGCCCAGGGCGGGTGGGCTGCAGCCCCTCTCCCTCCCCACCACAAATTCCACTGCGTCTCCCTCTCCCCTCACAGCTCTATTAAGAGCACTTGTTTAAACAGAGCTGTGCTGTGGCTTCCCTCAATCCCTGGCTTCCAGGAGCCCCGAGGCAAAGGCAGCCAAAAATAATGCAGACGCTTGTCTAGAACAGCCCAGCGGTGAGTAATAGTCTGGGGTTTTATTGGTATCCTGCGAGGCGGGGCAGGGCAGGGCAGGACAGCGGGGCCGGAGCTGCCTCCGCGCACACCCCGCAGGGCTGCGGGCCAGGGACCCTTCCCTGGGCCTGGGGAGCCCTGGCAGCCCCCCTGCCAGCCCGGGGCACATTGGCCTTAAGGAATCCGAGACAAACAGGAGGAGCTGCTCCAGAGCTCGGGCAGCTGGAAAATCTCACACGGCTGGGACTAAAAATAGTCCCTGGAGCTGCAGATCCGACAGCACCTGGGGTGACAGCCAAAGACCTGGAGCCATCCATCCCCGCCACAACTCCTGGGAAACCAGGTCTCCTCTGGCCCCACAGCCATTCCCTGGATTTAAAATGCATCACCCCACAGCACCCCCTTGCAGGGCCATCTCCCATGGACCCACATGTGGGCAAGAAGGGGCTCACGGAAGGCAGCAGTGCCGAGCCCAGCACAGCTGTGGCACATGGAGCTGCCCCTCGCCCTGCTGACCACCCCGTGCCATCCCCCAGGCTCTCACCATGGCGATGAAGCGGCCGATGAAGCGGAAGTAGGTGAGGTGGTCGGGGTTGATGGAGGAGGCGGGGTTGATCTGCAGGCAGTAGTTGTTCTTGCCCGCGTACTCGAAGAGGCAGTACATGGGGTTGAGCACCTCGTGGGACAGGAGGAAGAACCACTCCCTGGACGAGACAAGGGGAACACGGTGACAAGCAGCTCAGGGAGGAGACAGTGTGTGTCCCTGCACCAACCGGGTGCCCACCTCCTCAGGGTGCCAGGCAGGTGTTGGGCACTGGTGTGACTGGGCGAGGGTGTCCCCCTCCCCGAGGTGCCCTGTGGTTTGTGGGGTTTGTGAGATGTTTCTGGAGATGCCAGTTTGCTGCAGGCCCCACTCAGAGCATCAGGAACCCCGTCAGGTGCCACACACTCAGTCCCAGCTGGGCTGTCCCACACATACACACCCCAGCGCACCCAATCCCTCTGCACACGCTGCCCCAGGAGCCCCACGCCAAGCTCGGGACAGCACCATCCTGGCTTTGCTCCCCCGGCCGTGCAGGCAGACAGGAATCCTCGGACGTGGAGGCAGCCCCGGCATCCCGTCCGTGGTTCTACCCTGTGGTAGAACAGCATGACGTAACCTACCATAGGGTAAAACCACTGGCAGGACACAGAGAGAGGTGGAGCAGGAGCAGGAGCCAGGGTAGCAGCCCCACGAAGGGCAGCAGGTGAGCGTGGGGTGGCAGCAGGCAGGGACACACCAACCCCAGCTCCAAGGAGATGTCCCAGGGGAGCCAGAGGGGGCTCACAAGCACACAGGACCCCCTCAAGCCAAGCCACAGCCCATGCCCTGTGGCAACACCATACTGGGGCAGCAGCAGGGCCGCAGCGACCACATCACACCCTGTCTGCCCTGGCATATGCTGACTGTCTGGGAACACCAGGGCCTGTCAGCTGCAGGGAGATGAGGCCACTCAGCCCATCACCCCCACACTGGGGGTAGCAGGGGAGCCCCAGCTGCGTCCCCTGTGCTGTCGCTGCCAGGGACACGCCTGGAAGTGCTTTCAGGGCATTCCACCGCTCCTAAAACCCAGTTTCCCATTTAAACACCCCTGGACTCCTCTGCTCAAGGACTGGGAGTCCTGAGTGCAGCTGCCTCGTGCCTGCACTGCCCACAGGACAAAGGGCACAGGCATGGCACAGCTCAGTGGCCTGGCGCGCCGCACTCACCTGGCAATGCCACCGTAGTCCAGGCCCTCCTCCCCTCGCATGATGATGTACAGCCGGCGCCGCAGGTCGTACGGCTTCATGTTCATGATCTGGGGACAAGCAGGGAAGTGTCACCGCGGCGGGGGCCAGCTCCACTCCTGAGGGCCAGCTCCACTCCTGCCCGGCTCCGTGGCCCCGGCACCTCCCTACCTGCTGGAAGGAGTCCTCGAAGAGCGTCTGCCGGGACACGCTGATCTTCACATGGCTGGGCAGTGCGTTCGACTGCAGGCAGGGCAGAGGCACAGGGCTGTGTGAGGCAGGCACGGCCCTCCTCACCCACACCTGCCCACAGGGCTCAGGGCACCCACGCAGCCACCCACAGCCGTTCTACTCACGTGGCAGAGGAAGCGGAACTGGTGGTACTTCCAGCGAAAGCTCCGGTCATACGCACCTGGGGAGCCGCCGTGCTTGCTCCTGCCAAAGCAGCAGGGCCTCGGTCACACCCCCGGCCCCGAGCAGCCCCCGTCACCAGCCAGGTGGGATGAGGGTCACTGGGTGCAGCTCTCCTCTGTCAGAGCCCACACGAGCCCCCAGACCCGCTGCTCAGGGCTTACCCAGACTCGAAGCCTGGGCGCGGGTCCTTGAAGGTGGTGGTGCGGGTGTTGTGGTCCACGAAGTACCGCACACTCTCGTTCGTGTACTTCATCTCCCAGCCCGGCGGCAGCGGCGGCTCCTGGATCATCCTGCTGGCAAGGAACGGCTCACCAGACAGGCCCTTCGGGCAGTCCCCCCTGAACTACAGCTCCGTGCCAGGCAAAAGGAAGGATCCATGGCATGGGACTGGCGAGCGACTGCACGCACCCTGCGAGAGGAGCCCTGCCTGGGCAGCACTCCGGCCACAGCCACGGCACTGTCAGAGCTTCACTCTCCATCTGTGGGACGCATGGCCTCAGTGCAGGCCAGCAAAAGGTCCTCAGCCAGGGCAGGTCCCTGGAGAACAGCACCTTCCCAAACCCTGCTCCCCCCACGGCCGCCTACCCCTGCGTGCGAGGGTCTTCCCACTGCGTGGTCCGGGTGTTGTGGTTCACGTAATACACTCGGCCATTGTCCTGTCTCTTCTCTAGGAGAAAAGGGAGAGGAAGCATCAGCTGGAGTCCTGGGAACAGCAGCTCACAGAAGTTTGTCAGCTCCCCCATTCCACCTCCCTGGCTCCTTTGGAAAAGGCAGGATAAACCCCACATTCTTTCCACGTGCCCGAGCTGCCTCAGCCCAGCAGTGCCAGCATGCGGGAGGTGCCAGGGCAAGGCCAGCGCTGCCAATGCGCTGCCAGGCCAGCACGGGGGCTGTGCACAGCCACACACCCTCGTGGCACACACACCCCCTCCTGGGACACACAGCAACGTCCCTCCCTCCACATGGAGCCACAGGTGCTTTCCGAACTCCCTGCACGGCCTTGCTCCAGTGCACATGTGTGTGAACACACAGGGTCCTCCTTGTGCTGCACACAGGCACAAAACAGCCCCACCACACACACCAGCCACCCCTACACACACCCCTGCCTCCCCAGCACCGTGTGTGCCCCGCACCTCCTCCTCGTCCTCTGTGTGCTGCATCACTCCCACATGCTCAGCCCTGCACCACGCAGGCAGCGACACCTTGTCACCTCCCTGTCACCCTTCTGGCCAGTGCCAGCCCCTCGCTCCATCTCACTCCTGGAATGTGGGCAGCAGCCCCCAAATGATGGCCAGGACTGCATCCACCCCAGGGATCCCATCCATCCTGGGGACCCCCAACCCAGGGGGTGCTCAGCCCCACGCAGAGCTGCGCCTCCTCAGCCTGCCCAGCTGGCACTGGGGACGGGTCCCTTCTCCTTGCTGATGGGAGGCGGGACACCCAGCAAGGGCTCCACCACTGCCCCCATCAAGACACTGCCCCTGTGGACTCCCTGAGCAGCCTGAGCCCCTCTGTCCTGCTCCAAGCTTCCACAATTTTAACCCCTCTCCTGCTCTCCCTGGCACAGCACAGCCCAGCTGCACCCACGAGCGTCCCAGCCTGCCCTCTCCAGGGATGCTTTGGCCATGGAGGGGATCTCTCTGTCCTGCGGGTGACACAGGGACTTTTCAAAATGTCCCGGCACACAATGCTTGGGCCATGTGGGGACCACCAGCCCTGCTCCTGCCGGCTCCCAGCCCTGCTACAGACCCAGGCAGAGCAACCTGGAGGCAGCACGGCAGCAGGACAGATCCCTGCTTGGCAGAGGAGGGGTCTGGGGACAAGCAAGGACTTGGATCCCCAGCATCTTCCCCCATCCAAAGAGCAATCACAGGCACTTCTGCATTCAGCAGCTGAGAGAGGCTGCGAACTCCTCCAGCAAAAAGGGAAAAAGGGGGGGAAAAAAAGTTGAATTTCACATCAGAGATCGTGCTAGTCACAGGCAGAGTCAGCCCCACGTGCAGCCAAGCACAGGGAGTGCTGGCTCCGCGGCCACCCTTCCCAGTATCGCCAGGGATGGGAGCGAGGAAGGCGCTGGCAGCACGGTGCTCCCCGCGGGATGGGCAGGGTCCTGCTGCCGGTGACAGGAGTGTGCCCTGGGGGCCATGCAGGAGCAGGTGAGGCAGCACAGTACTTACCCCAGCCAGGAGGAAGGGGCCCCAGAGGATCATTGTCGGACGGGGCTCCGGAGGACTAGAGACAACAGAGAGAGCAAAAACACGGAATAAACCCCAGAGCCGGGATGGCTGGGAAGAGCAGAACATAGAGGTGAGCCAGCCAGCCCCGCTTCCACTCGCCTCTCCTTGGCCCACAGCTCCCAGGGAACTAAAAAAAACTTGCACACTCAAGGGGGGTTAAAAAAAGAAACGCAAAAAAAAAAAAAAAAAAAAAAAGAAAAAAGAAAGAAGAAAAAAGAAAAAAAAAAGCCCAGAAGCTCAGCCTAAGCAGGGGCTGGGGCAGCCAAGGGGCGGCGGGCAGGGGCAGGGGCAGGGGCTGTGCCGGCCGAGGGCAGCGGGACGGCCCGGAGGGCTCCGGACGTGCGCGGCTGCTCGGCTGCGCCGGCGTCCCCTCCACATACACCTCCAGCCTCCTCCAAGAACCACACACAAGAGGGGAAAAAATATCGCAGGCCTTTCCAATGAAATCATTCCCACAAGCGCTGTCCACGCCCCGCGCTTCCTGGCGGGATGGCGGCCCCCTCCTCCCGGGCAGGGCCGGTGCGGGATGCGCTGCACTGAGCCCGCATTCAGCCCGGGCGGCCCGGCCCCCGCCCCCGCCGCACAAAGCCCCTTTCTCCCGAGCCGGGCTGGCCCAGCACGGGGGGCACGGGCCGCTGTCCCGCGCCGGTGGGTGCAAACCCCCGCCCCAGCCCCGCTGCGCTCCCTGGGGATAGCGGGTCCCCGGGGCCCAGGGCAGGAGGGGACCTGGAAGCGCTTTTAATGGTTAAATAAGAAACGAATCGTTACCCAAAAGGTAAAAAACCCAGCTGCTGGAGGGGGCTGTGTCCCAGCTCCCCGCGCCAGGACGGATCCGAGTCAGCCTGGGTCCAGGGCATGCCACCCGCAGCCAGACCCGACCCTCGCGGCGCCAGGGACCCCCACCCCGAGAGGCACCGAAACCTGGATGGGTACAGCTCATGGCAGCCCAGCACCCCGGGGATGGCCAGGCACAGCCCATGCCCCTCTGAGCTTCATCTCTTGTACCTGCCCCCCGTGCCAGGACTGGCATGGCCAGCACAGCTCGGACCTGGGGCAGCGTCCGCTCCCTCCCCACCAGGACAGGATGCCCAGACACGCAGCCGAGTCTTGTCCAGAGGTACCACCTCACTGGCACCTAAACATAGCTAATTGAAGCTACCAGGGCAGGGCTCCAGACAGCTCCTGCAGTTCCCCACAGCCCCTGGGAACAACCTGGCCCCTGTGCCAGAGACCCTTCATGCAAGGGATGCAGCACCAGGGCATCTGCTGGGAGAGCAATCCCTGGCTTCACCCAAGCCCCCCAAGCTCTGCCTTTCCCAGGCTCTGCCCCACTGCTCATCACCCCCCCTACCGTCCCCTCCAGCAAGGAGGGCAGAGGGATGCTGGAGGCAGGGGCAAGTCAAGCAGAAAGCCCCTGTGGGGCAGGAGGCAGAGCAGCAGCCATCACCGCTGGCAGCAGAGTTTGAAACAAAAAGTACAATCGTTTCATCAGGCTAAATTTGGAGCTCGAGTCCCTCCCTCGGCAGAGCGCAGCCAGGGTGAGTTGCACGGCGCTGGAGCGGCTCCAAGGCTGGCGCTGGCGGGGAGTGAGGGACGGGCCCGGAGCCCCGCTGGGAGCCCCCTCCCAGGGGAGCCCCTCCCAGCGCCCTTCCACTGGGCTCTGGTGAATGGCACGTGGGACAGCACGGTCGTGGGGGTCCAGCTCCCCTGTGAGGCTTGGAAGGGTTGGAGAGACATCCAGGGAGGGACAGGCAGGGGGAGGAGAGGGGCTGAGCCCCAGGAGCGGCCCCGGTTGTGTTCCACACAGAATGGACTTTGCACTGCCTACTCCCCTGCCCAGAGAGCAGCCGAGCTCCTCGATGCAGCCCTGAGCTCACTGCAGTCTCAGCTGGGACTCCTGGCTTTCTCTGAGGAGATAAAAGTCAATGAGAAGCTGGTTCCTCTAGGCTGCCCACCTTCCCTCCACACCTGTTCACCTGCCTCTGGCACGAGTGCAGTTTCACCACTGCACGGGCCAGATCGCTGCTCCGGGTGGCAGAACTGCTCCAGCCTGGCCCTTTCCCAAGCACTGCTCTCCCTGCAGCCCATGGCCACCAGCACTGCTCAGGCCAGCAGAGGTGCTCACTCCCACAGCTGGGTCCAGATCCACAGCAAAGGTATGGCTGGGACAAGCGTGGTCCCTTGCCCAGAAACAGAATGGTTGAGACCATTCCCTGAGCAAGGAAACGCAAATACTCAGCCCAAACCAGGAACGAGGGGAAGCAGCAGAGGAAGCAGGAGGGAGCTGGCCAAGTCCAGCTTGTTCCTTGCACCCTCTGGTCCCTGGCTCCTGCAACCCTCTGCACTTGTACCCTGGCCCTGCAGCTCCTGCTGCATCCGGGACCCAACCACGCTGTCCTCAGCCCAACAGAGACCCAGGGAGGGATGAGCTCAGGCCCCAGAGCCTCCTGTCCTGCTACACACCAGGCTCCCACAGCTCCCTCAGCTCCAACAGCAGGTTCTGCAGCCCCATAGGTCTGCAGCAAGGCTTGTCTGATGGGAGTCACAGGAGAATGTGTGCCACTGGCACTGGAGAGACCTTGGGCACAGGCAGCTGAGGACACCTCCCACCACTCTTCAAGGCCGTGCAAGCTGGTTTATAAAAAGCAAGTCACTCCCCCACAGCCTCTGCAGGCAGCTGAGGAGTTTGTGGGCTCCCATCCAGGCACTGCTCTGAGCTCGCACAGACCCCACACAGCCCAGCAAGCGCCTTCCCACGCTCCGTGGCTCCCAGGCAGGCCCCGGCGAGACCAGCGGGACAGCTAGGAGAGACCCCCGCCAGCACCACGCCCGGCTCTCACCTGGTACAAGAACCTTTGGCTGAACTGCTGCATGGCCCCTTGGAGCTGGTTGCGCTGCGACTGCCACTGCTCGTAGTTCCTGACGTACTCGGCCGTGGGGCGCTGCCACGTGGTGGTCCGGGTGTTGTGGTCCACGTAGTAATACCTGCCTCGAGGATCCACGCGCTTCTCCCACCTGCAAGCACCCAAGGAAGTTGTCACCGTGTGTCTCACGCAGCTTGGCCGGTCCTGCGGACTGGCACCCTCCGACACGAGGGCTCCGTGCCCAGCTCCAGCATAACCACTGGTTTCACACCTAAAGGGGCTCTTTTGGACAAGAACCCACCAAAACGAAATACAGAGGACGAGTAACTCTTCGAGTAGCTCCTGCAAGGGCACACGAAGCCTGACAGGACTCTGGGACACCAGCAGAGCTCCCACCAGGATGCCATGAGCATCCCTCCAGGACAGCCGACCTCCAACTGAGGCAAGGCCTGGAGCCCCTGAGCCCCTTACCCTGGAGGAAGGGGTCTCTCCCACGTCGTGGTCTTGTTGTTGTGGTCTACATAGTAGACTCTACCATTCGGCAGCTCCCGCTGTTCCCACCTGCAAGAAAAATAAAATCATGAGGCAGGTGATACTTGCTGGCACCAAGAACATCCAGAGAGCTGCCCCTGGTGGGTCAGGGAGCCCAACCCCTCACATCCTTGGCATTCCAACCTTTACTGGACAGGTCTGCACGGCAGCTGCTGGGCCTCCTAGATGGAGACTCTGGGAGAGGGGCTGCAGCACTCTGCTTCCTGAACAGGCATAACCTGGAACATAAATTCCTAATTTCCCCCAGAAAGGTCGGCGTAAGATTTCACACAGGGTCAGTTTTATGCCCTGTGTTTCTGATGTTTTTGGTTGGTTTGTCCTAATACATCTTCAAAGGGGAGTGTTTGAGTTTGGGCTGGGGCTGGGTTCTCTCCCTGGCAGCCCTGGGCTTGCTGCTGACAGCTACGGCTTAAACACACGTGTGGCCACGGCACTCGGGCTGGGGTGGCCCTGAGGACAGCCTGGGTGACAGCGAGCCTGGCTTTACAGGGCCACACTGGAACCATTCTTTGTGTGAATTCATTCATGAATTCACCCTGGCAAAGGTAAAAGCTCTGTGGAGCCTGTGCTTTCTCGTCAGCTTTTATCCTTCAGCAGAGGAGGCGAGGCAGCAGCTGCTGACAGATAAAGTGTTCTCCTGCCACACTTCTGCTCCCACAGGCCTCTCTCCCCATTCAATCTTCTGTCTCAATTAATCACCACAAAAAGCTCTAGGAAATTAATACACCAGCTTCTGTGTGACAGCAAGGGAGCCAGCCCAGGCTGGCAGGGAGAAGGCAGCCCTGGGGATGGAGCTGCTCCAAGTGCTAGTGCCCCACAGCCTGGGCTTGTTCCAGCTCAGCCCCACAGCTCCAAGGACAGCAAAGCCATCGGTGACCTCACCACAGCCACACACCTGCTGTGACACAGCTCAGCTGCATCGCAGCCTCTGTGGAGCCCACGCAACACCTGCACATGTTGCTTCTAGTCAGCAGCACTGGACCTTTCTCCTCCCTGGACCAGGTCAGGGACAACAGTGGGTATCCCTGAGGAAGAGTCCAAGGCAGCATCTGCTGTGCCCCTACACCATAAGGGTGAGGGGCTGCCAAGCCTGACACCGCCCAGTTTCCTGGTCACAAACCACGAACTTGGTGCTTCATGAGCATAAAAGCACCAGGACAGGTAAAACAAGAGTGAAATCTCTAAAGAGAAAATCAGCACAGCTCGGGTGTCCTAAGGCACAAGGATGTCCACCCCATGAGATGGATGGCAGAAGGTGCCCAGGCACCTTCAGGGCAGTGGAATTGACCTGGACAGGTCCTCCAGTCTCATTAACATCAGGTTCTCTGATCCGTACAGCTCTGAGGACTTGGAAGGCACCATTCCTGTGGCTATAGAGACCAGAATTCCCATGATGAGAATTCCTCCAGGTTTCTGGATCCCTCTGGGTGTGCTCGTGACTGAAAAGAGACACGCAGGATTGCGGAGAGCTGCTGGTGGTGGCAGCTACTGCTTGATGTCCCCCTGCCCCCACCTCACCCCCTGTAAAAACACTGATGAGCTCACAAACTCCTCCCCAGCAGCTCCTGGGTGATGCGAGGAGTGAATCTGCCGAGGGCTGGCTCTCCCTGCCAGTCACCGCCGGTGGTGATGAACCGCGGTTACCGCTGACACACAGAGATGGGGACACTGGGGACAACCAGTGCCCACCTTGCCCAGCTCCACACAGCCCCCAGCATGGGAGATCCACGGTTTTGGGAGCACTGGATGGTGGGAGCTCTCCCCACATGCACCACACTACAACCACAAAGCACCCAATATGCCGGTCCCTGCCAGCTCTCCTCCAGCTGCCCACAGGCTCATGATGGCCATGGACACAGGGAGCCACAGGCACTGAGAAGTGGCAGAGCTGAGGCAACCCTGCAGTCCAAACAAAACGCCCTCCTTACGTAAGAAACCACAGCCCCATGGGTTCTGCCAGGCAGCATAAAGCACCTCTTTGTGCGGGCAAGACAGCACGCACGCCCCCTGCTCCAGCCGCCTGTCCCCACATGGGATCATCCCTGATAGGATCCAGATGCAGGAGCCAGCAGTCCCCCTCCCCTCCCTTCACTATCGATCCGCTCAGAAACCCCAGCAGGAGAGCTGGGACCCCAAGGCCTTGGGCGCTGTGGCCGCGGCTCCGGCGCCACACACGCTCCCAGCTCCGCAGGGGAACACTCTGCCCAGAGGATGTGAAGGAGGTTTTGGGCACTGTCGGGGCTGGAATTACTCAGAACTCCTTCCAGCCCTCTCTAGCCCCTAGGACAGACTCCCAGTTGTGTGAGGGATGCCTTTGAGCCACCACACCTGGTGCCGATGTTGAGACACGGAGATCTGAGCACAGCAAATCACTTGGGATCCCCACATGAACCCAACCGTCTGTTACAGCCCAGAATGAGCAGGGAGGCTGGGACCACCCTCCAGAGGCTGAAGGGAGTGCTCCCCACGCTTCCAGGGAAGGAAGGAGACGCTCGGAGAACGGCGCAGGGCTCAGGAGGGACGTGCCTGGCAGCTCTGCAGGGGGACGCTGCTCCTGGAGTGGCAGAGCAGGAGCCATCCCCACGGGCCCTACAGTGCTCTCACAGCCGTCCCAGCAAGGGGCTATCCTGCATCCCCATCTCCCAAGATGGGCCCCAAACCACCAGTCAGAAAATTCCGTGGTGAGGTGAGCCCGCCAAAAACCAGCCTCCCTGGATCAGGGCTCAAGAGAACTCCAGAAGCTCATTTACACCACCCCAGGGACACAGCACTGTGCAATCCAGTTCAGCAAATCCCCATTAGCCCAGGACCTGCTCTGGCAGCTCCCTGGCAGGGTTCACACCGTGGAGACCTCAATGGATTCAACTCTCCGCTCTCCTTCACCTGGGAAGCCCCTGATCTCTGGTCTCCCCCTGCTCAGGCCAGCACAGCACAGCACAAATGCAGCTCGTGCTGCCCTCTTTCCCCCTACAGATCCCACGGCCAGCACAGAAGGTGCTAACCAAAGGTGTCTCCAGAGATCTAAGTTCCAGCTCAGCCTGGAGAATGCCTCACTACCCCTTCAGTGTTCCTCTCCATCCATCTCCCAAAGCAAACGCCTTTATCCTCCTCCCTGCTCTGACACACCCGATTCTCTGGTGTGTGAGCTCCACAGGGAGATGGGCACAGAGGACACGGCCACTTTTCCACCTGGCTGGGCCAGGTAAATCCAGCCTGGTGTCTTAGAAAGCGGCGCCTGCAGCCTCCTGAACCTCCAGAATCCTGAGGTATCTGCAGGCTTCCCTGCCCCAGCACAGAAACAACAGCCTGTTTCCAGCCCCAGGTGGGGAAAAGGAGACCTTCAGTCTACCTGGTAGGAGCAGAAAGAGGCATAAGCTCTGGCTGGAATAAAGGCCTTTTTGAGAGCACTGGACTTTTCCAGCTGCCTGGAAACAGGAAGCGCCCAGGCCAGGAGAACAGAAACCCTCACACACCCGCATAAAGGCACAGTGAGCCGTTAACCCTAATTACCTGTGACTGACACGCGAGCGGGGCCCTGACCTTCCAGGCATCGCCTCAGCCAAAGCAAAATAAACAGCTCCCTTCATCCCAAACACAGGCCATTTCACCCCCCGCCCAGAATTCTAGGGGTCTGACACGAGGGGAGAACGGCGCAGCTGCAGCACACTGGGGGCTGAGCCCAGACCCCGACTGCCACCCCCACAGCCCGAGCCAGCAGCCCCCACTCCTCTGCAGCCCGTTCCCAATGTCCTGTGGAGGAGGAGGAGGATGAACAGTATCCACACCAGGGAGAATGAGCACCACTACTCGAGGGCCCTGCCCCCCTGGCCCCAGCCGTGGCCAATGTCTCTGTGGTGTCCCCGGAGCACGCCTGTGCCCTCCTGCTCAGTGGAGCTCCCTGAAAATCCACGCTCATTCTCCTGGGTGTTTTCCTCTGACTGATCCCTTGAGCAGCCCGGTGAGAGTGGAGGGCTCTGCTGCTCCCCAGGCACAGATGCTGCTTGGCACAGAGATGCCACCCACTGTTTACTGCCCCAAACACTCAGCAGGCACAGGCCAGACCTCAGCCCAGAGCATCCTGGGCAGGCAGGCAGGACAAGGAGCACAGGATCCCCAGCACCTGCCCCAGGCCCTCCTTGTTCCACTCAGCACCAGCATCTCCACCAGTTCCTGGGGCAGCACTTCCCCTCCCTTGAACAGCCTCTCATCCCAGCACACAGCAGTGCCCCAGTTGGTTCCCATCCCCACTCCCCGAGGGCCACAGGCAGAGCTTACCCGGGGGGCAGAGCATCCAGGGTGAGCACGGCTGCCCGGGCTGGGGGGGCACTGGGGCCTGAGGCCGCCTCCTCGGCCTCTCCGGAGCTGCTCAGGGCAGGAAGGGCAGGAGCAGCGGAGCCGTCGGCCGTGCCGGACGCCGCCGGGGTCGGAACGCTGGCACCAGCTGCCGGCCTGTCCTCATCCATGTCCACGGCACCCACAGCATCCCCGTTCACTGGAAAGGCAGAGGGCAGGAGGTCAGAACCAGGGAGGGGGCCAAGGCCGGCTGATCTTCCCGGGAAGGAGAGCACGTGGTGGGTCACAACCCAAGCACGGCACTCTCAGTGCTCCCAGCCTGCAGCAAAGGCAGCACCTGCTTCACCCAGACCCCTCTGGGCACCACTGCCATCGCCTCCATCCTGAGGCAATAGCAGAAGGTTCTTTGCATTTGTGCTCAGTGTCTCCTCTGCCACTGGAAACAAGCTGCACCCCGGATGGGAACTCGGGGAATGAGGGGGAGCTCCGAAACAGTGGGTACAGCATCTCCCCTGAGGCAGAGTGAAACCCAGGCTCTGCAAGTCAACAGCACTGGAAAGAGCTAAACGTTGCTGGATTCCACAGAACTTTTGGGAAGGGGAAGAGACTGAGCAAAGGAAAACTACAAAGAAAACTGGTAAGTTTTTTGCAGAGAAAGAAAGTTGAAAGGGAATTTGTTTGAGGAATATTTATTAGATAGCCAAAACGCTGAGACCTGGCAGCCCAGCTGAGGAGAACCTTTGCTACAAGGCATCCTGGCTGAAGCGGCAAAGCAAAAGCTTTATAAACAACCCACAAACAAGGGAGTGAAGGATGCAGACAGATTTCCATGAGTTAGAGCTGAGAAACATAAAAACTGTAAGGGAAGCCCAAATATTTAGAAGCATTGTAGGAAAAAGCAGTATAAACCCTCATGGAAGGGAGACTGAAGAGCTACAGATGCTCTGCGGAAGAGACAGAGTGCTCAGGACACTCTGCTTGGCAGCTGGAGGGTGGCAGGACAAATCCTCCAGCACCAGAGGGATCCTGGGACACAGCAGCAGCTGCAGGTGCCCCCAGGCAAAAGCTGCAGGCAAGGAAGATTTCCAGGTTAGCAACAACTGATGTTCCATCAGAGTCCAGCAGGACCCAGCTGAGGAGGTCTCTGACTGCCCTTCATCTCCAGCAAGCCTGGGAAAAGGCCATTTTAGAAGCTTCAGTCACATTGTGAGAAGCTTCAAAGGGAACCTGCAGCAGGACCCAGGTGAATGCACCATGGTCAGTTTGATCTCAGTCCTGGACAAAGCAGGGAAAAGCTGATCCAAAGTCCACCTGATAAAGAAGGGCTCCAGGGGGAACATAGCAAGGGCTGAACAATGTGGCTGTGGGGAAAACACGCCTGGGAATAATCTCTTTTATTGTCAGCTGAAATTACAGATGTGAGTGACAAATGTAATGGGGAGTTCTTGCAACAGCCTGCTTGAAAAACATGGCAGTGTCACCAAAATGTGCCACAGTGAGGGAGAAGAGGTTGGTTTCTAGGCATTCCAGGGTGTCCAGCACTAATCCCAGCCACACAAAACACTCTTCTCCCCATCCCAAGCCATTGCTGACAGGACCTGCGGGAGGCATGGAGGGTGGTAAAACAGCAACAAGGACGGCACAGTCATAAAGCCACTGGGGAGGCTGTGGCTGGGCCAGTAAAAAGTGCTTTAAATACACCAAAGCCAAGGAGCCAAGTTGTACTTGAGATCAAAATCCCCGTCCCCAGCCTGAGGGAGTGTCCACAGAGCAAGGAGCCTGGGAGGGGCTGGGCTTTGACAAAAATGGGCTTTGGAAAAATTGAAATTGCATTGCTCCAGGTTTTCCCAACGAAACGTCAGAAAACACCAAACTCCTTCTGGGCTGAACAGTATGTTTCCTTCTACCCAAAACAAAGCGCTCTGCCTCTCCTTCATCTCCTACAAAAGCAAATGCAGTGCAGAGGAGCAGAAGATGCTCCATGAGAGCCAGAGAAGAAAAACAGATCAGCCACGTGCGACTTCACAGTCAGGCACTCAGCAGGTCTCAGTCCTGCTCCACAAGGGATTTATGGCTTTGTGGACAAATCCAAGAAATGACAAGAGAAATCTTTCCAAAAATACCCCATGGTGTAAGAACCAGCCCTCTATGAGAGGTGGGTTTGTGCCTTGTCTCATGCTTGACAGGCAGCTGCTCCTCCCCACTTCAGAGCTCAGAACATTTTCACTGAAGACTGATGGGAAATTCAGCTGAACCCTGAAAAAGTCCACTCAGCGGTGACAACTGTCCTCCTCACTGTGATATCGGTGATATTGCTGCCCCAGTATCCTTTAAACACCTGGAGCTGGTGACTCCAGAGTGGAGTCACAGAAATGATTCCTGACAGGCAGCACAGATCCTCCCAGTGCGCTCTGCAGAGCTGCCTGGCTTATCAGAAGTAAAATCAATAAAAATCAATCACTCCGCGGGGACAAAATTCCCAGGCACTACAAGATGCATTATCTCAGCAGCAATTCATTTTCTAAATGAGTAATAGCCCCGAGCTCTGCCCCCACCTCCCACGAGCGCAGAGTCACCTGTGCCGTTGGCCACGCCATTGGCCATGCCAGTGGCCGTGCCATTGGCTGTGCTGGTGGCCGCGCCGGTGGCTATGCCATTGGCCATGCTGGTGGCCGTGCCATTGGCCATGCTGGTGGCTGTGCTGGTGTGCTGTGAGCTCTTGGCCTGCTGCCGGTGCCGGCTCCTGGCACTGGGACTTTGCTCTCCACTCCCCGCGTTTCCCCGGGCTGCTCCGGCCACATGTCGGTGCGTCCTGCAAGGGAAGGGAATGTGGGAGGTGGCAGACATCACATGGAAAACCCCACTCCTGTCTTTTTGCCCTGGTCTTCCACTGCTTCCTCCCAGCACAGCCACTGGTGTCCCCTGGGAAGGGCCAGGATACAGTTCCATGCCTCTGCTCAGGGCAGTGCCTGGAGCTTCATGCTGCCTGCTCAGACCTGCCCCCAGTCTTGGCACACACCTGCTGGTGGCAGAGACCCATGGAGGAGTCACCCAGGTGACACCACCTTGCTTTGTTCACAGGCGGTCACTCTACGTGCCGAGGAATGGCCCTGGCCGCTCACGGCCGGACATCTGCTCGCCACCGTGGATGCCAGCTTGTTTCATCCACCCCTGCAGATCCCAGGAGATCCCACACCAGCCCCAGGTCCTGCACCATGGTGGGGACCCTGACCAGTGCCTCATGCCTGGCTCCAAGTCTTGCACAGAGGCAGATGAGGAAGGTGCTCCCAGGACAGCTGTGGCCTCCAGAAAAGGAGGGGACAAGCAGACGGGAAGGATGGGAGCTGAAATCACAGCACAAGTTGTGACCAGCTCAGGGGCAGCTGCTCCATCTCTTGGGGGTCGCTGCCACCCTGGAGCTCACCTGCCACTGCTTCCCATGGCCAGGGCAGCCCAACCTCCATGGGCAGAACAGCTGCAGCTCCCCCCAGCAAACTCTCCCCTTTGGACCATCCAGGGTCCCCAAGGCAGCACAGAGGCATTCCTGAAAAAGCTGGGTTTCACCTTAAGAATTCATTCCTGTGAGCGAGGAGGGGGACAGGGCAGGAGGATTTGCCATCCCAAATCTGGGGGGCCTGGGGAGCAGAGGCAGAGCCCAGGCAGCAACCATGGAGGGTAAAGACTGCAGGGACAAGGACATCAGTTTCTCCCAGCCAAAATCTACCTTAAAAGGGCAAAACCCACAAACTGTCCCCAAGTCTCAGGGCTGGCACTGGGAGGGGAAAGCAGCTTGGCAGCGACAGGGCACAGATCAGTCATGCCACTCACAGCAGCTCCAGCAACTGGAACCCTCCCACTCACTCCAAAGCTGCTCTCCTTGGGGAGCGGCTCATGGCAGGACTGGGACTGGGAGGAGACATGGGAAAGCAGGAGATGGTTGTTGAAAATAGATTAGATGAGAGCCATGGGCAGAGCAGGAGCTGCTGTGGCCACTTCAGTGTGCCCCCAGGAGGGCAGCCCCAGCCAGGGGCTCCTCACACAGTGAACTCACACTGGAACCCCGGCTGCCCCCCAGCCATGGCTCTGTGCTGGGGTTTGCTTTGGCCACCCGCACCCGGGAACATGGAGCAACTGTGGGTACAGAAGAGGCTCCTCTTCCCCCATCAGGAGGTGAAGGTGGTCCCTCACTGATGTGGCTCAGCAGGGCATACTGGTAACTACCCACCTTCCAAAAGCTGGCTGGGACCTGCCCCACAATTCCCCCCATGGTGAGGCCAGAGGCAGCACAGCCCCTGGAGCCCTGGCCAGAGGGGAACAGGCAGGTGGCAGCAGGCTGTCCCACTGGGAGCAGCCTCTCCGGCATGGGATGGATCTGGCCCCTGCTCTCCTCAGCACAGATGAGCTCAGAAGTGCCCAAAGAGTTTTTAGAAACCAAAACAGGATGTTTCCAGGCTGCCAGCCGGCAGCACAGGGTTACCAGCCTGAATTAGCCAGCCCGCCGCCCAGCCCAGCCCTCCTACGAGTGCTCCCATCTGGGCATTGTCTTTTAATAGACACTGGAAACAAACCCAGCAAGGCCACAGAGCGTGGCGGGATGGGAGTGTGTGCTTAAAATAGGAGCAGGGAAAAAAACAGGCAGAGCACGGATGGGAACAAACAGTGGGGTGGGGTGGAGCGGGGTGTGCGGATGACAGCCCCTCTCCCACGCTGGGGGCAAGACCCTGCTGTCCCCCATCGACTTGGGGACTTGGTGGCTGCCCCATTGCCCCTCCTGGGCTGGGGCAGATGATGCCAAAGAGCAAAGTGGCATCAGCCAGGTGACATCAACATTTCTTCTCCCCCTTCTGCCAAGGCAGGGTCCCCTCGCTACAGTGGCCAACACGGACCCCAGCCAGGAAACCCAGGAATGGCCAATTCCTGCAGCTGAGTTGGCCAGAAGCTCCCTTGTGAGATGCAGCAGAGGTGGCAGCATGTCTCGGTCCGAGAGCCAGCGCTGGCTGTGGGGAGCAGTGCACGACCTCTGGGAAACAACTGGGAGAGCACCAGTGCCATGCAGGCAGTGAGAGCACAGCTCCCAAAACACAGAGCTGAGAAATTCCCCCTGTCCCTGCCAAGGTGGAAGGAGGCAGCCACATCCCCCAGCACCCAAATGGGAGAATCAGGGAATAACTTGGGTGCATAGAGACCTGAAAGCTCATCCCATTCCACCCCCTGCCACAGGCAGGGACACCTTCCACTATGCCAAGTTGCTCCAAGCTCTGTCCAGGGATGGGGCAGCCACAGCTCTGGGCACCCTGTGCCAGGGCCTCAACAAACAGGGGTTGTGGCACCCATGGCCCCAGCTCTCAGCCAGAGCTCCTTCTCTCCCTGCACAGAGGGCTGTGGAATTTCACACCCAACCACCAAGATTAGCAGCAAATCCCAAGATGACATTTGTTCAGGAGAAGAAAGAGAAGCCCTGACCAAGCAATTTCCCTTGCAGGGACAGTGTAGAAATAGCTGAGGAGCAAAGAATGACCCTTTTCTTCCCATCCTACCGCCGAGTGACTTTGCCAGCATCCATCACCAAGCCCAAGAAAATAAACACGGCTCTGTGTATAAACACAGCAACCCATCAAACAACATTCCCAAGTGCAAGGGACCCACAGTCCACTCTGGAGCAGGCAGCTGCCTCCACTGCGGGTATGCAGAGCAGTGCTCTGCCCCACAGAGCAGCACCACATCAAACTGAGCAGGTATGCCCAGAACAACCCCAAATTCAGGTAAGAGCAGCATGGATTGAGAACTAGCTTGAAGTTTCCCATACCAGGGCAGCCATGGGATTTGACTGATCGCAAGCACACCTGGCAGGTGTCTGAAGGTGCCCTGCACAAGTCCTGGCCAGGCCTCACCACACTCATGGTGACACCTGAAGCAGAAACTCCTCACAGTCGACGGGAAACCAGCGGGGAATGGGCCACAAGCAGTGCCCGGGCTCAGCCTCCCAAACTAGAATTTTCTTTGCAGGTTTTCTAGCACCTCCTGAGAGCTGCTAAGTGCCTGCCAAGCCCAGCTCAGTCAGGTCACCGAGCACTTCCCACCCCTGGGGAGGCTTTAACACCTGGACAGCAAGAATCAACAGGAGCAGCCACCACAAAGGGGCATGAACTGTGTTCACAACCTGCTCCCAATTTCCATCCCTCTCCCTCCTCGGGTGGGAGATGGACACACAACATGGAAAGACAGGGTCACTTTTTGAGCCAGAAACATCAACTCTGGTGTGTGCCCAGCAGATGAAGAAGGAGCAGAAGACCTCAAGGTGTGGAGCTTGTAGCTGAGAGCGCTCCTGAGCCTGGGCCACGCAGAACCTCCCACGGGCAGGCTGCAGGCGTCCTCTCCACAGCCACACTCCTACCCAGAACATCTGTACAGGCTGCTGGGCCACTGCCATGCTCTGGAAATATAAATAGGTGTTAAATTCAACTCTCTGTTGACAGTGTGACACGTCTCTCAATAACCACAGCTCCAAAAGGAGCAGCACTGAGCCACTCCAGCCCAGCAAGGAGGCAGGGCAGGGCATGGAGCCAGGTGCAGGATGGCCTGCTGCCCAAGCATCTCACTTCCTTTGGAAGCAGCTGTTATTTCCCTGCAGCTCTGCTCCTCCTGCTCTGCCTGGACCTTTGGAAGCATCTCCCTGTGGCCAATGCCTGGAGGGACATTGTGCTTCCCAGCCTGGTCAGAGCTGTGCTTGAGGGAAGAGCTGGGGTTCCTGCGATCCCCATTTGAAGGGACCCCACTTTGCTGGTTTGTCTGGTCACAGCTTGCCCCACTCCTAGAGAGACCATTCTTTCAGCTGCCAGTGGAGCAGCTGGTGGAAACTCTCTGAGCCATCAGAGACCTGATATTCCTTAAGAGACCCACACTTTGGGAGAGGCTCAGGCCAGCCACAGCCCAGCTGTACAGTCACCCCTCTGCACTCCCAGCTCTGCTGTCCCCCAGCTCAGGCCACCCCTGCTCCACACCTCCCGTGTGCTGCGCGACAGGGGCTCACTGGGAGATCTGGAGCAGGATGCACAGCACAAGGACAATCCAGACAGAGCCACAGCAGCCCCTCAGTAATGGACACACGGCATAGGACCCTCACCTTGGTCTGCTGCCAGAGCAGTTGGTACTGGGAGGTTGGTGCCAGCCCTCCGTGGCCACAGGTGTGCTGGTGGGGTCCCGTCCAGGCACCTGGGACCCTGCATGGGGGAAGAACAACGGGTAAAGAAAAGGACTGAACCACCTATAGATCTACCCTCCTTCCCTCCCTCCCACTTTCCAGAAAGGAGCCCCAAAAGCACAACAGCCTCATCCCTTGTAGGACAGACCCCCAGCACCCAAGGACCCCCCACCTCACACTGGGGTGCTCTCCTCACACCACACAGCCTGGCACTGCCTGGGCCCCCAGCACTCTGTAGCTCCAAGCAGAACACAGGACTCTGCAGAGCTGGCAGTACCGGGAGAGTGCTGCATCCACAACTCCCAGATGTCACAGGTTTTGTCTTCCAGCGACAAAGAGGAGCCAAGGGAAAGCAATGCACCAACCCTTGTTCTGTACAAGCTTTGCTCCCCTGGCAGCCCCGAGAGAGCAGCCACCAGCCCGTGACCCCACGCACGCTCTGCCGTGGGGAGCTCTCTGTGAGTGGACCAGCAGACACCATTTCCCCAGCCCTCACGGCCAGCGAGGGAAGGGGCTGACCCGCATGGAAGGCTGGAGGAGGGCCTGGAGAAGGGCCGCTCCTCCCAGGCCGGCTGCTGTGAGCCTGTCGATGCTCCCATTCCGCTCCAGCCACGCGCCCGCGGGAGCCCACAGGGCTGGGGCCCCAGCGGGGGCGGAGGCGAGTGCTGGCCCTGGGACACCATCCCGGGGCTGCCGGGGCCGCGCTCGCCCCGCTCCGCTCCCCACGCCTGGTGTCCGGAGCGGCCGCGCGGGGCTGGGCACTCACCTCCGTGCCGGCACTGCCGTCGGGAACGCTGCCCAGAGCAACAGCCGGCCCGTCCAGGAAAATCGTCAGCTCTCCGCCCGACACAATGCTGCCTTTGTTCTCTGTCTGCAGGTCCAGGGTCAGCTGCCTGTTCTCCACTGTGGCAGACGGGACATGGAGAAAGAGACCCCCAGTCACCACCGGGATACCAGCAGTGTGGAGGTGGCTCCACTGCCCCAGCAACCACGTCAGCCTCCCGGGCTCCTCCAGGCCTCCCCCGTCCCCAAAGGACAATGTGCCCACTCCCTCAGGGCCAGCTGTCCCAGCGAGCACCACCAGTGTTGGCCCCACACCTACACACACCTGCCAGCGCTGCCAGAGGACCACCTGCTCCTGAGGAAGATCCTTCTTCACCACCCCTCAGGATCCCTTCACCCTTTTCCTGGGGCTGCAGCTGCCCCAGGGGCCCTGGCTGTGACACTGAGACCCCCATCACTCACAGATCCAGGAGCTGGGGCTGTAGGGCAGATCCCAGCAGGAAAGCCAAAGGATTTGGCTCCTTTGAGATGACACACGGGGCAAGAAGGGTCCTGCATGATGGTGAGGATCCCTCCATCCACATCCCCGTGCATCAATTCCACTGAACAAAACCGGCACAGAGGGCCGTTCCCAAACAGGAACGCTCTGTTGCAGCACTGGACCACACTCACAGAAGGTTCTGGAGAGGGTGCCACAGGCTGGGAGGCTCCTGGAGACAGATGCCAGCTCCACTCCCTCCCTTGAGAGCCAGCCTGGTTTCAGCAGCTTCAGCAAGGCTTTGCTGGTCCCTGGGGGCAGCTGGGGCACAGCACAGCCCTCAGCACCCACCCCATCACAGCAGTGCCTGCCAGTGCCAGCCAGACTGAAACACCCGGCTCCATCACAGAAGGCCAGAAAAATTTGGCTGCACCAGCCTGGGACACTGGCCCAGACGCTTCCTGACTCATTTGCTCAAATAATATTTTTATTATACGCGGATTGCTCATGACACAATGGCACCATTTTTTAGCAACCTGCTTTGTCCCAGTGCGACGCGGGGACGGGGTGTGGCTCAGGCCAGCAGGAGGAGGATGGGAGCACACCCCCATGGAGCCCTTGTCCCACCTCTAGCTCCGGCTGTCCTGCACTGGACTTGACACTTCCTTCTCCAAGGCACCCCAAATCCCAGTGACACGGGGTCTGCGGTGAACACAGGCCTGTGGGACAGGCAGCACTCGAGGATCTGAGGGAAGTCTCCAGCACCAAGAAGATGGGTGTCTCCTACACAGCTCATGGGGGCACAGCTCTGTCACTGATCACCATCATCCAACACGGGATTCTGCTGAGCCTGGTCTCCCCCTCTGCCTCACGGAGCTGCACTCCACTTGCTTCCATGGGAAACTGACCTCACAGACAGTTTTAAGAGCCTGAGACAGAAGATGCTACTGAGCACAGCCAAAAACCAGAACAAATCCAGACCCTGTTTCCCCCCCGGCTCCTCCAAGCCGTAGGAATCCGCATTTTCTCCAGGGTCCCTCCATCCCCCTCCACGTGCACCGCTCTCCGGGGCCGCACAAGCCCTCATTGTGCGGGCGCCCAGCCGAGGTGCAAAGACAAGGTGTCTCCAAGTGGAGGATGTGAACATGAACCTCCCAGCCGGCTTCCTTCTCCCCCCCTCCACCCCCTCCAGCTTTTTTAAAGAAAATAAACACTCGCAGAACCTTCCACTCCCTGTCCCCGAGCAGCGTGCGGGACGCACAAAGGGACATTGCTGCTGCACCGACGGCGGGTCCCCCGAAGGGCCCAGCACAAAGGCTGCCTCTGTCCCGCCGGCTGCCAGAATGTCAGAGGGATTATTATTATTTTGGGAGGGGGTCGGGGGGTGATTTGGTCCTGAATAAGGTCTCAGTTCAGCTACTTCCAGTGCCCTGCACGCAGCATCAGAGCTCCCATTTAGCAGAGGTGAGCTGGAATTCCCACCCAGCCCATTAAGTGGATTTACGGTTCTGCGAAACGAAGCTGGGAGCAGCCGGCACGATAATGGCCCCGGGCTGAGCCCCAGCTCCGGGACCCCCAGGAACCACACGTGTCTGACCCCAGGGAGCTGCCACATGAGACGAGCAGCTCCTTGGAAGACCCTGTGCGAGGTGGCTCCATCATCACACCTGCATACCAGAAGATTTTCAGACAGACAGCCAAAAAGTGCTTCCCAGTCTCTCAGTTCCCCAAAGCTAGCGCCAAGCTCCTTGCCCAGTCCCACTGGATGCAAAGGCCAGTTCCCATTCCAACAGCTCCACGTGATCACCCAGGTTTTGTCTGGGATGAATCAAAGCTCCCTGGTGCTGAGCAGGTGAAGACTGGCTCAGCATTGGTGCATTCCCACAGCAGAAGGAATGACTCTATGCTGTGGCTACAAGTCCCTCCAGGAACAAGCAAGGGGAAAGTTAAACCTTCCACAGACATCCCCAAATGAAGAAGGAACCCAGAGTTTTGGGGAAGGGATAATCTTTAGTGTCCCATGAAAGTCTCCCCAGGGGAGCTTTGCCTTTGCTGCTGATCCAGCCTCAACCACCAGAGGTTTAGAGACAACTGTGTCCTACTCCATTTATCTGCCAGGGATAACCAGGAGGGCCTCGGGTTTCTGTTCCTTTCCTCTAAAAGGTGACATGGGATGGGCACTCTCCAATCCCCATAGTGACCTGCTGGCTGGATGGCCAGTTTTGTGGGATTACATCCTGGCCATGGCAGAGCCAGCTCACGGAACTGCTGGGACATGCAGCACAGCACAGCTCCTTTGGCATCACAGCCACAATGGGGTGGAGCTGCAGTTTTCCAGAGGCTGGGAATTGCTGCTGTTGTCCTGAAGGATCCCAGGAGGCCAAGTTCCAGCCACTCTGCCTGGGGCACAGCAGCAGAGACTCTGTGGGATCTGTAAAGCCCTAGCACGTGGTGCCACTCAGCACACAGGGGGACCAGCAAGGCCCACTATGGGCTCCACACAGCCCAGGATACGAGGCCGGCCAGGGCCAGCGGCAAGGAGCTCCCAGAGCCCGGGAACAAAGAGGTGCCTCTGCAGAGGCAGCAGCTCAGGGGCCGGGGCCAGGGGCCGTGCCATGGCAAACGAGCTGTTTCATGGGAGCCCTGGGAGCAGCTCAGCTCCTGGAAGGCTCCAGCTCCTGTCAGTGATTGAGCCAGTGCTGACCCACCTCTCCACCTCCCCGGCCAATCCCTGGGAAGGCGGGAGGCGCTCGGAGAGGCCCCGCAGGCGCTGCCAAGGCGCTGGGAAGCGCTGCGAGCCCGAAAGCTGGGCTGGACCCACCGGAGCAGGAGCTCCTGCGACAGCCAGGCTGTTGGCTCCAGAGGCTCTCACAGCCTTCCCGGGAGCTCAGGCCTCATCACTGAGCTCTTTTTCCATGCTCCGGGCCTCAGAGCTGAGACTCTTCCCCCTGGAGTAAGGCATACCTGGCAGGAGGGCTGACAGCACCATCCTGGCAGGCGGGAGCCCAGCACGCACTGCCACAGGTGTCACCAGCAGTGAGGACACTGTCCTGCCTGCTGAGGGGAACAACAGGAACATCAACCCAAGGCCACAGCTACACTCACAAACCAGTAACTTTCATAAAGCCTCACCAAAACCATAACAAACCCAACGAAGACAAAGGGGCTGCTGCCCGGCAGGAGCTGCCCTGGGGAAGGCTCACTCTGGCTGAGCACTTCCCAGGATGGGGAGAGGAGGGCCAGGCCCCTCCAGTGGCAGGGGGCACATGCATTTCACTGCCCTTCACACATTAATTGCCTGACCCAGAATGGCTTGAAATCCCAGATGCCTTTTGCACGACCTTGCCTGACCCAGCCCCTTCCTCAGGCTGGCTGGCAGAGGGAACACACTCCCCTCTTCCCAGGAAGCGAGGAGCCCCTGAGGAAAGGATCTCCCAGGCTCCCATAGGGCCCCCAGCAGTCTCTGGCCCACTCAGACCTGCAGCAAAGCACGAAGGCTGAGCATGAGCCTGCAGGGAAGAGGAGGGAGCAGATGTCAGCCCAGACAAGGAGGGCAGACAAAAGCAGACAGGAGCAGACAGGCAGCACCTTCCCGGCACGGCAGGGCAGGCTCTGCAGCTTTAAGAGTCCTTCCTCCCTCCCAGCCCACGGTGTCAAGGAAAAATCTGACACGTTTTTTCTGAGGGATGTTAACAGACAACCTAGAACAGCCAGTTGCCTTTTCCATTCATTTTCCACACAGCCCCCCGGGATGGCTGGGAATGAAAGAGCCAATTGTGCCCCCGTGGAGGCGCAGGTAGGGCGGGAACCGCGGCAGCTCCGGGAGCCCGGCAGGGCCCCTGCACACCTCGGGAAATAACGGCTGCAGGGGAGGGTGCCCAGGGGCACAGATCCCACAGCTGTGGGGCTGGCTGGCAGCTACACCCCAACAGAGCCAGCCGAGGCACACATCCAAGTCCCCACAGGCCTTGCAAAATGACAGCAGTGGCAGCACATGTCCCATGTGTCCCTCACTGCCACAGCACCTGGTGCCACCCAGAGCCACAGCAGCACGGCAGGGACACTGATGTGGTTTCAGAGCTGGCAGCACCAGGGGAAGCAGCTCACCCCAGCCCCCGGCACCGGGGAGGGTCTGAACCAGCCCTGAATCCCTCGGGGTGCAGGAGGCCCCTCTCCCTGCTCAATACCAGGTCTGTGTCTCACAAGCTTTGCTTGGAAGAGACAGAGCACGCCTTTTCCAGCCCTGCGCGGCCACTCGCGCCGCCCCAGCCCTGAATGGCCGCCTTTATGTGGGAGCTGCTGTCACAAGCCACGCTCTGGCAACCGCAAACGGCGGCAAATAGCAGCGGGGTTTGTGTTTCCGAGCCGGCTGCGGCGCCCGGGCTGACGCAGGTACGGCTTCCGGCACGCCCGGCCCAGGGCACACAACGGCACCTTGTTCCCTGCCGGGGAGCGCTGGAGCCGCTGCGGCCACCCCCGTCCTGTCCCCTGTGCCCCGGGCAGGCGAGCGCAGCCCCGGGCCCCCCGTACGTACACTTGCCGCTGCCCTTGAGCAGGCTGCCGAGGCTGATGGAGGCGGCGCCCAGCAGCTCGTTCCTCAGCGTGTGGCAGATCCACACCTTCAGCTCCAAGTGGCTCTGAGCCGTGACATTCCTGCAGAGACCAGGGAAGGGGGCTGTCACCGTGGCGTCATGCCTGCTCCATGCTTGGGGAGCAGGCAGTGCCAAAGGCAAGCAGCAGAGGAAGGTGGGCAAGGACATGGGGCAATGGGAGACCCCCCTCCCACTGCCCTCCCAGCCTGGCTGTCTCTGGCAGTGTCCTCATGCAAGGGACAAAGCTCTGTGACATTCAAGTGTCCCCAGAGGGGCACACAGGGCCAGCCCCACAGCAGGGGTCACATGGACTCACAGGGTGAGGACCTCGTTCCACAGCAGCTCAGAGACCCCCATCTGCTTCCCCGTCTTCTTGGTCTCGCTGGGCAGCCCGTCGCCGGCCACCTCCACGTAGCAGTTCATCCGTGTTGGGCGGCTCTGGGCCTTGGGCTTCACAGACACGACTGGGCAGGGACAGGCACAGGGTCAGGCAGCCATGAGACACCCTGTCCCCTGCCCTCATCCCCCACCCCATCCCTGCCAGCCCGGGGTGCCATGACTCACAGCAGAGTTCTGGGAGAGGGGCAGTGGGGAGCAATGCTCCTGGTGGCAGCGATGGCTGGCACCAAGCCCTGACCATGCCCATCCCCAGCTTCACCCCTCCGAGGGTGGCAGGACTGTCACTGTCCCCACGGACACCTCCCGACCCCAGGGCACGGGGGCAAGGTGGGACGGGGCAGCCCCAGGCCAGCAGTGCCTGCGGAGGGGCAGAGCTGGGGACGTGGCTCCGAGGGGACGGGGCTCCGGGCGCCGGGAGCCATCTCGCGGCCACGGGAGCACCAGCGCGGCCCCAGCAGGGCCACGGAGCCACGTCCCCAAGGCAGCCGGCGGGGGAAGCGGCCGAGCCCAGCCCATGGCACACAGGGCAGCGCTGGCCATCCTCAGCCCCTGCTGCCCCCGGGAAGGTGTCCCAGCCCGGGGTGCAGGCAGAGCACACACAACACACGTTCCTGGCAGGGGGAATCCTGGCGAGGCAGCGGGACCCACCTTTCACGGAGAGCGGGGACTTCTCGCAGGGCGGCCCGGCCCTGGCCCTGCTGGAGCTGGCAGCGGCCATGGCATCACCCCCGGCTGGAAGCAGAGAGAGGAGACACCTCAGCACCGCTCCCACGGCGCCCAGGGAGCCCAAACACAGCCCGATGCTGCTGCGAGTGCCCGGCACGGCAAGGACACGGGGAAAGGGTTGGGCAACCCCCGGGAAACACAGGCTCCCTCTCCTAATAAACCAGCCCTGCACCACAGACAACGCTGCGTCCCTGGGAGAGCAACCCCTGCACGGCACCACTGCTAGCCGAGCTGGGCAGTGCCACCTCCAGACACCCCTCTGGGCACCTGAAGCTCCCCTGACCCACAGGTCAGTGCTGATGAGGGACAGAGCAGCCACCAAAGCCTTGCCCTGTGGGACACTGACTCGTGAGCCCACACATCACCAACAAGATGGCAAGGACATGGCAGTGGCACAGGCTGGACAAAAGCTGGTCACAGCACGGGGCAGTGGCCACATCCCTCAAGGGAAGCCCTGGTCTCACTATGGTACCAAATCCACAGAATCACTGAGGTTGGGAAAGGCCTCCAAGACCATCGTGTCACCCCCCCAGACAGGAAGGACACACTGTGACACCAGGCAGGGTGGCAGGACACGTGGCTGGGGCCTCTGCCCAAATCAGCGACCACAGAGCGGAGGGATGAGGTCACACATCACACAGGAGCACGAGACGCTGCGTCTGGGACCACGGAGTCAGCCATGGGCTTGCTCCAGCCTCCTCCCCACCATTCCCAGGAGCTGGAGAGGACAGGGGCCAAGGTCATGGCCCAGCCCCTAAGCCAAGAACTGCCCAGCCAGGACCAGGGCACTGCCAACCTCCCCCTCCCCGATCAGGGGAAGCAGGAAAAGGGAGGAAGCAGCTCCAGCCCCTCTCCCTGTGCAGGAGCCTCTTCTCTGCTCTCTCTTTACATCCTCCTTAAACTGTACCGAGCTCCAACCCATGGCAGATTCCCTGTGAAATCCCTTCTCCCAGGGTCTCTGCTCTCCGTGCCAGCACGGCAAACCTGCCTGGCACCCCAGGGCTTGGCTGTGTCTCATACAGCCCCCACCTCTGCCTGGAAATCCCCGTTTGGCACTGTCCAACCACTGTTCTGGCTCCATCCAACAACAGCCGGGGCTCCTGGACACATCCCAACCTCCTGTCCCTCACCGTGAGGGGCTACTCAACACACTCACACAGTGACTCCCATTCCAATTATCCCGGCCCGCAGATCACCCCGACCTTCCCTGAGGATATCGCATACTCCTCCTCCTCATGTCCCCAGCTCCACATCACATGGATTCCATCGGGGCCGTGCCCCTCCAGTGCTAGGCCGTGCCCAGCCCTGTTCCGCCTGGGCTGTCGCCATCCTTCTTCTTTCAAACCCTGACTCTTCCCCATTTCCTCTTTTCACCATTTCTCCGTCACTCGCTCTGACATCGCCGGCCACGCCAAGCACCCCTGACCCGCAGAAACCCCTCGGTGTCCAGTGCCGCTCCCCGGGCACAGCTTTGCTGTCCCCGGGCTGTTCCCGCTCCGCACACCCCCACAGCCCCTCAGCCGAGCGGGGCCATGACCGGCCCGGGCCGGGCCCGGGGCGCTCCCGCACCCCACACATGGGGAATCCCCCTTGATAAGGCCGAGGCCTCCCTTCCCTCCCCGGCTTCCCGTTTCCGACAGCCTGGCCTGACCTCCCGGGTCACCCGCGGGGCCGCCGCCCCGGCAGCGAACACCGAACCCGCCCCCGGGACCGGCCGGTCCGGCCCCGCAGCCCCGCACGGAACTGGGCCGGGCGCTGCGGGCACCGCGCACAGGAGGCGGAGGCCAAGGGCCCCACCCTTGGCCCCGCTGTCCCGGGCTGGTACCGGCACCGGCTGAGCAGCTCCTGGCGGCCGGAGCGCCTCAGCAGGCCCTGTCCGGCGGACGGACGGGAGCGCCCCCGTGCCGAGCTGAGCCGAGCCGAGCCGAGCCGAGCCGAGCCGAGCCGAGCCGAGCCGAGCCGAGCCGAGCCGAGCCGAGCCGCCCCGCCCCGCCCCGCCCCGCCCCGTCCCGTTACCGGCAGCCGCTCCGCTCCCGCTCCCCGGCTCCAGCTCCCGCCGTCATGTGACCCCGGCCGCCACGTGATCCCGCCGACCGGAAGCGCTCCCGCGGCACGGCCGCCGGTCCCGGCGTGCCCCGCTTGAACTACAACTCCCGGCGTGCTCCGTGCTCGGACCACAACTCCCGCTGTGCTTCCCGCGGCGCTTGGACGGCGGCCCGGGTGGGCCATGGGGCACGCGGACATGGCGCGTGTTCCGCACGTCGTGGCCGACACGGGCGCATTCCTGAGCGCTGCCCCGCTGCAGGTACCGGGGAAACACCGGGGAGATACCGGAGGGGCGGGGGGGACGAGGGGTTACGGGCCGGTGTGACTGCGCTGCCCGCAGGACATCGCAGACGCGCTGTACACCGTGCCCGAGGTGCTGGCCGAGATCCGCGACCGGCCCGCGCGCCGCCGCCTCGCCGCGCTGCCCTGCGAGCTGCGGGTCCGCCGCCCGCGCCCCGACCTGCTGCGCCTCGGTGAGTGCCGGGCAGGCCCCCGGTTCCCGTCCTGCGCGGGGCACCGCTTCCTTTCCCTCGGCCCCACGGCCCGGCCCCGCCCCGCCCGGCTCTCGCAGCCCGGCCCGGCCCGGCCCGACGGTGCCATTGTTCCCCGCCCGCAGTAACCGAATTCTCCAAGAAGACCGGGGACTACCCGAGCCTGTCGGCCGCCGACCTGCAGGTGCTCGCCCTCACATGCCAGCTCCAGGCCGAGATCGACGGCCCCGGCTGCCTCCGCTGGGAGCCGCAGGACAAGGTAGGATCGGCCCGGGGACGGGGCCCCGGTTCCAGCGGCCCCGCCGACGCCCCGTGCCGCTCCCCAGGTGCGGCTCAGCTCCACCCCGCGGCACCCAGAGGCCCCCCTGCACCTCGCCGGCTTCCACCTGCCCGCCAAGGTAAGGCCCGGAGGGAGGGCCGAGGGTGTGCGGCCCCTCGGAGCCCCGGGTGAGGGTTCCCCGTGCTGTGCCCCCAGCACAAGCCCGCGGGGAAGGGCCCGCGCCAGCCAGCCCCGGCAGCGGCCCGGCCCCGCCGGACAGCGACGAGTTCGGATCCTTCCTGTACTGCGGCCGCCCCTGCCCAGCATCGAGGAGGAGCTGCGGGAGCTGCTGGTGAGAATCTTCTGGAGTTTTCTTTCTGTCCTCGCTCTGTGATTTCTGGCTGGCCTTTCCCGACCCCTCTGTGCCACCCTGACCGTCTCCTCCCCCCACATGGCCCAGGCCATCTCCAGTAGCCCCGAGCCCCTGGAGGAACACCCGGAGGAACACCGGAGCTCTGCAGATGGGGCCAGCGCCAGCGAAGAGGAGGAGGATGAGGAGAGCGATGATGAAGGCTGGATAACTCCCAGCAACCTGAAGCAGGCCCAGCAGGACACGGGGCACTGCGACACTGCTCCCGTCGGTGTCCAGGTCGGCTGTGTCACCACGGACTTTGCCATGCAGGTGGGTGCTGGGCTGCAGCCAGGGCTCAAACCTCGGGGCTGCTCCCACCAAGGCAGTGCCGAGTCCCTGGGCAGGGGAGAGAGCTTTGGGACAGCTCCGTGTGTCGAACCAGTAGGGTCTCAGTTCCAGAGGCCTGTGCACAGCCTGTCGGGCTCTCACTGCCCCAGCTGGCAGGGCCCAGTCCCGGCTCCCAGCATTCCCAGCTCCCGGGGTCCCAGGTTGTCCCTGCTCTTGCAGAACGTGCTGCTGCAGATGGGTCTCCACGTGCTGGCCGTGAACGGGATGCTGATCCGCGGGCCCGGAGCTACATCCTGCGCTGCCACGGCTGCTTCAGGTGCTGGGGCTGATTCCTGCTCCCGGGCTGAGCCCATGTTCCACGGCCCCGGGAGCTGTGAACCCATCTGTCCCACCCTCACAGGACCACCTCGGACATGACCAAGGTTTTCTGCCCCCACTGCGGTAACAAGACCCTCAAGAAGGTGGCAGTGAGTGTCAGCGACGATGGGAGTCTCCACATGCATTTCTCCCGCAACCCCAAGGTGCTGAACCCCCGGGGGCTCAGGGTGAGTACCTGGACAGAATCCCAGACTCACTGAGGTTGGAAAAGACCATCAAGATCCTCAAATCCAACTTGTGACCGATCCTCACCTTGTCAGCCAGACCAGAGCACTGACTGCCATGTCCAGTCAATTCCTTGGACACCTCCAGGGATGGGGACTCCACCACCTCCCTGGGCAGCCCCTTCCCATTTTTAACAACCCTTTCTGTGAAGAAATTCTTCCACTGGGACCCCAGGGATGGGAGCCCAGCCTGTGGCTGGCAGGTTGGAGGGAATCAAAGCAAACTGTGAACATCCTCCAGATGTTGCACCTGGACCCCAGGGCTTCTGGGCTTCCCTGCTCAGGTCTCCAGAGGCCTGTGGTCACCTCAGAGTCCCTGGGAGCCGGGGCTGATCCCTTCTCTCCCGCAGTACCCGCTGCCGGCGCCGCAGGGCGGGAAGCACGCCAACAACCCGCACCTGGTGGAGGACCAGCGCTTCCCGCAGCAGCGCCTGTCCCGCAAAGCCAGGCAGAAAACCAACGTGTTCCACCCCGACTACCTGGCCGGAGGCCTCTCCCTTCGCCCGAGAATGACGTTGCACAGCCGGGCCCGCGCACGCTGCACCTGCGCGATGCCGCCCTGGGCGCCGGCCGCCGGCCCTCAAACCCAACGCCGTCACCAAGAAGTTCGTGAAGAGGAGGTGAGGGGCAGGACGGGCCCCCGCCTGCAGGACCTGCCTGCCCGGCTGCGGTGGTGGCTCCACCAGGGCAAGGCCTCTCCCAGAACCTGGCATGGGCATGGGCCAGGCCGCTCTGTCGGCACTGCGCTGGTGCCCAGAGGGCCACCGTGACTGGGGTGGTGGTGGCTGGGTTTGGGGAGGCCCCAGCATGGGAGAGGGTGGGGTGGCTTCCCTGCTGGCCCTGGGTGCCCCTGGGCAGGGGCTGTGTCACCCAATAAACACCAAACCCCAAAGCACCGTGGCTCAGTCCTGTTTGTGTGGGTGCCTGTGCCAGGGGGAGCCTTGCTCTGAGCCTCGAGGGATGAGGAGGCTGGGACAGAGGAAGGGAGGATTTCTTTGATGTTTTGCCCCATGGGATCATGAGCTCCAGAAAGACAAAAGCCCAGGGCAGGGGGTTGTGTCTCACCCTGGCACTAGGCAATGCCCAGGGCTGAAGGGGGAGACTCAGGTAAAGCTTTTTGGATAAATCTGCTGAAATCTTTCACAACTGCCTGTTCTGCCCAGCTCTTGCTGCAGTTTCTTAACCCTGCTGAAATTGTTCAAGGTAAGGAAATGCCTGGTACCAGCTGTGGCCCGTGGTCCTGGGGAGGTTGCAGGGTGGGAGCAGGAGAGGGGAACACACCTGGGCCTTCCCCAGCCCCAGGGCATTTTTGGTGTGTCAGAGCTGCAGATAAAGGGCATTGGGTAACACACCCACAAATCCTGCTGAGGAGGTGGCAACTTCCAGCGTCTTTGCTTTGGACTCTTGGCCTCACCTCCCTGGGGCAGCCTCTGTGTCTCCCCCAGTCCCTCAGAGACGGGATCCCGGGCTATGGAAGCTGTTCCCTCGGTCACAATTTGGAGGCTGGGTTGGGCAGCTCTGGAGATGCCCTTGGAAAAACCATCACAAGACTTTACACTGCAAAATGAAAACTTTCATTGTTTATTCTCGACTGCAGCTGTTTACAGAAATATAGTTGCGAGTATACAAATGTCCCAATAGAAGCAAAATATTTTTATTTTTTTTAATATTCAACAAGTTATCACAGGAGAGCTAAAAACATAGATGCAAATAAAATATCCCCTCATAGACAAACTGAAAACACCGGGAATCAGTGCTTGGAAAACCCACCTACGAAAGCCATATACACAGAACTGCACGAAGGAGTATCTGGTGCTACTTTCACATTGCAGGACACAGAAGAGGCAGCTCAGCGGTCGAGGGTGCACCCAGAACATCTGGCAAGCAGGGGAGAGCCCACCAGAGGTGCAGGGACAGAGAGAGAGGTTGGAGCTCTGCTCTGAAGGGGTTGGAGCTTAACTCAGCATCAGCTCAGATGGGAGTAATTCAAACTGCCTCCTTTTATCCAGAATAAAAAGGCTGCTAAGGATACTGGAATGTGATCCCAGTTCTGCAACACCCAAAGAGCCACTTTCAAACAGGAACGTCCCCCTGGACACGTTATCCCGACGGGCAGCCATGGTCCTGCCCAGGACACTTGGGGCAGGTCCCGTTCCACGGGCAGCTCCAGGGCCAAAACAAAGCCAAAGCCATTTACCTGTCACATGAACACAGAACCCTTCCCTCATCCCAGAGGGATGGAATGTGTCACAGAGGCTGCCGGGTGTGGGAGCTTTGGAACCTGAACAGAGGGGTCAGTGAGCAGGGAATCCTTGGATTCCTCACCCTGTCCCCACACAGTGAAGGTTACCAGGAAATTTAAAGAAGTGTAACAGCAAAAATGACAGATCTCTGGAAAAAGCAGGGCTCAGCCCAGCAAACTCGAAGAGAACAAATGAGGACATTGGCTCTCAGTGTGGTGGAGGTGATTTAAGAAAACCTGTACCAGGACAACACTGTCTGATCCACTCATGACAAATTCCAGTGGAACGTGGATTTGGAATGAAAAAGTCATGGTGGCCACAATACACTATTGATTTTATGACCTGATTTAATGGCTGGAGCTGGGCAAGGGGAGGTTTAGGCTGGATATCAGGAAAAGGCTCTTCCCCCAGAAGGTGCTGGGCACTGCCCAGGCTCCCCAGGGAATGGGCACGGCCCCGAGGCTGCCAGAGCTCCAGGAGCGTTTGGACAGCGCTGCCAGGGATGCCCAGGGTGGGATTGTTGGCGTGTCTGTGCAGGGCCAGGAGCTGGGCTGGGTGATCCCTGTGGGTCCCTTCCAGCTCAGGATGCTCCATGATTCTACGATCCTTAGGATTTAATTCCTCACACAACCTGCAAGACAGAAATCAGCACAGTTGTGGCAGGTTCCTCATGGACAGAATTCAATGGGAGCTTCACTGGCTTTCAAGGAGTTCTCTACATTTTGACTGCTGCAGTAATGAGTCAGTTAAAAAAAAAAAAAACCTCAGTTTACAGACTCCTGCCCTTATGGGAATAAAGAGGAATGGCAGAGGAGCTTCCCCTCCCTGACCCAGCACAACCAGGGACCCTTTGCTACACAGTAACATCCAACACACCTGGCTGGTGTCAGCCCAGCCCCTCTGGGGGCCACCACCAACCCCTGCCTGCATGAGCTGCTGCCAGACTGGGGATGCAAAAGGCTCTGGGGTTACCCAAGGGAAGCCGAGGGATGCTCAGGTCTGCAGGAAGCCCATCCTCAGCCTGGGTGTCAGTTCTATTCTAAACCACATCTGCAAGTATGAACTACAAGATATAAAAATACAAAAGTGGCCACATCTGCTTCCAGCCCACGGATACCAGCGAGGTTCCCAAGCAGAGCAACTTCTGGAGCCAACGGTACCAACAGGGCCACACATCCAGGACTGAGAGGTGTGAGACAGCTACTTATGAGTTACTACAAAAACCTACTGAGGAAAAGGAGTATTATTTCATGTTTATAAAAATGTAAATATAACAGTATTCTATGCATGTGCCTACTATTATTTATATATAATAATCTGACTCCTCTATATACATATATATAATCCTAGAATATACAGGCAGTGTGTATTTACATCCCTATACAGATTGGGAGAGGAAAAGCCTCTCCTCCTGTGTAACCCCCCGGAGTCCCCCACTCCCCTAGAGAATTCCACCAGTTTCCCTTTGCAAGAGTTTACCCCCTGCAGCATTCTTCCTTGTTTCTGACACGTTTATCCCATTTCCAACGCTGACCCTCTCCCGGTGCCACGGCACAGACGCCCTGCCCGGGGCACCATGGCCACTACAGCTGGCACAGCTGGTCTGAGCAGGAACACAAAGTGCTCACAGTCAGCCCCAAAGTCTAAAAAAGCCCAAATTAAAACAAACCCCCTGAACAAACACAGCATCCCAGTGCTGCTTCCTTTTAGCTTCTACAGAATGGAGCTGCCCCGAGACCCTGGAACACGAAACCACCAACTCCCTGAAACTCAGTTTTGCACTAATGACAAGTCACCAGTGACCAGCATTTGCTCTTCTCACCTTCCACCCACAGCTCGGAGCATGCCAAGCAATTCCCTCTCCTCTCTCCTGCTTCTCTCTCTCAGATCCATGTCCGTGCTCCCTGTGCTCCCAAAATGCCCCTGGAAAAGGAACCCAACTGTTTGCCAAGCAGAGGCATGAGAAAATAGGAATGAAAATCCATTCAGACATATTTTCCTTTTATAAATTAGATACTAAATCAAAATCTCAACAGAAACTTTAAAAAATAAAGTTTGGCTCATTCAGGTGAGGGGAATGTCCACTGACACAGCTGCCCAGACTTGGTGCTTCCAGTAAAAACCTGCCAAAGTTATGTTTAACTGCTCATGCCTTAGTTTATCTTACAACTATACAGGAAGCAACCACCCTGTCAGTGATTAGAAGTAATCATAGTCACTGATCAGACACTGGACATCCACTTCAGAACAGCCAGCCTGGAATTATTTCTTGAACTAGATTTGTGTTAAAATAAGAGCAAAGTGTTTGGCTTGCTGCAAGATCAGGCAGTGAGGAGGCAATTAATAACAAAACAACTGTTAATTAAGCACAAAGCACCAGTAACTCCATGCCAGAGGAGCTGTTCAGCTCCAACTGTGCGTTAAGTGTTGTCTCTGTGGTTTCTGGGTGGGCTCTGGGCAGACTCAGGGTAAAAGCTGAGGGGATGTGGTGGGGGCTGGCAGGTCCCTCTCCCTCAATTTTCACCTGTGCCCACAAATGGGTGCTCTGGGACCCCCAGCGATGCTGGATTTACAGACTGATACCTCAGGAGCCTCTCTGCACCCAAAGGGCCCAGACACGATGCCAGTGCTCCGTGTGCTCCTGGAACACAGGGATCATAGAGAAGCTCTGCTGCCCAATCTCAACTGCTAAATATGCCAGAAGTGAATGTTCAGGCCCCTGGTAAAACACAGATGTGGCTCAGGCTGTGCTCCCTGCCATGACACCCTGCAGCCTGTCCATGAGCTCTTTTGGGGCTGATCCAACCCCTCCACCCTCGGAGCCGCTGCCCGAGCACGCGCCAACCGCTGAGCGACCTCTTCAGTCACACAAATACTTTTTGTAACCAAATCACATGTTCAAAGTGTTGTACATTTAAACATTGACCTAAAATGAACAGGTAAATTTAACACGAGGAAAGGAAGGTGTTTCCAGAAGGGAAAGCTGGGATAGCACAGCCCTTGGTTGGTTTTTTGTGGTTTTTTTTCTCTCTTCTCTTCATAAGCGACCTCAAATGCCCACAATTCAAACATACCCTTCCCTGGAGCTGTGGCAGGCTTGGGATGAGGATCTCTTCTGGGCACTCATCCTGTTCCATGGAGAATTGGTCCCTGGTGACTTGGCACTGACCAACGAACGGATACAGCCCTTCGGAACAATGAGCAAACTGAAGCAGCACACGAGCGAATCCATCGTTCCTGTCACTCCTTCTGTGTGTGACAGCCCCAGGTGACACCCAACAGCTCATCCTGGGACACTGATCCTGCAAACACCACCAGTTCCTTTCCCAGTGAGTGGCTATGGACTTCCACAGCCCTCTGGACGTTGTTGGGTCCATTGTTCTCAGCCTGAGCAGCCCCACACAGCACCTGGGCACTGCTGGGGGCTGCTGCTTTCCTGTCGTGAACCATTACAAGATGTTGTTAATGTTTTGTCTTAGCAGGGGAAAAAAAATAAAGTACAGAAAGAAAAAGTCTGGGTCGGGGTTAAAGCAGCTCTGGACATGATGCAGCGGGGAATTCTTTCTGTCCTGATTAAAATTTCCAACGTTTGAGCATAATCATAAATTAGGAGTTAAAACACAGAGGCGCTAGTATTAAAATATTAAATAGGCAATGAGAGTGAAGAAAAGCTGAATGGCTCATTCTGAGGGAAACCCCAATATTTCATATATTATATAATCCTAAATGCCTCTGGGTTTCCTTGCTAGGCTGTGAGTGAGGGACACACCAAACACAGAGCGAAGCTTCTCGTGGCCAGCTGGACCAACACTGCCTGATGGAATGGCGAGAGATGAACACGTTATTTATGTTGCAAAAAGTACTTAAATACTCAATAAAGACATAACAAACCCCACCCCACCCCACTGTTATCAGACGCCACGTTGTGGTAGAACATCAGACAAACTCACAAATTTACCACAAAAATGTGTGGCAAAAAGAATATTTTATATATATGTATATATATAAATTTTTTATATTTATGCCAATGTACTCACTCAGTACAAATAGCAAAATAGTTATACCATTTCCTAAATACAAAATATAGCTTTCCAAAAAAATGAAACACACATTAGATATAAACCATCCAAAACTTGAACGATTGAAAACTGTATTCAAAATTAAATGACCCAGAGCAGGTCTCTTTCTGAAAAGTTCCCTTCATATCGGCAAGAAGCCTTACTACTGAAAACGTAATTCAATGCCTCTCAATGAGAGAGAGAAAGAGAGAGACAGAAAGAGAAAGTGAACGTCGTGACAGACCAACAAACGGGGGAAATCCAGGAAAACCAACAAAAACTCTACACGGCTCAACTACGCACACGAGTTAAGGGGAAAACACACAGTAAACAGACTCGAGGAACTTAAAAAAAACCATTTACAGACGGTTCTTTTGTTATTTCAAATAACAAAAATGAAAAATGACGTGATACCAGCTACACTCTACCGAGGCGGAACGGGCGCCGCAGGAGCGGCTCGGCTCCGGCGGCAGCGGGAGGAACACGGATCTGAACGAGGCTGTAGTGAGAGATCACACACTGTCCGGAGAGTTGAAGCACCTAAAAAATCCTCATGCCTCACAATACACCTGCGTGGTCTGGAGTGGGTTGTTTTTACATTCGGTAACATCAGTCAATGATTTATTCTTTAATTAAACACGACAATCTAGAAACCAGACTTGGGGCTCTGTGGTAGAAAAAGGAAAAATCACTTCAGAACTGCAATGAGCTCCATGTGCTACAAAGATGCAACAGCTCAGGATGAAGTGATGTTTTAAGAAGGCTTAAAAATGATGCAATTTGCCCCCTACTTGGAGTAAAGCCAAGCTTTTTCCATCAGTCACAGCTGGAAGTGGCGGGTTAAGGGGGATTCCTGCGTTTAGAAGGTGGTGGAGACATTGCTTCCTCTCTCCTTAGTCCTTGATTATTTGTCAAAGCTTCTACTGACTAAGCAATTTACTGCCAACGATTCCTAAAAGCTGTTTCTGAGCTTTAAAGCCAGTAGGATATTTACGTCTTTTTTTAAAAACACAATACAAAACTGAGGGAGAGAAGGAAAACCATGGAAAGAATGAAAGGGAGAAGGCTGGTTTGGGAACAGCTCATGAGGCTTTACAGAGCTCTAACCCATCAGTCAAGAGCGGGAGACACAGAGGAGTCCCTTCCTCAGCAACACAGAATGCTCTTTTCAAGCTGAAGGTGTTTTAGAGAAGATTTTAAGATCAACTGGAAGTTCCCCTTCATTTCTTCATTCTGTAGAGCCACCAAACCCTTGCTCTATGTACAGCTCCACATAAGGGATGTGGGAAACCATTAATCCCATTGTCAGATGGGAACTGGTTATTACAGCAGCAATTCTCTGCTTGGTTATTACAGTTAACAATACTTGCAATTCATAAAGGGTGGGTTTGGCTCTCCCACTCCGTGTCAGCCAAGAGATCCCTTCACTTACTGACCGCTGAGTCACAGCTCGGGGCAGAGGCAGCTGCTGTTTCTGCTGCACGAGCTTCCCGAGGAAAAAGAGAGGATATGAAGAAGGAATAGGAGGGAAAAAGTAAACGTGGTAACATGGATTACCTTCCAACAACAATAATAACTGACCAGATATGCTTTAAATTCCAAGAGCCCCCACAGTAATGAGGTTTAGGAATCCGGTAACAGCCCAACCCCACGCCCCAGTAACACAAAGCATAACTCCTCAGCATTATTGGCACTATGGAGCCCAAACTCCATGGTCATGGCCTCAGGTCTGCCACTGGCCACGCGTGTGCTCTTTAAAGAGGCCACTTTTCCACAGAAGCAATTGGTTCCACGCAGCCTAATCCAGAGTTGGAAGGTCTGAGAGGATCTGGGGAATCGTCGCTTTTTTTTTCTTCACGGAATTTCTGCATGAGAAAACAAGCAGAAAAGTCAGCCATAACTAACCACAGTTCCCTCTTCCTTCTGTGCAGTTGCTTCATCTTCAGGGTGTTCCTCATGAGCAGGCACTGAACCGGGGGTGAGGAGCAAGAGAAGCTCTGGAGAGACTCCCAACTCCATATACAAACCCTTTTAGATTAGAGAATGAAGTGTATCACTTCAGTGAAAACTCAAGAGGGGATTTAGCTCAAGACCAGCCCCAAGTTCCACAGCACAGCCTACACTGGACTCCAGAGTCCTCCCGGTTCTTGGTGCTCATTTGTAGTCAAGGGCTCTTTCCCCCCTCTGAAAAAGACACCTTCTAAAAGCAGAGTGTCTCCTAGCAACAGCTGATGCTGTCAGCTGTTTCTAACACAGACTCAGCATGTGGCACACTCAGGAGCTGCCACATTCCACCAAAACTTGTTCTCACATTACATTATTGTAACCCGGGGGAAGAGTTCAGAACAGTTCAGACTTGAGGTGTTATTTACTCATTAAGCCTCACGTTTTTAAACTACAGTCATGTTTCGTAAGGTTTTGATCTGCCAAGCTGTCAGTGATCCACTCTCCTCCCCAACAAAGCACCAGACTGTCACAGCAGATGACAAAACGTATGAAAATTGAACAAAAGTCTCAACTGTTTCACACAAATTCTGACCTCTGACTGGTTTTAGTAACTTCATTCTGGTACTATAGTCTTAATTCAGCCTCACTGGTGTTTTAGCTGGCCTCTTAAAGCACAGTCACACACTGCAAGGTACAAATGGGCTGAACAAAGCTCCTGTGTGGCAGGAAAGAACCCAGAGACCCAAACTCACCACTTACTTGCCTAATTAAAATGAGCCAGCCATGTTGTTCCCCTGGTTCTGCAAGGACACGAGCAGATCATCTATTTTCTCCATGTTCTGGTTGGTGGCCATGGCTGAGGGCAGCGGCGGGGTCTCGGGGAGCTGCTGGGACAGGAGCGCCGGCACCGCGGGCTGCGCCTCGCCCTGGGGCTGCCCGGGCTGGCCCATGGCCATCAGCTCCTCCGGCAGCGCTGCCGGCCCGGGGGGCAGCAGCTGACCACAGTCTGGGGGACAGAGGGACAGCTCAGTGTCTTGGCACAGTCCAGCAGTTCCCACAGCAAAGCACCCAGCTACGACCACGGCCCACCACCAGCTGTGTGCCCTGTGAGAGCTGCTACAGCCTGTTGTAAGCAACACCTGCACCTCTCACTGCTGGGGCTCACAGGCACCCACAGACCCATGCACACAGAGAAAGGCTCTCCATCCCACAGAACTGCTCATGGAGGCTGGGTCCAGAGAGGCTATGAGGAGAAGTGCAGGTTTGTACAGCTAAGTACACTTTAACACATTTCTGGACCCTATAGCTTCTAAAGTCCTTGCTTTCCTTCAATAACGTGAAGAAAGCCAACGTGTATTGCAGAAACCAAAAACAGGAAGAGAAATGCTCTCTTAAGAGACCACAATCATTCCTAGATTAGACATTAGGGAGAGATCCTTCCCTCTGAGGGTGGGCAGGCCCTGGCACAACGTACCCAGAGCAGCTGTGGCTGCCCCTGGATCCCTGCAAGTGCCCAAGGCCAGGCTGGACACTGGGGCTTGGAGCAGCCTGGGACAGTGGGAGGTGTCCCTGCCCATGGCAGGGGGTGGAACAGGATGGGCTTTAAGGTCCCTTCCCACCCACACCATTCCATGTTTCTATGGCAGCTCTCTATCCCGAAAGCTCAGCACCAGGCACTGGTCACTTACTGTTCTGGATGCCGAACAGGAATATTCCCGATGTCTGCTGGGATGAGGCAGGGGAATTCTGCAGCTGGTTGATGGCACCTCCCGCTGTGTTGTGGAACAGAGGAGCCTGCTGCTGGGGAGGAGAAGCAGTTCCTGGCATTCCTGCCATGCTGTTTTGGGAGGAGTACATGGGGGACTGCTGCAGCTCCGGCTGGCTCATGCTGTTCTGCAGGGCAGACATGGAAGCTGAGGAGATGAAGAGGGTGACTTGTTGCTCTTGAGAACTTGGGGATCCTTGGACCAGCTGAATCTGGGGCGAGTTATGGAAGATGGTTGGCTGCTGTGCTTCGGCCTGGTTGGAGCCAGGATTCTGGAGAGGAGACACTGTGGTCTGACTCTGGAATTGCATGGGCTGCTGCTCCTGGTTCATTGAGGCCATGTTGGACTGTGGATGAAAAATGGACTGGCCTTGTTGCTCCTGATTGGTAACTGGGTTTTGATTTGGATTGAAAATCATGTTCTGCTTTTGGGAGGCCATTGTACTCATTGCATTTTGATTGCTGAACATCATGTTCTGCTGCTGCTGCTGTTGCTGCTCCTGAGCTGGGGGGCTGCTCTGGATAGCAACAATTGAATGCTGAGGCTGGAAGATGGCCCCTTGTTGGTTCTGAGGAATGGAGCTGGACTGGATGGAGCCCAACGACACTTGGGACTGAAACAAACCCTGCTGAGCAGGCTGAGTCTGGGGCTGCTCCTGGGGAAGCATGGAGCTCTGGATATGAGAGATCTGTGTCTGCTGCTGGAAAGAAGCCTGCTGTTCAGTGTTTGTTGCTGTCTGAAGAGGAGAAATGGGATTTGGGCTTGTAAAGAATGACATCTGCTCTTCCTGAGTGGCAGGGTTGCTCATGGAACTCTGGGAAAGGAACATGTTGGCAGACTGCTGGTCTTGAGGCACAGAGGAGCTCTGCAAGACACCCATGGCATTCTGTGAGTGGAACATCGGGGGCTGCAGCTGGTCAGAGGAATTAGTGTTGGTCTGGTTGTGGACGATGGAATTTGAGCTGTGAAAAAGGGATCCTTGTGTTTCCTGGGATATATTCTGAGTGTCGCCAATAGGGTTCTGAGAGTGGAAAAGCTGAGCTTGTGAGTGTGGAGACTGTTGGATGAAGCTTCCCGACTGAATGGACATCATTTCTCCACCTTGCTGGAACAGACCCCCGCCCTGCTGCTGAGTCCCACTGGCCTGGACACTCATCATGGTCTTAGTAGATGAGAAGAGATTAACCTGGGACTGACTTTCCCCACTGTGCTGCATCTGAACCATGGTCTGAAACACAGAGCTCTGCATCTGTTTACTCTGCCCCGAGGCCTCTTCTCCCTCAGCAGAGCTCGATGGCTGGAACATGGCAGGGCCGTTGTTGGAGACCGGCTGCTGTGCAGGGGCGGCTGCCTCGCTGCCGGACACCCCCGGGGACGAGGAGAACAGCTCACACTGCATCTGCATGTCTTCACTTGTGGATAAGCCACCCATCATGTGAGACGCCTGCTGGTACACCGGGGACTGCTGCAGGGCTCCGTTCCCCGACGTGGTGGAGGAGAACAGGTCCGACTGCATCTGCGTGGCCGCCTGGCACATGTTCTGCTGCATCCCCATCACCATCGCCGCCGACGTCTCCATGGCCTGCTGCTGCTGCTGCTGCTGCTGCTGGTTGGACAGGGCACCTTCAGGCTGGGAGTGAACGTTCTCAGCTCGTCCAGGCAAAAGGTTCTCCGGTCTGGAATGGACAGCTGTGTCTGAGGAGGAAAATATCCCAGGATTTACGCTGTTCTGTATCTGGCTGACCTGCTGAAAGATATCTGCATTCAGCTGATCTTGGACATCCTCGCTGCTGTCTGAGCCCGAAAACAAAACGGAAGATAACTGCTGCTGAGCTTCCAGAACCTGCTGCACCAAGTCAACGTTCCTGTTGCTGCCCGTGGCGGTGTTGGTGGGGAAGTTCCCAGCCTGGAGCTGCTGGATGGTGTTCTGGAGCTGACTCACGCCGCTGGCCGACGAGAAGATGCTCGAGGAAATCTGCTGCTGCAGGGCCTGGGCCGGCTCCGAGAGCGTCGGCTGCTGCTGCTGTGAGGCATCAGCCAGCTGTGACAGAGTCACCACTGTGCCATCCGACTGCAGCACCTCCCTGGGCTGCGAATCCCTCGTCTGGAACTGTGCAGCCTGCTGCAGCAGGGCATCGCTGTTCTGCAGCTGGCCCGGGGTGGACACTGCGGAGAAGCTGCCGGGCTGGGAAATGTCCTGCGTTTGGATCGTGCTCAGGGTCTCTGGGTTGTACACCTTGGGCTGGATTTGCTGCTGGTTTTCGCTTTCAGAAGGTAAATGGGAAGCAGAAGTTGATATGCCAGACATGCTGTTTTCCAATGTTTGTTGAGTTGACCCAACCACATTTGAAGCCTGAAAAGAGCAAGGCATTCAGTAATTTATAAACTTACTGGGGTTATGCTGATACAACTTCCCCAAATCCCCGATGTCCAGGGAAGATCAGAGGAAGATGTGAGATGTGAAAGCCAGACACACCCAAACCAGTAAGCAAATGATTAGCAGTGGAAATGCCACTTCAAGGATGGAATCACGGCACAATTAATGAAAGCAACACTAAGAAGTGATTAACAGAATATTCTTACAGTAATTTACTAGTTCTGTGTCACAGGACAAAACACCCCATTGTAATGTCACTAACCCATCAATCTGTCTGGGTGCAGCAACCAGGTGAGTCATCTAAGGAAATTGTCTGTTTTACTCATGCTCTGTGACTGTGTTTTGCCCAGACTGATCGTGGACATGGCACTTTCCCTGTCTATTACTCTTCTCCACTAGCAAAGCATAGACCAAGGAGTAGAGGTAACTCAGAGTCTGAAAGCTGCTGTGCTCAGCCCCCAACAAACTCACCGGGAGCATGGGGGGAGAGCATTTTTCTGTACTTACTTCCATTGGAGCCACATCTTCATTCTTGATCATACTGCTTGGCATGAGTGGAGTTATCAAGGCACTAGGAAGAATGTTCACCTTCTCCATGTTACAGCCCGTGGCCTTCACTGCTGCAGCCACAAAGAAAACAAGAAAAAGAGGGGCAAAAGATGGGTAATACCCATCATTCCATAACTCCTTTTAAGTAAATTAAAGAATTGTTCTTCAATGTAAAGCAACAGATCTCCACGCTTTAACCAAATTTAAATCTTACAGCAACGTGGCAGTAAAATTTCTGCACTTGTGTATAGAGTGAGGAAGGACAGAACAGACCAAGTACATACAGCAGATAAAATCCTCTGACCTCTGGTTCACAGTCAGCCTGGAATAGAACAGGCACAGGAATGAACCATCAGAGAGGAGCTAACACAGAGACCCCCATGAGAAGGTAAATTCAGCTTTATTGCATAAATTAACTGAGGACATGAAGGAACAGCAACAGCATGCTGTGTTCTGAGGAGCAGCAGCTGTTCTCCTGGAGCAGTTGGGATCTTCCCTCCGTTAAGCTCCACACTAAATTAGATGGATGTCAGGCTTACCCTGTATATAGTTATTATTTTCCTCATCTTTTCAACCTGGCTACTAGAAAGCTCTTACCAGTGCTTTACCAGTTTGTTTCACTGCCCTCCATATTTTTGTAAATTTCTCCCCCCAGGTACTCTCTGCAGGTTTAAACTCAGCATATCTTCTATCATCCTCCCTAACACTTGTAAAGTCTCTTGTAAACCCAGCCCTGCCAAGACCCAGCCTTAACTCCAACACAAGTCCATGGTCTCACCTGCAGCCAGAGTCCTGTCCCACTGTGACCCCAGTGCTCATCTGCTCCCTCCAAGCTGCTTTTCCAGAGCAGCTCTGGGAATTCCCAGGCATCTTTCTGCACCACCAGAATCTGAACAGGCAACTAAGAGACATTTCCTTCCTTGACTTCATTTTAATACTGGAAGGATCAAGTCACACTTAGACAAAGAACAGGTAAACCTAAAACCTGTTCCTCTGGAAGAAAAGGACAAACTTTGTCTGGATAAAGGAAAAAAATCCTCACTGAAGGGGATAAGTTGCAATTCCCAGAATTAACATTTTTAACTAGTCCCACTGAAAGCTGAATTATAAAACCTATAAAAACACAGCTTCTGAAAAACACCACATTGTCACATTTGTTTTTCAGTGCTCAGCCCTTCCCCACCACTACTTTAGATGTGTTTTTGCTTAAATTAACACTACACAGTTTCTAATTCTTCGCATTAACTGCGATCTTATGCTTCCTTTTTATTCTTCACTTGCAAACATACTAAATAAAGATTAGACTGCAGAGCCTAATGCATGAAAAATAAAAAAAATCAGTATTATTTTTGCATTTTTTTTGTTCTATATTAGCTTGTACTAAAATACACTGATAGGAATACTGTGATAAAGCAAAATATTCAGAGTCAGAAAACAAACCTCCCTGTAAGAATAGGGCCAGATTTTATAAGCACAGACTTATCACAGGATGTCTGATTCATTTCTCCAAATCTGGGTAGGAATTCATAGTTAAATTATTAAGAACACTGATAAGAATCAATTTAGTACCTTTTATAGCCTCTTCAAAAGAACAATGTTGGGCTGGGCTGGAGATTTCCTTCTTCACATTAACATTCAGAGTCCCAGCTGCCGAGACAAAACACATTGAGAACTTCCTTACCTTAAATCAGCAAACAAGCCAAAAAAACACAAAGCAAACCAAAACAATTCCTTATAGCTTAAAGAAATTCAGGTTCTTTGAAACCCACACAAACCTTTGCACTGTCTATTGCGATACAGATAAATAAATAAACTAAAATACATGAAGTGGGCAAATTGCAGCTTTCCCCAGGACAAAGCCTGGTGGGATTTCTTGGTTTATTTGGTGCATTGTATGGAACATGTTGATTTTTTTATCCTGCTCAGCTTCATTTTGATCCTTAAACTAGAAATGGATGCTGTTCTGTAAGAACAGCCGTCACAAGACAGCTGGAATTTGAGGTATTTGGCACATAAATGAGAAAAGCAAAGCCTTTAGATCTTATTGTTAACAGAGCAAAACTCGCCAGCAAGAGGAGTTTGGAAAGATCCATGCTACTGAACATTCCTGTGGCATGGACTAAAGGCTGTGGAGTCAGAAGTGTTCAGCAGGTGCAATGGCCACTCCTGCCCCAGTGCATCCCACACACCTGGCTCTGGAGTGTAGGTGAAGGGCTGCACGTCGTGAGATCTCCCAGCGTTCGTCACCACGTATATTCCCACTGAGACAGCTGAGGTGATTTGCTGGTCGTGATATGGTGGCACCTTCACAATAAGGTGATTCTGCAGGGCAAAAATAATTGAAAAAATCACATTTTATTACTACTGATCTCAATCCTACTTACATCCATCAAAAGCGAGAAATAGACTGATAAACCACCATAAAAACCCAGGACACTGGGGGCAATGCACATGTGGCATACTGCCTTCAGAGGTGGGACCAGGATGGCACTTTTCTGACATCATTTGCAGCCAGAGTGTCCATGAAGACACTTATTTGTGTGTAAAATAATACATATTCTGTAAAACATTTCAAAGTGGAACAGAAATTCAGCCAGTTATAAAGACCATGGTGTACACACTATCCCCTTCCATGGAAAACTGCTGGGAAAACTGAATTAGGCCTTTTAATTCCATTGTATGCAAGGGCAAAGACCTGCTCACCAAACCCACTGTGGGATCCAAGCTCTCGGTTAGAAACTGACCGATTATACTTGTGTAAACCCAAAATTATATTCTACCAGACTCACAACAGACCTTACGTAAAAACAATTAGTATTACTTCTAGAAATGCAGAGAAAGAGGAAAAGGCTTGATTAATTTTTCTTTGAAAACAAAGTCACTGTTTTTTAAATTAGAAATATAATAATAGTACTAGTAGTAATAGTAGTAGTAGTAATAGTAGTAATAATAATAGTAATGCAGAAGTACCTGATGAAATAATTCCATGTCAATTTCAGCTTCTGCCTTCCAAGAATTCTCATCTAAATAAAAATTAAAAAGCATAAGTCATTGCACATCCTATAGAGCAATTTGTTTTAGGGCCTTTGACTCTGCTCCTCAGTTTGCTCTCCACGACTGAGCCTTACCCAGCAGTGAAACCCCGACCCCAGGCTCTGCTCAGCACCCCAAGCCAGCACTGCTTTCACACTAACCGGAAACATTCTCTTGGAAAATCACTTTTGTTCCCTTTAGGAAGTTCTTGCCAATCAGAAAAACTTCCTCTTCACCCTTCACTGAACAGCTGTGGAGACTTTTCTTTAGGATCTCTGGGACTCCTGCTGGCTGAGCTGCAAGGGAAAAAAACAGAGTCTGGAATCAAGAAAATATCAACCCAAACCAAACCACTTTTACTTACAGGGTTATGAAGGAAAAAAATAAAACTCCTGAGCTTCTTTCTTTATCATGTATTTCGTGACAAACTCTTCAGAATATAACCATTTCTGTAATTTGCTCACTAAATGTAATGAGCTCACAAAAATCACACTTAGCTCAATGATCTACTAATAGTCTTTTCCTTTTCTCCTGCACGTATTAAATCTTCACAATGAAACTCCCAGTGTTGGGGCCAAAGCTCAACAAGTGCTCAGAACAGAAGGAAATGTGTTTCTGTAACTCCCTCGTGTAGAGTGATCTCCAGAGGCATCAGCCCTTAGAAACACCTGAAGCCAACTTCCAAATTCAGCCTCTGGGTCATAAAACATTTTTTGTGAAGCTTATTTTGTTCTGCTCTGCAAAAGAGCAGAAGCAGCAATTCCCCAGTTACCCAGGGGGGCTTTGCAGCCTTTTTACATGACACAGTTTTCTGGCTGGTGCAAGCACTAACCCAGGGCTTGGAGCAACCTGATATCCCCTGGTCCATGGCAGGGAGTGGAACAGGATGAGCTTCAAGGTCCCCTCCAAATCCTTGCAAGACTCACATCTCTGTAGTTGGGAATTTTAGCAATTTGAATCAAATAAGCCAAGAGGATGTAGTTTCAAAGACACACATGCCTGGATGCCCCAGATGATGATTTATATCACTCTTATAAACTGTCTTTGTTGCAAACCATTCCTATTCTTCTTAAACCTTAAACCAAATAGGACCACGTGTGCTAAATGCAAATGAGCACTGCAGACAATTCAAACAGAGATACATTTTAAAATAATGTGCTTTGACACATTTAATATAAAAGAATTCCAGTTTCTAACGAACGTTCCTCAACCACCTTTTCTCCTCACCACAGCTCCCCGGGGCACACACCCAGGCTTGTGCTTCTGCACTTGCCTGGCCCACTTTGAGTGTTTAATAACAATATTCCCTGGGCTTACTACACAGCAGAACATACATCCTGTACCACTCCAAATTATTTAATGACCTTTCAGAAAGGATTTTTCTACAACTCTGGCTGCGGGTTCCCAGGCAACCGTTACGCAACGACTGAATATGCTAAAGGCACATGAAAAGAGTAACTGGATTTAGGTTTGCTAACAAGTTAACAAAGCCTGTTTAAAACACAGGCCTTAAATAAAGAGCCTGCAGCTCCTTAATGCCTTTTCTATGGTTTCTGGAACATTATTAGTTATAAAACACAATGTAAACAGGCCATGATGAGTGTAAATGCAAACTGTGTTGTGAAGGTACATTACACATCTGTAGTAAGGTTTATGTAGCAAAGCAACCGGGCGTAATGTGCTTGAGGAGATAATTTATATTCAGTAACAACACATTTCACGCCATTTTGATCAGCCAGTAGCCATGTGCCAGCACTATTTCCTTGGCCAAGGTCTACTGCAAGTCCCCGTAGCTTCAGCGTAAGACAGAAGCACAGAGTCCTGGAAGGAAGCTCAGGAATTCCCCTCTCAACCTTCACACCACGATCAGCTTTATCCACATATTCCCCAAAGACACAAGTCTGACCAGAGTATTTTGTTCTGTGTTCTAAGACTTCCAGCAGTGGAGACATTGTAAAATTCCTGGGCAATCTCTTAGCAACTTACACAATTGAGACTATTTTCTTAGCAAGTGACCAAACCCCAGCCTGCCAAAAACCAAACCAATTTACTCTTTGCATCAAATACAGCTTCTTTTAGCTCAACAGCCTATTTTAAAATCAGTCTCTGAATGTTTCATCTCAGACTCAGCTTCTACTCACAATAGCAAGTTATGGAGTGTTTGAGAAATCATCAGGTGATTTCCACTCCCTTTTCTTCTATGGTTGAAATAATTTTATCTTTAACCAGAAAGTTACAAACAAAAGAGATACAGGAATGGCTTTGGAAGATTTTATAGAAAATGTTTTTATCTTAAATCTGAAAATTAGTATCAGATACTCTATTACTGTAATATACCACCATGGTCTACTGACTAGAATGGAGCTGCAAAGATGACCGTATTTCTAAAAAATATCCACAAAATATTCTTTTTATACCATGGAAAGAGCACAACACGAGCGCCCAGGAGTTCATCTACTCTTTCCATGAATAGAGAAAAAGCTCTCCATCTCATTCATCAAGATAAGGGGTGGAACAAGATGAGCTTTAAGTTCCCTTCCAGCCCAAGCTATTCCATGATTCCCTTTTCCCTGTTGGTCAGTGGAACCTCCCCAGCCGAGGCAGCCATCTGTGCTCGTGCTAAACAGAGCAGTTTAATAAAGAGCTATAAAAAGTTTTGCTCTTGCACTGAACCAGAATAGATTCAGCCTCTGGCCCACGCAAGGACCACAGCTGAAGAGCCAGGCTTGCTGACTTACTGCAAGTCTTGTCTAGCACTGAAAGCCGAGGCATGAATGTGACAACACAGAAGAAAGTCGTACCAGCGTCATTTTTCAAAGCAATCATGACAAAAATTGTGAAATTTTAGGAGGCAAAAATTCATTTAACTGAAGATCAGGAAATGCGTAACTATTTTTCAATACTAGACAACAATTTCAACTAATACCTCACCACAAATAAAAATCAATCCACTTGATTTTAGCAACAGCAATTCTGAAATTATCACAGATTAACACGGGGTGGTTTTTTCCCCCCAAGATAATTTCACAGAATCACAGAATCATTTAGGTTGGCAAAGACCTCTGAGACCATCAAATCCCAGCTGTGCCCCATCCCCACCTTGTCCCCAGCCCAGAGCACTGAGTGCCACGTTCAGGCCTTCCTGGGGCACCTCCAGGGCTGGGGACTCCAAACCTCCCTGGGCAGCCTCTGCCAAGGCCTGAGCACCCCTTCCATGCAGGGCTCACACTAAAACCCAGACCCCTCTCTACTCTCAGCTCTTTGGTTTGACACTCACTGCACAGAATTGGGGAAGAAGGCGTCTGCAGGGTCAGGGTGGAGCCGTCCTTGCGCGTGATGTTGACGCGAAAGACGAGCCGAGCGCGGGTGCTTTTCTTCTTGGAGCCGGCAATGCCTATCCTGGCTTCCACATCAGCGTTCCTCAGCTTCAGGATTCCCACACAATCAACCCTAACAACACAAAACAGAGCAGAATTTCACCGTTTAATACGTTCAGCATCTTTAACAATCTCTCGAGTAGTTTCGTAAGCCAAAGTCAAAAGCCTTGAGGTAATTACTGACATCTTATTAGATTTCTTTTTATTTACATGAAATCTATGACCTTTTTCAAGTTTTCATTCAACCCTGCCTAATTTGGATGATGAATCATGGGAGAAAGGCATATGAAAGCATGAATAAAACAGAAACTGCAATGTAATTCTGGTAAGCATTCAATTTAGAATCACAGCTCTTCATTCTTCCATCCCCAGGGCAAGATCTGTGTTTGTAGGATTATTGCTTCAAAATATTCTGCATTCACTTAAAGAAAGCAGGAGTAGAAGAAAACTTACTGTAGTCATATTATTTATGTTCAGTGGGACTTGGAAGTGACAGATAAGTCCTCCCATAAGTGTGGTCCTAGGGGAGATGTACAGGGCCAGGTGAGTGATGCAGTGCTGGCTTTTCAGACAGGCTCCATGCAAAATGATTTGAAGCAAAAAACAGCCAAAAAAATAAGAACAGGAGAAGCAAACACAGCCGGATGTGTTAAAAAGAAGAATATTGCCATTTACCCAGGATTTTGGGTTCTGTGCCCAAAAAGCACACACCACCTGGTATCTCATTTGAATACAGCGAATTGCAAGCAAGAGCTGAGCAGCAGAGAGAGGAGAGTGCCAAGATGTTCAGACTTTCACTATAACCCATCCAAGGGAAAAAGGAAATCGGTTCCCAAGCCCAAGCTAATGAACGAAAATATTCATGGGAAGAGCTACTCACGCCAGTGTCATGTTGTTGCTTGGGTCCAGCCCCACCTCTATGACAGTGGTGCCCTCGATGTCCACCTCCTTGCAGGGTGTGGTGTTCCTGCCCGTGACCCTGCAGGCCTGGTAGAAGCCGTGGGGCTTCACACGCCCGGAGTCGTTGCCCACGAACACCTGCAGCACCACGGGCTCGTTGTGGCCTTCCAGCTGCAACACACCAGGTGGGCAATTAACACAGGAATGACTGCTTTAATTATTATTATTAACATCTTGTTTCTAAACCAGCCTGAATCCTGTCTACCTTCAGACAGAAGTATCCCAGCTGCGACTCTCACATCTCTTACAACCTCCTGTTCTCACCCCAGCTGTGACTACTCCCCCCTCTCTTCCCAGGATTCCCCCCAGCATCTACATCCACCAGGCAGCCGAGAAACAGAACATTTCCTGCGGCTCGTTCCAAAGGTGAAGAGGTTTTGCTGCTCAGTATGTGTACAGCCACTGGCATTCCAGGACCCCACCTTCATGCCAGCCGCATCTTGAAATCCTCGTGAAACCTGATTACAATTGTCCAACACCTGCAAAACCCCTGAAAGAGTCAGAATAGGACGAAAGGGAAGCAGAGGGAGGAATGGGATGATTGAATGGTCCAACCATCCAATCACATAAGCCCAGCTTTCCTTCAGACACCAAAATAAAAATGGTAACTTGACATCTCCTACTTAAAAGGTTACAGTGTCAGGATTCACTGAAACACTTCATAAATAAGAGCAAGTCAGACATTTTAATATCCTCCTGCAACCCCATGTGCAAGCCATAATTATCCCAGAACATGTCAGTGAAAAATACATTCATTTTTGTTACATGAACACCCTGGCATGAAACGGTTTGTGTCCTCTTAATGCCTTTTTTATCTGGGATCCCCACTGGGGTCACAGACTAAAAATACCCTGAGGTAAAAGAAGTCCTGAAATAAACCTGGACATTGCATTACAAAGGAAACTCTCCTTCTTTTTAGGAAATAGTTAAGAAAAATACTCCAAGTGAAAAGAAACATTAGATTGTTGCCAAATTCCCGGGCCAGAGCTGGAAATTCCTTGCCAGAGCATTCTAGGAGATAAAATGAGTATTTTAATATTTCCATTGAGACACATTTGTTGCTAAGGATTTCTGTGTGACAGTGTTGTCTTTTGTCCCAGGCCTAGAAGCCCAGGCAACACCTGCAGAAAGAAGCTCCAGTTTTATTAGTGAGGACATGCAAATGAGAGCAGAATCCTCTGGAGAATCTCTTGGGGGATTATTCCCTGACACACTTAAAAAATGTAGTTCTGAAGTCTGTAGCAAAAAATAAACCAGTAAATACTGATAAGATCATCGTGGGCTCATGTCCAAATAGCAAATGTGACTGTCAAAGATGAGCAAAGCCCCAAGATCTCTGCAGGTGGCCCAGCACAGGCATCCACATGGGACCCACAGGCACAGCTCACAACAAAGGGCTCAACAGCCAGTCCCTTGGTTAAGGCTTGGTTATACAATTTTAACATTGCATACCAATTGTAGACTCAAGTTCTAAGTCACCACGAACAGAGTTTTATTGAAATGGCCACTGAACCTGCTTCTCCTCCTTGGCCTGAGTCAGAGCCACGCACCTGAGCCGCTCCCAAGCGCCAGATCTCTGCTGAGCACCAACATTTTTACACTCTTCTTCTCCATCTTTAAACCCCACAAACAAAACAAAAAGCCCCCTTGTCCATAACATATTTTTTCCCACTAGCTCAGATTTCCTGAAGATTCACTGACTCATTTGTCTGTCCAGCCCTGGCAGAGTTTTATCTGCAGGGTACGAACTCCTCTGCCTACTGGTAAAGCAAACTGGAACTTCCAGGAATTCAGTAACATGAGACTCTTCCAAAGAGAATTTTCACTGATGGGTGCTAAAGGGTAACTGGGAAAGGAATTAAAAGGAAATTCAGATGAACAAAGGCCCATTAAGAAAATCCACATAAATGAGCACTAAATCCCCATAGCAACAGGCCGATATGAATGGATTCTTTTCTTATGAAACTTTACTGGAGTTCTGCATTACTCAGGAGGACTGAGTGAAGGGCTGCTGGTGTTCCTAACACTGCTGAACAGGACTTTGAAGTTAAGTCTACTTCTGTATTCTGTCAGCAGCAGTCAGCACAAATTTTAAGGGCTGTATCACAAACAAACATCTCTTTGTGGACCTGGTAAGTGAGTTTGGGTTGAGAACTGCTTTGCTGCTTTCTCAAAGTGACGTAACTAAGAAAAAATATGAAATTAAATGTCTTTCACCCTCCTCATCTGTATGATAATAAATCTAGCTGTCTACTCGCTCAACCTGCTGGCCACACTCCTCCCAGTATGCCCAGTATGCCCAGTATGCCATTTGCCATGGTGCCAGTGAAGTGCTGGCCTGGACTTAGCTCTCTGATGACTCTCATAATCACTCGTGGGAGGATATTTGACATCAGTTCATCTGTTTGTCACTCTAAGTCAAGTCCAGCCTTGCTCCTGGTGAGCCTCTCTACCATTTCCATTAGGAAACCTTCCCAAGTAAGTCCAACTGCTTTCCCCAGGCTAGACAGGTAAGAAACAAGACCTGCAAACTCCTACTCTGTGCATTAGTGAACAGGAATGTCAAAGACCTCCTTGTAACCTTCTTCTTTGTGCTTCTCCTCAGATCAAGAGGCCTTCAGCACCTGAATTTTAAGGCATCAAAGCCCATAGAGGAAACAGGCTGCAACTGCCAACTGTGCACATAAATGCTGCCTCTTTCCTTGCCCCCAATCTCCAGTTCTCCTGATCCACATCTACCTCTACTGCCTCCACCTGTACCATGCTAAACACACTCAGCAGTACGACCTGTAAAACACACCTCAGTGAGATCTTCATGACTCACTTGAAAGACACTGCATATGTCAACTCAGATGGTGCTGAATTAAAAAGAACAAAAACCACCAAGCAATCAAAAAAAAAAAAAAAAAAGGCCCAACCAAAACAAAGCAACAAAACCAAAACATCCCACTTATAATTAATTTCTTTTAAATGAAACCTGGTTTTATGTCCTTACTAATGATGACCCACTGTCACCAGCCATCAAACAGCTACAGCATTTCACTGTCCCACTTTCGTAGGCATGGAATGTCTCTGTACTCATACACTTCATGGAACTGCAGCCTAACAGGAAGTGCATCCCAGATTTTGTATCCCTGCTTTGACATCCAGCTTTGCTTCCCTCTCCTCTAACTCTGTGACACCAGCAAGACTTGTGACCTGCAAGAAGAGACCCAGTCCAGCCCCTGCAGCCGAAAGACTGCAAAGCCTGGTCCCTCAGCACTACAGAGACAGGAGGCCCACTGAACCAAAGCAGCTGCCCTCCCCCTGGGGCAGCCCTGGGAAGGCAGTGCTGTGCCCCCAGCCTACCTTCACGGTGGGAAAGCCCTGCTGCGTCCGGTCCTTGACGGAGCCCCGGCTGCCCTCAGTCAGGTACCGAGCCCTGTGCTGGGTCTCTGGCTGCACCACGATCTTCAGCTCCTTCCCCTCACTCTTAGTCGGGTACTGACCACACAACATTGGGGTCTTCTTCCCTCCAGCTCCCTTCTGGTTCTCTGATGCTCTGGGAAGTCAAAGCACACCATCAAGAAGATGTTAGAAGCAGCTCCCCAGTAAAAACACTCCAAATCACAGAAAAGCTAAAAAGGCAAAGAGTGTGTATTAATGGATGGAACATTTGTAGTTAAAAGCAAACTTTGGAATTCTCTTTCTGCCAGAGGAGACCTGCAGGATGAAGAGGAATGGTGCTTCCCTGCCTCCTCCATCCAGAGCACATGGGAACTGCGTTTCAGAGAGCAAACATAAAGGAAGGAAAAAACAACTAGCATTAAATGATGTTAACGAACAGAAGGTGCCTCATAACCTGCTTTTCAGAGCCTATGACACAGCCTGAACAAGCTGTTTTGCTGCTGTAACAAACACACACGTACACACACACTGGATGGATTTAAGGTTAAATGACACTTCTTTAAACAGGAAAACAGCCTCATGCCTGTCTCCATCTCAACTTGTATATCCATGCAAACTCCAGCTCCAATTTCTGTCTAAACAGATTGACCAATTTATGTCAAAACCCAATTAGTTATTGTAAAAACTCTGGCATAATTGCACCAATGTTAAATCAGTGTATGCACAAGGCCTTTCTTACCAGGTGCATTCCATAAGATGCAGCGGCTTGTGCTCAGTTCCATAATTAAAACCAGGATGAAGGAGCCCTCCCAAGTCTATCAGCACATGAGCCATTTTGTGTTCTCTTTACAGCACAATGGGAAATAACCCTTGATCCTACAGAGATCGGGATTTGGTAATGAACCTGAAGTCCAAAAAACTCCTTTCCCACTAGGAAATGTGGATGTGCCGCAGCACACGGTGCACGCAGGAAAAGGGCCCCATGATTCATGCAAATTTCATATTCTTCCTTCCTAGCAAAACACAGTTTCTAACAGCTAATGCCTGGGAAGAAAGCAGTTTTAAATAACAGGTGTGAATTGCTTAAAAAGCAAATCCTGTTTAAACGTGCAAGTTATGGAAGTAATTTATCCAGGATTTTTTCCTTCTCAAACAGGGTGAAAACTGCTTTTTTTTCAAAATTATTCCCTGGGAGGTTTGCCACTGCATGAAGCTCTCACTGACCCAGAGCTGGGGTGACCCAGCTCTTCCCAACTACCAGATGATTTACATTTACAAACACGATCCACACCTTTCCTAAAGCTCCTGCTGTGCACAGAGCAGCCCCTGGACACAGCACATGCCCCTGATTCCAGCCCTCCCCCAGCCCTGTGGGGCCTGGCCTGGCACTGCTCCTTTTCCTGCCCCAGGAAAAGTCGGGCACTTTGTGCCCATCCCACCACATTTCACAGCCCTGAAAGCCATGGAATCATAGAACAGTGTGGGCTGGGAGAGACCTCTAGAGATCATCCAGTGCCACCCCCTGCCATGGGCAGGGACACCTCCCACTGTCCCAGGCTGCTCCAAGCCCCAATGTCCAGCCTGGCCTGGGACACTGCCAGGGATCCAGGGGCAGCCACAGCTGCTCTGGGCACCCTGTGCCAGGGCCTGCCCATCCTCCTTCTAAAAAACCTTCTCCTTTGATCTATACTAAATCAACCCTCTTTTAGTTTAAAGCCATCACTCTTTGCCTAATGCAACAGGTCCTATTTGTCACACTCTTATTTTCATTAAGCCTTCAAAAACCTTTCACTACCCATTAAAAAAAGGGTTAAAAAAGAGTTGCTGCTTTGGATGATTTCCATTCCCATTTTCTGTCCACGAAGGTTAAGCACTTCACTGTGGACAGCCCAGTCATGGCCCTGGCAACCTTGCACACTCACCCTCAACCAGGACCCAGCTGAGGCAGGAACTAGATAAAAACTAGCATAAAACCCTGCAAAATAATAATAATGCCATCTTACAATAAAACTATCTTCCTGCCAAGGAGTCCTGACTACTCTGCTCAGTGCAGTCACACTAGCTGCTTCAAAACAAAAAGAAGCTATGCACAACATACCTTCTTTTGGGAAAAGGGACAAAACTGTCCTTCAGTACAGCACACAGAAAACCTTCGACATGCTAAACAAACTGTAATTAACACCATTATGTCTTTGCTTCTGTACAAGTTCAGGGAAAACTCTAATGCCATTCAAGCTCATTACACAATCACTTTCTATCTTCCTGTCAGGACATTCCTCCCATGGACTACTCATTTCAAGGAATTTACCAACTTTCGGTCAGTATCTTTTCTTTTTCTTGTTCAGAATTTAAAAATAAACTTCTCAGCTTCCCACAGGGAAGACAAGAAGGGATGCTGGGCAACCTCAGCTCTGGTGTTTGACCCTTCCAAACACCACCCTGGGACCTGCGGGGCCCTGGCTGGGCACTGGCACCGGACAATGCTCCATGGAAAGACACCACAGGGACTGCTCAGTCTGACCTTGCCGCACCTGCAAGTTCCAGCTCCATAAATTAATGAGACTGGGACATAGCTGAATTTTGAAGGGAAACGTTGGCGAGCCGGCCATCAAAATGAAATTCACCTTTACTGCTCCCAGTGCCACGTTTCAGCAGCGTGACATTAACACTGACCCCTCCAGGAGAACTGTACCCTTAAATCCCAAGTACCTTAATTGTCAGCGTACTAGTATTTTATCATTTTAATATTTATGCAGAGACATGCTCCTCACAACTATTTTAGTCGTTCCTCTAGAAACTTAATCATTACTTTCAATCAATTAACCAAACCTGGAGGCAATTTAAAGCCTTCACCAGAACTTCTCAGTGGTCCTTCTCCTCAAAATATGAGGATGAATCACTTATACATCCCTTCAATTAATGATTTAATTTTAATTCAGTTTATGCATATTGCAATTATTCACACCTGTACATTTAATACACACATATTTATCAATTTGACTGTTACCAGACAAATGTCCTCTAATCCAGCACTTCTTTTTTTAAAAGGAATAAATGTAATTGGCAAATCTTATGACTCTACTCAAACAGATCTCCTGAGTAAAGTTTGGCCTGGTCCTGCTCTGCTATCAGGCCTGTTCGCAGGGCAGACCTGAAAGTGAAAGTGAGACCAGGAAACCTGAGTCTCTGCCCTGAATCACCACCAATTCATCCCTTTCTAAAAAGGCTTTCACAAATTCCAAGTTTCCACAGGAACATATTCTTTCTCTTCCTGCCTTTTAACAACAACTGTGTCTTTAGGGGCAAATGCCATTTCCATTCACCACGGAGCACAGCAGCTTTCCTTGCTCTTTTCTTAAAGCCAAAAGTAAATGAACTCCCTTGGCTGAGCTCCACCAGGCTGGGAAGTTTAAAAAACTCCAGTCACTACGGTGACCCAGATTTGTAAGGCCAAATCTCCATATTCCAATGGCAAAATTAAATTTTCTAAGATCTTGGCCACTTCTTATCCCAGAGTACTTATTTCCAAGGACAGTTCTGTTACCTGGCAGTTTTCCCGCAGTTCAGTCTGGCCTGTGACACGTAAGGAAAAACATTCCACTTTCTTCCCCTCTGCACTCACAGAACCTATGGATTTCCCTAGTCAGCCCAGTGTTTTTGGGGAAGTCTTGTTCTGTTCTTAGACCGAGATCCCACATACTCTTTCAGAGCTTACAGAACCTCCCTGAGATCACGTTTACAGTGGCACAGTTCTTGCCTTTCCGTAAAGCTTTTCCCTGTGTAAGGGAAGGCCTGGTCCCTTGGAGCTGGGGGAGGCACTTCCCTCATTCCAAGCCGCCTGGTCTACCAGGTACTAATATTTTATTTAATTACCATTGATTTTGGCTGGTGAAAACCCCGAGGCTGCAGGCCACCATGCCCAGGAAGCAGCAGCACACTCAGGACATGTTCTCAGAACTGCTTTTCACAGTGAAATTTTAAGTATGGAACTGCACTGACCCTGGGAATACAGACTCCAGGCTCTTTCCCTTTGGGATATGAGAAGTTCATCATCTTTGCCATCAGTCAAATTTTAACAGTCACCCGTTGCTGTGATGAACGTCAGAACGTACTGCAAGCACAGACATAAAAGTCAAACCAAAATGCACTCCTGCCCCCAAAAAAGCCAAAACAAAAGAGCCAAATCTATCCATTTGACCATTTGAAAAGTACTGAAGAAGCAACAAGTTAAAAAATAAAATAAAGAAACGTATCAACACACTCTTGCAAACTGATGGAATTGTCCTCTTTAAGCAGCTACTGGAATGCATTTAGTGAACAGTGTGAAGTGGGAGATGAGGGGCCACCACCCAGGCGTGCCCACGCAGACACACGCACACAACCCAGAAGCACAGAGAGAAACAGCATTAGAGATTTATTTCTGAAAAAATCAAATACAGAGTGAATTCACAAGGAAAAACCAAAACCTGGTTCACCATATTGTCTTAACATTTCATAAAAAAGTAAAGCAAGCGATAATTTAAAAGATGAGAAATCTTAACGAGACATTAACCATTAACTTCTACTCCCATCCCTATTTCTATTTGACAAACAGAGCAGCAGGTGAAGTGCACAGACTGAAATCCTCACATAAAATCCTGCAAACAACCATTCAGGGTGCGCCCACTCCACTCTGCCTTTCTTTTTAAATACATTTTCATTGCCATTTCATAAATGAAATTGTGTGGCCCTCTGGGAATTTCACTTAAAGAACAGATGAGCTTATCAGCACTGCATTTAATTGCTGCAGGAAAGTTTAGCTCTATCTTCCAAATAAAGATTAACAAGTCTAATGAAAACTTATCACAGAATCATGGAGTGGTTTGTGTTGAAAGGGACCTTCAAGAGATCCAGGTCCACCCCCTGCCATGTGCAGGGACACCTTCCACTATCCCAGGTTGCCCCAAGCCCCGTCCAACCTGGCCTTGGACACTGCCAGGGATGGGGCAGCCACAATTTCTGGGGGCAGGAAGAACTTATCTTGGGCTAGGACATGACAGGGACAGCAGAGAAGGGAGGGGTTTATGTGAGAACCTGAGCAGAACATTTGCCGGGGCACGGGGGCACTTTTATTAGTTTGGGTTTACATGTGGAGATAGAACGTTTTTTTTCTTTTTTTTAAAAAAAAAAAAAAAAAAAAAGCAGATACCAACCCATTTCCTGCTTTTGAGTTGCTTTTGCTGTCCGTGCTGAGCTGAGAAAGGACATAGTGAGGCGCTTTGGCACTGTCGGCATCAAAGATATCCATGTTGGACTCTTCGCAATCTCGGCGTTTGATCCCTGGCCTCTGCTTTGGGTTGCGTTTGCGCGATTTACGTGGCACCTCAGTGTTATCATTGTAGGAACTGGTACTCATGTTACTGAAGTTGGAGGGTGAATCCTCCATCCACATACTGCAGCTCTGTTCTGACTCCAATCCACAGCCCTCATCCTGGCAGGACATCCGGCTGTTGTCCAGCAAGTCCTCGGGTGGTGGCGAGATGTACAGGACTGTGTGGCGCTTCGGCGTGGCCGGGTGCTGCTGGGCTGTGTTACTGGTTATCTGCTGCTCACTTACCCCTCGGGTACTTACCCCCACGGCCGCGGAGCAGCTCTCCACTTGCATAGCCTTGCTGTCGGTGACTGAGGTAGAGTAAATGGTAGGGCTGGAAGAGGTGGTAAAGGAGCTGCAAGCACCGCCCATGGAGGAAGAGGAGGGAGCTGAAGAAGCATCTGCGGTGTACAATTCACAAGTAAATACAGGACCCGTGGCGGGGCGTGCGCTGGCTATAGCAGTCCCAGTGAGATCAAGGTGATTTAGGAACCGATTGCTTTCCCCCAAGAAATGTTTGGAATTTGGTTCAGTTTTGGAATGGAAGTGCTTAAAGCAATACAGCCTAGCCAATACTTTGGAAATGTCCAAACAAGTCTTAGCACGATCCACTGTAATCAAATTTCTTTACAACTTAATGTTAATTCATATAAATGGCTGCAAGTAAACAGAGCTTTCATTGCCTCAGCTGGACTAATTATTGGTGTAGAAGCCATTTCATCTAAAATAGCCCCAAAACAAAATGCTTATAGTCCACATTCAATGCCAATTAAACCATTTATTGTTGGAAATTTTTAATTTTTTTTTTTTTTCAAAGATGGGACTGTGCTTAGCCACAAAATATTAAAATAAGTTTCTAACCTATGAAGCAGAGAACTACAGGTCATTTTTAATGCAGACACTCCCTGCTTCAGAGGCAAATCCTGGAATAAAAATATGAGAAAATAAATGAGAAAAAGAGCTGCTGATTATTCCATCATAAATGAGAAATAAAATATAAAATCAACTGAATTGGTAGGCAAAATGGAACTGGTATCAGTCACTATGAGTGAGCTGTTGATTTTGAAGGTTCAAAAGAGGGATGAAATATCTGTGCTGGAGACACGCTGATCCAAGAACTGGGAATCTCTGTAATTTGACTTGTTCAGTCACTGGGACCAATTTCTCTCAGACTTTATCAGTCCCTTCCACAGAGATGGCTTGGGACAGACCTCTGAAAAATTCACATTAAACAGGAGATTTCCAACACTGTGACTGCGACTTCTGCAGAGGTCCCAGAGCTCAACCTGGTTTAGAAACATGAAAATTATTAAACCAAAGCCCTGAAGATTTCTGGAGAACACTGTAAGTGTTGCCATTGAAGAATTTTAACGGACAGATTAGTGGAATACATTGAGTTAAACATTCCAGGGGAAGCAGGCCAGACAAACATATGTATTTATTTCAATCATCTGTAGCTCACTGAGGAATAACTGAATTTTATAGTCAGATTTCACCTTCCCGTGGGGAGACCCTGTTTTCTGTATTTCTGCACTGCCACCCACACCTGATAAACCAGAAGCACTGAAATCATCTAATTTTGGAAACAAATTGTACATTAAGTATATACATAATAATAATACTGTATGTTTGTTCAGCTGGTTACTGCTGTCACACAGGTAATGCTTATTACTAAGAGGAACATGATGTTTCTCCTTTTTGTTACTTGGGATTTTTTTAAAATGCAAAATATTGTAATAGTCTCTCAAGTCTAAAAGTTTTAGAGACTTTTGGACTATTTTATACAGTTTTAGTTATTTGAAAGTAACAGAAAAAAGTATGTTCAGCCATGATATATACATTTAAATAACAGTAAAACTCAGCCAACTTTCCTATACTGGGAATTACTGTGAGTATCAATGACTGATGATAAAGAATTTTTAAACCATTACTGTTTCCTACAGCTCTCCTGTACTTAATGAATGTGAAAGCAAACTTACACCACTTCAGACTGCCAAATTTAGTGGTTGTTACAGTTTATCAATAAACTATTCTGCCTTCCCCGAGCCTCCCAGTGAACCAGGAGCAGCTGAATGATACCAGTTCCATTTTCCAGCTTGTTCTTTGGCAAATACAGTGGCTGAAATTGGAGAATTCAGTCACTTTGCATTCCAATTTAAAGGCAAATTTCTCCTTTCTATATCATGCATTAATGCAATGCTTCTTTCAAAAACATTTATAGGATTGGCAAGAACTATTAAATATAGGTATTCATTTCAGTGACAATATTTAGGAGCTGATTTGCAGCCACTTTGAGTTGAGACAGCCCACTGCTATTGGGGATGTTTATTTTGGTAAAGAGGATTAGTTTCCATCCATCATTTATACCTCCAGAGAGAAGCAGAAGTGTGCCCAGGGAGCCCCTGGAGCACCTGGCCGAGCTGCAGGACTGGGGGGCCGAATCCCAGGAGTTGCCCCAGGAAAGGTCAGTATATGGAATTCAGGGAAGAGCCCGAGGCAGTGTGGGCACGTCGGGGGTCTGTGGGACAAGGACTCAGACCATGAAACCATCACACACATGGAACAGGCAGCAGGGCTTCGACTGCAGGATTCTTCCTCCAACAGATTAATATCAGATTTATCTTTTCACATCAATCCTGGGAGTGTAAGAAAACCTTGGACACTCCAGGCTCAGCTCTGCGTGGGCCACGTACACAAGCACTGGGCTCAGCAGGGGCTTCAGTGCATCTCCTGGCCAGGAATGCAAAACCTGCACTTTTCCCTCACTTTCCTAGGGAAAAAAATAAATATATCACTGAATCAAATGCTTTTCAGCACGAAGCTAAAAGAGCTGGTGATGGTAGTGTTGTTTTAGGGTGCAGCAGTGTGAAATATTATCATTACTGCAATATCATCATTACTGCTCTCCAAAACAATTTCTCCTCCTTTCTTTTTATAGAAGTTAAAAAGCACTTATACGTATGAATATGTGTATGTGGGCTTTTATACTTTTAAAAAGTAAATAAACATTGTCCATTATAAATTGGTAACACTCTCCTCCATTTACCAGAGATGCCCCTGTGTAATGATAAGATTAGATTATGGAAATAAATCCAAATTGAACAGTAATGGCAAGAAAATCTCTCTTCAGCCTTATATAATAAATGAATGCCATTACCATAAATAAGAAAGTATGATAAATATTACAGCAAATAGAATAAATTGGCTGTATTGGAACAGTCAACTACACAGATTTAAAAACTTTTGGGGGGATAAATGAGATAAATTAGTAATTGCTTCAGCAACACTTTAAGTTATGAAAATACTAAGAAACAGTGAAATCTGTGTTTTCTCAGAGTCTGCAGGCCTTGAGCCGACTCATCTTCCTTTGAACTAATAAATAAACTGGGTCAATCAAATAAGAATTCACCATGTTACTGCAATGAATAAACAGAGCTTTACATGGCTCCCATTTGGGTTCATCATTTTATTGCAAAGCCACATTTGTATCTGACACCCAAAATAGATTCCTTGGATGAACGTGCTGCATTTTGGAAAAAAAATAATTTAGTAATTTTGACTTAACTTGTGTTGCTTTACAAGGTGAGAGCATACACACACCTTCCCCAGCTTGAGCATTCCTTTTATTTTACTTTCTTTAGACACATATTAATTGGAATTGTTACAGGTGGCTCATGATTTGCAATTTAACAGTGCGTGCAATGACAAATACATATATGTATTTTTAAGTGAGTAGGTACATTTTGAAATAGAAGACTGAATATATTTCATTTAACACAGTCTCAAAATCAAACTTGCTTTCAGAGCGATGACACTGAACAGAAGCAGTGCTTGTCATGGCAAGTGTGCAGCCTCAGGAATAGAAATGAAATGTGCATCAGCATCACAAGGTGGGGGTTTTTTTCTCGTTTTTTAATAAATAACAAGATAATATTCCACATTAGAGCAACTGTGATCACTGTTGAAACTAAACCTCCTGAATCTCTTTACTGCCATCACTGTAACACAAAAGGGAGCTGGAAGAAGTAATTCAGACTTTGTTGCCTGTGCTACAAGTTTTTCTTCCCCAAAAGAGGCAGAATTGTACCAATCAGTCCAGCACAGGGACTAAAAGTAAGGGAGCACATAGCAAAGAGTGTCCTGTGAGCAAACCAGGGCAGGCTTTTTCTTTTCAGTACCAAAAAACCAAAGAAAATTTATTACCTCCTGCATTAGCAACCAAGGCAATGACATATTTTCTATATCCTATTCTCCTGTGAAGTCAAACAAGGCATTCAGCCTCTAAAAAAAAAAGGCTGGAAAGGCAGGAGAGAGAAAAAAATCACTACTCGGCATTGAGGGAGTCTTTTTAGGTAACACTTCCGTGGAGCCAATCCTGAAATCCTTGTTCACTCTTTTCAAATACCCTTAAATACAACAAGGATTACCAAGTCCTCAAGGAGAAAGAGTGTCCTGATGACTTTGCTTTTTAATTGCAAAAGCAAGTCATTTCCCAGACTGGAAAGCTTAAGATTGTAAAGACAAACTGAAGATATTTTTGGTTTCACAAGTTTTCCAGCCACCTGTGCATGGACAGCCAGGACAAGCAAAAAGCCATTAAAGAACTGCTTTTTTTCTCAGAACCTCCCCTGCATCCCATGGTATCCTCTATGCTCTGTGCAGAAAACAACTGTCAAAAATGAAATCCTCACCCACAGGGTGAGTTTAAGTGGCACATAAGCTTAATATGTGACGTGTAACTTCTATTAAATGTGTTAATTTATCTAACATGTCATGTCCTTGGTAAGATTTTTTGATGTCAATTGGTTTATTTGAACCCCTGGACACAGAAGAACAATTTCAGGACAGACCCAGAAGGAAATTGTGCAAATTTCCACCATCAACCTTTGTGTTGTCAAAAGGTTTTAAAGGTAAAACCCAGAACTTACAAAGTGGCTGCAAACCTGCTTTCAACACCTCACATGCCAAACTTGGGGTTCTACTTTTCTTCTTCTTGTATTACTGATGTCATGTCAAAAACTTTTCCAAAAAGTTTAGTTTCAAATCAGTATCAATCCACTATTCAGAAATAAACCAAAAAAAAAAAAAAAGTAAAATTTAAAAAAAAAATTAAAAAAAAAAAAAGAAAGAAAGAAAAGAGACTTATGAAGAAGTCTGAAAACAAGACCGACCTATACCCTGGGTGAGATTGGATGGGTTAAGTGTCTCTGGCACTATTTGTCTTCACTATTGACAGACACTGTCACACAACCCACCACTCGATGCCTGTCTCTGAATGGCGAAGCTAGAATGCAAGTTAAGTGTATTAATAGAGAAAAAAACTAGCATCCCAGCAAATATCATAAAGCAATCCAATTCACCAGTTATTAAACACACTCAGATTCAAGATAGGTAGGTTAATTTAATTTACATTAAGCCCAACAGTGTAAATTCCCCTTTACATTCCCATGCTGACCCAAGCAGTGTATTATTATACTTTGGGTAAATACATCAATCAATGGTTTTGTTATGACTCCCATTATTCAATTAACACTCAAGTTTAGGTATCTAAGGAGGACTTTTGTTAGTGTCTCACACACACCAATTCCATGGATCTTAGATCTTCCCACTCAGTGTAAAAGGCTGATTCCAAGCAAGCAGAACTCTGGGACCCTCAGCTGCTCTCTCCAAGCTCTGCCACCCCTCAGGACCTCCCCAGCTCCCTGAATGAGACATTAGGATTGATGGATCTGGCAAAAAACACCTCAATTTAAGAAACAGACTATTTTATCTCTTAAATATAGGGCTGGGTTTTTCCTAAGAAATCAAGAACTGCTCTTGGCCTTCACAACATTGTCGATGCTGCTACAGAAGGAGGTGCCCAAGCAGTGGCACAACAGGACTGTTTTTCCCCTTGCTGCCTCTGTTTTCCATGATTCCTTATGGAACAGGGAATTCTCATGTCACAAAGTAGTTCTCAAGTCTTTCTGATCTAATAACAGCAGCCATTTAATGCAAGAAATTGCCGTAAGAAAAAAACCTCACAGAATGATGACAGTTTCTTTGAGTAGTTCTAGAAAACTGGGTTTACTGACTGTATGAAATTCATGATGACTGAAAATAAATTTAATTTAGTAAAAAGATGCGAACTAGATGTGAAATTTATGAAGACTGAAAACAAACAATTTAGAAAAAATATGAACTAGATGAACACCAATATAAATATGGAATTCCAAGGAAGCTCATGGAGCAGGAATGCCCTCAACACACGACTCATTACAGCTGGTATATTCCAACTAAATTTGGAGAGAAAACACCTAAAATGGAAACAGTGAGAAAAATCTTTGGCATTTCCCAGCAATGATGTCTCACCAGAAGACCCTTTGGAATGATGAAGGAACCTCTCCAAGCTAAGCTGACCCTCATCACAGCCTGGCCTCTCCAGACTGGGCTCTGCCACGGCTCTTTTGGGACATGAACTTCCAGGAGAAACACTTAAACCCATGTACAGCACCAGGAGGGTGAGTTTTGAATGAGCATTAGGGTCTGCTTGAAGTTCATTGTGTAAGAAAGAAGTATTTGACTCGTGACTGAAGCAAGCAGGCTGCAGACAGAAATCCCCGGAAGACATCCTCCTGGAAATGACAGGAAGGCATTTCCAACTGGGAGGGTGGTGGGAAGAGGAAGGGAAAAGCCTACAAAGAAATGGAAGTTTTTACAGGCATTGGAGGCCAACTACAAAGAAGAATCCTTTTTTCTGCTCATTTGTTTACAACGTGCAATCGTAAGCCCAGGATAAGAGAACTGGGGACAGCACTGAGATCCCCTTTGAAATCTCTGGTAATTATTTCTGTATCAACAGGAAAAACTGACTAATGACACCAGGAAGGATGATAAATGGACAAAATATTTTCAGTAAAAATAAAAACGAAGAAGCCTGAAAAGCCACTCAGGGAAAACTAAACCAAAACAAACCCATCTCCATTTTGAGGCTTTATGAGAATCTTCCGTTTGAGAATGATGAAAAAGCCTTATTTTGGCAGCAGAAAACACGACCCCTTAGCACCCAGCCTCTACCCCACAGGTGATGCAGATATCTTTATCCATGTCTCTAAAGTAGCAATTCAGAAGCAAAGCCCTATTTTTGTCATTAAAATGACCAAAGATGCTTATAGCAACATTTCAATTACAACTCCAATCAAAAAAGCCAATTACATCTGTTTGGACAAGTAGGTTGTCCCTTTACTGAAAAAGAAGCATAAAAAGAAGCATAAAATTGATCACAAAAAGGTAAAGTTTCATCATTTACCTACTATTTTCCTAGGATGTAATCACAGGCATTTGCGAGCCAGAAGACTTCACTACATCACAGATTAACTGTATCCCAAAACGGAGAATGCAAAAGAGGAGATCAGTAAATACATTTCAGTAGCACAAAATCTGTTCCCCTTTTGCTGCAGCAAGAACACCACTCTGGAGAATTCCACTGGAAACTACAAACTGGAAACTGGACAGCAATGCAAAAAATATGGAAATATATATATATTTGCCTCTGTGGGAAATGGAAAGCAGCTTGAGAGATCATCAACAAGATGAAGCATCTCATTCCAAGTTTTGCTGCAGGAAGAACAAGGAATGGTGAGAAGGGAAGGGAGTTTCTGTAACAGTTCACTGGGGTTCAGAAGGTTTGAGCATTCCTGGCACTGGAAAGAAAAGATGAAAAAGTAACACTCATTTAAAGAATATGATTGAAAACACTCCTGATCATCCCCTAAAGACAAGAACCATGAGCTACCTACAAGCTGGAAAGACACCTTTGAGAAAGGACTTTAATTGGCAGAGTGAATTTTAAGCATTTTAAGGTTCAAGGTGTCTTGATCAACACCAAAAAATTGTTCAGCCTTTCAGAACCAACTGAGAAGAGACTCAAGCATTGCTCCTCAAAACTGGAGCTCACAAACACTGTGCAGGAGCACTGGGAAAGCTTCAGGCACATTTATTTCATGTAAAATCTCCAGGCAGAGCACACAATGACATTTCTCAGCATGACACCCTCAATGCATTTCCAGAGTCTGGAGATGATTCATATTTAATGTGTTTATGGTGCTGCACTGGGAAAAATCGTGCTTTTCCTGTCCCCTGAACAAAGACACTGGAATTCAAGTAGCGAGCACAGAGAACCGTTTCCAGGGGTAAAACCTTTCCCCTTCCCTCCCTTCTGCTTTCCAGAAGAACTACAGAATTAGAAGCTTGAGCTAGCAGCTCAAAATCCCAGAGTTCTATGAAATCATACTTGCCAGTTTGATATTCAGAGAGTGGGTAACACCTCTTTTGTCTGAATTAATGAATAGGAGATACACATTTATTTACAAATTAATGAAAATCCAATCAGCAACATTCCATTTTCATACTCTTACAACTGTTCTGTAAATCACAAAACAAATTTCCAAATGGAAGAAGAACTAGAAGTCTGCCCCTGTGAGGTCATCACTGCTAAAACCAGCCCATCCTGCTCCTCCAAAAAAAACCAGGAGTTAACTGCAGCAGTATTTCCAACCTACAATGTGATTTATATGGGACAAAACCCCACAGCAAGGTGACAAAAAAGCCTCAAGTAAGCTGAATTTCAGCCAGATATTGCCTTACTCTGTGTTTCAGGAAGCAGAGAACAAGCTGTGTGAACTACTAGAGGAGTAGTAAAAAGCTCTGAACACTTTGGATCAATCCCTGTCACGGAATCCTCTCATTATCCAGAGTAATCAGATCTGCAGGGGAATTCTACATGGTGTGGCTAGCTGTTCAAATTAGCCCTTCCTTTCAAAAACAACAATAAATGAGATTACCTACAGCACTATGCAGACTGAACTATCATTTCCCTCTCATTCCTAAATATGAGGTTTTAAGGCAAGTAAGAGCAGACAAAAAAAAAAAAAAAAAATAGAAAGACTTATAGAAAACAAGGGGAAAATTTCAGATACAGAACAAGAAGTTGCCAGTCCTTCCTCCTTACCCTGCTCCTGTACAGTGTCAGCTCCCCAAAAAGCTGCCCACAGTCTGCTATTAAGCATTTGATGTATACAAATGATAGTCAATCTTCATCTTTTGAAATGCAAGTGTAAAATGTATGTTTGTTTCCCAGTATAAACACCTGGTCTGCACAAAGCCCAGGATGATTTTTCTGTGAAGAAACCCTAACCAGACCTCTCATTACTACTCGAGGCAGGGTAACACGGGCTGAAAGTGAGGTGGCAGCTTCTCAAAGACATAGCAGAAATCCCAAAACAATTAAAGAAAATAGTAAACCACCTTTTGTCTACCAGCGTGGTACAGCTACAGCAAGAACATGTGCCACGTTCAAACCAGCAGTGGAGACAAAATGGGTCTTTGTCTGGTTGGGTGGGGCAGTTTAAACAGAATTTTTAACAACTGTCACTCCAGGCCCGTGCCCCCATGTCCCTGTCCAGCTCTCCTGGAGCCCCTTTGGGCACTGGAAGGGCTCTAAGGTTACCCTGGACCCTCCTCTTCCCCAGGTTTAATAATCCAAGCTCTCAATTTGATATCAGCTCAGAGGGTCACTGACATTGAAAGGTGTTCGTGGGTGAATGATCAGGTCTCCTTTCAGTGTTAACAAAAAGCCTCAACATTAGTTTTTAAAGTTTTTGATTCCAGAAACTTGTGCTGCAGTTTAACCCAAACACACCTAATGCATCTCAGGTTTTTTAAAGGATCTGGACTGGCTGCTGGCAGACACCAAATACCTGGAGGCAACAGACTTTTAGTTCCATTCAAGTTTTTAAGTCTTTTCTGTTAGGTACAGAATTAATTAGCAGTTCAGGTCTGTCTGTGGATTTAGAGTGTAACAGGGTTTGTGGGGTAGTTTTGTTCAGTTGTTTTTAGGATACGTGTTTCTTCAAGATTTGGTTGCTGCTGTCTATGAACCAAACCCACCATTAAGAACCCTGATTTTAGAACAGATGCCCAAATTATTTTTTTAGTAAGTGATATAAAAGTATCAAATCCTTCCAATATAATAAAAGCATCAAATTCTTTCAATGACCAAGTTCCACTGTGCACAGTTAAATCCACAGGTTCTCAGGAGAGGTCTGGCAAAACATGAATGGTGAGCAGTGCTGTAAAGTTTCTCTGACAAATCTACAACCACTTCAGGTTCTGATCAGGATTCCTGAACCATGCAAATCTGGGAAACAGTCTCACACAAACCTTTAATGCATATGAACTTGGAGAGAGAGAAAATGGAATAATGCAGCTATCTGAATCCTCACCCTACAGACATTTTTTTTTTTTAAGCAACAATTTAAGGCCAATTAGTGGAACATGACCTTATAAGATATATGGGGATCAAATTATGAAAAAAGCCTCCTTATCCAGTGAAGGGAGATGCATCTATAATGGGCAAAATTATCTTTTCTCCCCATTGCACAGATGTTTACTAATATATATGTTACTGACAAGAATTCCAGATGCAAGCCAGCACTAAGGCTAACCTCCCAAATCAAAGCTTTGTCCTTAGATCCTCACTTTTTTATGTTTAATGAAGATCAGTGAGAGTCTTTAATGTTTACAACATGGCTGGGAATAAGAAAAGGATGCAGACTAAAAGGTCATGCCTCTTTTTCATATGTTGTCAATTAGAAAAATAACTACACTGGTCATTTACAGAGTTTCAGCTGATATACATTATATCCTCATGTATTTGAGGATTTTTTACCACATCATGCTAGAGATGTGTGTGAAAGGAGTTTAAATACTACACTTCCTCAGGCCCCAGTGGAAAACATGACCTTTTCTTCCTCCTCACATTTTGGTAAAAGCTTCATGGCCCAAAATGTCATCTCCCATTCCATTTTTATCCTAACTAGAATCCACTGGTTTACAGTCAGTCGGCGTTCCACCTTAGTTCCAAACAGGGATTTATTCCCTTGGAAGACAGAGTGCATTCTAGGAGTTAATTGCCTGTGTGGCACAACAGAATAGAGGAACAGATAATTTATTTCTTATGGAGATGCATACACGAAACACAGCAACCATTAACATAAAATACCTGACACTTTTGATCACCCAGCTGAATGATACCACCTATATTCTCCTAGAATGAACTCTGTTACTTCTCCACAAGCTCTTTCTTACACTCAGAACTTTGCCAGCACTGTTCATGTTGGCCAGAACATTATAAACCTTAAGAAAATACAAGAATAAAGGAGAGTCCTTACCAGCAGCAACTACAGCTGGAGGCGGCGAACCGGCCTCGCCACCGCTTGTTTGGCTCATGGATGCTATGGATGTTTCTCTGGAAGGTGGTAACTGCAGCTCCTTTGGGAGAAGGTCATAGACAGATTCTGTGGAACAAAAAGAACTTGATCAAAAAGTCACCCATGTCCTGTACAAGAAAAGAAAGAATGTTTTTGCCTATAAGATACAAACTATTACCCAACCCTTTCACAACCTCTGGAAAAAGCTGCAGTAAGTGCTCGGAAGTAACAGCATGGAGAAAAGTTATTTCAGAAAACAAACAAACATTAAGATGCACATTCTGAAGACTGAAACAAAGGACACAAACTTGTTCAAACAAAGAAATAATTCATGAACTCCCAGAGAAACTATTCTCATCCAGAATGAAGGGCTGAGGGCAGCACATCACGTGAGAATCTGAGACAAATCTGGTTTCAGAATTCCAACTGTGCAACTGACTTCTTAAGGAAAAAAGCCTAATTTAGCACCACCATCCTAACAACATCCTATAGCCTTCGAATCACAGACTGGTGTGGGTGGGAAGCAACTTTAAAGCCCATCCCATCCAACCCCCTGCCATGGGCAGGGACACCTTCCACTATTATCCCCAGGTTACTCCAAGCCCCATCCGACCTGGCCCTTGACACTTGCAGGGATCCAGGGACAGCCACAGCTTCCCTGGGCACCCTGTGCCAGGGCCTCCCTACCCTCACAGCCAGGAATTCCTTCCCAATATCCCATCCAGCCCTGCCCTCTGGCACTGGGAAGCCATTCCCTGTGTCCTGTCCCTCCATCCCTTGTCCCCAGTCCCTCTCCAGCTCTCTTGGAGCCCCTTTAGGCCCTGGAAGGGGCTCTGAGGTCCTCCTGGAGCCCTCCCTTCTCCAGGTGAACTCCAGCTGTCCTAGTCTGGCTCCAGCACCCAGGGGCTCAAGGCCTTGGATCAACTTAGTGACCTCTTCAGGGCTTGCTCCAACAGGTCCGTGTCTTCCCTGCCCTGTATTAATCCCCTGGTTTTGATCTCTCTTCCTCCTTGTGTGTTACCCAGGAGACGTCCTAAGGTTCCCTCCTAAGAGCTTGTTCCATCCTCTCATATTTACAGCTCTCAAGCTAATTCCAGCCTCCTGTACACCTGCAGCCTTAGGAGTGCTCACCAGGTGTTTCAGGATAGAGGTTTGGCGCCATATTTTAGACCCTATTTCAAGTAACTTGGTCTTTATCAATGAAGCATGAAATTAAAGATTTGCTCTTAATGGTCTTGTGACCTTTGGGAATGTGCTTCAATTCTAATGCTGGCTTTTCCTTCCCCTCCCTCTTTATCATACTGGAATTATTCACAAAGATTAGAATTGTGCTGCTTGTGGATTACTGCAAAAATCATGTGCTCCCTAAGAAAAAATTATCCTGTGGGAGTCTTGGATGTAAGTATCCCTTTAAAGCAAAAGGTTTGACAGAACCTTCACCACACTGGAGAGTCAAAAATAAATTTCTTAAACAAAAAAACATCCACAAGAGCCACCCCAAAGAGAAAAGCTCTCAATTACCTACTAACTTGGGGTTTGGAAAGGAGCTTTTGTAGTCAACTCTGAATATTTTATGAGTCATGACAGAATGATGATGATGACAATTCACTCCTCTCAGAGGCTTTCTTGAGGAGAAAGGAATGCAAGTGTATGTATATATTCAACTTACATATGAAATATAAAGCATTCTGCAGTTACCTGCAGACACACACTGCTGTAATCCCTCATTTTGGGGCCCCTCACTAAACATTTTGAGTAGCAGCAGCCCTGAACACCTGCCTGTGAGTTTCCTGCCCTGCTACAGGTAGCAGTGCCAGTGCCAGCCAGAGTAAAGGCTGGTGCTCATTTACAAGGGCTTGTACAAACTGCTGCACTCATCTCTGAGGAAAAGCAAATGCAGCTGCTCCTTGTAGTACAACAGGGGCAAAAGTGACAACCAGTGTTGCCTTCCAACCCCTTCCAAACCATTCTGTGAATCTATGAACACAGGGCAGAAGTTTATGGTCAAATCCAAACTTTCAGAAGAAAAACAAATCTCCTGCTTTTCTCGCAGCAGATGCAGCTTCACAGTCTAAAACACATCATTAGTGAACTGCAGTTCAACACCTTCCAGAGCAATCCCAACTGCATTTCAACACATCCAGAGCAATGCCCAGGTACCTTTAAGAACTCTTGCTGCCACAAACCTACTCCACACACATCAGACTTCAAATGAAACTTTGTGTTTTCACCTAAACACAGGCCAATGTTTATATATGCTGAACTATAAATAGCATTAAAGCAAAAACTGACAAATTCCAGAAACATGAGAGTTGTTGCAAGGAAACTAATTCTTCCCCAGAGGATACAGCTCCCCCCATGCCTCACACTACATTAGGAGCTGAAGTTACTGCTCAGCCCCTTTCCATCACCATGTTTTACATGTGTGTGCACTCACCAATACTGAGAACATGAAATTTCCTGCTATAATTTTATGTTGATTCATGCAGAAAACACCTACTAAAGGGAAAGGCTGCTATAGAAATGCAGTATTACATTTGGAGGCAAAAATAGCATTTCAGCATCATTACGTATTTCTACATAATTAGCAAGAAAAAAAATGTGTAGACAGAATTCTTGCTTCCAGCAGCCAGTGCTGAATCAATGAGGAAGTTTAAGCTGTCTGACAGCACTAAGTGTCTTGTAATTTATTGCTGATTTAAATTCCATTGATGAATACATTGGTTGATCTGAAGTTCCTGGGGTTTTTTTCTGGAAGTAGCTCCATTTATACTCAACGTTTAAACACATTTTCTCTCTCCATACAGGAAGCAAGGAACACGTGTTTCAGGATTAGTGTTATTATGAAATATAAACAAGATAACACACAAACAAGATAACAAAACCGTAGTGATCAGCCAGAAGTCCCACACACTCATTTCCCCACACAAACCCTCACCTGCATTAAGGTAATCAGTTATTAGACATATTATCTACAGTAAACTTCCAAATCTCTTCTCTTTCCCCAAAATATCTCGCCTAGACAAGCCCAGCTTCACAAATTCTCCTCCCGAAACCAAGGACACACAGGGACAGGCAGATTTACAAAAAGTATTTTAAGTGTCAAATTTCTTCAACTGCCCTTTATCCGATTATCCTGCCCTCATAATCTCTCATCTGAGATCAGCTGCTTGGAACTTTGATCTTCCTGCCAGTTGTACTGACAGTCCAGAAAATTCTATTTCACATGGTTATTATATGGACCAGATCTGCACCAAACATCGGATCAGGATCCAACAACACAGCACCTGCAATCAGGACAGAGATGATTTTGTCCATGTGTACTACTTGAACCTGCACAAAACATTCTGAATTTATATATTAGTAGAAAGTAATCAAGAAATTTAGGAAAGAATTGTTCCTTTGAGGGTGGGCAGGCCCTGGCACAGGTTGCCCAGAGAAGCTGTGGCTGCCCCTGGATCCCTGGCAGTGTCCAAGGCCAGATTGGACAGGGTTTGGAGCAACCTGGGCTAGTGGAAGGTGTCCCTGACCAGGGCAGGGGGTGGGACTGGATGAGCTTTAAGGTCTCTTTCAACCCAAACCATTCCAGGATTCCCTGGAATTGGGTCATTTTAAGTTAAAACAACCACACAAAAGGTGTCTGTGGCAGGGCCGGACACATGACCACCAGTCCACACAAAATACGCCCTTGGGTCAACACGGACCTGGATCAGTCCCAGCAGCTGGTGACAGGAGCTCTGTCTTTGAGGGGGAGAGGAGAGGCCTTGGAAAGATTTAGGAAAAATAACACTGAGAAGGTACAAAAAGCAGCGTGTGAAGCTGATGTGGTGATGCTGCAGCAGGAGTGCAGAAGGCTTGTTCGTGATGGCAAACCAAATTCTGCAAGCTCCTTCACTTCCTTTTTTACTCACTTCCCCTCAGTGCACACACAGCTGCCTTTTTCTAGGAATGTTTTTGGATTTCTACACACAACCTAACCAGGCTGAGTTACAGACCTGGGCCTATAGCAAAGTCCAAGTGCTCAGCCTTCTCCCATACCCACCAGCAGCAAATACCTCTGGAATTCCTAACCCATCCTCATCCTCACAGCACCAAGGGACCGTTCAGAAACACAACACACCTTGCAAGCTGCAACATCACATTCCTCCTCACTCACTAACATGCTGGGATTCCATTTAAACTTCATTCTCAGGAACAGAGCAGTTAAGCTTACAGGAGCAAAGAGAACACGACACAACTGCTTCCTGTGTGGGAATGCTGAGACAACTCCAAGATTCTGTGACAAGTCCCATACAAAGCCCTGCTTTTCCCAAAGAGTAGGTATTCCCAGCGTGGAGAGTGCTCTCCCTCTTCATGGAAAAAGTTTTCTGTAAAGCAGCAAACCAAGTACACAAGGATCCACTATTCTGTCACATGCAGCACCTGTGAGACTCTTCTGGGCCATGAATCCTCCATGACTTTCTGGCTGCACCTACACAGACATTTCAGCTGCACAGATTAAGAACTGTGATTTCTAGAAATTTAGTGCCCCATTATCTCGAGCTGTGCTAGGACTGGCTCAGGGTGTTAAAGAACCTCTCTGTCCTCAAGCTTTTGTGATGCAAATTGAATTGAGATCCTTCTGGTTGGCTGACCAAATTGCTGCTGCCCTTAACTCAGCACCTGGTGACACTGGGAGCACAGAGACATGGAAAAGAGCAGAGAACACCCAATTCCAATGTTTAAAACACAGCAGCTCAGCCACGAGGAATGCAGACATCCTCACTTTGCCAGGACCTCCAAACACCTTAAAGGTTATAGTATTTTCTTTACATACAGAAAAGAGACCCCTAAGCTTTGTTATTTCGTATCAAAAGCCAAGCCACGCTACCCAGAACTGCCACAGCTGGAAGCCAAGTCACAAACCCAATGGAGAAGTTTGCTCTGACCTGCAGGCAAATGAGGCCATAACTAATGCAGAGGGTCCTGGCTGCAGCTCCAACTCCACCACCATTTCTCCAGGTTGTTCCCAGGCCCAGCCTTGAGGAAGTCATTGGAATCCAGCCCCAGCTCTCCCCCAGCTCACCTGTGCCTGTTCCACCACTGTGACCTGCTCCTGGGATTTCAGCCCCTCTAATGCCAGGGGCTCCTCCAGCAGCATCCCCTTCATCCCCCCTCCTGGACTAACAGGTAATGACAGATTTCCTGCTCCATGGAAATCATGCAAAGAGCCAGATCAGCACATGGGGGAAGATGAGAACCACCCCAATTAACAGCACTAGAGACAGAGATAGGGCATTTTCCACTTGCTGCTGACACTTTTTGCCCTTAAGGAAAGGTACATCCTGGAAATCCCTTACCACTTCCATGACCTCATGAACAGCAGCCAAGTTAATCCTTGTCTTTTAATAAGCTCCCTGCACTGAATGGCTGCCCATTTGATCCCCACTGATACTCGTCTCCTCAACATGGTTTAATACCCACACAGATTTGGCTGGTTCTTCCAAAGCCATTTCCTTGCTGCAGCACATGACAGTCACACCAGAGATTAGACAAAACCTTGGTGTCCTCCTCTAATCAGCTGGAGGCATCGGAGCAGAAATCTCTTCTAATGATGTTCACTAAGCTGATCAAAAAAACAAGCAAGCAAACAGGCCAAGAGAGTTGTTTATATGGAACTGAGATTAAAAAACAATTAGAAATCATGAAGCAGCAAGTAGCCTCTGCTACACAGGGGAGGTCAAAGAAGTGAGCACGCGTGCTCAGCAAATTAAAGAGGCCATAAAGGAAAAATAACAGTGTTCATATTCCACCTCACCCCCAGCTAGGGATGCAAATTCCATTTCAGAGCACCCACACACATACATAAAGGTCCTATGATGCTAATCTAAGACACAGTTTTGGGCTAAACCTGTATTACCAAGGCTCCAAACGTCAGATTGTCACTCCTCACTCCAAAGGCCACTGCATTTTAATAAAACAGTACATGTGACTTGACATCTTTCAGAAACTTTTGTGGGTAAGGGATGCTAAAACCAGAATCTACTCTAGACCTAAAAAATTCAGGTCTCTGCCAGAAGACCTTGTGGTTGGTCAATGTGTTTATCTTGAAGTTCAGTTCTACTCAGATTTCAGTGTCCATGATAAACACCACAGCTTAGTGGTTGAGCTTATTGGAGGCCACTGATTCCACCACAATAGCTTAGTTCAGAGAGTTTTTAGAGAATGATGGGGGAATGGGAGAGCTCTAAATATTTAAAATCTAATCAAAGCTTTGCTTTGTTAAAAACGTTCATATCACATGACCCTCGGGGATTTTTCTGTACACAAAAGCTTGGGTGTGGGAAGACTTTGAAGCAGATTATTTTGCCCATCAGGAAGAGCCTGTAGGAGCCAGCTGAGGAACCTTCTGGCTCTTCACCCCAAGACAAACAGGTTCTCCTGCAGACCCCAGGAACAGTATTGACTGAGTAAGTTTGGTTATTATAACACAGAGAATTCAGAGAATCACAGAATCAAAGAATGGTTTGGCTGCAAAGGGGCCTTAAAGTGCATCTCATTAAACCCCCAGCCACAGGCAGGGACACCTTCTGCTAGACCAGGGTGCTCCAAGCCATGTCCAACCTGACCTTGGACACTTCCAGGGATGGGGCAGCCACAGCTTCTCTGAGCACCCTGTGCCAGGGCCTCACTGCTCTCTCTCACAGGGAAGAATTTCTTCCCAGCATCCCAGCTGAACTCCTAATAAAATTAAGGAAACATTTCAGAAAACTTAGGCCACCCCACTAGAGAGAGTCCACATCTCACAGCACGACTGCTCTCCCTTCCTCAAGGCTAAACCAGGAGAAGTAACCTCAGGACCCACAGGAGTAACTCCTGCAGTGGAAATACAATAGCTCAGTGCCTTTCAGCCTTTGAGTGAGCAGACAAAACTGTTCCTCCAGCTGCTTTGAGATAGCACACCCATAGCCCTGACAGGGAATGGCAGGGAATCTGCCCCCAGCCCCCGGAATGTTTTAAGCATTGAGACGGCAATGCCAATAACAGGGCTGGCACAGGGACTGGCACAGGGACCGGCACAGGGACTGCATGGATGGAAGCCAAAGAAGGATAACAAGGATTCAGTAAGAAGCTCAACAGAGGAAGCTCTGAGAGTCTGAGAAAGGCAACTAGGAGAGAGACAAAGCCCAGTGCATGAACCAGAACAGAAACAGACGGAGACAGGCACAGCCCAGACAGATCAGTGACCACTAAAGCACTTCCTACTTCAGTGCCGAGGGTTTGTTGTTGTTGGGGTTTGGGCTTTTGCCTTTTTTTTGTTTGGTTGGCTTTTCTAAGTATTCCTTAGGAGATTCAAACTCTCACTTGCAGAAGTGAGAATCACCCATGACAACTGCAGGCCATGGCAGCTCTGCTTAAGGGACAGCAGAGATTTTTAAGTTATAAAGTTACAAGATAAAAGATATAGAAGAACACACAACAAAGAGTAAATCAGCTTTTGTTCTGTATCTGTCAGAAGAGGATTTAGGACATATTACAGACTATCATACTCCTGTATTTCCTAACATCTTTGCAACTTCACTGACTTAACATCAGAAGCTTGGCAGCAGGGAAAACAAGACAAACAGTCCTGAAAACAGGTTTAGGTTTCACACAGAGCAAAATGGAAGGACCCTGCTTGAACATACATAGAAAAGATAAAATACAGCGACTGTTCAAAGAAACACAAAATCACTAAGGTTGGGAAAGACCTTTAAGAACATCAAGACCAACTGTTAACACAGCACTACCAAGTCTCACTAAACCACAGGAATATAGATTTAGATGGGATACTGGGAAGAAATTGTTCCCTGTGAGGGTGGTGAGGCCCTGGCACAGGTTTCTCAGAGAAGCTGTGGCTGTCCCATACATGGAAGCGTCCAAGGCCACGTTGGACATGGCTTGAAGCAACCTGGGCTAGTAGAAGGTGTCCGTGCCCATGGCAGGAGGTGGAACAGGATGGGCTTTAAGGTCCCTTCCAACCTAAACCATCCTAGGATTCTGTGACACTTGTGAAATTCTGTGATATAACTGCATGGCAAAAGCCAGAGAGCAAGAAGCAGCCCATAGGCAGTGAGGCTGAGCAGGAGGACAACAGACACTACATAACAGTCTTGATGCAGACACCCTAAACATTTTACAGAGTTAGTGGTCTAATAACTCCTATTTTTGCAAGAGTTGAAGCTGAGTTGTAGTAAGATCATAACTCACAAGGCTCCCAGTCCCATCTGTCTTACCCAGCGCCAAATCCACCAGGTTACATTTACTAAACCATTGCTTTCATTTCATATTTTTCAGTATGTCTCAGAATAGAATTAAACAAAGGACTCAATACAAATTAAGTGTGTAATCGAAAATACGTAAAGACTAATTAGCATGTTCTGCCTAATTGCCCAACACTGGCCATGGATTTCCACACAGTTCTCAGATGCAGGTCTGTCACCAGAGACTTGCCAGGCTGTCCTGACAGAGGAAACAAACTGCAGAGCACTGTTCCCTCTATCTGCCACGCCATCCTCAGCGCATCTGCCGACGGTGGAGCAGGGAAAGACTGGAAGCAGGTCTTCCCACCAGCACTCCTGTTATTGTCAGCCCTGGCAGGGCTAGATTGCTGCTACAGCAACAGTGGCAGGTTTTCAAAGAAACTGCAGTGTATACAAGGATGTTTTACACAGCCAAATAGAAAATCTTCCTTCCAGTTCCCCCTGGCTTCAGACAAAAGCAGCAAACCCTAAATCAACAGGCTTCACGCGCACGGAGGGAAAGGCAGATGCCGCAGTGCTGCCTGTGCTAGAAAACTTCAGGATTAAAGAGCTGATGTTGGTGCAGCTCCACTCTGAAGAACCCCCAGAGGATCCGAGTGCTCCGTGTTGATGACGTAGCACAGGGCACTAAAATTCAAATCTTGCCTGCAAATGCTGCTACTCCCTGAAATGCACTTTATAATGTGTTAGTGAAGGAGAGAGAGGAGTTTTCTGAAAGGCTGTTGTTTTACAGAAAGATGGCCAGTAATATATTATTAATGATTAAAGTAATTAACATTTGATCACAACTCTAGTATCACAGAATCCCAGACTGGTTTGGGTGGGAAACGACCTTAAAGTCCATCTCATTCCACCCTCCTGCCATGGACATGGACATCTTCCACTAGACCAGGCTGCTCCAAGTGCCATCAACCCAGCCTTGAACATTTCCACAGTATCATTATTTCTTTTACTTAAAAATGAAAGCTAAAAGTTATTTCTTATATTTTTTTAAAGGACAAGTATTACTACCAAAAATGGCAGTATTAAATAGGTAATTTTGCAAGCAATTCGTAACCAGCTCCTGCAGTATATCCCACCAACCTTCAGAAAAGCTGCTAATCTCAATATTCAGGATTCTGCACAGCAGGGTAGAGTTGAGAAATTAATCCTTTTAAAGTTGAATTTCAACAATTGACAGAGGCATGTGTTAGCTGAATTCTATTTATGGCATTCATCCAAATATCAAATAAAGCTTTCCTGGCTGTGTTTCAGTCATCCCCATTCACAGCTCAAAGAGGACTTTTATAAATGTAGACAGGCAGCATAAATCCTGGATCTTGTTTGCATCCAATTTTACACATCTCAGAATGAGAGAACAACATTATTTAGGAATTGCCACTTCAAGGGACAGACCAGTAATGACTTACTGAGACATCTATCCTGTGCAGTTGTAAACTCCAGACAAAAGCCAAAGAACATAAAAATACTCCTAAAATACCACTGTGGACAAGGCAGAGCAGTATGCAGGCTGACAGAGCTGCAGGTACACAAACACAGAATCATGGAATCACAGAATCCCAGACTGGCTGGACTTGGAAGGACCTTAAAGCTCACCTCATTACACCCCCTGCCACGAGCAGGGACACCTTCCAGTAGACGAGGCTGCTCCAAGCCCCATCCAACCTGGCCTTGAAATGTTCAGAGAAACCCAAATACCAAGTGATCAAAGAACATCAGTAACAGCTATTTATCAACCCCTTTAAAACACCTGTGTTGTTTCAAAAATCAAAGTTCACCAGAAACAGAGGTAATCAGGCAGTTCCTTAGGTACAAAGCACCATCCGAATTCAGGGACACACAGAATCCACCTGACCCCACAGTTCACTGTTGTCTCAGAACATTTCTCAGCCTTTTCAGGTTTGCACCATTTTTTCTGATGGGGTTATTTTTGTCATCTCTTATATTTCCTGTGAGCATGAAAAGCAACAGCAGCAATGAAAGATACAAGCACCTCTTTCTTTTGAGGCTGTACCACAATATGTAAGGTGAAGAATAAAAGGCATTCTGACAGACTTCCAACACATTGCGGCCACCTCTTGGGTTCAGTATTCCATTATAAACCTGGATGTACAGGCTGTGCTCCTGAGACCTGACCTGTCCCAGTAACTCCCAAAACGACACCCAGCATCTTGAGTCCACAGACTGCCTCCACGCCTCCCTGCCTGTACTCCCATTAAAAGTTATGTTCTTTCATCATCATCAAAACTGAGAAATGTTTATGCTTCCTGCCACCACTTTGCTTTCTACTGCTAACTCAGCTGTGTTTGATGATAAACACTGTTCTTCAGACCAAAGATGATGTTTCATAAAGAGCACTCCTCGGCACAGTTACAGAGCTCTGGTGAGTCTGACACCTCTCATGCTTCGAAGGGACCGACTGATCAGGGACATGACCAGCATGCTCACCTGTGTGACCAGTAAACCTGTGACAGCTACTGCACCTGAAGGGATTCCTCAGGGAAATAAAGATGCAAGTTGTTCATAAAAACAGGTTTTCAGAGCATTAAGCAAGTTCCTCTCCAAGTACATTCACACACAACTCTCAGGAGACAAATGGGAACTTAAGCCAAACATTTAATGGTAAAATGTGAACAAAAGATTCCTTGCTGCTCTACAGAGCTAAAATCAAAATGGGAGACAGCAAGGAAGGAATCAGTGGTGGAACCACTCTAGAGCTCCCAAGTTACCAAAAATTTAAGGACAGATAAATATGGATTAACCAACCTCTTCTCTCTGACAGGCAAAGGTTGACAAGAACAGGACATTTAGAAGAGTATTTCTATTGTAATTCCTTCAAATTCTGACAGTCATCTACAGACTCACTCCCTGGTTCAGGGGACTGCCTGGCTCAGCTGCACTAAATCTTCCTAAAGGAATTCTTTTGCCATTGTATGTACCGAAATACCTGCACGGCAAGGAGCACCCAAATGTGCTCTACCCAACACAATCCTCCTCACCACCACACCTCCAAAAGCACCGTTTTCACTTAAGTAGCAGCAAATAACTGAATTACTGAAGCTTACACTCAACTCTTTCAGGCCACAAAATAAATCAAATTATTTCCTCATCTGATTAAAGAGTAACTTGGTTCCAGGCGTGGTTCAAGTTTCCAAGCAAGGCAGATGGCCCCAGCCAGAATTCAGATGTCCTAAAATTAAAACAAAGTGTTAAGGATTTTTGTCTCCTTTAGAAAAGATTTACTCCCAGGTGAGACCTGCACACCTGCTAAGGAAGGGCACTGCTCACACTCACACAAACACACTTGCAGACAAGAGACGATGGAAATTCTTTCTCTGACACTGACATGCACATAGGAGTTGAAAACTGCTGAAAATGCTGAGTGTGGTTGGAGCACAAAATTCCAGGAATGCCCAAAATGTCACTTTCAAAGGCATATGCTGGTGACAAACAAGTGTAAGCTTCTTTGTAAGGGAGCAGCAAGACAGTCACACCTCCCAATAAGGTCTGATCCTAGTATATATCCTCAGCAAAGTTACTAGGATACAACTTAGTGTCCAGGAAAATCATAGATAAATCACAGATAAATAAATCACTATATTTCAGAGGAAAAATCTGACTTAGTGCCCCAGTAAGAAAGTGACTACAATGTAACTCTAAAATTCCTGGTCTGGGGACTCACAAACATACAAACAGCAGAAGCTCTTCAGAAGTCACAAAACAACATGGATTTAGGGCCAGGAAGATGAAGGGCCTGGAGCATCTTTCACACAAGGAAAGGCTGAGAGAGCTGGGTCTGTTCAGCCTGGAGAAGGCTCAGGGAGGTTTTATCCACGTGTGAAAATTCCTGATGGGAGGCAATGAGAGGCTCCTCTCAGCGGTACCCCGTGACAGGACAAGAGGCAGTGGGCACCAATTAAAACACATTAAATTCCATCAGAATTATCTTATCCATGGAGACAGCCAAGCATCGGCCCAGGTTGCCCAGGGAGGCTGTGGAGTCTCCGTGAGGACAGACAGACCCAGCTGGGCACGGTCCCAGCACCTGCTCCAGCACTGATTCCATGATCTCCAGAGGTCCCTGGCAGCCCCAAGGGCTGAGACTGAACGCTGGCACTGCCTCCACAAGACTCACCCGGCTCCTCTCCCACCACCCGAACATCTGACTGTTTTCAGAAGTTTAACCCAAATCAGATTCCTGGGCTCTGCAGCATTTACTTATGAGATAAAACCAAGACTATTAGAAACTGTAATTATAAATTCCTCAGTAAATCTGCTTTAATAGGAATACACATTCCAAGGAAAGCTGCCTTTTTTCCTCCCTAAGAAATAAAACATACTCAAATATTACCAGGAGACCTCCTCATTCCTAAACTGAAAACAGAGTAAACTTTAAATGAAATACACGTATTTATTCACCACATATACAGCTAGACTGTGGGATTTCTTGCTGAGTCAAAAAAGAACTGAGTTAAAGTCTAGATAGTCCTGTTCTGCCCCAAATAGTATGGATTTACACATCTCCACAGTGCAGGATCCTTGCTGCAAAGGCAGAAAGCTGTCAGTTAACAGAAGCTCTGAACTCTGCAGCTGATTATTCCCCAATCACCCCAGAGTGCTCCTATCCAAACTCCCTGATTCTTCTGCTGAGTGAATGCATACACACAAAAAACATCAGGCCTCCAGACAATGACGGACTGAAACAACTGGATGTAGTGTCAGTTTTTCTGAACGGGAATGGAAACGCCAACATTTGGAAACTTTTTAGGACTGCCTTTGAATCTCTCTCTTCCCTATCTTCACCTTGTCTGGGCATTGACAGGAACCACTGTCCATCTTCCCTCTGTTTGCCAAACGTCCTGACCTTCACCACAACTCAAACCTGCTTTTAGGATCAAAACCTTGTGTTTCTTCAGCACTTCAGTTTCATCAACTTTGTAAGGTGACCCCAAATTCTTTCTAGTTATTTACAAAGCAACCATAAAACCTTTCCAAATGCTGAAGGGACAAGTGATGGAAGGGAATGGAGAACAATTTACAGAGAGTATTTATGTAAATAGACAACATTCCTCAGTCTGGTTAAATGATATTCACCTCACAGATGCCTCAGAGCTACACAACATGGTAAAATAACGTAGCTGAAGTTGGAGATTTACATTTTAAGCACTGCTGAAGCACTGCCTGCTTTGCAAACAGCAGTTACTGGGGATTTTACTGCGTGTCCATTAGCACCTGCTGTTACTCCACAGTTCAAAGTTGGATCTGAGAGTTTGTTCAAAGCTGGATCTGAGAGTTCGTTTCAGTCAGTTCCTAAAACATCTGCTAATGACAAACTGGCCTGAATGTTCAGCCTCATCAGTTTACTCTCTACATACCCACCGAGATAACACACGTGATAACTGCAGAGACATGACCACACACCTTACTTCACCTGCACTTTGGCCACTCACCAACTCCTGCTGGGGTTCACCAGCACTTCTACACTTCAAAATGAGTTCAGGCCATTGCCTCTTTGTATAGAATAAAATATTATTTCTCCTTCATTTTCACCATCCCTGGAGGTGTTCAAGGAATGACTGGACATGGCACTCAGTCCTCTGGTCTGGTCAACAAGACAGGGATCACTCAAAAGTTGGACTCAACCTTAGCGGTCTTTTCCAACCTAAATGATTCTGTGCAACACACTTCCATGTAAAACTACATAACCTGTGCACCAGTGCAAAAGTCAGACCAAGGCTCCAGGCTGCCAATCATTTTTAGTTACAGATACCAGAAGGTAACTGTGCTGTTGAAAATTTATAAATAAAGGTCAGATGCTTCATAAAAAATGAAAAATCTTAACCTATAACCTCAGAAACGTATGATGAGAAAATTCTACTTCTTGACAACACTAATCTGCAGAAGTACAGAATCGCAGAACCATGGAATGGTTTGGGTTGGAAGGGACCTAAGTTCATCTCATTCCACCTGCTGCCCTGGGCAGGGACACCTTCCACTAGACCAGGTTGCTCCAAGCTCCATCTGGCCTTGGACACTTCAAGGGACAAAAGAATTGGGCAATGTATGGAGATTCTCTAATAGAAAAAAAACTACAACTCTCGGAGAACAACAAAGTATTCAAAACAAGTAAAACTGACAATAAAAGAATCCAACCAGTCTTAGAATCAAAGAAAAAGCATACTTAATTCCTTTTAATTTCCCCTACTTCTTGATCCACACCACACATTTCTCTATGGAAAGGGCTGCCCAGGGCACTGGTGGAGTCCCCATCCCTGGAAGCATTCAAAAACTGTGGATGTGACACTTGAGGACACTGTTAGTGATGAACATGGTGGTGTTGGGCTGACACTTGGGCTTGGGGATCTTAAAGGTCTTTTCCAACCTCAACCATTCCATGATTTAGACTTGGGTACAAACGGAGAAGCACTAGAGAACCCAAGGCAGGAGCAGTCTCACACTCCACCCACACCTGTGGCAGAGAGCCTTTGCAGTGTCCTGCCCAGCCCTCCAAGCTCCAGAAACAGATTCCCTCACCAATTCCCAAAAACCAGCCCCAGCAGGAATCCTGTCTGTCCAGGTCTCGGCACAAGAGCACAGGCACAGAAAATGCTACAGAAGGCACAACATGAGGAGCATCTCTTTCCATGGCAGAGCCAGTTCAGCAGTTTTAGCTCATCTGCTCCCACCTCCACCACTTGATCCCAGTGCTCCAGAGCCCCCCTCTCCTGCTGTGACACCACTCCTTGTGCAGCTGCACAGTAACTAGACCAGGAAGGAGAACAGTGTGAGAAAATCCAATCAGAAGTACAATATCCCCATTCTAGATCAGTTTCCCAATCCCATTCATCTTCCAACCACAAACAACAATTGTGCTGGCACGATTCAGAGCACAGTCCATGGGTGAGAACAGACGGTGGGGAAAAGGGGCTGTTCAGACAGCTCTGCCACCGGAATATTCAAATTACACCCTGGGAAGCTGTGAATTCAAAGTCCTCCCCCTACCCCCAGCACCACACAATCATCTTGCAGCAACACATTCCAGAGTTTTGTTTTGAAAGCCAATAAAGGAGGAAGATTCCAAGGAGGAAAGGACATTTACGAGGCTGACGCACAAGTTAAGGAACTTTGGTTGAATCCATTTAGGTTAAGTCAGACTGTCCCGGGGGCAGCTAGAAGAGCTGCAAGAGGTGGGTGTAGGGATCCATCCTTCCCAGGGCACTCAACACAACGCATCCACCGTGGCACCTTCTAGCAGTTACAAAAAAGATAAAAATTGCTACAAAAAGAAGCCAAGTCTGATTTCTATTCCTAAAACCTGCTAGTACCAGTTCCAAAGTTCAAAACTATCTTTATAAAGCATCTTTTCCATCTCTCTTCAATAATTTAGTGACTGTCTTAGTAGAGTTATCCCTGGGATGATGGGAAGAAAAAAGTTCTGGTAGGGAAAAAGAAAAACCACCAAATTCCATGTTTTGTATCACAATTCCCAGCAAACACAACTGGATTACAGTCAGTTCACATTTAAGCATGAAGAACGTTTGAGTTTTGATTATATAACGTTTTTAGGGCAAAAGAGCTATTTATCAGACTACTAACATTCTTCTTGTTGCTACCAAATTCCAGGAAGTCTCTCAGTTTTACAGTCACTCCATTGTGGAAAGCAAAATCCAGGAGATGACTAAAAACTTCTAACTGCACTTGCTGCAGTGCAAAAATGCCATTTTATTAGTATACACACATTATTGGGTAATTCAAAATGAATGTATTAGCTAAACTAATCCCATGTTTAATCAGATTTGGTACCTGACATCTGATGAACTGCTTTAATTACAGGTTTTCACCCTCGCCTACTGCCAACGAAGAGCCAACTTTGCTCTATTTGAATGCTGCAGATGATATTCAACCACAGGACAACCAGCCTCGAGGTTTTAGGTTTTATGCTCCAGTGGTTTTTCTACTACATTACTAATCTGTATGCACATTTGGGTTGGTTTATTCCAAAAAGGACAGTGTGTTATGTAAAGACGGGAAAGAAACATACTACAGCCTAAATATTTTCGGCATGAAGTGATGCATATTTTTTTATATCTCTATTAACTTCTTAGCAGGAGATGCCATCCTTCTGCAATGGTTACAAAGCATTTCTTAATTGATTATACATTATTTAATACTGACTATACATTAGAAGACTGGTTTTAGTCCTTCACACAAGTCAGCTCCTCAGGGTCTGTGGGATGAGCTCCAGCAACAGGCCTTGGAATCCACATTTCCCATTTCTTTCATTTTTAACTGCTACAACCAATATATAAAACATTTAGAGATCCTGTTGCAGAGGCCTGCAAGTACAGTTTCACTATCATTTTAAGCCAACATAAGCTGCTGCTGAAAGAACCAGTCCCACCTCTCCTCAAGGCCAGTTTCCACACGTCCCTTCCTTGAGTCAGCATGAGCCATTCATGAAGACCCACAGCAAACACAGGATACTCACCCCATTAAAAATCATTTCTCCTCCCCTTTTCCTTTGGGAAGGAATAAGGGAGAAGCTGAGTTAATTTCAACACAATCAGTCCAGCTCACTGTGGCCACGTCAGAGTTGGCGTGAGCTGAGGCACAAGGAAAAGAGGAGCACACGACTGCCTGAACTGTGCACGTGGGAATCATTCTGGCTGGAGCTGCTCGTGGAAACACACCTACAGGGGCAAAAACTGGAACATAAAGCATTCAGATACTCAAAGAAAATACTCCCTGTCCCAAGATACGCATAAATGAAAAGAAATTACTCGAATGAGTTATCAGAGCAGTTTACATTATCGACTCACACTGCGGGCTGAGTTTTTATTACCCACTCACACTCACCTGAGGTGTGGGGGCTTTTAGAGTTTTGTTTAACATTTTTTTTACGAGAATATGAAAACAAAACTCTTAACTGAAATGGTGGTGCAAGCCAAAATTTTAACACATGGTGCAGGGACAGTCTGATGACGTAACTCGGCCTGTCCAGAGAAGGGGAGAAAATACAGCAGAAAAAAAAAATCACACTACAAAAAACTTCAGTCACTGGGTTTCCAAATGTAGCTTCACTTTTTTTAATCGGTGCATGCAGACTCTGCCTCTTTAACTCCAACAAACCAAATTTTGTATGTCAGAAACCCCAGTAACCCCCCAGACCACTCCAACCTCAGCTCCTCTCAGAACCTCTGTGCTCCGCAGCACCCATCAGCGATGGCTCCCAAGGCCGGGCTCGCCAACCACACGAACCCGACGAGCACAGGAATGCGATTCAGAGGAGAAGGGACTGGCCCCAGTTCAACCTGGGGCTGGATTCCACCCGCGGGGCGGCTGCGCTGCTAAAAGCAGAGCAGTTATAAGAAACTACTCTCTCTTAACACACCCTCATCATAAATGCATATTTGTGGTTCTCTCACTATGTTCAGACCTTTCCCTTTATCTCATCAGTTGTACTTGTACCCTGAGCCAGAGCACTTGTCCACAGGATAAACTTATCTGTATCTATCTAGGAAAAAAAAAAAAAGGTGCACTGGAGCGTGTTCTGATCAGTCAGAGAACCACTAACACGTTTTCCTAAATCCAGATAAAATCATATTCACAATCACTTCACTACTCATTCTCAAGAAGTATATTCATTGGTTCTAAAGTTTAAATTGCATTTCAACTTATCATCTCCTTGATCTTTTGTTACGACAAAATATGAAAAGCAAAACTTGCTTTAGCCTCTTTATAACCCTTCTCTGCTTTATACACCTCTGTCACAGCATCTCGCTTGGATCAAGCAGCTCATTGTGACCACAACATCCTCCTCTCGACCTCTTCCAGCTCTGAATCCACATCTATGCACCAGAAGAAAAATACACTCTTGATTAATCAGTTTGAGACTCTTTTCCAACCTGAAACACTCAACCATTCAATTAAATACAAAAAAATAAAAGAGAATTCACAGTAAGACTAGGCAGTTCAAAAGCTGTGCTCAATTAACAAGTACTTGAAGCAATTTTGTGACTTACACGGAACATTTTTACACGCTTCCCAAATTTCCAGTAGGATAAATCATAACTTCGATGGGGTTTATCACCTGTATTTATAATTGAACTTCCCTGTTCCAAAATACTCTCCCTACAGCTGGCACTAGGACTGAAACCAACTGGAACGCATTGTGCTGGGTAACCAGAGAGCCTTGAGCCCCTCTAGTAACATCCTAAAAAAAAACTTACAAGCTACCCGTGATAACTTTAAAGAGAGAATCAATTACTCTGAGCAGTTTGAGAGTTCCCAAGATGTGCTTTGATTCATTAAAGTCTTTCTATTTCTTTTACCTTCATCACTTACCAACATACAATTCGAAGTTAATGACCATATTATAGTCCTAAAAAAGTTAAATCTTTCCTGCAACAACATTAAACTGGTTTAAACCTTCACTTCAGGGTAATAAGGGACTTTCCATTTCTTTTGTTGTACAGCCCCAAAATTGTTCCCTCCACCAGCTGTACTGTGGGCAGATATATTCAACAAACTACTAATAAACTACTAACAGGTACTTCTAGTACCACAAACTAACAGTAGTGGCTTTCAAGTCTTTTAAACACGAGAAAATGAGTTAAAAACTCTGTAGTACGTAACACTTGTCCTGATGGACTTACCCATGTTCATGTGCACTTGTCAGAGCTCAAATTCGGTATTATGAAAACAGAAGTTAATTTAATTTACTTTTAAACCCACTTCATCCCCTCCGGGTCCGACTCCCCACAGAGGATGCTGCTTTACTCCGGTGCACGGGGAAAACGCCCGGAGATGCCCCGAGGTCCCGACACCGGGACCCCTGACCCTCCGCTTCTCAACCTCTGGGCCCGTTTTTAACCAAAACCAGGCCATCCCACCCCAAAAATCCGAGCCCTCTTGTTCCACTGAACCGCGTTCCCGGGACACTTTAATGAGCAGCTTTGGGGGCCCCTCACCCGCCCGCGCTCCCCGTTAGTTCCCGCTCCGGGCCAGAGCGTATCCGTCCCTCCGGCCCGGACAGAGCCGGGGCCGGGGAGGGCCGGGAGGAGCGCCGGGAGGGACCCCGGGCGGGCCGCAGCCCCCCGCCGCCGGCCCCGCCGCCGGAACCTGTCGGGACACATTCTTGCGGCGGCCGCGGCCGGGCCAGGAATGCGGCCGGGGGAGCCGGAGCGGCCCCGCGCGGCCCCGGGGCCCCTACGGACGCGCATCCCGGGGCGGGGGCGGCGGGCGGGCGATGCCCCGCGGGGCCCGGGGCGGCCCGGAGCGCGGGCCCGGCGGTACCGGCGCTGCCCCCCCACCACAGCCCGCCGCGGTCACTCACCCTTGGAGTAGAGCGACTTGGGGGACTCGAGGTCGAGGTCGGCGCTGAGCAGAGAGATGAAGTCCGAGGGCATCGCAGCTCCGCGGCCCGGCGGGGGCGAGGGGGCGGCGGGAGGAGGGGGGGCCGGGCCGGGGGGGGGGGCGCGGCTGCCTTCGCCGCGCGCGGAGCGGAGCGGAGACACGGGCCGGGAGAGCGCGCGGTGCGCACGGCGGGGCCGCGGTCGGCGGGGCGGGCGGGCGGTCGGGCCGGGGCTGCGGGAGCGGGCGGCGCTCGCAGGGCCGGTGTGCAGCGGAGCGCGCCCGACGCCGCTCCGAGCCCGCTGCGCCTGCGCGGGGCACGGGAGGGGCCGGCGGGGAACGGCGGCGGCGCGGCCGCTCTGCGCGTGCGCGAGGGGAGGACGGGGACCGGCGGGGGCGGAGCGGCCGCGCGTGCGCAGGCGGGCGGGGTGCGGGGGAAGAGTCTGGAAGGGGGCGGGGGGGTCGCGATGGACGTTCACGGGTTCCCCCTGCACTGAGGGGAGCCGGGGTGAGAGGAACCCTTCAGGGCAGCTCCTGGTGATCAGGGGAACCGGGAGCGCCCTTCAAGGGCAGCCCCAAGGATGGACTCTCAGAGGAGCCTCCGGCGGTGAGGGGGCCGGGATGGTCCCTCAGGGGAGGCCCCGGGGTGATTCATCCCGGGAGACCCCCAGGCTCAGGGGAGCACCCCGGCGTGAGGGCAGCTGGGATAAACCCTCCCGGGAGCCCCCGGGGTGAGGGCGGCAGCACTGGTTGCCCCGAGATCCCGCGGCCGGGGCTGTGCCTCGGGGGGCTGTGCCCGACCCTCCTCGCACGGTGCTGGGAGTCGTGAGGACACCCCGCGGGTCAGGGCCGGCTGTGGTGCCATCACAGCTCCGTCCACCCTCAGGGTTCTGCCATGGAAACCCACAAGGCAGAGCTCTCAAACCCACTGGTGGATATTGTCCCAAAAAAAGAGCTATTTTCAAATAACATGAAAATGCACAAGCAGTGTCAACAGTGCATTATCATTGACACGGGTGGCAGCTGCCTTAAGAAACAAATGCCCCACATGGGGGGAATAGGGAGAACATGAGTGCTGAGTTACTGAGAGGGAGTTTGGGAGTCCCTTTCCCTGAAAGGTACAAGAAGGGGGAGGAGGCGTGGAAAGGTGTCCCGCACAGATGTACAATTACATTTCCAAACTGTCCAAAATCTGCTTTGGAAGTGGGGAAGGGATGGGAAAGCAAGAGGGGTTGTATGTGAGTGGATGGAGGTGCCAGGCAAGTGCTTAAGCTGTGAAAAATGGAGGCGGAAGGAGCTGTGAACAGCTGCCGCGTGCCTCCGGCACCGAACAGGGTCCAGTTTCCCTGGGACACCAAAAGGTTGGCTCCCGTCCCTCCTGCTGCCAGCTCCTTGCCAGTCTGCTCTCAGATCCCAGCGAAATCTCCCTCTAAAAACACTCAGTAGCTTCCATGTGCTTACCGCAGCCCAACAGCCAGTGAATGACCCTTGAGCCCCATGCCCTGCTGGTCAGTCGGTCACTGTGGGATGGCCACACTGGTGCCTTCACCAGGCCCTTGACCACAGTCCCGTGCTTGTGACACCGTTGAATTGATCCTTGGAGCACCAGCACTCTGTTCCGCCACACTCCCTGTCCACCGGGCGCCAGGCAGTGCTCGTGGCATCAGAGTGGGACACGCATGGTGTCCATGGCTTCACAGTCCTGGCAGAGCAGTGGCAGCTGCACGGTGCGTGGTTGGTGGCATCGGTTTCTCTTTCATCCCAGACAAGCTGCTGTAATTCCTGGAGCTGTCCTGGCTTTTCGTCTCCTCTGCCTGTCTTCATTCATGGTGTGGCAGGAGGGCACAGGACTCCAGTACATCTACGGATTTCAGCCCTGTCCATCAGCCATCACTCCTGGTGACCAGCCCCTCCCCAGAGTGTGCCATGGAAGTCTCCAAGACCCTTCCCTGGACAGCGACAGCCAGGATGCAGCCATCCTGGTCCCCAGGAACACTCGTCATGGCACATTGCAGTTCTGCTGCTGTTTCAGGGTGCTCAGCACTGCTCACCCATACATTGTTCAAGTCAGGTATGAGTGCCCTCCTGAGTTAAAGTCTTCCAAAAGGGTTTGCTGTGATCACTGAGTCCCTCAGCAAAACGTCCAGGGATGGGACAGCCACAGCTTCACTGGGCCTTACCACCCTCACAGGGAACAATTCCTTCTCAATATCCCATCTAACCCTGCCCTCTGGCAGTGGGAAGCCATTCGCCCTTGTCCTGGCATTCCAAAGTCCCTCTCCAGCTCTCTTGGAGCAGTCATACTCAGGAGAGCTGAAGGGAAAGGTTCCCCTTTGTCAATCTCAAACCTGACAACTTCAGAAGGAAAGGGGCATTCACCTGTGCAAGGCGGGGATTGCCCTGCCCTGCAAGGGAGGGAGGAATGTCAGTCCATGAGAGGAGAGAGAGCTACTGCTATGCTGGCACTACAAAACTGAATTGTTTGGGAAGCATCCAGGGAAAACAATGTAAGACTGTGCTATACTCACCTCCTGTCTGAGTGATGAGGGAGACAGAGGCTCTTGCAGAACGTGCCATCACCAGATGGGCTGTGGTGGGGAAGGAAAACAGATCTTAGTCCTGAAAGGGAAGTGGTGAGAGACAGAGTGCTCAGGGATGGAGCAATTCAGGATAGAGAAGGTGCCTTTGAGAGTCACAGGAATTCATGGCTGGGCAGTGAAAGGACAGCACCGAGAGCCTGGACGTTGCTGGCCCAGCAGCAGCAGCTCCACGACAGCTGCTGGAGCGTGTTTGGCTGTGAAGGGCTTTGCAGGGTCCTGGGAAGGGCAGAGCTGGGAGAGTACAAATAACAACATAGAATGGGGGGTCAAAGCAGAGAAAAAAGGAGTCCTAGCACTCTGTGGAGTGAGGCAGGAGCAGACTGGCTGTGCAATCCCGCCTGTGTTCACCCAGCCTGGGGGAGCTTCCAAAGCACTGCACTGGTAACAGCTGGAAAGGAGAGAGGCCCTGGTGCTCCCAGCATTCCAAGACAGGGAGACTATGGGCAAAGGCCAAATTTGGAGAATAAATAACCCAATTTTTTGGGAGGACCAAACAGTCCTGGACAATTAGAGTTTTAAAGGATTAAATAAATTATTAGTCCACAGTGCAGCACAGACCAGCAGAACCACACTAAGGCGGGTCAACAAAGCACATGTACAAGGTTTCCTGGGATCCAGTTGGAGCCATAAAACTCCTCTTGTGGGCCCCAGAACATGGAAAAGCCGTGGGAGCAGGTTGCAGTGGTTCTGTGTCATTGAGGTATTTTCTGTCTTTATTCTAAGTTCCTCTTCCTGCAGAAGCAGCCGGATAGCAGCAGGTGTGAGGGGGAAGGAGCCTAAACCAGGATCGTGGGGACAAATTAGCAGGTGCCTGCAGAATATCACTAACCCCGTCTGCGATTCCGGAGCCGACGTAGGTGTTTTATTTTCTAACGGTGTTAGAAAGACTGTCAGAAAATAATTAGGCTCTGTCAACAGTTCCCCTATTCCCAGATTACTTACGACTTCCTGACTCATTAGAGCTGCTGAGGTTGGCAGGAAACCTGTTTTATAGTAATTTCTGTTAGTGGTGTCCCTGGAGAAGAGACAACATGGTGCGGGTGACACCAGCGTGTGACACCAGCATGTGACACCAGCGTGTGACATTGGCGTTGACTTCACCCTCGTGATGGAGGCACTGGGGCCGTCGGGGTTGTGCAGGGTGGTTACTGCTGGCAGGAGACACCGTCCTCCCTCCATCCCCATCCTGATGACAGGGAACAGGACACTCGGTTGCGGGGCCAATGCTGGGCAAGGTCCAGCTTTAAGTGCACGGGATTTGCTGGTGTCCTGAAAATTTGCCTGGTTCGTGACAGTTTTAAAAACAGAGGGGACACGTAAATCCCATTAAAGGGCCTTTCCATTTAATCCTGGAATAAAGCCACCATAGCCTCCCTGTCCCAGAGTGGGAGCTGTGATGTGCAAACACAAGTTGGCTGTGTCAGGACTCTTCTGGGGCCCACTGGCCCCTGAATTTTACCATCTCTGTCTCAGACACCCTGCAAATCCTCTTTGGTGCTCAGAGGAGCAGGACCATGCACAGTACTGACCCTGCAGCACTTGGAAGCAGATTTAAAAATAGTTCTGAAATCTTCTGTTTATTTCTCTGATTTTTGGATCTAATTCCTCTAGATGAAAGATAAAGTTTACAGTGAGACACTGCTTGCCAAGAACACAAAGCCCAACCTTCCTCCTCAAAACTTGCACTTCCCACTCAGTTCATGCCCTTTTTCCCTACATCATCTCAGCTGAAATCCAGGACCAAAGCAGATGTTCCCATTGATTTTCCATGCCCTTTTCCAAAGTCAGCACCTTGCTGACCTCCTGCTCCCTCCTGTGATGCTCCAACCAGGTACTGCTTCCCTGAGGCTGCTGATGGTACTGCGAGATCCATAATCAGGCAAATTTTAAGAGCCTGATTCTGCTGACAGCCACAGGAGTGGAATGTTACATCCTTTTATAAGCAGACATGCAAGTAAGCGACAAATTCTATGGTCTCCATGTCATCTTTCCATTGAAAACAACCCTCCTACACACTCTTCTCACAGAGGTGTGAGCATGGGACTCCTGGGACCACAGGGCAGTGGTGCCGCCATCACACACCACGTGGCTTCTTCCAGGGAAAACCCATGCCCATGGCTGCTCTGCCACTTGCTCATGGCACTTTCTAAGAGATGATTTGGATTATCAGGATGATATAGGCAGCCCTTACAGCTGCCCTGCTGCAGTTGTTAAAACTCCCATTGTAATTACAGCATGGAATATTGTATGGAATCAGGAGCTGCCTGTGCAGTGCTTAGCCCCAAACTGCTGCTTCCCCAAGACCCACAGGGACCATCGGGTCGCTTGGACACCCATGCTGCCGATCATCCTTTGCACAGGCTCAGCACCAACTTCTACCAAGGAAAGATTTCTCCTCTACCAACAGGAAGGCAAATCCCATGTCTGCAGTAGCTCCCCAACACTGGGTATTTGAGCCCTGTAACACGGGGTAACAGGGTATGGAGTAACTAAATATCCCACACCTGCTGGAAGACAGGATCCCTGCACCTGTTTGTTGTACAGCTTTATTGAACACAGCAAACACACAGCCTGGCACCTCCTGCCAGGCAGACAATCTCCAGCTACAAGAAATGGCATTTTGTGGGTGCTTGCATCACGGAACATGCACCAACTGCCCCCCGGAACACCCTCAGACTTCCCACCCCTCCTCCACAAACCATCAGCCCAATTAACAGTTCCATTCTGCGTCATCAAGGAACTTGGGGTGGTGGAGGCAGAAAAGGTCGGCACTGCACTCTTGGGCAGCCCTACCATGCTCACATTAAGCAAAGGAGCTGCCTCCGTGCTCATGTTTCCAGCTCCTCACTCAACTCCTCCTCCTCCGCACCTGAAGGAAGCGGAGCACAGCCCAGATTGAATTCCACCCACAGAGGTTTCTGTGGGGTGAAAGCTGAGACAGCGCCGGCATTGTGCAGGGACCTGGCAGCAAACACGGGCTGTGCGGGTTCAGCATGAGGACAGAGCTTGGCAATTGCCTGTTTTAATCCTTGAACAAAACGAATAAACAAGCTTTGTTAATGCCTCCCTTGTTGCCCGAGCGGTTTCACACCTGTGGGGCCCATCCTTGAGCCAGTCAGAACAGAATGAGAAGAGGTGGCTCCACCACCACCCCAGAGGACACCCGGAAAGCACCGGGCTCATTCCAACCCACCTCCATCCCAGACACTCTGCCCCTTGTCATTAATGGAGAAGTGAGAAGACTTTGATGTGGCTTCTGCAAATGCATCTCAAGCACTTTGAGGTCTTTGAGGAGCTGGCACATGTGCAGACAGAGGCTACTTGGGGTTCCACAAGGCACTGGACAAGGATCTTACCAGCTCCAAGAAGCCCTGGAACAAGACTGAGAATCTCTCCATGGCAATCAATTTCCATTAAGAGGAAATAAAGGTTCCATAGCATACAGGAATCAACAGGCAACTTCCCCAATAGCAGAGGGTCAAGAGCTGATGGCAAGGGTCAGTGATGGCAAGAAGTTATTTAGAGCAACCAAAATGCAACTCAATGTAAAGAGTACCAGGAAAATGGTATAAAAAAAAAAAGTCAAAATCCAGGTAAAAGTGCTGCCTGTGGAGAAAACAGGTGTGTTTCCAGCATCACACCTGCCCTGTTCCTCAGGTGAGCACGGTGCTCCTGGATCCAAACCAGCTGACCTTTGTGGAGTCTTGCACTGCCCTAAACAACCCTGACTCAGCACAGTGATACTTTGGCCAACATGTGCCTTCCAGCTTCAAAACCTTTCCCTGATACGGAATCTACTCTAAACTCCCCCAAACTGAGTTCATAGTTCACAATTTTGTGTTAGATGTGAAGGCAGCCCTGGCAGTGCTCTTACTCCAAGTTCCCTGGCCTTTGCTTTTAAAAAGCAGTGTGTAATTCCACATCCAAGAACAAAACCTTCTGGAGGACACAGTAGTTTTATGGAAGAGAGAAGAAACCCCACAACCCATGGAAGGTTTTCACAGCAGAACCCCGGGGTATCACTGCCCTTTCTGCTGTGATACCAGGGGATGATCAGCTGTGCTGCAGGTTTGGATTGGGAGCCAGTGTCGCTGGCAGAGCCCCGCCAAAGGGTAGTGGGCACCAGGATACCACTTCCCTTTATCAGATCCCTTTATTCCTTTATCTGTCCCTTTGGGCAGATCCCAAAGCCCCAGACCAGTGTGCTGGAAGAGCTGGAAAAGTTCCTGCCTCAGCACAGGAAGCAAACTGTGCACTGTCTGCACTTCAAGGCCAACTGCACAACACACAAAAACAGGGCAAGAGGGAAATACCCTCCTCTATTCCCAGACAAAACCAGCATTATCCACAAATCCCAAATGCATTTCCTTTCCCTTTTCATTTTAGTAGAAGAGACCAGATTTAATTGTTTCCCCCATCTGGTGCACATTCACAGTCCATAAGAATGAGTTTTGTTTCCAATACATGTGTCGGATCATGCCCTTAGGGAGAAAGAAGAATCTGCATTTCCAGGAGCCACATGCCAGTTCCCACTGGCTCTGCCACGCACAGCACGAGAACACCCAAACCAACCAGGATTCAATATAAGTTGTTCACAGGATATACATTCCAAAGGGACAAGTACAAATACTACAAAATGAACAGAATCACTTTTAAAATCCATGTATTTGTTTAACCGTTAAAAACAGACAGGTACAGGAAGAGGTGGCCAAGCAAACAATTCCCTGCTGCTCCAGTTAGTGTTGCCTGCATGCTCTGGGAATGTTCGTGTGGAACCAAAGCTCCAGACATCTTTTCTGGCAAGGGCTGGAGACAACTGGCAGATGATTCCCAACTGTGTGAAGGGCTGAGGCAGAGCCACAGGCCCAGGGCAGCTCTTTCATGGTGTCTGGCTTCACGCAAAGGCATTGTGAGAAAGAGGTTGTCTGGGGGTTATGTCAGAGAGCAAGAGAGAGCGAGAGAGAGAGCATGAGGGACACCACACCAATGCCAGGGAATACTGGAAGTTCCTCTTTCCCTGCCACTGCAAGAGGGGAGTACGACAGGTCTATAGGTCCCAGAGTTAGGACAGAGTTTGGAATTAGCTTGGTCCCACGGATATCAACATCACTTGACAGACTCAGAGCTAAAAGCAAGGCAGGAAAGTTAAGGGCAGCAGAACTCCATGTGTGGCACACATATACTCTCTCTCCCTCTTTTCAGGCTGTCTGAGGCCCCAGCAAGGCCAGCTCAGGAGCTTTTCCCATCCACCATGTAATACCGATACATTAAACCTAAGACCAGTGCTCCGAAGATGGGGATCAGCCATGTCGACCAGAAACTACAGGGAGAGAAAAAGAAACAACAAACTAAAACGTACACACCACAGAAACCACAAGAAAGCATCTAGTTAATAATCCATTCCCAACGTTCATCCCTTGTTACACATCTAGGGAACACCTGGGAGCTGTACCCACAGGGTGACCCCCCAGCCATGGGCACAGGCTGGGCAGGCCCCACTGTCCCCGTTCACAGGCTCTGCCAGCCCCCACAAGAGGCCCAAGCGTGGCCTCGTGCCTTATAAAATAGCAGCTGGATGGCTGAAGTTTCCAGCTTGGCACATCCAGAGACCAATGGGGGGGTTTGCTGTTGGTTTGGTTTTATTTTCCTTAAATAAGTCAGGCTGTAATTTGTGTTGTACAAACAACACAGTTGACTCAAGGATGACAACAGCTACAGCTGTGCCCCAGTAAATCCGCCTTGCTCAGACTCCAGAGGCCACAGGCTCACCCTCAGCAGCCTCCTGAGCAAAACCTTCTGCACCAGCTGCAGGAGACCAGGGCCCTGTGCTGGTTTTAAGGATTTTCAACTAGACAGGCTGATCATGGTAAAATCCTCCGAAACCCCACCCATCACTGCGTTGTGCCACTCCTCGGCCCACAGCGACCACCCAAATAACCCCTGTGGTTACAGGGATGCAGCCACTGCCGTGCAACACCAGCACATGGGGCAGAGAATTCCAAACACTGGGATGCTGGTTCTGCCCAGCGCAGAGCAGACCTGGGCTCACATCCAGCAAGGGAGGTGCATACTCTGGCACTTGCTTTGGGGTATCTGCTTGCCAGGACACTGCAGTACATCCCTGGGGATTTTCCTGCCCTTTGGAGTTAAAATGCAGCTCTACAAACAGAGTCCCAACCTCTCCATGTCTCACTCATATTTTCAGGAGATACTATACCTTGATTGGCCTGAGGATGTCATACTTGGATTCTGGAGGAGGAAAGAGGGAGTTAGCAGGGGAACAAAGAAACATTAAACAAGCGCTAAGAAGACAAGCCTGAATGTGTGATTACAAGTACAGAGGAGAAATAACCCTCCTCTCCCAAACACCCCGTCACCAGTGCGGATGTTTTTGGGGATGTTTGTTGTCATCTTTTCCTCCATGTTCTTTCCATCAATCCAGTCTGTCCCACCCAGTCACCAACTTCATGCTGGAACTTGCACCCCTCTCAAAATAAGGCCTTGCTTATTACATCACAGCTTTGGGTTGGTTTTGTGCTTCCTCCTTATTTATTTCTACGTTAGTGATTCTCTCTCTTGCTGCCATCTTTAAATTACACTGGAATATGATTTTAAAACAGATGTTGCCCTCCAGAGAGAGCCCTCAGCTGTGCATAACGTGCTGGACTTATTGATCAGAACAGAAAAATACTTGAAAAAAAAATATTTAACTCAGATCCAAGGGAGCTACTATCCCTGACTTCTGTGCACGTTTTCAGCATGTGATTCTGTTCCTGAATCGGAGTTGAATCAAACGATAAATTTTAAGGTGAATATGTACATAATCACACAGCTCCATGTTATAACTAAGCATGGGCTTTACCCAGCCTGAGTTATCCTTGATTTCCCTGCTGACATTTTCCTTCTGGATTCCTGCTGCTCTGCAAGTGGTCCTGCTCAGAGGAACATCTCCTGAAAGCCTTGTTGAAGGCAGAGCTGTGCCCTGTCCAGGCCTCCCAGCTCAGCTATCTGTGAGGCACATGTTTACCTCCCAGCTGGGAGTCTATTTATTGCCTTTTCCCTCTCCCCATCCCTTCCAAAGGCATTTTTGCAACACTCTGTCCTGTTCTAGTCCAGGAGTACCTGAGTGTTAAGCAACACCACTGATCCCCGAGGCAGTTAACAGAGAATTCCTGTTTGCCAGCCGGCCCCCAGCCGTGCCGTCTCCTGGCTCGAAGGGAACAACAAGGAAACCAGTTCCGTGGTCAGGACACAGCCAGAAATGAAAAAAAATGGTCTGTGGCTCAAGGTGTGGAAAAAACATCATTGCTGCCAGCAGGGAAAGGGCACAAAAACTCTCTTCCAATTTCACACTGAGGTGCCCACTGAGCTTCAGAACAAAAACAAAGGTAGAATTTGCTTGGGAAATTTATTCATGTGTAGTTTGCGTAAACATAAAGCCACAAGCTCCACAGAAAAAAAAGAGGGGGGAAAAAACCTCCAAAAGACACGTGACATTAAGTAACAGCAGAAAACTGAAATGCTGAGAGCTTACCTTAGAACCTTCCTTATTACGATCATTCTATCGGGAAAAAGAAGAAAGAAGAGGTAAGTGCTGACTTCAAAGGAAGGCTGCAGCCTTTATGAGGGAATTGTTCTGTACACAGGTAATTGCCTGGGCTCAGTTTTCAAAGGAGTCCTTCCTTTGGCACCCAAAGGCAGGCAGGAAGGTGGTGTTTGTGCTCCTGGGAATTCTCACCCTCCTGAGCTCAGAATTACAAGGCAAAGGTGGATTATGCTTCCACCAGCTACAGAGGGAACCCATGAATTCAGCTTAAGTACCCCAATTTAAATGAAGTGAGAAATCTGTTCTGAATGGTGGAAGGAGAAGACCAATTTAGTTCAATTTCCCCAACAGAAACCCTGGACAATAAAGGGACTGCCTAAACCCCTCAACTACTAACCTATTTCACAAGACGTGCCTCAGTGTCTGTGTGTGGGGGTTATGCGAGGGACTCACCGGATGGACCTCTCCAATGTAGTACTGCTTCAGCATTTCCCTGGCATCCGTGGAATGGCCCACATCTTCGAAGCTCTCAGTGGCATCTCTGCCAGCTTGCTCGAGCAACACCTCTTCTCCACCTGGGTGCTGGAAGAGAAGAGTCCAGCTGAGCCAAGGGCTGGATGCAGAAAGGCACTGAGGATGTCATCGGCCTTTCTCCCAACCTGCACCGCTGGACACCTCAACCAACACCATCAATAAAATCTGCCAAAGGTTCAGTTGTCCAACATGTCAGGAATTCACAAGACACCAGTGGAGGAAAGGATATTCTACTTCTTCAGGTACTACTAAAATGATGGTGTTTGGCTGAGTCTGCACACAATGTGCAATACAGAACTTGATCCTGTGTGCAACCACCAGTGACCCAGGGGGAGGAAATCATGAAGTATCACAAAAATTATACTGTTTAATGTCATACACTGATTTCAGAGATTCAGAGCTACAACAGCCAAATCCCCAGGGAGCTCCAGAGTGGCACTGCCACTGCTGTGGGTGGCAGCTGCTCACAGCTGACTTTCAGATGAGATAAACTGACACAAACCCGGGTGTGGTTCTGTTGTCTGTGGTGGGCTGGGCTCTGTCCACTGTCGATGCCATAATTACAGGAACAGACCGGCAATGGAAAGCGCTAACCACAGACCTAGCAAAGGACAATCCCTTTACAGTCTGAGTGTGAACTACCAGCTAATCCAGTTACACCAATAAAGTGGTCACGCATCTCAAGGCACGCACAGGGACTAACCCAGGGCTTCAGGCAACCAGCCCTGAATTGGAGAAGAGATGTTGGGCTGCATTTCAGATCAAAGGACCAACACACCTGCTTGTCTCTGTCATATCCTTCTCCTTCCCACAGACACAGAGCAGTTGCCTCCCCTCCTCTTCCTTCAGTTTGTCTGTTTTTGCTGCCAAAAGTCTGAATATTCCCACCAGGCCATCCCACAGCGTACCAAACACAGGATGGACACAAACCAGCCCCTCTGTGTGCTCCGGTGGGTTGCTGCAGCCAATCCTGCAATCCTCGTACTGCAGCTCTTTATTTGGAATAAATCCCTTTATTGTCCAGGTATGTCACTAAACCAACATGGAGCTTTCTCAGGAGCCAAAAAGGGCAAAGTGGAGGGACACAGTTTGTTAGCAGGCAGTTATCAGGTGGCCTGAGCTGGGGCACCAGGTGAGGCTCCGTGGCTCTTTCCCTGTGCCCAGCTGCAGCTCTTGCTGCCTCTTCTCCCACACCAACCCTCAGGCTCGCTTGATCCCAGAGAAGTCAGACCAGGGACTGTTGGATGTTGTTTGTTCACATTGCTCAGAACAGCTGTCCAATTTCCAGCTAAGATCCACTGAAAAGCTGCCCATTTACCTAAGCCTTCTAGAAGAACTCCTTAAGGTTGCCTCACCAGAAATTTCATATTTCAGACAGGGAAATATCTAATTTTAAGCAGACAACCTTCCTTTCCTAATCATTCACTCTAAAAGGGCAGACAAAACCCTGCAGCAAGAGGGAACATGCAGTGGATCTTTCAGTGACATCCAGTCTCTCCACAGACAAAAGACAAGAGGAAGGATAAAATTCAAGAGAAGGAGAACAGTAAAGTTCAATCCTCTTTACATCTCTGGCTCTGAAGCCTTTCTATGCATTTGCTCAATCCACAAATATTTATGCACATCTGTCTTTCGCTGCAATCTCCAAGCTTAAAAGAGAAAGACCTTCAAAATATTTTGGCATCTCTTATTTCTGAAGGGCTCTGTCCTCCAGACAGCACCGCTGCAGCCAGACAATTCCTACCTTGTCCTACCCCGGCAAACGTAAACGCAGACTATTTGTACAGGAAGTCATTGACTCTGCCACAGAACTTCCCAAAACTTTGCAAAGCTGCAGCTGCTGCAGGAAAACACGGAAACGGTGTTGCAAACTATGGGGGGTGGAAGTACTTCCAGGGGAAACAATGGCTGCAAAATGTCAATTTCTGACAAGAAACAGCCAAAAGCAAACCAGAAGGAGAGAGGTGACAATAAAATTGGGTCCTCCATGTCACTGGACCTTCAGCAGACACAGTGAATAACAGTGACTTGGAACTGAGGGCACGCAGCAAAGGCCTCCAAGAGCACATCCCAAACTTGCACAAGGAGAGAGCCTGGAATCCCCTCCCCACAAACTCCAAGGACCTATCTGCAAATGTCTGGCTGGGAACTGCTGGTACAGACCTACTGGAGACGCAAATGAGCTCAGCAGCACCACTAAGCTTCATGACTAATTAGATCACGGTGTCAGGTTGAGGAGGGATGCAACTTTCATTCCTACTGCCCAGAGTTGAAGAAATAAACCAGGAGAGGGAAGAGTATTCTCATGCAATAATAATGTGCCAGCACCATACAAGCCAGAACCAAGGACGAGCAGCCACCTGGACAAATGATCCCCACATCCTGCACAGCCGGCTGTAAGGCATGGAATGGGTTTTCCAAAACCACTTCTGCAAAGCTGGAGCAAGTCAGCATGAGGAAACCCAGCTGCCTGGTGCTCCTCCTTCTCTTGAAGAACACTATACCTGAAACCAACTGACCGATTTGGGTCAGTGGTGTCACAACCCAGGCTCCTTCCACTTGGAAACTGGAAATGGATTCCTGCTCACACTTATCACGGGGATCGGGAACGGCAGCTTGTGCTGAGACATGGAGCTGTGGGGGCTGCTGTGTCTTGTGGGCTCAGATAACAGACACAGGAGCTTCCTAGAGAAACATGGATCTCCAGACAGTCCTAGTCATATGTGAAAATGGAGATAAACTGTATCCCTCCAGCATAACTGTAAATAAGTCTGTTATAGATTGTGCACAAGTTAAACACTCAGACTTTGATGCCAGAGTGGTGAAGTGTGAGCCTGACAGACCCCAGAGCACTTGCAGGAGGTAGAACTGCCTCCCTCCACCCTCACTCACCCCGAGCACCCAGCCCCTCCTGCTCCAGCCACAGCCTACACGTGCTTTTCTAGACCACTGCAACCTGGAGTAATAACATGTATCCCGGTGTGGTCCAGTTACCCAGATTTGGGAGAAAATAGATCACCATAAGGCTCTCTAGATTTTAAAATAATCCTATTTCATTTCAGGCATTCACAGGCTCTCTGAAGCACAGGAGATTGCATCTCCCAGAAACACCTCCAACACTTCAGTTGCTGTCTTCGCACATCTCCTGGATTTGGTTCATGTTCTTAAAATTCAGTAAATTTTGCTATGTGATACATGTCTTGTTACTCCTATTACACAGTAAATAATGTGAATTGGAAACTTAAACTGGTCTACACTTCCAGCAGCACACAGATTTCAGCTTGGCTGACCTGCAGTGCATAATTTGCAGGAATCATGAAGCCAAATTCAACCTTTTAGTGGTGACTTCTTAAGGATTGCACAACCCCACTCATGTAACGTGCCAGCACTCAGCAATCCCAGCCAAACAATCTGTGAGCAAAGGCCAGGAAAGGCACCCACCAACTCCTGCTCCAGTGACCACACGGGGCCAGGGGGACACACAACAGGGCACCCCGAGTGCTGTGGCTGCACCACGCAGAGCTCTGCAGCACCAGCTCCTCAGAGAACTGCAACTTTCAACCGAGACAAGCACTCCTGGTTCCCATCAGCTGCACGCCGTTCCCCGGCACTCCAGAGGGCAACAGATAGAAAGAGGATTTTTGCCAATAAATTAGGCCTTGATCTACAGTTCCCCTGTGCCAGCGAGGGGTGTGCACAGCATGGTGTTGTGTCAGCCACGCTGGCACAGCTCAACAGTGCCCTTATTCTTCTCCCTTTCCCTTGTCCAAGTAGGTCTTCTCATGTCAGAAAAACACAAATGGGAAAAAGGGCCTGGAAAGGACAGAGTGAAATATCATCTCAGAGTGAAACACCATCTCAAGGTGACACTCAGGGCACTGCTGAACCTGACTTGCTGGAGGGACCAAAGTGTTTTTCTGGGCTCACTTATAAGCCCAAAGGTGTTCCAGGGAGCAGGTCCCAGACTCCTTCTTACAGAGAACACCGAGGTGAAGACTCGACCTCCCTGCAGTGTCCACACTCTGAATCACAGCACAGCGACAAGTGTAAGACAAGACTCGCAGCTCCTGCAACGGCTGTCCCAACCTCCAGCTCATTCTGGCTCTTCCTAAATCCTAACCCAGCATTTTCTTATTCAGAAGCCAGCTGTGAACTGCTTCTCCAAATTTTTGCCTGGTCTTCCCCTGCATCTACTCAGCCTTTGTGCCCCCACAGCTCCCTCCCATCAAGCTGTCCTGCTTCCACCTTGCACATCTCATCCCACCAAACTGCCCTGCCTGGAGCAAAGGAGGCTCAGGGGGTGCCTCTGCCTCTCCACAGCTCCCTGACAGGAGGGGGCAGCCAGGGCAGGTCGGGCTCTGCTCCCAGGGAACAGGGACAGGACAAGAGGAAACAGCCTCAGGCTGGGCCAGGGGAGGGTCAGGTGGGATATCAGGAGAAATTTCTTCCTGGAAAGGGTGGTCAGGCCTTGGGAGGGCCTGCCCAGGGGGGTGGTGGAGTGCCCATCCCTGGGGCTGTCCAAGGAAGCCCTGGATGTGGCAGTCAGTGCTCTGGGCTGGGGACAAGGCTGGGACTGGGCACAGCTTGGACTCCATGGTCTGGGAGGGATTTTCCAACCTGGACAATTCTGTGATTCAGTCATTTTCTGGACACAAAGAAGAAACCAGATTGTGTCAAAATTAATGAATAAATACTGAGAGCTGCAGAACAAGGCACAACCTCCAGTTGCCAGGTGATCACTTGCTCCTGCCTGATGCACCTCCGCCCTCGCCACGGCAGCTCTGTCACTGCACGCTGTGACTCCACAGCACACAGGCTCCAACCTCACGGGCCTGGAGGGAAACCAGAGTTGAATTCAGACCAGCAGAACCAACAAGCTGGAACATGTGCATTTCAGTGAAGTGTCTTCTTTGGAGCTGGTTCAGCCCAACCTCTGTACATTGCCCTGCAAATGCCACAATGTCTTTGCTGTTATTTCAAGTTGGGATAAACCCCTTTGAAATTTTCATAGAACCACAGAATCACAGAATATCCTGAGTTGGAAGGGACCCACAGGGATCAGCAAGTTCAACCCCTGGCCCTGCACAGACACCCCAACAACCCCACCCTGGGCATCCCTGGCAGCGCTGTCCAAACGCTCCTGGAGCTCTGGCAGCCTCGGGGCCGTGCCCATTCCCTGGGGAGCCTGGGCAGTGCCCAGCACCCTTTGGGGGAAGAACATTTTCCTGATCTCCAGCCTGAGCCTGCCCTGGCACAGCTTCATGCCATTCCCTCAGGCATTACTATTTTGTAACTGTTTATTCCCACTCTATTTACAGCTCTCAACACTTAGGACACCACTCTCAACCTTGTCAAAATCAGAAAACAAATGCAGTGAGTCTTGAAGGAATTTTTGTCCCCACATCCAAGGGAACTGGAGATTTGGCAGAAGCTGCATTGTTTCCAAACCCCTGGTGCATGGTCCCTGCTGGGCAGGTAGCAGAGTGGTGGCTGCTGTGTCACTGTCACCTCCTCCTCTGACTTCTGGGGTGTCCCTTCACCCCAGACTTCACATTCAAACTACTGACATGCCCCGATCCCGTTCACCCTTCAAGATGCGGAGTGAGGTACTTTTGAAATAGAAACTTCAAGCGCAGCATCTTGGATTGCTGTGATAACACTGTCACGGGCCTCTTCCACTTCCTTTTGAGTTGCTGCTGCGATGAGCAAATCGCCCATGTAATGTAGAATCATTGCTTGTGGATGCTTCTGTCGCGCTGGAGAAAGGGCCAGCTGGAAAGAAATCTGCCCCTCCCCGTGACCTGCCTGGACAGATTTCCTGGGAAACCTGGAATTGCCTCAGAAGAGCAGCAGCACAACCCCTGCCTGCCTCCGCCTGGCCGCGGCCACCGTGACCCGCCATCCCCTCCCTCCCCTGGAGGTAGAACCGCGGGCATAAGCCCGGTCAGAGACCGCACAGCCCGGCCCGGGGGCTGCCTCAGGGGCACCGCGACCGCCTCAGGGGCCTGCTCGCCCCCTCCTCCTGCACCCGGCCCCGGGATCTCTGTCCCCACGGCACCCCCTGACCCTCCAGGGTCCTCCTCGCCCCTCTCGGCCTCACACGCCACCCCCCAGCCTCTCCCCGCTCCCCTCAGCCCCCGAGGGGCCGGGCCGAGCCGCCCCCACTCCAGGCCTCACCTCCTCCAGGAACCGGGTGACATCGTAGACGCGGCCGTGGATCACCAACCAGGTCTCGCGGCTCGAGTTCCGCTTCCCCACCTCCTCCAGGGTGAACACGGGCGCGGGCCCGTCCCCCCCCGCCGCCGCCGCCGCGGCCTCTCCTCGCCGCCCGCCCTCCATGCTGCCCGGCGCGGCTCCGCGGAACGCGCGGCCCGACCCGCGCCGGCCGCCGTAGCGATGGCAACGCCCCGCGTGGTTTCGGCCGCGCCCCGGGACCAATGGGGAGCGAGGCAGAGGGGGGTGCCGCCGTCTTAGCCAATGGGAGTGCGCGCCCGCGGGCGGGGCCCAATGGGGAGCGGCCGCGGCCAGAGGCGGGAAACAGCGCGCGAGCGTCGCCTCTGAGGCGGCGGCGGCAGCGGGCGGACACGAACCCGCCGGGACCGGCCCCCCCTCAGCCCCGGAGCCCTCAGCCCCCATTCCCCCGATACTGGCTCCGAGCCACCCTGCTACCCTAGTGCCGCCAGAGAGCGCGGTGCCCGTCAGCAGCCTGCCCTCAGCTTTTCCACTGTTCCTTTTGGTTCTTCCTGCGTGTATATAAAATAGATATGATCCCACAGCCCTTTCAACCGAGCCGGTGGAGGTGCAGCACATCCCCAGGTCCTGACTTTTCCCGGGTTCCAAAGCGAAGTTCACATTCAGGTCTGATGAGAAGCGCTGGGTAATTCTCCCTTCGGCAGGGTCACGGTCAGAGGCCGTTTGGAAGCTCAGGGACCCGAGTAACGCATGAGCCTGATGGTTTCCCTTACGAACTGGCATTTGTGGAATGTATTTCCTTGCACTTGCGGCGCAGGTACAAGGCTGGGCAGTGGGTGATTGTTTAACAGCTGCTGAGGAGGCAGAAACGCCGTGCTGTCAGTGCTAAACTGTGACCAGCACTGGCTGAAGGTTAAAGGTGTGCGCAGGGAGAGTCCAGCGGGCTCACAGCTGGGCAGGTCACAAATCCCTCTGCATCCCAAAGGGAGCTCAAGTGAAGTTCTCTATTTTAGGCAAGTCCATACATTCACCTACCCAGATATTGGGACGTTAAAGGCTCAGCCTGTTCTGAAACCTCTCCACAGTCACCTGATCAATATTAAATATTAAATATTGAGGTGCTGCTTCTTTTGATCCTTTCTGTCTACCTTTTCCCAGTCATCAGGGTTCTGTGTGTAACCCAGGAACCTCTGACATGGAAGTGTTTCCAGCTCCTGGTTGTGCTCAGGCATCCCAGCTCTCAGCACCTTTCCAAACCAATGTCTCTCCTTCTAGATCCTTCCCTGCCTGACCCAGTTCCAGAGGGAAGAGTTACCTTTGCTCACATTGGTTCAGAGTTTCTATAATCTATTTGATGGGTTTCTTAAAAAGTGCCTTTGTGCTTCCTTCTCTCCATCCCTCATGCCTGGAGGGTTTCTCTGTGGATTTTCAAAGGGATCTCATTACCCTCCTCCACATTTCCCTTGTCCCCTGTTCCATTGCTCCCTGGTTTTCTGTGGCTCTCCACTGCCTTTCTAAGGCCTGAATGGCCTTGGAAGGGACCTTAAAGCTCCCCCAGTTCCACCCCCTGCCACAGGCAGGGACACCTTCCACTATCCCAGGTTGCTCCAAAGCCTGTCCAGCCTGGCCTTGGACATTTCCAGGGATGGGGCAGCCACAGCTTCTCTGGGAGCTGTTGTCCTGTCTGGTGCTCCAGCACAGCAAGAGCAGAGCCTGGTGACCAGGGGCCCGGTGATTTTCCTGTTCTGTTTCCTGCTGTAACTCCTCCAGAAGGATGTGACAGGCACGAGACCACGGCAACATGCAGATCCTGTTCCCTGGAATATTTTCTTTCATCTGTAATCACTTCATCAAAAGCCATAAATCAGTGAGGGGAGGCTCAAATGCACAAGCACGGCTGCAATTTGTGCCTTCCTGCCCAGTGTTTTGTTTGGCATGTGGAACTCCAAAGCTTTTCCTGAAAAACTGATGATGGCACTACAGGAGGACTCCGTGAACCTGGATAGTGAGGCCACTGGCATTCCTGGTCCTGATTCCTTTTCGTTTATTGGAGACGATGCAGAGAGCAAACCAATCAGTTTATTTTTGTATTTACTCTGGAATTTACCGTTCCAGGCTTGTTTTCCAATCCTGGGTGCTGTTAACACACTCGTGGCTCAGGCAGACCCCACAGCTGTGCGGGAGAGAAGCCTGGATTGAGGTGCCAATGCTGTGCCCTCCCCAGCTCCAGAAGCATGTTGGGAATTGTCACCTTCTCCAGCTCCTGGCTCTGCTGGGGGGATCACTGCTTTTGTGACATCTGTCACGTCACCACCCTGTCCACACCCTCCCAGGAACTGCAGAGACCTTGTGGATCTCACGGAAAGCAAATCCATCTGATAGGGTGGGAGGTGATCTCCCGAACATCCAAAGGGTTGACACCTTCACCAGGAGGGCGTTGGAGGAGGAGATGGCAGCCCAGAGAGACGCAGACAGGAGGCAGAAACAGGAGGCTAGGGAAGCTTTTCCCAAGTGAAACCTGGCTTGGAGAAGGCAGGTGGCCCTCGAGTGGCTTTATCCTCGTGTCTCAGAAAGGAATCCCTCTTTGTTTCCCTTGGGAGAGGACTTCAGGACTCTCTTTCCTGATCTTTGTGCAAAAATGAATGAAATTACTCAAAATCCTGAAACTTGTACAGGGCCAACAGGATCTGCTGAAGTGGCTGGCACATCTGGTTGGAGCCGTGTGGATCACAGGGGCAGAAGTTACTGAGCTCCCTGACCAACACGGAATTTCCTGGTCAGGAGAGCGAAGGCAGTGTCTGAAGGGCTGTAAGCATGAGGCTGATCGGCCTCTCCCTGGATTGGGGGGACAGTGCTGAAATTCCGGGGTCCCACCCTGGCACCTCCTCCTGCATCTTGTGACAGAGAAAGAGCAAAGCCACTTTGCCCATGAATATTGCACGTGGAAAAGCATTTGACCCAGAGCATGGCACTCAGTCACCTCCCGTCAGCCCAGGAAGCAGCTGTCGGTATCGCTCCTCGCATCCTTCCGAGCACCCTCCATGACATTCCAAGCGCGGCTGTGCCGTGTCCCGCTCCCACCCTGCTCCCCAGGGCAGTCTCCCCGCACCAAGTGATGCTTCTGCCTTGCACAGATTATTTTTATCTTCGTTTGCCAATAAAAATCCCTCCCAGTTTTTCTGTTTTCCATCTGACACACGGATTTTTCCCATGTGTGTTTCCTCCTCCCCTGGCCTGGGGCAGAGGGAAGGGAGGATCCCGGATCACCTCATGCCAGAGGAATTTTCACGTGCTTTTCCACCTCAGGTGAGAGAGCCTCCAGGACAGTGTTAGGGATGTTCCCTGGGCCGAGGAGACACGTGTCCAAGCAGGACACCCCAGAGTGGCAGAGAACCACCCCATGATCCCGAGGATCTGCTTGCCAGTGCCTTCGCCTCCGGGCACCAGCTCTGCTTGGGAATTAGTCAGCAGGATCAGTGGGCAGACAGGACTTCTAATTCATTACCCCAACTCTGAGTGACTGTGGGACAATCTATGCCCAAAATCCTGTCCGGGGGACCTGCTTTGCTGCTCGTGGTGAGGGGGATCGGCAGGTGGCTGAGGTACAGAGAACAGGACTGTGGGGGTTGTTTGGGAGGCCAGAATAAAGGCAAACCCCCGTGCCTGCGCCGGCAGAGGGGCACAGCCAGCTTTGGGTGACACGAGTTTAACACAGGTGAGACACTCGCTCGGGGGTCTTAGCGCTTACAGGTGGGCGTTTTCCTGCTGTCGGTGCCGTGGGATGGGCGGCGGCCGTTCCCGAGCCCGCGGGGACTCGGCTGTGCCCCCGCCGGCACCGACGCTTCCCCGGCCCGTCCGCCAGAGGGCGACCGGTCCTTCCCGGCGGCGTCGGCGCGGTGCACGCCGGGAGTTGTAGGCGAGGCTCCCGCTCGGTAAGGCCGCGCCGAGGGGCTCGGGGCGCTGTGTTGGTGTCGTCACTTCCGGCGCGCTGGATCTCGGCGGGATGGCGACGCGGCGGGCGGCGCGGCAAGAGCGGGACCCGGACCCCGACCCCGACCCCGACTGGGCCGGGATGGGCAGCGCTCCCTGAGAAGACCGTGAACGGCTGGGTCCTGCAGTTCTACTTCCATCGGGCCATCGACGCCTATCGCTCCGGTCGCAACCGTGACTTCCGCCAGTTCCGCGACATTATGCAGGGTGCGCGCGGCCGGGCCGGCAACGGCGGGTCCCCGAGGTGTCCGGACCGCGCTGCACCGCCCTGACGAGCCGTTTGTCCCACAGCGCTGCTGGTGCGGCCCCTGGACAGGGAGCCGGAGATGGCCCAGATGCTCCGGATAATGCAGCTGCTGTCGCGGGTCGAGGAGGGTGAGAATCTCGGTAGGTGCCCGGCCCGTTCTGCGAGCTTTCGGGAGCTCCGGTGCTGCTTGCAGCCGCTCCCTGCTCCCCCCGTCTGTGTGCGTGTCCCTGCAGCTCCCGGAGCTTTGTCCCCGCACAGAGCAGGGCTCAAGGCGGAGGCTGCCGGGCTGTGCGGGTCTCCCTGCGGGTGAGGGGCGGCTGTTCTCATCTGTCTCACTGGGGGGCCAAGAGCAGCATCCGTGGTGTGCCGGGGCTGGCCTGCTGGACAAACACATCAGCCTGGTGACTCCTGCTTAGCCTCGGAGCTGCCAAAGTGCTCCCGTGGGTCAGGGCTGGGCACCTGGGAAGTTCTCGAGTGCTGCTCCCAGAACTTCCCATGGCTGTTGGGGGGCAGGAATTGCAGTTCAGACACTTGGCAGTGCCTCAGCAGCTGTGGAATTTGTGGTGAACCTGTGTGGGTGGATGGCTGCCACCTGTGCAGGTAAATAACCAGCTCTCCGTAGGGAAGCGCCGTGACCCCCCCCCCAAAGTATGGATGCCAATTCTTATAGATTGCACCTTCGAAAAGGAGTCAGAGCTGACCCCACTTGAGTCGGCCATGCTTGTCCTGGACTTCATCCGTGAGGAGTTCTCTGTGGCGGACAAGACGATGGATGCTGTGCAGAAAATGGTGAAGGAAGCTGTAAGAGCTTTTTTTTTCTCAGTAAATACATTGTGCAGCTTTTGCCTTGGAAAGGTCTCGTGTGGGTGATGGTGGGAGCTGCCTCATGTGCATGTGATTCCCTCATTATCTGCAAACTCCTACCTGCAGTGATGTAGGAGTTGGTCTGTGTGAAAGTTGGCACTGAGCTGTTCCCTGCTTCAAACTGTCCCTGTTTTCCTCTGCAGGCTGTTATTGTTTGCATCAGAAACAAGGAGTTTGATAAAGCTTCTGATATCGTCAAGAAGCACATGGGGAAGGAGCCCAAAAACCAAGTGAGTCCATGCTGGAATGAACTGGGGGCTTGTGTGTCCTGGGGGGTTGTTGGGGTGAGGAGGCCAGAATGGAAACAGTCTTTCTGGAGTGCTGGCCCCTCAGTGTTGCATGTTTGGATTGTCACCTTGGAGCCCCCTCTGTCACACACCTTCATGGCCTTCCAGGCATCACCATTTATCCCTTGATGAGCCTCCAGCTCACCTTCAGAGCAGGTTCTGGGGACAGCAGGAGTTCCCATTCCTGTGTCTGCAGGCAGTAGGGTGCTTGAGCACTGGAGGCAAGGAGAATTCCTGAAATAAGGTGGTTCTGCTGCTCCTTGGTTGCCCTCCTGTTCCTCTGGCCTTTTCCCAGCCTCATCTCAGTGCAAACTGGTTGTGCCTGGAGAATGCCAAACAGGAAAGGCCCAGTCCTTGCCCACATCCTTGTTGTGGTTGTCACTGATTCCCTTGTCCCTGCCCAGAGTGATCTTACCTGATCCTATGAATCCCTCTTCTAGAAGAAGAGGAACGAGTGGCTGGCTGTCATCCGGGAGAAGAATCCCTCTCATCCAAAGATCAAAAACTTCTCCTATGAGGACTTCCAGCAGAGCATCTTTGAGTTCCTGAAAGGCTACGTGGACGACTCGGAGCCAGCGCTGCTGACGGTGCGTGTCCACCTCGCTGCCCCGGGGATCAGGCGCCTGATTAACAGCAGGTTAAACCTGGAACACTAAATTTGGTCCATTCCTAAGAGGTTTATATGGCCAAACATGTTTTTCGATCTGTGAAATGCCTTTGGGAGGGATAAAATGGAATGGGAGCACGAGAAATCATCTCTGTAACGGTGCTGTGCTTTTTCTCTCTCCAAGTTACTGAAAAAGACTTTGAATTCGGAACACACCGACAAAACAAAATCCTCACTGGAGACTCCCAAGTTTACAGATGGGCTGAATGACCAGGCAGCAGCTCCAGAGGCCTCTGGAAGGGCAGAAGTTCCAGCCAGAGCTCCAGAGGCCTCTGGAAGGGCAGAAGGCCCAGCCAGAGCTCCAGAGGTCTTGGGAAGTGGGAAGGGCCCAGCCAGAGCTCCAGAGGTCTCGGGAAGGGTGGAGGACCCAGCCAGAGCTCCAGAGCCTGCAGGAGCAGCAGAAGACCTGGAGGGAGCTGCTAGCCCTGCAGATAGGGCAGCTGGTCCCACAGCAGCTCCAGAGATTATGGAAGAAGCCAGTGACCCTGCAGCAACTCTGGAACCTATGGAAATAGTTATTGACCCAGCAGCAACTCCTGAACATTTAACAGCAGCATCTGATCTCCTGAACGGTATTCCAGAGCCTATGGAAATAGCTAAAGAACCAGCAGCAGCAACACCAGAACTCCCAGGAGTGTCCAACAGGGAATCACAAAGGTGGGCAGAGGAATCTGGCTCTAGACTGTGGATGATGCAGTGTGGCCGCAAGTTCTCTTCCATGGGGTAATTCCTTGTGTCCAGGCAGCTCCTAATTCCCCAAATGCCTGCCCCGGCCAGCCCAAAGGTGTTGGTGCAGGACTCTGGATCCTGGGAAAGCTGTTGAAGTGGTTTGGCTCAGTTGCTGAGACAAGAAGTGCTGTTGTGACCAGGCAGGGGGGCAGTGGCTGCTCTCGTGGAGCAGCGTTGGGAATAGCAGGAAGCAGTGCAGCATGAACGTGTGTTCTCCATACTGGCTTCCTGGGGCACTGCACTGTTTAGGAGGGAGCACTGGAGGGTTGGGAATGCCCTCATCCATAGATTTGCACTGTAGGGCCAGGAGCTGGGGGTGCCAGTGGAGGGAAAGGCCGGATTTCGGGGCAGCACAGAGCTCCCTCGGCGGTCTCTCTACAACCCGCTTGGTTGTGTTTATTTTATAGGCAGCCCCCCGGAGCTGTAACCTCGTGTGGGATTTCTGTTCTGAGAGAAGCTTTCAAGATCCTGTCGAACTCCGGGGACTCGGACACACTTTTCACCAAACTGGATGAAACAGACTTGCCTTCCCCCAAGCAACTGTCTCCTTCTGTATCCCACAGAACCAAGAGACGCAGAGAAGCGGAGAATCAAGATTCTGAGACCTCACACCCTCCTGAAATACCCCAAAACATCAAAAACTTGTTCAGCATAAGCAATCTGATCGTGGAGTTGGACGGCTCGTCCAGCAAGTCGAGTGAGAGCCCCGACTCTTCCCAGGAGCACGTGGTCTCTTCTGCTTCCAAACCTGCTCAGAAATTGCCTGATGAGCCCTTGTCTGCCCAGAGTGACAAGTATGGAGCCCCTCTCGTGTGGTATTGTCTGCTCTGCCCCCAGTCTTGTCTTGCTGCTGTTGGTAGCCTGAGCACCAAACCCTTGCCCTCTGTCCCAAGATGAGTGTTGACCTTGCCTGCCAGCCCACGTGGAACTGGGCACAGAAAGCCTCTCTTGTCCATACATTTGGCTTTAAAATTAATTATGGTTTAATGGAGAGGAGAAAATGATCCAGGTCCTGCTGGTAGTGAGGTGCTGCAGCTGGTCCTGGCAGGTGATTCCAGTACAGGTAACACATGTTTTTCCACACTTCTCCCACCTTCAGCATCACTGGCCAGAGGCTGTAGGAGCATCCTGTGGAACAGGTTAAACTCTTGCTTCCCACATCTTGAGAAGTACAGTGTCCAGAGGCTGGCTCTGCTTGCTTGGTGGCCCTGTACCTCCTCCCCAAAAAACCTTCTTCTGAGCCAGTAGCCAAACTAAACCCTCACCTAATTTCAGGTCCTTCCAAGGAAAGTGGAACAGCTCCTGTGGCACGGAGGAGAAGGACAGTTGGAGTGATGAGGATGAGCTCTTTGCAAATGCAGGTATGGAGAGTCCCCGGCAGGGATTTCCTGTGCTAATCCTGGCATGGGCGTCACTCACAGTGGTCTTGCTGCTGTCTGGGTGACTGAATTTTGAAACCAGAAATCCTGTGGAAAGGCTGGGATAAAAGAATTGGGGTGTATTGCCTGTCACGGGGTGTTCTGACTGCGCAGCTCAGCAATTCAGCCCAAGGCAGCCTCTTAAGGAGGTCTGTACTTCCCAAATGATGGAAAATGTAGCCCTCTCCCTTGTTTTCCAGCATCACTTGAGAAAAACAACAGCGTCACCAGGAACTTCAGCTCCAAGAAACAGGTATGTGGAGCCTTAGGTGCTTCCAGCAGGGCCTGCAGTGGGGCAGTGTCTGTATCATCTCCATGGTTAAACAGGCTGGAGCTGTGCCTGTCCTGCCTGCAGGACACTGGGAATGTGCCTCAGCTCCCTTTGCCTCAATGGCTCAGAGCCGGGTCTGCCAAATTGCCCTCATGCTGGAGAGGTTCAGAGTCTTGTTCCAGGTGAGGGACACGTATCTGGCAGCTGTTACCCAGGAACCGCTCCCACGTTGTGCCACCAGGAACTCTCCTCCTGACCCATAGGAAGGCAGCTACTGCACCACATATGCAATGCTGGAGTGGTGTGTGTGCAGCTGCCAGGACCTGTCTGCCTTCCCTGCCGTTCCTGGCACGGGTGATGAGGGAAGGAACATGCCAGGAAGGAGTTGGCAGCAGGTTCTCTGCCATGCAGCTCTTCCCTGAAGCTGCTTCCTCGCTCTTTGCAGAAATGGACCATACAAGAGAGCGAGTGGATCAAGGAAGGGGTGAAGAAGTATGGAGAAGGGAGGTGGAAAGCCATTTGCCTGAAGTACCCCTTCCAGAACCGCACACCGGTGATGATCAAGGATCGCTGGCGGACCATGAAGAAACTGGGAATGCTGTGAAGCTGGGACGTTCTATGCAAAACCCTCCTCGTTTTATTTTTTGGAAGCTGGACCAGAGTGCCATCTGTGCCAGTGTGGGAAGCCCCTCTGATGCCAAAACCATGACTGACAGGAACCCAGGAGCCTCGTGCTCCAGCTGTATTTGCAAAGATCAGTGTGCTGCAGGGGGCAGGGGCTGTGCAGCCTCTCAACATGCACTTAGAACCACCTGGATTGAGATTTCCTTGTCCACTTGACCACTGCAGCCTCTGGAATGAGTCCCAGCTGTTTGCTCTGCTCAGATGTGATCAGCAGGATGATCTCATAGGTGACTATTTTTTTTGTTTTGGTTATCTGTTCTCTGAATCATTTGTTTCATCTGTTTGCCATCACTCTCTTGTGGAAGAGAGGCAGCACTGAGTCCCAGAGCTTCTGCAGGGAAAAGAGCCAGGCAACAGGATCTACTTGGAATTTCCCCCCCCCCCCCCCCCATTATTTCTGCTTTATAAATGACTAATCTGTGAGGGGAAATTCCTCCCTTTCAGCTCTGAGTCTTTAAAAATGAAAATTATTTTGCATTTCGGTACTTGGAACTGCTTGTTTCCACGTGAAAAGTTCCAGTTCTGTCTGACTTTGGTCATGTTCTCCTTGCACTTTTCCTGGTAATATCCTTGCTGTGTGTGAGCTCCAAGGGTGCCATGTGTTCCTGCCTTCAAGTGCCAAAGCTGGAACAGTCATTTGTAAAATAAAATTCCTTTCTTGTTTAATATCAAGACTTGTAAAAGTGTGAATTTCTACCTTGTGAGTGGAAATGCTCCAGGTATGTGGGGCTCTCCCTTCTCCTCTGGGGGTGTTGGGTCAGGAGCAGCACTGCCCTCATGGTGTGACATGCTGGTGTAAATAGGAAACAGGAGTTTCTGGATTAGATTGCTGTGGAAAAAGGTCGGGGGGGGGGAACAGGGGCACTTTCTAAACTTAGTTTCTAAGTTTCTCTTGGCTGTCTTCCAGCAAAGCCAGGGCTGGGAGAAGTCTTGTCTGGGAACAGCTGCTTCCCCCTCTGTCCTTCAGCTGCAGGTGCTACACTGAGTGTCCCCTGTCCCCTGGCTGTGGCCATGCATTTCCCTCCCCTTCTGTAAATCCTTTCCCTGGAGAGCCCGGGGCAGCAGGAGTACCCAGGTAAGAGATGTGGGCCACTAATGGCCAGTGGGAGGCAATGCCAGTTGGTGGTGCCCCACTGGAAGGAGCTGTGTCCTGTTCTTCTCCATGCCAGGCTCTTGCCGTGGCAGCACAGGGTGCCAGAGCTCCAGCTCCAGGATCACCTTGAGCCGTGGCTGCTGTGCTGGCACAGCCCCGGCGCTGCGGAGCAGTTAATGATTACCCCTCCCTGCGCTCGTCCCGCGCTGCCCTGCGTGGGGAGCGAGTGCCCGAGCCCAGGGAAGCAGGAGGATGCTGCTGCTGCTGCTCCTGGCACTGCTGGGCCCCGCTGGCCTGCCCCAGGACAGAGCCCCTGAGCGGCTCCAGCCAGGAGCCGCTGTTCCGCGGCGCCGATCGCTACGACTTCGCCGTCGTCATCCCTGCCGGCACCGTGGAGTGTTTCTGGCAGTTCTCGCACCAGGGTGGCAACTTCTTCTTCAGCTATGAGGTGAGCGCTGGGGACGTGTCCTGGGAAGACGCTGACACAGCCAGGGAATGGCTGTGCTGGATCCATCCATGCTGGTCCTGTGGTGCACTTCATCTCAGGGACTGTGCCTTTTTTAAAGCAGTTATTATGGAATGGTTTGGGTTGGAGGGATCTTAAAGATCATTTCCTTCCACCCCCTGCCATGGGCAGGGACACCTTCCACTGTCCCAGACTGCTCCAACCCCTGTCCAACCTAGCCTTCGACACTTCCAGGAATGGGGCAGCCACAGCTCCTCCGGGCACCCTGTGCCAGGGCCTCAGCACCCTCACAGGGAACAATTTCTTCCTGATATAACCAACCTCATCCGTATCCATCATCAATCCCATGCATTTTTTAAAATTACTTCGTTTAAACCCATGAAGTGGTGCTTGGAGCTCCAGCACTCTTGGAAGCTCTGCCCTTCACTGCCTGCCCAGAGGCTGGGGCACAGTCAAAGGTCCTGGCACAGCATGTTCCTGAGCTCTGTCCCCTTCCCACAGGGAAACTCCAGCCCCTTCATCTGCTGTTTACACTGGGCTGGCTGAAGGAGAGCCAGGGTATGGCTGTGCCTGGTAGTGGCAGCTTCCCCCCGGCTCTGTGCTTGGCAGAGCAGGCCCACAGGAACACGTCCTCAGGGTTTGGCACAGCTCCATCCCTGACACACCAGTGACCCACAAATTCCCCTCGGATGTTCCCTGCCTCCAGGTCCAGCGGGCGACGGGGATTGGCAACAGCAGGAACATCCTGGTCACAGCAAATGATCCCAATGGCTTCCAGCTTGGAGCGTCCCAGGATGTGCGAGGACAGATCAACTTCCTCACCAAGGACACAGGTCCCCCCAGCCCCTGCAGCAGCTCTGAGCCTGCCCAGCCAGGGCTTCCCAGAGCGCTGATTGCTCCTGGGTGGGGAGGATGAGGGTTGAGCACTGGGGATGTGTCTGCCTGGTGCCCTTCCACCCAGGGACCAACAACCCCCTTCCCTTCCCTCTGCAGGTTTCTACCAGCTCTGCCTGGACAACCAGCAAAACCACTTCGGCCTCATGCAGGTGTATCTCAACTTTGGTGTGTACTATGAGGACTTCAACATGGAACACAAGCAGCCAGCAGAGAGGAAGGAGCTGAACGACACCCTGGAGGCGATTGGGGTGAGGGTCAGGGAGGCCAGAGGGTGCCCTAGCACAGCAGGGACAGGCACGTCCTGCCCAGGACACTGAGCAGGGCGTTTGCTCAGGCTGAGCTGCAGCTGAATTCAGCACTGAGCCCCACGGGCAGCTCTGAGTGCAGCTCTGCCTCTCCTGCAGGTGAGCATCCGGAGGCTGCAGATCCACACCTTCCACATGTGGCGCTTCTACAACTTTGCCCGGATGCGGAAAGGGGCCGACTCCTTCCTCCTGGAGTCCAACTACAACTACGTCAACTGGTGGTCAATGGCCCAGAGCTGTGTCATTGTCCTCTCCGGGGTGCTGCAGCTCTACTTCCTCAAGAGCCTTTTCCACGCGCAAACCTCGGGCAGCCAGAAGTGCTAGAACAGGGCAGGGACCCCCCCTGCAGAGCCAGGGGCCCTGGCTGCCACTCTGCCCCACCACAGTGGGAGGAAAGGCTGGATTCTGCTTCCAGGAGGAAGTTGGAGAGATCCCCCTGCTCCTGCCTCATCTCTAGCCTTGACATCAACCTGAGAGAAGTCAAAGGCCACACTGTCACCTGAGCGCTGTGTCGGTTTGTCACATCCCTACCCATTTTTAGTGTCTTAATGGGCCTTTTCTACCAGACTCCCAATAAAGGAACCCCTGGCAGAGTCCAGGGAGCGACTGCTCCCTTCTGCTGCCATCCAGCCTCTGTGAGCCTAGAAGCTGCTGGCCTCTTCCTCCCTCCCTCTCTTCCTGAAGCTCATCATCAGACTCTGAGGCTCCCCCCGACCTCATCAATCCCCCCAAGCACACCCCAGTGTGTCACATTCCCCACAGGAGGGGTGAGGACTGGTTCCCCTTGGGCCCCCACACCAGACAACAGGCACTGAAAAAAGGAACAGGCTTTATATGACAGGGCTGGGGCCAGGGCCCCTCTTCCTGTGCTGGCAGCAGCCCCCAAGGGCTCTGCACTAGCAGCTCCCCCCATCTCCATCCCACTCTGGCTGGGCTTCCCACAGCCGCAGTGCAGGACAAGGTCCGTTCTACCCCGGAACACTCACAGGGCCTGAGGGTCCCTTGGGCTCCCCGAGGGTCCCTTATGTCAGCGTGTCCTCGTTCCGCACGTACTCCCCGACATCGGCTTGGTGGAACACCACGATGGCCAAGGGGTCGACCTTCCGGCACTCCTGTGTGGACTTGGCAGCCACCCCGAAGCCCTGGGGGATGAAGAGGAGGTGAGGGAGGTCGCCCACCTCATACCCCCGCGCAGCCCTGGCCGGGGCTGGGCGCTCACCAGCGGGACGTCGGCCATGGAATACACCACGACACCCTGGTACTGCGCCGTGCTCTCCGTGATGCGGCCCAGCCCCGACTTCAGCACGTGGTTGCCGTAGAGGAAGGACTGCTCCGAGCCCGGCTTCACCCACACCTTGTACTGCAAGAGAGGGGCAGGGCTGTGAGGGCCGGGGCCAGGGCCGGGGCTGGCTCGGGGGCTGTGACCCACCTTGGCATAGGGTGAGAGGAAGTCCAGGGCCGTGACGCTGAGCCGGAACTTCTGGGACTTGGTGAACTTCCCAAAGCAGGTGCCCGGGGCCACCAGGCTCTCCCGGGGGACGCTGGCCGCAGCTTCAGCAGCTTCTCACTGCGGGCAGGGCAGTGCTGGGGCGGCGGCCGGCCCGCACCCCGCGGGCTGGCCCGGTCCCCGCCCCGCCCGGCCCCTCACCTCAGGTAGTAGACGCGGTCCCGGTGCAGGCGGAAGCAGTAGGTGCCATCGGGCCGTCCACCAGCAGCTGGATGTTCTCCCCGATGCTGCGGGGATGGACCCCGTGAGCCCGGCCCGGCCCCGGTCCCTGCTGCGCGGCTCCTCTGCTCCGGTTCCCCCGGGCCCAGCCCTCCCGGTCCCGCTCCGTGCCGGCGCCCGCCCGATCCCCGGTGTCCATCACCCCCTCGGTCTCCCCGTTCCCCGGGGTCCAGCCGGTTCAGCCCCAGCCGGTGCCCATCCTTTCTCCATGCCCGGTCCCGCTCGATCCCCGGTACCCATCCCTCCCGGTCCCCGTCCTGTCCCCGTGCCCGGTCCCCGGCATCTCGCCGGCCCCCCCTCCCCATCCCCCATGTCCCGGCCCCTCACTATTTCCCGAGCTTCTCGAACACCCGCCCGCGTCTCCGCCTCCGGAGCGGCCGCATCGCCCCGCGCCGGCACACGCGGGGCCGCCGGGGCCCGGAAGTGACCGGACCGGAACCGGCGGTAGCGGAAGTGACGGACCCGGAACCGGCGGGTCCGGAGGTGACGCGGCGGTCCCGGCGATGGCGGCGGCGGGCGGAGGAGGCGCGGCTGCTGGCCTGGCTGCGCGGCCCGGCCGCGCCCGGCGGCGCCGAGCTCGCCGCTTATGTGTCGGAGCTGGCCGGCGCTGGGCTGGCGGAGCTGGGCCGGGAGCCGGCGCGGTTGGCAGCGGAGCGGGCGCGGGTCGGGGCTGAGACGCGCCGCCTCGCCTTCGAGCACTACCGCGCCTTTATCCGCGTCCGCCGAGTGCACCGGCCGTGCGGCCGCGGCCTTCGGCGGCATCGAGAGCCGCCTCGGCAGGCCTGCTGGAGCGGCTGCCCGCGCTGCAGGACGCCTGCCGGTGCGGACGGGCCCCGGGCACTGGGAGCGGCGGCGGGGCGCGGCTGGAAACGGGGCGGGGAAGGGCCGGGATGGGAGTGAGGCTGGGGCACGGCCGGTGTGGGGTGGGAGGGTCCCCTGGCATCCACCCGCTGCAGGAGGACTCTCCTGCTGATCCCATGCCGCCGCCGCAGGACCTTCATGCGCCGATGCCGAGGCCATCGCCTGCAAGCCGGCGGCATATGAACAGCCTGACCCTGAACCGGCACACGGAGATCCTGGAGATCCTGGAGATCCCACAGCTCATGGACACCTGCGTCCGTAATGGCTACTATGAGGAGGCGCTGGAGCTCACGGCCTACGTGCGCAGGCTGGAGAGGAAGCACAGCAGCATCCCCGTTATCCAGGTGAGCCCTGCACTGTCCCTCACCCCTTACCGAGATGAACCCCGCGTTGTCCCAGCCCTGTGATTCAGGAGACCTCTGTGCTGACCCAACGCCCTGATCCATGTGGGCCCCACACTGCCCCGTGCCTGGCCCTGACCAAAGGCTCTCCCACAGGGCATCGTGGAGGAGGTGCGCCAGTCCGCCCAGCTGATGCTGAACCAGCTCATCCAGCAGCTCCGCACCAACATCCCGCTGCCCGCCTGCCTGCGCGTCATCGGGCTTCCTGCGCCGCATGGACGTGCTCACCGAGGCCGAGCTGCGCGTCAAGTTCCTGCAGGCGCGGGATGCCTGGCTGCGCTCCATCCAGGCCTCCATCCCCGACCACGACCCCTACGTGCACATCACCAAGACCATCGAGGCCTGCCGGGTGCACCTGTTCGACATCATCACCCAGTACCGCGCCATCTTCTCAGACGAGGAGCCGCTGGTGCCGGCCGAGGGCGCGGCGCCCGGCGAGGGGGCCATCTTCCACGGCGTGGGTGCTGCAGAAGGTCTCCGAGTTCCTGCGGACGCTGCAGCGCGACCTGGGACCGCGGGTGGGCGGCCGGCTGGACTCGCTGCTGGGGCAGTGCATGTACTTCGGGCTGTCCTTCAGCAGGAAGTGGGCGTGGATTTCCGTGGGCAGCTGGCCCCCCTCTTCCAGCGCGTGGCCGCCGATGCCTTTAGGAAGGCGGTGGAGGAGGCGGTGGAGAAATTCGGGGAGGAGATGAATTCCTATACACTGATCTCAGCGCCAGCTGTGCTGGGGGGTGGTGCAGGAGTGCCGGTGCCCACGGCCCAGCCGGGGACGCTGCAGCCCCCCATGGTGCTGCTGGACTTCCCACCCCTTGCCTGCTTCCTCAATGGGCTCCTCGTTGCCTTCAATGACCTGCGGCTCTGCTGCCCCATCGCCCTGGCACAGGACGTCACCGCCTGCCTGGACAGTGCCCTTGCTGAGGTGAGTCCAGGGGATGGAGCTGGGACTTGTCCTGGGAGAACGTGGGGCGGGTTTGTTCTGAGTGGGTTGGGAAAGCCTCTGAGATCATCCAATCCAACCGTTCCCCCAGTGCTGCCAGGGACACCACTGACCATGTCCTCAAGTGCCACATCCACCCAGCTGTTAAATCTCTCCAGGGCTGGGGATTCCACTGAGCAGCCTGTTCCAGGGCTGGACAGCTCTTTCCATGAAGAAATTTTCCTAATATCCAACTTAAACTTCCCTTGGCACAACTTGAGGCTGTTTCCTCTTGTCCTGTCCCTGTTCCCTGGGAGCAGAGCCCGACCCCACCCTGGCTGCACCCTTCTGTCAGGGAGTAATGGAGAGCAAGAAGGTCCCCCCTGAGCCTCCTTTTCTCTAGGCTGAGCCCACCCCCAGCTCCTCCTTGTGCTTCAGCTCCTTCTCCAGCTCCATTCCCTTCCCTGGACATGCTCCAGCCCCACAATGTCTATCTCAGAGTGGCCCAGAACTGACCCCAGGATTCCAGGTGTGGCCTCACCAATGCCCAGCACAGGAAGATGGGCAGTGCCCTGGGCCTGTGGCCACACTGTTGTTGTTACAAGCCAAGTGCCATTGGCTTCTTTGCCCACCTGGGCATGTGGTTGTCATCAGGTGACACCTTCACCTCTCTCTCTCTCTCTCTCTCTCTCTCCCCAGGTGACTAAAACCATCCTGGCCTTCCACCGTGCTGAGGAGGCTGCTTTCAGCGGGCGGGAGCAGGAGCTCTTTACCCAATTTTGCACAGTCTTCCTGGAGGACCTGCTGCCCTACCTGAACCGCTGCCTCCAGGTGCTCTTCCCTCCAGCACAGATTGCACAGGCACTGGGTGAGATCTCAGGGTTTGGTTTTCATTGCGGGGGGAGGACACTTGTGGCTTCCCCCTGGCATTTAGTGGGCCGTGTCCTGCTCTTGCTTCCCTGACCCCTCTCTCCCCATCCCCAAGGTGTCCCCCCCACGCAGCTGCAGCGTTTCGGGCCGCCTGGGCCGCATCGACGTGGCCGCGCTCCGGGAGCCGCTGGCTTTCCTCCTTCCGCCGGCACCGGGCGAGGAGGAGCCGTCCCCGGAGACCGCCCCGGACACGGAAGAGGAACGCGCGGCCGTGCCCACCGAGCCCCCGGAGAGTCCCTCCGGGGACGCCGCGCTGCCGGGTGACTCGGTGGGCACGGGGTAGCCGGGCTGCGGCGTGGCCGGGGCCGTGTCCCCCCCCAGGAGCGACCCGTGCGGCGCCGCCCCCTCCCCGGTCCGCCCGCCCCGGGCCCCCGCCCGTTCCCTGCCCCCCGGGGCCGCCAGGCGGCGCTGTTCCGGCGCGGTGCGCGCGCACGCGGGGCGCCATGGCGGCGGCGCTGGGGGCGGGCGGCGGCGCTGGGACGGGCCCGCCCGGGGCCCCCGGTGCTCCCGGCCCGCCCGGTGCTCCCGGCCCGCCCGGTGCTTCCGGCCCTCCCGGTGCTCCGGGCCCGCCCGGTGCTGCCGGCCCGCGGCTGCGGACACGCGGCGGGCTGGGACCGGCGGGAGCGCTCGTACTGGCGGGCGCTGCGGCGGCGGGTGCTGGGCCCCGCCCGTGCCGCCGTTCGCCGAGCCGGTGCAGGTGGAGCCCCGGTGCTGCGCGGCGCCGCCGCCGCCGTGTCCCGGAGCAGCTGGGCGGCCCCGAGCTGCGGCGGCTGGCGGCGGCGCTGGCGGCCGGGCTGCGGGGCCGGCCGTGCCTGGGGCTGAGCGCTCCGCAGCTCGGGGTGCCCCCTGAGGGTCTTCGCCGCAGAGCTGCCGCCCGCCCGCTGCGCCCCGGTACCCGCCGGCGCTGCGCCAGGCGCACCGCATCGAGCCCTTCCCGCTCCGCGTCCTCGTCAACCCCGCGCTCCGCGTCCTCGACACCCGCCTCGTCACCGCCCCCGAGGGCTGCGCCAGCATCCACGGCTTCTCCGCCTACGTCCCGCGGCACTGGGCCGTCCATGTCTCCGGGTACGGACCGACCCGCCCTGACCCGGGTGGGACCGCGCACCTGCCCCACCTAAACACGGTCGCCTTCTCTTACGCGCGTCCCCCATTCTCTCCCGGGTCTCCCCACTCTCACACGGGTCCCTTCATTCTCTGATGGGTTCCCTGTTCCCTTATGGATCCCACCACTCTCTCACAAATCCCACCACACACAGGTCCCCTATTCTCTCACAGATCCTCCCACTCTCATCCGGGTACCCCTTTTTTTCCCCTTAATTCCCCCCCCAACCCACCGCTACCCCGGCCACAGGCGTGGACGAGCTCGGGGAGCCAGTGAGCTGGGAGGCATCGGGCTGGGCCGCCCGGATCATCCAGCACGAGATGGATCACCTGGACGGGACCCTCTACATCGACCGCATGGACCCCCGCACCTTCACCAATGTGGGCTGGATGGAGCTGCTGGACTGACCCCACTGCCCACACGCAGCTGCCCTGACCCTGGTGAAAGAACCAGTGCAGCTCTGGGGGCTCCCACTCAGCTTTATTGCAGCCAATACAGACCTCTGGCCTCAGCGTGGCTCCGGCCCTTCCTGCCCACTGTGCGCACAGGGAGGCAGCCGGGGGTCCCACCCACACTCCCCTGGACACCCGGAATTGCTTTGTGGGTCTAGGAACAACCTGCTGCCAAGGCTGTGCAGGGGAGGGGCAAAGGGGGGGATCCTCCCATCTGGGTCTTGTTTGGGGCTCATGGTCAGAGCGTGGGCAGCAGCTGGGCACAGCACGGGGGGGCACCGGGATGGGGCTGGGGGGCAGCAAGGCTGAGGGGAACCCAGCAACTGCACAGGGGGACATGGAGTGTGGGCTGGTGGGTGTCATCAGCTGGTGGCTGCTTCATCCAAGTAGCCCCTGCTGTAGGCACAAATCCTTGTCTGGGATGGGGGGAGCACAAGGAACCCCCACCCACTTGGGACAGGCAGAGGCCTTCGCCCTGGGTCATTGCATTTTGGGGGGCGGGGGGCTGGGCAGAGCCCCCTGATGTGGGCAGAGCCTTGGGGAGTGGCCAGGCATTGCCTGAAGCTCTCAGATTGTTTTTATTTTCATATAAACAAGACAGAACCCAAAGCAGCATTAATTTAAAAAATAAAAAAAGAGCAGGAAGAAGAGTGGGGTGCAGCTGGGGGGGACCCGGCCACCCAGGCCATGCTCAGACCCACCCCCCGTAGTGTGAGCCCCCCGGGCCGTGTCCCCACGCCTGCCGGGTGCTGCAGTGCAATGGGGCAGGAGTGAGCGAACATGAGTCGGTTTGGCACGGCCGGGGAGGGAGGCACAGTGGGGCCTGCAGCTGCCCCAACCCCACACCCCCCATGCCCCCCTCAACCTTCCTGTCCAAAGTCCTCCGTGAATTTCTTCACTTTGAGGAGATCCTCGGCGTTGACAGTGGGGCGGGTGGTGGCCAGCGAGCGCAGCATGTCTGACTGTAACACAGGCGGGTGGGCACGTGGCTCAGACCGGGTAGGGCGTGGGATAGGGACCCCCACGGCAGTGGGGCACCTCTGCCCCATGGCAGCAGCACTGACTGCAGGTGGGTGCTGCCTGGCAGACCCAAGGCCCTTTCCTGTCACCCACCCATCCTTTGGGGGGGGCTCAGGACTCCAGGGGGGTAGACTGGGGGGTTGTGTCCACCCCCTGGAGCCACAGAGAACGAAGAGTGAAGTGGCCGGGCTGAAGCTGCGGAGGGGACACTCACCATGCAGACAATGGGCTCCATCAGCTTGTCACTGGGCACCTCCATCCAGGTCATCTCGGTGGCCCCAGGGTCACCAGGCGAGCATGGCGTCAGGAGATCATCCACCAGGACGCCAGGGATAGTGCGGGAGGGGCCGCGGACCTGCACAGAGCCAGTGGCACGTGGCACAGAGCTCGGGGTGGGGGGACAGCAGCCACAGTGCCCACCCCTTCCCAGGATCACCCCAGGCTGTGGCAGCCCCCACTCACCTTCTTGAAGTGCGTGGCCGACTGCACCTTGCGCACGGGCTGCATCAGGGCGTCCCGCACGATGATGCTGATGTCGGCCCCCGAGTAGCCATCGGTCTTGCGGGCGAGCTCCTGGATGTCGGCGTCCGTCAGGGAGTGCGGGGTGTTCCCCAGGTGCAGCCGGAACATCTGTGCCCGCGCCGCCTCCTCGGGCAAGGCGATGTAGATCCTCTTCTCAAACCTGGCAGCACGAGGGGTGAGCCCCAATTCCAGCTCTGCCGGGGGGGCTGGCACAAGGGGCTGCATGTGGGGCTCACCTTCTCCTGATGGCCGAGTCCAGCACCCAGGGGATGTTAGTGGCACCCAGCACCAGGATCCCATCACTGCTGTTTCCCACACCTGCAGGCAGATGGCTCAGAGCAATCTCCAGGGGCTCTCTGAATCGCCAGGTTCCGCCTGCCTCATCCTGCTCCCACCCATCCCTGGACGGGCCCCCACCCACCTTGCATCTGCACCAGGAACTCGGTCTTGATGCGCCGGGCCGCCTCGCTCTCGTTCTCATTGCGGGAGCCACACAGTGAGTCCACCTCATCGATGAAGATGATGGAGGGCTTGTGCTGCCTTGCCAGCTCAAACAGGTTCTTCACCAGCCTGGGGACAAAGCAGGGGATGGGGTCCCCACTCAGAGACCCTCCTCAGCACCCCCATGGCAGCCCCATGTTCCTCCCATCCAAGGAACCCCACACTGGCAGCAAGGGAAGTGCCAGACCAGGGGCTGTGGGGCCCCTCAAGGGGCTGTGCTCTCTCCTGGGACCCTATTGGGGATTAAAATAAGTCTAATTATAGGGTATCAGAAATTAATAGTGTAGAGTTAAGTTTAATTATGACTTGCTCACAGCTTGGCAGGGGTAGGCCCTGCTCAAAGCTTGCTGTAAGTGAGCTGTAAATGAACTCTGAGCATGGACAGATGGGAAACCTTTCAGTAAGAGCTGCAACTCTGGAAGGTCACAAAGCTGCCCCAAGCTGGAGCATGAGAGCAGTTAATTGAGACAAGGAAACAGAACCCAGTTACGTGTTAGAAGACCCCAGCTTAAAATTGCTGTTGGACTGAGAGGTCTGTAAAGCTGGAGGGGCACAGGCTGTGAGCGAAAAGAGGCCCAGGGTTTGCTTTGCTCAGAGTCCCACTCTGAAGGCACCAGCTCCCAGCTCTTCTTTGACAGCCCCATTACTGGGGTTCACTGATGCTGGTGGCTCCTGCCCCAGCCTGGCCGGCCGGGAGCCAGGCTCTGGCCATGTGTCCCTACTGCCAACTTACTTCTCACTCTCCCCCAGCCACTTCGACATCAGGTCGGAGGATGACACAGAGAAGAAGGTGGAGTTGTTGGCCTCAGTGGCCACGGCCTTGGCAAGGTAGGACTTCCCAGTGCCAGGCGGCCCGAAGAGCAGGATCCCGCGCCAGGGCGTGCGCTTCCCTGCGGCAGAGACCGGGGTCAGGCCTGCCCATCCCTGCACCCAGATCCGTGCTGGGATCACCCAGGGAGGGGTCACCTCCTGCACAGCCCCTTCCCACTACCATGGCCTCACCTGTGAACAGGTGTGGGAACTTGATGGGCAGAATCACGGCCTCCTTCAGGGCTTCCTTGGCTCCCTCCAGCCCGGCCACATCGCTCCACCTCACGTTGGGCTTCTCCATCATGATGGCACCTGTGAGGGTGTGACTCTGCTCACATGGCCCCACAAAGATGGGCACAGAGAGCAGTGAGAGCCAGAGTCCCTACCCACACGCCCAGTCCTGCCTCCCCTCAGCACAGCAGCTGTTTGGGGTGACCAAGCCACAGGAATGCACCCCTGGGCCCCAGTCCCACAGCCTGTCCCCCTCCCCACAGCTGCCCCTTGACTGGGTTGTCAGTGAATCCCTCCTCAACCCCAAAGGGTTGGACCCACCACAGCCTCTCTCACCCATCAGCTGCTCCTGCAGCTTCTTCTTCTCGGGGTTCTCGCCCTCGCTGTCACTGTCACTCCTGGGGACAGAGAATAGGGTTCAGGAGCAGGACCAGCACTGGTGTAGCAAGGGGGGGTCCTGCCAGCTCCGCGGCCAGACAAGGGGATCCCTCACCCCCCTCGTCCCCCACGCACCCCTTGTTGTCATTCTGTGCCTCTCTGACGGGCCTCTTGCCGTGCCTGTCCTTGCTCCGCAGGTACTCCTTCAGCTTCTCCGCCCGGTCCAGGTACTGCATGCACTTGGCTCGGATGCTCTCCTTGGCCTTGTCGCTGTGAGCCTCATCTGCAGGGACCCGCAGGCGTCACCCGGAGCCCCCCGAGCCCCGAGCCCCCCGAGCCCCCCGGCCGGTCCTCACATTTGATGGCGTGCAGGAAGTACTCCACGGCGTGCTGGTACAGCCGCAGTGCCTCCTCGTAGTTCTTAGCCTTGTCCTCCTCAGTGGCTTTGGTGACCAGGTCAATGGCTTTCTGCGAGGAGGGGAGCGCCGTGAGCACCGGGCACCGGCGGAGCCCCTCCCCAGCGCCAGGGGCCGGGCCGGGCCCGCCCGCACCGGGGCTCTTCCGCTTCGCCCACCTCCCTTCCCACCGCGCCGACACCGGGGCTTAGCAGGGCTCGGCGACCTCAGCGGGGTTCTGCACCGGGACCGGGTGAGGCCTTTCCCCGGCCGGCACGGCGCAGGGGCCCGGTGAGGCCTGTCCGCCGGGCCGTGCGCAGGCCCCGCGGGAAGGAAGGGCGGTGTCGGCGCGGCCGGAGCCCCAGCCCCGTCTTCCTCCCGGTGCCCGCGGTCGATACCTGCAGGGTGGACGTTGTCATCGCATCGCCCGGTGCGGCCGCTCCGGCGGCCCCGGGACGACGGCGGCGGCGGCGGCGGCGGCAGCGGCACCGACTGCGGCTGCGCAGGGCCCCGCGCCCCCTGCCGGCGCCGCCGGAACCGCGCCCGGTGCGCGCGGCCAGCCCCGCCCACAAAGGGGCGTGTCCGGATAGAGCCACGCCCATCGAGTGACGTGTGTGGCTGTGAGGCGTGGCCTCAGACGGGCACGCCCATTTGATGGACGTCATATTGTTGGGCGTGGTTCGGTTTAGCCCCGCCCGTTGAGGCCCCGCCCCGCGGGCCCCGAGTGCGCGCGGACACCCCCAAAAACACGTGCGTGGGGTGTGGGGGGGGTGTGTGGGTGTGTTCATGTGTGTCTGTACATCTGTGGGGGTGTGTCTGTGCATCTGTACATGTGTGTGGGTGTGTTCATGTGTGTCTGTACATGTGTGGGGGTGTGTTCATGTGTGTCTGTACATGTGTGGGGGTGTGTCTGTGCATCTGTACATGTGTGTGGGTGTGTTCATGTGTGTCTGTACATGTGTGGGGGTGTGTTCATGTGTGTGCGTCTGTACATGTGTGTCTGTGTCTGTACGTGTGTCTGTGTGTGTACATGTGTGTGGGTGTGTTCATGTGTGTCTGTACATCTGTGGGGGTGTGTCTGTGCATCTGTACATGTGTTTCTGTGTCTGTACGTGTGTCTGTGTGTGTACATGTGTGTGGGTGTGTTCATGTGTGTCTGTACATGTGTGGGGGTGTGTTCATGTGTGTCTGTGCGTCTGTACATGTGTGTCTGTGTCTGTACGTGTGTCTGTGTGTGTACATGTGTGTGGGTGTGTTCATGTGTGTTTGTGCGTTCATGTGTGTCTGTGTGCGTACATTTGTGTCTGTGTGTGTACGTGTGTGTGTTCATGTGTGTCTGTGTACACGTGTGTGGGTGCATTCATGTGTGTCTGTGTGTTCATGTGTGTTTCTGTGTGTTCGTGTGTCTGGACATGTGTGTCTGTGTGCGTTCGTGTGTGTGTGTGTGTGTTCATGTGTGTCTCTGTGTGTACGTGTGTCTGTACATGTGTCTGTGTGTGTTCATGTGTGTCTGTCTGTAAATGTGTGTCTGTGTACATGTGTGTGTGTGTCTGTACATGTATGTCTGTGTGCGCGTGCCCGTGTGTGCGCGTGCCCAAGTACACAGCCTGCACGGTATTTACCTGTGCCCGCACACACACCCACCCCCTCCCCGAACACCCTCAGGTCCCTGTGCCCACTGCTGTGCCCGCTGCTGTGCCCACCTGTCCCAGAGCTGCACTGGCCCCGCTGCCCCTGCTGTCAAAGCTGCCCCAGCCCCCTCAGAATTCCCCATAGAGACCACCCCAGCTTCCCCAGAGATCCCCCCATTCCTTCCAGAGACCCTCATTCCTCCCACCATCCCCACACCAGACTCAGAGCGAGACTCGGAGCCCCTGGAAAAGGCAATCTGATATAAATAGCGATTTACAAAGAATACAAAAATAGAAGGAGAGGGGGCAGCACCCCAGGCCAGCACCCCACAGCACCCCTGCCCAGCACAGCCCCCCAGAAGCAGAGAACCATGCAGGAGTTTGGCTGGGGGGTACTGGGGTCCCAGTAGGAGGGGGGAGCCCTGGGGGGTCCCACTCTGGTCCTACCTGGGCCTCCCCAGCCCCCCCAAAGTGTGAGAGCTGCCCCCAAGGGCAGGGAAAGTACAAAAAGCGAAAAGTGCATCAATCTACGTGTCCTGCCCCGGGGGCCCCGGTGGAGGGGCACAGGTGGCAGCAGCTGGGCAGGGACAGCCCCAGCCCCTGGCCCATGGCAGAGACACGGCGTTTGTTCTGCCTTTGGGAGATTTGGGGGTCGCTGCTGGGGGCCGATGGGGCATGGCGGGGAGGCCAAGCCCCAGGGACCAGGACCCTGGGCCAGAGCATCCCCTTTGCACCCCTGAGTGCCCCCTGTAAGACAAACGTGCCCCCCACCCTGAGCGGGGCACGGGGAGCCTGTCATGCAGCAATGGGGGGTTCCACAGCCCCAGCCGTGTCCTATGTGGGGACAATGTGACCTCTTTGGGGGAAGCCCGAAGGCAGGGGGACACTGGCTCCCCTGGACATGAGTTGGGGGGCACCACGGGTCCCCCGGGCGGAGGGGACGAGCTGGCCCCGCTCCAAGGCACAGGCGGTGAAATCAGTGATGGCTTCAGCCCTGGGGGGATTAAAGCTGGCGTGTGTACCCCAACCCCCCGGGGCACTGGGGGGGCCGGGAACGCTGGTGTGGGGCAGGAGGGGCTCAGCCCCCGCAGCCATCCTGCCACATTCCTGGCGGCTCTCAAGGCAGCGATCCCAGCCCCAGCAAGGCACCGACAGGGCAGGAGAGGTTGGGGGCCCTCTGTGATCCCCAGCTGGTTCGTGACAGGGCGGGGGGACCGGGGCACCTACGCCAGCAGCCCCATGCGGGTGACTTTGGCCGAGAGGAAGGTGTGCAGGACGAAGACGATGGGCTTGGGGCAGGAGTGCAGGTCCAGCGCCTGGGGGGAGATGGAGAGTGGTGTCAGCCGCGCCCACATCCCACTGGGGGCACTGAGGATCACAGGGCTGGGGGTTCCAATCAGCCAAACCCAGTGAGTCCGGGCAGCTGGGATGCTGCAGGGATGGGGGAAAGCAGGGACCAGCCCTGGAGGAAGTCCCCCAAACCAGAGGGGTGAGCCTGACTGCCCCCTCCTCACCAGCTCCCCCTCAGGGCCCCCGAAATCCAGGTAGAGGGTCCTGATGCCGTCATCCGCAGACATCTTCAGCCGCTCGTAGGGGTAGCGGAAGAGGACGCTGGAGCCCGGCTCGTCCCGGGAGATGGTGAACCCGCCCTCGTAGTGGATGGAGAGCTGGACCTCCTGCCCGCCCAGCGTGCAGCCTGCGGGCACAGCCGCTGTCAGCCCCTCAGCCCTGGAGGGGAACACGGGGGGAGCCGGGGGTCCCAGCACAGCGGCACTCACCCACAGTCACCTCCTTGATCAGCTCGGCGGCGGCGTGACAGCCCTGCACCAGGACGCGCGTCCACGCGGACAGGTCCCGGTGGGTCTCCACGCGGAACACGTGCATCTCCACGCCCTGGCGAGAGCCCGTCCGCGTGGCGAACGTCAGCTCCGAGCTCAGCGCGGGCGAGCGGCGCCCGGAGCCTGAGTGGACCAGCCTGGAGGGGAAGCGGATGGATGGGGGTCAGGGCTGCGGTGGCAGTGCCGGCACCACTCACCCCGTGCCCATCAGTGCTTTGGTGTCTCTTCCCTGCTCTGAGAGGCAGAGCCACGGCTCAGCCAACAGACGCCAGTCCCCAAGGGGGCCCAGCCCCAGCTCACCTGGTGGCCACCAGCGGGTAGCTGTGGCAGGGGGAGGCCCAGGCGTCCCTGGTCCAGGGCATCCCATCGTACAGCAGCAGGTCCTTCTCTGTCACTGCCATGAGCACCGGCCGCCACTGCTGCCGCCCGCCGTCCAGGCGTGCCTGCCGGGCACCGGGGCACCATGAGAGGCACCAGGGGCTGCAGGCACCCAGCAACTCAACCCCGAGCCCACGGTCAGATGGATCCCCACCCAGTGGTTCCTCATTGCCAGGCAGCATCCACAGCCTGGCCATCCTGGGAAACCAAGCTGGGAGCAGCCCCCAGGGGTCCTGCTCACCACGCTGCCTGGGCCAGCTGCAGCTCTCAGGCCGTGAATTCATGGAAAAGGGAGGGTGTGATGAGGGGCTCCATCTGGAAAATCCCAGTGGGAGAAGGGGCTGAGGGCACGGGAAATGCTGCCATCACCGGGGCACAGCCAGATGGGAGAGCAGCAGAGACAGTACCCAGGCTGGGCTCTCTGTCTGCATCCACAGCCCCAGTGGCATCCTTGGCACATCTCATTGGCACTGCTGTCCCTGGGAGCACCCCAGCATATCCCATCAGTGCATACCTGCTCGGCCAGCCAGGCGATGTGCTTCACCTCCCGGCCGCCAGCCGTGGGGCTGCCAGAGCCCAGCGTGGCGTTGAGCTCGGCCAGGACCTGGGGCAGCAGCGCGGTGATGTTGGCATGCAGGGCACTGAACCAGGCGTGGGCCGTGGCTGTGTCCCGGCACCGCAGCACCAGCGTGTTCCGGCTGTCCGGCGAGTGCAGCTCGATCAGCCTGTGAGGGGACAGGGACATGGTCCAGGGTGGGACATCAGCACCCAGCCGAGTGAGCCCCTGCCTGTACCCAGCACAGCAAACTGGCTGCACTGGTCTGGGGCTTCCACCGTGCATTTCCACCTGCCAGGGCTTTTAGCCCTCATTTTGAGGGAGAGGGGCTGCCAGGGGTCTGGGAGAGAACATGGCATAGCCCTGGCCCTGGCCAAACCCTCTGGACTGGCCCTCTACAGCTCAGTGGGCAAAGCAGGAGGCCACGGCCTCATTGATGGGCAGCCCCCAGCTGTGGCCAGGGTGTCCATGGGGCGCAGGGTCAGTCACACGGGCACTGGTGGACAGACCCAGTCCTGTCCTGGGGGTCTTTGGGGAGCAGGATCTCCCATACTGGCACCCACCGGCAGCCCCTGTCCTCACCTGTTCTCCAGGTCGGGCATGCTGAGGTTCCGGGCGGCGAAGCACATCTTGAGGGGGATCACCTTGCGGTCACGGAGACCCTGGTGCTGCGGGGACCCCGAGTCCTCGCTGCCACTCAGGCTGGGGGACTGCGGGGCCGCCCCCTCCCACGGCAGGTCTGACACCAGCGATGGCTTCTTGATGTAAGGGGTCACCTCCCGCATGAACTTCACTGGGGGGAGTGGGGGGACAGTCAGGCCTGGGGAGGGCCCTGCACCCCCACACAGCCCTGTGCCCCAGGGTTGATCTGATAGGGCGACACACCAAGGCTTGGAGGGTCTTGGGGGGTCCCACCCTGTCCGGGTCAGGGAAGTCCCGAGTGAAGGACGGCACTGGCAGCTCATCCCTCTGCCGGCACGAGTGTAGGAAGGGGAAGGCGCCACAGGACAATGGTGCTGGCGGGAGGTCAGGCTGCAGCCCATCCTGGTCCCATCCTGCCCTGCCGCTGTCGGAGCAGCCAGGACTGTGCCCGCCAAGTTTCCAGCACTGTAGGCGATGCTGAGCCGGCACTGCCGCTCACACCCACAGGGTGAGGAGGGTGTGCAGCCAAGACATCCCGGCTCCACGCGCCTCTCCAGGCCGGGAAGGAAGGAAGGAGGCACCAGCTCCAGCTCCTGCTCCCCCCGGACTGTCCCACCCCAGCACCACCCTGCTGACAGCAGCCCTGGACCCCCGCCCGGACACGGCTCTCGGCCGGCCTGCGCCGAGCCCCAGCAGCCAAGGCCAAGGGAGGGACACGCTGGGGACAGAGATGAGGCAGCGAGAGGGAAAACCAAACCAAAACAGCAAATAGGCTGTACTGCACTGGGGAGCAAGTGGTGAAAGGATCCTGCAGCCGGCACAATGCCACAGCCAGGCCCACTGGAGGGGGAGCAACACTGGCGGTGGGGCCCAGGCTGTGCTGCTGCCAATCCTTCACTGTGGAGCTACCGAGTGGGGAGGGGGGCAAGGATAGGACAGCAGCGATGGGGAGTGGGCAGGAAACACCAGTCCCCCCCCTTCCCACCAGCTCTGCTGAGCCACGGCGCTGCCATGAGGCGCTTGCCCTTGCTGTGGGCAGCACACGAGTTAATATTAGCTGCCGTCGCGCTGATCCCGGGATTACCGCCGTCCCCGCACCCCTAATCCCGCTGCCGGGCCGGGCAGGGAGCGCCGCGGGCAGCGCCACGGCCGGCAGCTCCCGCTGCGCGGCCACTTGGCAGATGTTTGCCAGATGTGGGCAGCTGCCTCCAGCACTGGGAGGGAGCTCAGCCCATGGGGGCTCCAGCTCACAGTGCTGCGACCCTGCGGTGCAGGCACTGACCCCGATGGAGTTGGGAGGGTGAGAGGCCAAGCTGGGCAGCCAGCAGCACCAGAGCCTGAGTGCTGTGCCAGGGCACTGCCAGAGAAGCGTGGGTGCCCCGTGGTGACTGGCAATGGTGGATGCCCATGGTGGGGGCAGCAGAACTGGCTCCCAGTTTTCAGTGGGATGCATCCACGGTGCAGGCAGGACATGGAGCACCTTGTGCCAGCAGGCACAAGGCTGGCACTTGGGTGGTGGCACCTGCAACCACCCCTTCTGCTTCTGGCGAGCTGCTGACCAGCACACAGCTGCACCAGCACAGCCACGGAAACTGCCCTGGCACAGCCACCATCACGCCGGCACAGCCACTGCCGCCCCACCTACGCGCTCACCACAGAGGAAGCCCAGCTGTCGCTGTGCCCCTCGCCCGTCCCGCCGCAGGAAGGCGGCTGCTCCGGCTGCACAGCAGCGCCGGCCACACACGGCTTCACCGGGGCCAAGCCCCCTGCACCCAGCAGGGAACACCCACTGGGTTTCCAAGGCTCGTGCCCGGCCGTGCCCTAGGCAGTGCCCACGGCTTCCCGCAGGGGCGGAAGGGTTCCCTTCCCCCAGGGCAGCAGACACGGCCTGTGGGCACCCGGGGGAGGTGCTTGGCGTGGGCCCTGTGGCCAAACCCAGGACCCGGGACGGGTGACACCAGCCCCACGGAGATGCTGGTTTGGGGCTGATGGTCCCGCCTCCTCCACTGGCAGAGGGCCCAGGAGAAGCTCTGGCACCTGCCAGGGTGGTCAGAGCTCCAGGGCTGGTGAGGAGGGATGGGGCTGGATAGCACAGCCAGTGTCTCCCACCAGCTCCTCTCCGGGGCCTGCTGATACCAGTTGACCACCAGATGGTCCCACCACAGCCATCGGACCAGCAGTGCCCAGCCAAAGTGAGAAGGGAAAGGAAGGGAAAGGAAGGGAAAGGAAGGGAAGAGAAAGCAAAGGAAGGGAAAGGAAAGGAAAGGAAGGGAAAGGAAAGGAAAGGAAGGCAAAGGAAGGGAAAGGAAGGGAAAGGAAGGGAAAGGAAGGGAAAGGAAGGGAAAGGAAGGGAAGAGAAAGCAAAGGAAGGGAAAGGAAGGGAAGAGGCGTCTGCTGCGGTGCCCATGCCCGTGGCGGAAGTCAGGGACAAACACAGCACGGGGCTGGAGCTCCTGTGGGACAGGATCAAACAGCCAGGCAGCCCGAGGAAGGACGCGCTGAATCCGGCACGGAGTCCCGTGGGGACTCTCGCTGTGTCCGACAGCAGCCCTGACCAAAGCACCAAGCCCAACACCGCCACTGCACCTCAGCCCCTGCCATGCTCCAGCCACGGCCAAGCACCTCGTGCCAGGTGTGCCCACAGCAGGGAGCCCAGCCACGTCCCCTCGTGCCAGCACAGTGTGCCAGGAGCAGGTGAGAAAGCAGCAGCACCTGTCCCCATACCCTGTGCCCAACGGGCACCGTGTCCATGGAGGAGCCTCGTGCAGCAGAGGACAGACGGACGTGCCGGGACACCTGGACAGTGTGTGGCACCACAGCACTGTATGGGGCACCCTGACCCACAGCACAGGGGGCTCGTGTCCTTGCGGTGCCCCATGGCACGAGCCCCATGCCATGCCTTGGGCTGGGCAGGTCTTGCCCGAGCTTGTCGGGCTGCTGGGAACAGGTCGGGCAGGAGCCGGTGGCTCTGTCAGGCCAGTCCCGAGCCAGCCGTGCCGTGGGCACAGGGCCCACAGGGACACCGAGCCCGCGGGGAGGCTGAGCTCGCAGGGACACGGGCAGATCCTGAACCAGCGCCCGGGGTCGCAGCCCTCCCTGGGGACAGTCAGCCAGCCTGGGGATTCTGTCACCAAGGATAGGCGACAACCTGTTCAGGGGGATGCCACAGCCAGGGGACACCAAGTCTATCCTGGGGGACGCCAGGTCTGTCCCCGGGGACCCCAGATCTGTCTCTAAGGGACCCAAGTCTGTCCTGGAGGGAAACAACCAGCAGAGATGTCACGTTCTTGTTCCCAGCTGTGAGGGGTCCCCATCCTGCCACAGAGGGAACAGCCCGACCAGGAGGGGACACCCCAGTCCCTGTCCCCGTGCCTGGGGGGCCCACGGGGGTTGGGGCTTTTGGGGGTGCACACACACGCGCCAGGACTGGGGTGGGGGAAGTGGCGTCCCACACCCGGAAAAGGGACCCAAGGGGGGCCCGGGAGTCCGGTGATAGCGGCAGGGGAGTGTGGTGGGAGCCGGTAACGGCGGGGGAGCAGCAGGGTGGGGGTCAGGAGAGCAGCAGGGGCCCGTACCGGGGACTGGGGGAGAGGAAGGGGTTTAGGCGTTACCTTCAAGGATGACCTCCCTCCCGGCTCTCTTCAGCGCCTGCACAGCTTGATCGTGGGTGGCATCGCGGAGATCGACGCCGTTAACAGCGAGGATGGCGTCGCCTAACCGGAGCGCCCCGCTCCTTTCCGCCGCCAATCCCGGGAAGATCCGTGAGATCAGCACCGGCATCCGATTCTCCCGACCTCCCTTAATGCTGATCCCGAGCCCTCCCGCCTCCGCTTTCACCACCCGCACCCTCCTCACGCCACCGGGTGCCGCCGCCTCCGCGCTGCCGTTCACCACGCCGTTCACCACCGACGGATCGCCGGTTCCCGGTTCCGCCGTTAAGCTCAGCGTTTCCCCGGTCAGTTCCGCCGACACACGGACCCAGCGTTCCCGGAGGAGCAGCTCCAGCAGCCCCGTTTTACAAGCCCGGGTCCACACGGCCATGCCGCCGCCGCCGCCGCCGCCGGTCACCGGGGAAGGGGCGTGGCTTGGCGGGAGGGCGCGGCTTCCTGGCCCCGCCCCCGCCCGCATGGCGCGCTGCGGTAGGCTCGGAGGGTCGGGGGGCCGGGGTGGGGACGCCCCGCCCCCGCCTCCCGTGCCACCAATCGCAGAGGTGGCGGCTAAGCCGCCGCCGCTGTGATTGGTCGCGTCAGAGGGCGGGGCCCGGGGAGCCACGCCCCCGCACGCCATGTCTGGCGCCGAGATTTATTTCGCGCGCTGCGATTTATTTCACGACCTGCGCTTCAAATCTCCCTTAATTCTCCGGGGATTCCCGATCTCCCTCTCTCCATCCTGAGGGAATGACGCTTCCCTGCCCCACGCAACACCCAGAGAGCCCCGTCCTTAGGGAACGACGCTTCCCGGCCCCAGGCGGCACCCACGGACCCACGCGGCCGCTGGGGAGAGAGAAGCCAACACTGGGATTAGACACTGGCAGGGAGAAGGGACGGAATTTGGGGTGTCACCTTGTCCCCACAGCGCCGGGGAGGAACACTGGAGGGATATGAGGATAATGATGACATGATGGTGATGTGACAACAGGGAGTCACCCACAACAAGGATAAGCCCTGAGCCTGGACATGTACAGAACAGCGAGGTTTTATTCCTACAGCACCCTAGGAAAATTCCTACAGTGCTCCAGGAAGCAGAGAGACAGTTCCCGAGGTTGGAGCAGCTTCTTCTGCTCTCAGGTGCCAAATTTCTTCTGTTGGACAGGCATAGGCAGCTGGGTTTTGAAGTCCATGATGGGTCGTTCCACCACAACCAGGCAGTTCTCGTCCAGCAGATCCATGAAGAGCAGGGGCTGCAGGGCAGGAGATGGAAAACATGGAATCAGGGAACGGTTTGGGGTGGAAGAGACCTTTAAGGGATCCTGTTCCTACCCCCTGCCATGGGCAGGGACATCTTCCACTATCCCAGGTTGCTCCAAGCCCGGTCCAACCTGGCCTTGGACACTCCCAGGGATCCAGGGGCAGCCACAGCTTCCCTGGGCACCCTGTGCCAGGGCCTCCCCACCCTCACAGCCAAGAATTCCTTCCCAATATCCCATCTAACCCTGCCCTCTGGCAGTGGGAAGCCATTCCCCCTTGTCCTGGCACTCCAGGCCCACGTTCAAAGTCCCTCTCCAGAGCCCGAGCATCTCCATGACCCTGCTCGCCAACACCATCACCCAACCTGGAACTTCTTGCAGATCTTGAAGGCGTGGAGCTGCCGCTTCCTGGCCGTCTCCGGGAGCTGTTTCAGGGTGCTCTGGTTCATCAGGAGGGTGCTGTCATCGGGCAGGGGCTGCGAGAGCGGGCACAGCCCAGGTCAGCGCTCCCACAGGAACACACCCCGGGCACCCCCAGCCCTCTCGCGGGCTCACCAGGGACTTGTCGAGGACGCAGAGCAAGTAGGTGTCGTGGAGCAGGATGTGCGCGGGGTTCTTGGGGTTGAAGGTGATGTGTGTGATGGGCGAGTCCCGCTCCAGCCAGGCGCGGTGCAGCCCCCGGCTCTGCACGGCGCGGCTCCAGCTCGTGTACTGCTTCTCGGGGATGCTGAACTCAAACAGCTGCACGGGACAGCAGGGACACGGGGCGGCTCAGGGGCGTCTGCTCCTGGCAGCACCCCCGCACCAGCGGCTCCAGCCAGGTCCCCAAGCCGGGCCGAAAAGCTCTGAGGGCAGGGAGAGAGGCACGGGGAAGGGAGCAGGGCCATGAGAGCTGGACCAGAAGAGCTCCCACCTGTTGGTCTGAGTAGGCGATCACAAGGTTGTTGGTGCTGGGGTGGATGGCGAGGGCCGATACGGCGCAGCTGTAGGTGGGCACCACGCAGTGATGCTGCAGGAGGGGACAGTGCACTGACAGGACCCACCAGGGCCACCGCTGGCACCTCTCCCACACACCCACCCCTGACCAGAACCTCCGGGACTGCCTCTGACCCCCTTTCCCACACACCCATCCCAGCCCCGCTATGGGGATGCAGTGATGGCTCCTGGGGGGCCCTGCCTGCTGAGCCCCCCATGCCCCGTCCCCTGAGGCTGGGGGCTCATTCCCAGGCCCACCTTGAAGCATTTCAGGTTGTAGATGTGGATGACCCAGTCGCCGCTGACGGCTGCCAGCCAGTGCCCGTCCGCGCTCGGCGCCAGCAGGTAAACAGCCTCAGAGCAGCCTGCAGAGACCCTCAGGCTGAGAGGGGTGCTGGGAGCCCCAAACCCCCCAGGGACACCCAACCCCACATCCCCAGATCTTCCAGTGCCAGGCCATCAGGGCACAAACAACCCCAGGACAAACTCACGTGCCCCTCAGGGCAGGAAAGGGGGACATCCCCCCTCTGCCCCCACAGGGGAGGGAGATGTGGAGCCCAGGAACCCCCAGCACCATCCCAGCTCCCCCCAGCCCACACCTGAGGGCGGCCGCAGGGTGTGCAGGTGTTTGCAGCCCCCCGGCTCCAGCAGCTGGAGGACGTGGACAGATCCTCGAGCGGAGGCGACGAAGAGGCTGTCAGAGTCGGCGGAGAACTGGAGCTGGTAGGCCGGAGGCAGCAGCTTGGGCACTCTGGGGACCTGGGAGCGGGGACAACACAGCCCTGGCAGCCACCCTACTGTCACCCACATCCCCACAAGTGACACTGGCCACACCAGCCCCCAGGACCCCACAGCCCCCACCCCTCTGACCTTCCTGAGGCTGACGCCGTCCCCGTCACAGCGCACGCGGTACAGCTGGAAGCGGGAGGCGGTGGAGTAGCCGATCCAGGTGCCGCAGGGTGAGACGCAGCTGCAGTAGATGTGCTCCGGGCCCTGGGAATGCCACGGGGCTGAGGGCGGCCCGAGGAACCCCCAGAGCGCAGCACACACCCCTCAGCTGCCCCAGGCACACCCCAGCACCCTCAGCCCTACCTTGCTCTTGAGCTGTACGAGGTGCTCCGGCATCCGGCACAAGGGAAGGACCTCGCCGTCCTTTCCTGGGAAAGAAACCACACGGAGCATCAGTGATAGTGGGAAAATCACACAGGGCCCTTTGAGCAGCTGCAGATCCTGGGGGAGTGCCCAGACCCTTCCCCGAGGTGCAGGCCAGCTCAATCCCAAAATCCTGCTGGCAGCATGGGCTCTGCCAGGGAGCTGACACCGGAGAGCTGCGCCTGTGACTCACCAGTCTCCTCAGTGGAGCCAAGTCTCCAGAGCTCCAGGTGCTGGGAGAACTGGAAGAGGAGCAGCCGGGCTTTCCTGGCGCAGGAGACGAGGCGTCGCTGCGTGGAAAAACATGCAGGATGTCATGGACCCACAGCCTGGCACAACGGGCTGGGGCACAGCTGAAATGCCCTAAGGTGCTGGAGACTCCGCAGCGGGGGAGAGCAGGGAAATTAGGTCTGTGGGATGGGAGCCTGGAGATGTAGACCCAGCGGGACCAGCAAGACCAGCTTGACGACTTCTACTGCTCCTTGGCAGAAGCCTCCAGATGTACCAGGAAAGGGGACACAGTGGGGCAGAGAAGGGACCCAGGGACAGGGAAGGAATCCTGGCAGGGCAATGAGGGCACCTGGTGGGGCAGGGAGATCCAGCCCTACCAGCCCCAAGACCCCAATCCATGCATCACTCACATGGGGGAAGGTGAATTTTCGGAGTGCTGCGTCGTAGCCCTTCTTCTGTATTTTCTCCATCAGCGGGCGGATCACCAGCTGAGCATCCAGGCCTGGAAGCCAAGCACAGGTCAGCCGAGCCGGTACCACGAGGAGAGATCCAGCCCGGTCCCGGTGCCACCGGCAGTCCTACCCCCGGAGATGAGGGCGGTGGGGCTGTGTGCCACAGCCCGCACGTCGTGGCTGTGGTACTGGAAGGGCTTTGTCCGCACCCAGCGCTTCTCCAGCCCGCCCAGCTTCACTGGCAGCAGCTGCAGCTGGTAGGTGGCCCCGGTCGAGGTGCCCACGACGATGCTGTCCTCCTTCTGCAGAGGAAAACAGGACAAGGTTGTGGGAGCAGACTGGGAGGAACAGGAGGGCACTGCTGGGAAGCACCGAGTGCAGCAGCTCCCGCTCCTTGTCAGCCCGGGGGGGACACGGGGGTCTCGCCCACCTCTGACACAGCCAGAGAGAGCGCGGCCGAGGTGCTGACGGTGTGGGACTCTGCCAGCGTGCCCTGCTCCCAGTCCCAGAACTGCACCCTCCCGAAGGAGTCGGCGCTGACCACGGTGCCGCGGGAGAGGAGGGCGATGGCCCACACCACGCACTCGCGCTTGGCCTTCTCCACGTGGTGGTTCACCATGATCCTCTGCACCGTCTGGCCTGGAGTGGGAGAAGGCTGGGGGTGACCGGGGGATCCCCCGGTGCGGCCAGTGGGTGCCAGCGGTCCCAGGGGATGGGATGGGATGGGATGGGATGGGATGGGATGGGATGGGATGGGATGGGATGGGATGGGATCACTCCAGGGGCAGCAGGTACCTGAAGTGACGTCGATCACACGGAAGAAGTCGATGGAGCCGGCCACGATGTGAGTGTCTGAGGGGTGCCACGACAGGCACAGGACACGGCCTGGGGAGGGAAGCTCCGTGTGAGAGCCCGTGGGCTCGCAGCCCCGCGGCCACCGGGATGCCCGGAGGGACAGAGGCACGGCGCTGCAGCCAGGACCCACCTTTCCGCCTGTCCAGGTTCCGCTCAAACTGGATTCCCCCAGGAACGACTTGGAAGATCTTAACGGAGCCGTCCTCGCAGCCGATCTGCGGGGGATGGGGATCAGCGCGGGGCACAGCGGGACGCTCTGCCCCCGCCGCCGCGCCCGGCGGGACTCACCGCCAGCTGGCTGCCGGTGCCGTTGGCCGCCAGGCTCCAGACGGGGCCCCCGCCGCCATCCACGCCGCGGGCCGCGCTCAGCCGGGACAGATCGTACTCGGTGATGTCCCCGCCGAGCCCGGCCCCGAACAGCCGGTCCCCGGCCGCCCAGCACAGCGACTCCACCGACCGCGCCTCGTGCCCGGGGATCACCTGCGCAGGGACGGGGTCACGGTACGGCCCGGTACGGATCAGCGGGGCCGAATAAAGCCCGGTACAGCCCCGGTGCGGATCCGTAGGGCCAAGTAAAGCCTGCTCCCGGCTCGGTACGGCCCGGCTAGGCTCGATGCCGACCGGAAGGATCAAGTAAGCACGGTACGGGCTCGGTACGTGCACGGTACGTACCCGGTACAAGCTCGATAAAGCTCGATAAAGCTCGGTACGGCTCAGCACAAGCCCGGTACGGCCCGTGCCAGTGCCCTCACCTTCTCCTGGAAGTAGTTGGCGGCGAAGTTGTACACCTCGACGGTGCCGTCGGTGCGGGCCAGCGCCAGGCGGGCGCCGCGGGGGTGGCAGGCGAGGCAGCGCACGCCCGCCGGCACCAGCCCGAAGAACCGCACCCGGTGCACCTCGAACTCGCCCATCGCGCTCCGCCGGCCCCGGCACCGCTCCGGCCCCGGTCGCGGTCCCGGCCCCGCTCCGCCCCACGTGCGCGCGGCGCGCCGGAACCGGAGCTGCCCCGGGGGCCGCGCGTCACCGGAAGCGGAAGCGGCGGCGCGGCGGGAGATTCGGGCGCTGCCGGCGGCGGGCGCGGGGCCGGGGCGGCGGGGCCGGGGTGCGGCCCGGGGTGAGCGCACGGTGCAGACGGGAGGGGTTCGGCCCCGAGCGGCCCCACCGGACTGCCCCGGGCCGGCCCCGCGGCGCCGGTGCCGCTGGAGGGCACCAGCGCCCCGCGCGACCGGGCGGCGGCACGGGAGGCGCCGGGCCCGGCGGCGGGTCTGGGTCTGGGGGGGTTTCTGGGCATGGGGGTCTATGGGTAGCGGGGAGGGGATGGGTCTGGGGGGGTCTGGCGTCTGGACAGGAGGGCTGGGGGTGCTGGGGCTGGATCTGGGGTGTCTGTGGGGCTGGGGGGGCAGTAGGACGCGTTGGGGGGAGATCTGGGCTTGGGGGTCTGTGGGGCCCAGGGGGATGGATCTCAGGATCTGTGGGCCCAGAACGGGGGTCTGTGCATGGTGAGTGTGTGGGGGGCCCAGGGACAGAAGCTCGTCCTGGGGCCCCAGGGGTAGAGGGGAAGGGCCAGGGGCTCCTGCTCCCCTACCCGCTCCCCCTGCCCTGACCGTGTCTCTGCAACCCCTGGCAGAGCCCCAGCATGGTGCAGATCGTCATCTCCAGGTGAGCCCTGCAGGTCCGGTCCCTGTGGCCCCTGTGCCAGCCGGGCCAGGGTGACCCCCCCTCTCTCCCACAGCGGCGGCGCGGGGGCCCTGGCACAGTGGGTGCTGGTGGAGCTGCAGGGCGAGGTGGTGCCCCGGCAGAGCGGGAGCCTGGCCGGGAGCCTGCTGGGAGACCTGCACTACACCTCTGAGGTGAGGCTGGACACCACCGGCACCCTCCAGGAACCCTCCAGCCCAGCCTCACCCTCACCCTCTGCTCTCCCCAGGGTATCCCTGTGCTCATCGTGGGCCATCACATCCTCTACGGGAAGGTGGTGCAGCTGGAGAAGCCGTTTGCCGTGCTGGTGAAGCAGGGAGGAGCCCCCCAGCCCAGCCCCGCGGGGCCCCACGGCCGCTACACCGTCACCGCCCTCATTAAAACCAAACTGCTCTTCAAAACCCGCCCCAAGCCCATCATCACCCACGTGCCCAAGAAGGTCTAAGGGGAAGGATGTGGGCTGTGAACTGTGATCTGCTGCTGGAAAAAGCGGCAGGGACTTGGGAAGATCCAGGACCTCATCCCTGTCCTGCACAGAGGACTCTGGAGCTGCTGGTGTCTGGACACCTAGAGCCCTTTCTGGGTCACTTGTCCCCCCCAAAATGACTATTTTCAGAGAGTGACCAAGCTCTTGGCCTCAGACGCTGTGGGTCACCCTCAGGGATACAGCTCCTGGTAGATAGGGACCTCCTGTGAGCCTGGGCAGGGGTGTCCCACCCTACGGGCTGCCCGCAGTGTCCAGCAGCTCCCAGGGATCCATGGAGGTGCCAGTGTGGAGATGTCTCCTTCTAACCCCTCCCTGCAGCTGTAGGGGCACCAGTGCCATGCAGGGACTCAGGACCAACCTCCCTCAAGTCAGGCAGGGGGACCAGGGACCCTCCCCAAAACACACCATGTATCCTCACTGCAAGTCTTTATTTCCACATTCCATCAGGATATAAAAACCAGCTTTTTCCGCCCGAAATATGAAAAAAAATCCCCCTGGCAGGTTCAAAAATAAATAGATTTACAAACCATCTGCAACAATACCAAAGAGCTACAAAAGTCTTCTAAAAAACCTTGTATTAAATTAAACAAAAACCAGCTAAAAGCTCTGTCATAGAAAGGGATTTTTATCCAAGTCCTGAAAAAAGGACCCACAGGTGAATTCCCTGGGGAGGGGAAAGGTTGGGAAGCACCTTTCCTAAATCCCCATCTTCCCACTGCTGGGAAGGTAGCGGGGTGGGAATGATGGGGCTGTGCGTTGCCCAGAGTGTGACGTGGCCCAAAAGGGTCTCCAGCAACACTCTGGCGAACACAGAGCCCCCCAGTTTTCCCAGTTTCTCCATACCAGGATCCCCCCTTGGCTCTTTGGCAAAGCTGAAGGGACCTGCTGCCCTCCTGGAGCAGCCAGACCCCCCGAAAGGCCTGGGGGGCTCCCCGTGGGTACGTGCCCGCACGCAGCCGTGGGGCAGAGGCAGCACCAGCCAGCAGCACTGGCACCATGCTGGACGGAGACTGTGTGTCCTGGGGGTGGGAAGTGCTGTAGCACCATGGAGGTGGGACTGAAATCCCCGTAAAAAGCACCAAAGGGTGGAAAATTCTGGAGTGGGGCGGGAGGAGCGCGGCCAGCAGCGCTCCACACCAGGGTGCTCCATAGGGCACAGCGGGGCTGCGGCCGGCAGCACCCAGCTGGGTGATGGGCAGCCCTGGCTCGGCTTCTCCGTGTGGAAAAATGAAAATATAGGAAAAATAAACATCTTAATAAAGAAAAAAAGCAAGATTTCAAGATCTGATGAGAAATGCCAAGGGTTGGGAGCGCTCAGCGCTGCCCAGCAGCTCCGGGATGGGGAAAAAGGGGACTGGGGGTGTTCACTCCAGCACCTGGTGGTTCTGGCATGGGGAAGAGGGGATAGGGGGTGGCTTACCCTGACACGCTGGATCACCACGGCACACGGGATGACCCTGGCACGGACCACCCTGCGGTCAGACCTCAGTGAAGACCAGCCCACACTGCTCCTGTCGCTTGCCACAGCGGCGGGCGACGATGGCCAGGTAGAGGGTGAGCAGGGCCACCCAGTAGCAGGCATAGAGGATGGCACCTGAGATGAGAAAGGCCACCTCGGTCTCGCTGAAGAGGTCCTGGCTGTAGGCGGTGTAGGCCAGCCCGCCCAGCAGCACCGCCACCCACACTGACACCGGCAGCAGCCCCACGAAGTTCACCACAATGGTGCGGCGCCCTGAGGTGCCCCAGCCCGACTTGTTGATGGTGGCAATGGCGAAGATTTTGGCGGGCAGCAGGCTGGACATGTAGAGGAGGGCATAGAGGGACATGAAGATCATCTCGGCATTGCCACGCAGGAAGCAGGCATAGGTGGCCTTGATGACACCCACCAGCTGCACTGTCAGCAGGAACAGGAGAATGTTCCAGACGCGGCCGCGGTAGAAGAGCTGGATGACGGTGGCGATGAGGAAGAAGGGGAAGAAGCCGGTGACCACCGACTCATAGGTCATCCAGAGGTGATGCTTGTGGAACCAGAGCGCGTTGTAGAGCCACTCGCGGAAGTAGGACTTGCTCCAGCGGGTCTGCTGGTTGAGCCAGCGCAGGTACCGCGTGGGGGTCTCCGTCAGGCACTTGGAGCGAGCCGTGTACTTGGTCCGGTAGCCCAGGCTGAGCACGCGGTTGGTGAGGTGCCGGTCGTCCCCGAAGCTGCACTTGCTGCCCAGGAAGGTCTGGTGGTACCAGTCCTCGAGGAACTGCTGCAGCAGCGCGTTGCGGTACATGCCCAGGGGGCCGCTGATGCACTGCACGCACCCGAAGTACGACTGGCACGCGCGCTCCACGTTGAAGGCCATCCAGTACCGCACGCTGCTCAGGAAGGAGAGCCACGAGTCGTACTTGTTCAGGATCTGGGGAGGGGATGGATGTGAGCCCCGGCAGTGCTGCAGGCCCCCGGCACCCCCAGCCCTGCCCTCGCCTCGCCGCCCGGGCTGCCCTCCCGCATGCCAGGGTACCTGGACGTCGCCGCCAACGCCGCCGACGTGGGGGTCGGCCTCCAGGATGCGGAGCATCTCGGCGGTGCAGGCGGGGTCCAGCACCGTGTCTGAGTCACACACCTGGGGGCAGAGGGAATGTCGAGCCCCGCTCCCGCCGCCCACGCACACCCGGCAGACAGCCCAGCCCACAGCCAGGCAAGCCTGAGCCGCGGTCGGCGAGACCAGGCAGAGCCCCGGAGACCGGCAGGCGATGGCAGGGAGCAGAGCACCCGGTGGTACCGGGGCACCGCTGCCCAGGACACTCATCTCTGGCTGCTGGCACTGAGGGAGGACCTGTCCCAGTCACCGCATGTGGGGACCTGGCGCCCCGTGCCGCACTGTCCCACGGGATGGCACCACAGCCGGGCATGTGCTGAGGAGGTGATGGGACACCCCCGTGGGCAGCTGTGTGGGCAGGGCTCAACAGCTCAGCCACCCCAGTGCCAGCTGCCCCCAGCCCTGCACTGTCATGCATGGGGCCAGATCCAGTGCCAGGCACCCAGGTGCTACTGAGGATTCCCGGGGCTGCTCCCGTTCCACCCACAGCCGCTCTGCCCGGCCATGCCGGCAGGACGCTCGCTGCCCACATCCCCCCAGCCCATGCATGCACCTGGATATAGTCCACGGAGTCTCCAAGCGCCCGGAATGCCGTGTACATCACCTCCCGCTTCCCACCCCACTTCTGGAGGATGCAGGAGTAGGTGTTGCTGCGGACCAGCGCCTGAACACGGGCCAGCCCTTCCCGCAGCCCGGCCTCCGTCTCCCCCTCGCCCTGCGCGTGGAAGTTGCTCCTCCAGATGTAGCTGCCAGAGTGCTCAGAGCCCATCACGTCGTGGAAGATGTCCAGCATGTAGGTGTCATCGGGGCCATTCCCGTCCACCACCATCACCACTTTGAGGTCAGGGAAGGCGATGCGTTTGACAGAGCGCAGGCACTTCGTCAGGTAGTCGGGATCCTCCTGGAAGGCGGCGATGCAGAGGGCCACCGAGCGCCCCGGCCGCACCGGCTGCCCCTCGCCCCGCATGCGCCGGTGTTCCAGGAAGGCGAAGAGGCTCTGGATGAAGAGGTGCAGCCCCAGGATGGCCCCGTAGAGCCCGAAGGAGAGGTAGTGCTTCTCCGTGTGGATGAACTGGTACCCTGTGACGTAGGCGGCCAGGATTCCCCCCAGCACCGCCACGGCGAAGAGGCTGGTCCCCACGACACGCAGGGCCGTGGAGAGGCTCCCTGGCATCTGGGGGGACACGGGGCACGATCAGGGCAGGGACAGGTGGACATCCTCCCCATCAGGTCACCCAGAACACAAAAGCGGGGTGGCCCTGCTCCTCTGCTGGCCCATCGCCGGTCACTGGTTTGGGGGTGACGCCTTCCCAGTACCTCCAAGGTGCCAGAGGAGGTGCAGGGGTCCCACGCACCCCACTGTGTGTGGTGCCAGGTGAGATGTAGGGGTCCCGAGTACCCCACTGTGTACAGTGCCAGCACCCCCCATCCACCCAAGCAGGAGCACGGCTGCTCCCAGGCGATGGCTGGGCTGGAGGACAGGGAAGGGCACAGCGATGGCAGGGACCAGGGTGTCCCCGGGGAAATCACGGCCGCCCAGAGCCCTCCTCCGCCCCGAGCGCGTGCGGAGGGACCCCCGGCTGCGGGGACGGCAGCGCCCAGACCCCCACCCCGCTGCGGGATGGGACGAACAGCGCGGGCGGGACGGGACTGCGGAGCCGCTCCGGGACGCGGGCAGGGAGTGCGGGCGGGTCGGGGGTGCACGAGCACGTGCGGGGGTGCGGGCAGGGCGCAGAGCCAGCCCCGGGACCCCCGGCGGCACCTCCCGGGAAACCCCTCCGGCTTCCTCCCGGTCTCGCAGCCCCCGGCGCTGCCGGCTCCTCCCGGTCCTGCAGCCCCCCGGCGCTGCCGACTGCCCGTTACCCCCGGCCCCGCAGCCTCCTGAGCCGCCGGTCTCGCAGCACCGCGGGGGCGCCCCGAGTCGGCACCAGCGGGGCTGGGAGGGAGAAGGAGGGACCGGGACTCACCGTGGTGGTGCCGCCGCTCCCCACCCGCCGCCGCCGCTGTGCGCCCGGCCCGGCCCGTGCGGCCCCTTTATACCGCGGCGGGGCCGGCACCGCCCGCAGCCCGCGGGGGCCCCGCCCGGCACCGGCACCGGCACCGGGACCGCCGGCACCGCCCCCGGCACCAGCACCGGCACCGGCTCCAGCTCCGCCCGCAACCCCCGGGAATCCGCCCCGCACCGGCAGCACCTGGCACCGGCCCCAGCCCCGCACTGCGGGAGTGATGACCGGCACCGGCAGCACCGGCGGCACCGGCATCAGCGGCACCAGTGCTGCACCGGCACTGGCATCATCACAGGCATCACGGCACAGCTGCTGTACCGGCAGCACCGGCAGCGGCTCCGATGCTGCACCGGAACCGGCATCACCATCACCCGGCACCGGCATCAGGCACCGCGGGCACCGGCACCGAGCCACGGGGCAGGAACCGGCCACTCCATCTCCCCCCGCCCCGCTCTCGGGGCCCCTCTCATCACACCCACGTGTCACCTTCCTGTGCCACCGTGTCCCCCCGCGGCAGAAGTCACCCGTGTCACTCTGTCCCCGTGGCCGGTGGGTGCCGGGGCAGGACCAGGGTCATCCCGGGGACAGCAGCACTTTGTCCCCGTGCCGGCCTGGTGGCAGGGGACAACCAGCTCCTGGAGGGGCCATTCTGAGTAGGTAGGAGCCACAGCCTCGACTCGGGGCTCAAATTTAGCACTTTTGTGTTTCTCACCCCAGCCGTGTCCTGCTGTGCTGGGAGCTGGGTGCAAGGTGGTGCCGGGATTGGGCCCGGAGACTCCAAGCACCAGGAGCTGGGAAAGGGGATCCCTCCAGCAGGAGCACCCCGGGCAGGCGGGTCCCCCTTGCTGACACCCCCGGCGCTGTGGTGATGTTGTCTGGGAGCTTCCCAAGCACCTGGAGCGAGTGGTGAGGAACCGGTGAGTCCCTGGATGGGACAGGGACACGCTGGGACCCTCGGCACCACCAGCGGGACTCCCACATAGCCATGGTGGGGCACAGGGGTGTGAAGCCCAGTACAGCAGGGTCGTGCCTGTGCCACCACCACGGTGCTGGGACAGGGGACAGGGGCAGTGTGCCTGCAGCCCTCCCTGTGCCCTCATCAGGGTCCCCTCACTTTTTGCTGCGCCCATGGCTGCACGAGGTAGAAACCAAACTCTCTCCACCTCCAGCACAGCTGCTGCCTTGTTCCCAGCAGCAGGACAGCCGGACACATTCTTGCTCCTGGAGGCAGGATGGCCGGCCAGTGCCCGGCCAGTGCATCAAACCAAGAGACTTTTCATTCCAAATTCCTCCTCTGCCATGCACAGCAGGCCCTGGACAGGCACAGCTGGTACAGCAGCACCCCGCTGCGTGCCTGTGGGCTGATACCAGCGCCAGGAGAGGTGAGGAGTGCTTGGCCATCACTGCTCTCTGGTGAGGAGAACGCTCCCGCTGCTTGTGCACTCACAGCACAACATGGCACTGGGGGGAGACACGGCCAGGACACCCAGCCTTGCAGGGAAGGGGGGTGCTGGACCCACCTCCCCATCTGGCAGGACACGGCAGCTGGGAATTGGGCCCCTGGGGCTGTGCACGGTGGTGCTGGGCTGCCTGGTGCCAGGGGAGCGAGGGGGCCACCAAGCTGGCTCCCTGAGGACTCTGCTCCCCCCACACTGCAGGTGTGGAGCAGCTCCTGGTGCAGGAATGGGGCCCATGGTGCTGCAGCACTCATGGGGACTGCCCTGCCTGGAGGGAAGAGGTGACTCTGATGTTGGGGTATCCCTGAGCACATGATGGTGAGTGGCGGTCCCAGCCACGTGCCCTTAGCCCCTTCTCAGCATGGAGGGGGCTCTTGGTGCCACAGCAGAGGGGCCCATTCTCAGACCCTGTGGGGAGGGAGCCCCTGGAGCCTTCAGCATCCTCGTGGTGTGAGTACAGGGCCAAGGAGGGGCCATGGAATTCCACGCTGGGGGTGCAGACAGCAGAGGCCCCCTCCCTCCTGACTCCCCTCGGGGACAGCCACACATTGGTGCTGGTTAGCCAAAGGGAGCCTGAGGCACTGGCCCTGCTGGCTGCTTGCCCAACCCAGGGCCCACCCTGGGGATGATGCCCACCCTTCCACAGGACACAGGGGCTGGGACATGGCCAGGATGGTGCCCATGAGCTTTGCGTGGCCCCACAGACATCACAGACACAGGGCTGAACACGTCTCTGTTTAATCCCACACCCCGTCCCAGCGAGGTTCCCTCCCTGTCCGACACCGCCAGCGGCATCCCGGAGGGCACAGCAAGCCCTTCCCTGGGGAGCCACTGGCCCCAAACCCGGAGCAGGAACAGTTCATTTCCACGGGCTCAGACCCACTACGGCAGCACCACGATCTTCTTCTCCAGCGTCTGCGGGGGGAACAGGACCCTCCTCATGGCGGTGTCCAGCTCCTCCAGTGCCAGCTGCGCGTGCAGCACCGTCGCGCCGTCGCGCTCGGCCGTCGCCACGTGCTTCAGCAGGCGGTACAGGTCCCGCAGCACGTCCCGCAGCACCTGGGCACGGCGGGCAGGGGCAGCTCAGTGCCCGCCGGCGCCTCGCCCGCACCGCCCCCTCGGCGAGTCCTGGCAGGCGTGGGGCTGCCCCCTCCCCGGCGCCTCGGCCCCCCGTGACTCAGTTTCCCCACACGCCAGCAGCACATTGTGGTGCTCCTTCAGCACAGGGGCACCTGGGCATGCCGGGATCTCGGCTGTGGGGATTCCCGTGGGGAATGGGGCTGTTTCCTCCATGGGAGCTAAGTCCCAACATGCTGTTACTGGGAACTGCGGAGGGAGGCCACGGTGGTGGAAAAACTGGGCATTTCCAAGTCAAATCAGCGATGAACAACTCCCACGGTTCCCAAGAGCTGGCACTGCCCCCGGCATGGCACGGCACTGCCCCCGGCACAGCCCAGCAGCTCAGAGGGACACCCCCACAAAGCCCCCCTTCCCCAGGATCCATTGAGGGAACCCTTTAGTGGGGATGCCCAAACTGGGCATCTCAGTCCCTTGGGGGGCTGTGCCTGCCCCAGGGACAAGCAGGGGGTGACCCACCTCAGTGACCTTCTCACTCAGCCCCCGCAGCAGCAGCACCACCACGTGCACAGCAGCTCTTCGCACCTCAGCCTCGGGGTCTGTCCGGGCTATGGACGTCACACAGCAGGTGACCTGTGGGGACAGGGCAAGGGGGCATCAGCAAGGACTGAGAGATGCACAGGATCCCATCGGAGCAGCCACTGAGGTGCTGGCGATGTCCCAAGAATGAGGATGGGACCCCCATGTCCTGCGGGGCGCGGGCTCCGAGCAGTTCCAGCCAGGGCCGGGTGGCACATGGATGCCTCAGGAAGCTGTGTAACAGTCTGTATAAAAATCAGGCAGAGCCAAAGGAATCTAATTAAATCCCGGCAGTGACAGCCGGGAGAATTAGCAGAGCTCGCACCTTCCCGAAATAGCAGCGTGTGGCTCACTGGCATCACATCAACTGCTGGGATCCACCGGTGCTGAGCGGGAACTGAGGGGAGCAGCCCGAGTGCCAAATCCATGATGTCTCACTCCAGGAGCACCGGGGAGTGAAGCTCTGGCGCCCGTGAGGCACAGACCCATCGGCTCCAGGGCTGTTGGGCTCACCGCACTGGGATCTGAGCTCCAGCAGCTCGGCAGCCCTGTCTCACCCACAGCCTGCAGCCAGGGCGGGTGAGGGCCAGCTCCGTGATACTGATGATACTGATAATGGTAATTACGATAACGGGAGGGTAGCGAGGTGTCATTAAGCGGGAGGTGTCTCTGGCAGGCACCACTTGTGCCCCCAGGTCTCCTCTGGCAGTGACTGCCATGGGTGGAGCAGGCACATAAAAATCAGGGCTAGAATCTCCCTGGTGTTTGCTTCAGGCCCCATGACTTTTATAGTCCACAATATCAGCAATTACCACTCATGTCCTTTATGGAAATGTCCCGTTTCCATATGGAAATGTCCCATTTCCATGTCCTCAGCAGCCCAACCATGTGCTAACAAATGTGCTCCTTAACAAGAGGCCCCATGCTCCCCAGGCAGGCTCAGGGGAAGGATGGAGCTGGTACCTCCTGGATGATGGATCCCAGCTGGAAGCCGAGGTGCTGGCAGAGCTCGCCCAGGTTGGAGAGGCTGCTGGCCCGCAGGGCACTGTCGGGATCCCGGGCACCCCGCAGGAAGGCCCGGATCAGCGGCTCCCGGTGCTGGAACACCATGTCCCCTGCAAGAGAGAGCAGAGCTGTGTGTCACCAGCAGGGAAAGGCCCATCCTTCCTGCCAAAGCCCTGGCTCCTTTGGGAACAGATGCATTGGGCATCTGCCCTGCAACACCACTGAACAGCTGGATGCAACATCTGCAGCGTGGCTTGTGTCCCTTGGAACACACCCCACGGCACAGACCTTGGGGCCCTTTGGCACATCCCAGTCCTCCCATGGGGTCACCCATGGTCCTGCAACCACACCAAGTGTGAATCCCAAATTCCCACATCACCCAGACCCAATCCCCTGCCCCAATTAGCACACAGAAGTGCTGTGGATGCTTGAGCTGCTAATGAGAGCTCAGGCCCATGCTGAGCATCCACAACCATCCCAGGAGTGTGGTCATCCCACAGGAGCTGAGCAGCTCTGTGCCCCACGGCACAGGCACACCTCCTACTGGGCAGGGCCTCAAGGGGTGGAAAGAAAGCTCCAGAAGGCCAGCTGGCCTGTGAGTTCTGTTTTTCCAGCTCTCTCAAGCTCCAGAAGCTCCTCAGACAACGGTGCCCTGCAGCAGATGGAGGCAGTGGGATGGGATGCCCCAGGGTGCGGAGACAGGAATGATCCTTGTGGGCAACGGAAGGTCCCCAACACCCTGCACGTGGGGGCTCAGGGCTGGGGACTGGCACAGGGTGGGGGAGCACAGGGCAGCGCTCTGATGCCAAGGACTTGCTGGGAACGTATCATGCTCTGTGCCTGCATCCCAGGACTTGGAATTACAGCAGTGTGAGCAGTGCAGGGTGATCCGAGCGGGATGCATCCCCTCCAAAGCCAACAGTGCACCAGCCTCTGTGCCAGATGGCTACACTTCCTTTCCCCTCCTAGAAAGGGAAAGCTGCTCCAGTGAGACAGAAAACAGGGATGGGGATGGGGACAGGGCAGGAGGGAGGCATGGCAGTCCCTCGGCAGAGCAGGAGAGCTCAGAATCACAGAGAGCTGTGGAGTGATCCTGAAGCGCTGGGTAAATCCTCGCTCTCAGACACTGAAGCTTTGCAACAGAAACAACTTGGTGCAATTTGTTCTATAAATACGCCGGCGAGCCGGGACGCGCCGGAGCGGCTGCCCGCGGCAGCAGCACCACGGCGAGCGGGGAGAGCACGGGGGAGAGCGTGCCACCACCCCAGGGCAGCTGCCAAGGGAAACCCTGCACTGGGTCAGACACTCGGACATCGCCCGGGGAGGTCCGGGACTGAGGGGCTCTGAGCTGAGACAGTGGGATGCCCTCTCCCCATGCCAGCAGTGAGGATGGATGGTGGCGCAGCTTGGCACTGGTGGGATGCCACAGCTGGCAGAGCCCAGGGATGCCACTGGTGCCAGGGAATGTGGCACAGGACACAGGAGAGTCACAGTCCTGGGGCTCAGGGGGTCTGGGCTTTTCAGGGGCATTCCCAGCCAAGACACACAGCGCCCACCCGGTGACCAGGGACCCCTGCCCGGCTGCCCCAGCACCACAGACACCGGCTGCCACCTCCCTGGCCATTGGAGAGCTCCCACTGAGCACTCCCGCTGGCCAGGCCTCCTCCACGGAGTCAGACAAGGCACTTTAGGACATGTCCCAACAGCAGATGCCGGAAAGGCCTCATCCAGTTTCTACCCCTCAGCCCTGCGTGTCCGGGCGCTTCCCGGCAGTCTCCAAGCCTGGTGCTGCCGACCGAGGGGATGGTGGGCTGCTGGCAGGACCCGGCATCCTGCTCCTGCTGCTGGCAAACCTCGGCCAGCTTCCCTTTGGCTTCCGGATCCTTCCCACCTTCTGACAACAAAAGTCCCCTGTGGGCTTTCCCACAGGGAAAGGGGCTGAGCGGTGCTGTGGCTGCTGGCAGCAGGCAGTGCCATGCCCACGGCCATGGACTCACCCAGCGCCCGGGTGACACGCATCAGCACCTCGCCCAGCTTCATCCTGGTGACAGCGGCTGCAGCGTTCTCCGTGCCCTGCGCCGGGCACTCGTACTGTGCCAGCAGGACAGGCAGAATCCGCTCTGGGTACTCACTGGAGAGCAGGGCAATGCCTGGAGCAGAGAAAAGCTGGAAAATCAGTAATTTAGCAGTTGGCAGCTGGTGTCTGCTCACTGCTGCTGGGTGATGCCCTTTGACACAGTGTGGACTTGGTGCACTGGGGGCAGCTGGGCACTGCAGCCAATGCTTGGGCACAGAGTGGGGTCACTGCTCCCAGTTCCTGGCCATTGGCACATGGTGTCAGCATGTCTCTGTCCCTGCCGGATTTGCCTGGCCCAGACTGGGAGCAGGAGCCAGTGTGCATGCTCTCATGCCCGCTGCATCTTCCAGGGGCTGATGAGAAATCAGATCCCAGACACAGGGATCAGACCCTTCTCCAGCTCCATTGCCCTTCCCTGAACACACCCCAGCCCCTCAACATCTGTCTTGTCGTGAGGGGCCCAAAACTGACCCCAGGATTCCAGGTATGGCGTCCAGTACAGCAGGAATACATCAGTGGAGTCCAGCTCCATGAAACCCAGCGGTGCCACAACCACTGGCAGGGAGCAAGTGGGACTATGGGGACCCGTCTGGCGCGGCCCCTAGCCCCATGCTTGGCACGGCACGGCTCGGCACAGCTCGGCATGGCACAGGTGCTGCTGCCATGGGTGAGTCAGCGCTGCGAGGAACCGCGTCAGGGTTAATCACCGCCGCGGCCGCGCTGCCAAACGTGCGGCAGCTGCAGCGGCGCGTTAATCACCAGGATGGTTCCAGCCTTTGTGCTCCAGCCGCGGGCAAGGACAGACCCGTCCCTCTCAAGACCGTACAGGCAGTGGGAAGCACAGCATAAACTCCTTTCCCAGCTGTTGCCAAAGGTTACCAACCCAACGGCAGCGGTGCCAGCATCGCTGTGGGCCAAGGGAATGGCACCTCCCTTGCACGGAACCCAGGGGACCGTGACCGTCTGTTGTCACACAGGACATGCCCATCACCCCAGGGCAGAAGCACCTGCCTGCAGATCCCAGGGGCAGCCTGGTGCCGTGGGGCTGTGCCGAGCGTGCCGGAGCAAGCACTGACCTGAGGGTTTCCTGGGAAGCAGTGTGAGTACTCAGGAACTGCCACCACGGCAGAGCCCTGAGGGAGCACCAGCGGGTCCCCCTGGTCCTGCTCCTCTGCCAGCCTCAGCTGAACAGACCCCTCAGTGCGTGCCAGGCCAAAACTGCAGCCCCAGCTGGTGACACAGACCTGGCATAGGGATGGTGACCAGCTCCAGGGAGTAAGAATAACTGGGGGATGAAGTTTCCAGCTTCAGGAACTTGGCATGGAGCCCACGTGTGGCCCCAGACTTGATGGAACAGCACAAAGCCACAATCTGGGAGGGCAGGAGATGCCGAGCCCTCGGCCTGGCCATGGCTCTGCTGCTCTTCACTCCCACTTCCCAGAGCCCCCCCAGAACAAAACCTTCCCTGACAAAGTGCTGGCACTCATCCTGACAGGCACGGCTCACCTTGGATGGCTGAGAGGTAAACGAAGGCGTCCTCGTGCTGCACGTTCTCCAGGAACACCTGGAAGGAAGGGAAGTGCCATCAGCAGTGACCCTGGGCTGGGCCAGCAAGGCCAGAGGGCTCTGATAATTACAACCATCTCCAACCTGATGGCACATTCAGTCCCAGCTCTGCTGGGACAGGGCATGGGATGGGGGACACAGCAGGAGACAGGGACCAAGGCAAGGGACAAGGACCACAGCAGAAGCCTGGTACCTGCAGCAGCTTCTCCTGAAGCCGAAGTGCCTCGGGATCCCGCTGGGTGACCAGGCTGGCGAGATGGCGCAGGGCAGCTGCCCGGCTGGGGGGCTGGGGGTCATAGGCTGACACCAGCAGCTCCTGGAGCCCAGCCGGGGCCGGGCCGTCGGCACATGGGGCTGGAGAGGCACTGGGCTCATGGCGTGTGCTCTGCTCTCCGCTCCTCTCCCTGTGAGCCGAGGGGCTGCCGTGTCCGTGCCGTGGCGATGGGGGGCTGGGGGCTCTGCTGGGAACGGCAGCAGGGCTCGGTGCTCCATGCCAGGCTTCCTGCCCAGCACGTCATCGGCAGCGGTGCCCACCGCGCTGGGGGAACAGGCGCCGTGGGTGCAGATGGCGATGCGCAGGTCCGAGGCCAGCTCCTGGGTGAGGGGCTCGGGGTAGGTGCGGGACAGCTCCTCCAGCAACGGCACCAGGCGCTTCAGCACCACGAAATCGCTGGATTGGAGCTGCGGAGGGAGAAGAGCAGCGCTGGCACCAATGTTAACGAGGGTTCACTCCCTGGCATGCTCCCAGGAGGGTGGGCGGGCATGGGGGTGAGGAGCCCCAGAGCCCATGTGTAGCCCCATCCCCAGCCCATGAGCCGGGCTCTGGGCACCACGAGCTCCTCTCATCCCAGCGCCAATCCCAGCCCTGGCAGCTCTGGCAGGACAGGAGAAGGTGGGAAGGGCATGAACCTGAAAAACAGCGGTGTCCGTGCATGGGGGCCAGGCCAGGGACATCCCTCCCACCAGCACTGTGCCAGACTTGCCACCAGTCCTGCCTGGAAGGACGCTCCTGGCACGGCAGCCACAACCTGTCCTGAGCTCAAGGAGCTCCTGCCGTAACCTGGATTTAACTACTAAAATTTGGGATGTGAGGCCTGAAAAAGGGTGCTTTAGCAGAGATTTTGGATGATTGTGTAAAACCCCTCGCCTGCTAAAACCCAAACAGTTCTGCAGCTGCTTCCAAAACCTTTCACATTCCATTTTCCAAATTATGTCACTCCCATTAACGCAGAAGTGGGAGCAGGAGCTCGCCTGGGAGGGGCCCATTGCAGCCGCAAGGCTCTGGCTTTAACTTCTCTTCAACTACAGTTCTTTTCCCAGTGTTAGAAATTTAGCAATAAGAAACAATAAATGATCTTTTTCCATTAACAGCTGGATTTTCCTTAGGGCAAATCCAGGGATGAAGCAACCCCAGCAGCTCAGTGATGGCAGCGCATTAATGGATGTGCCATTGCTCGCCATGGCAGTCCCACTGACACCCGAGTGACACAGAGCTCATATCTCTATAGGTATTAGGAGGTAAGCGAGAGATATAAATAACAATATAAATATGTATAAAATGTAAATATAAAAATGTAAGAGGATTTTCAAGGGTACAGCCCACATGGGAAGTTCACAATGCTCCAGAGCCTGTGACCGTATGGGGATGCAGAGGGTGCAGTGCTGGCATTTAAAGATGCTGTACGTGACTGTGCTCCTCTGTCAGTGCCTTTTTGGAAGAGATTATAAATTAGTTAATTGGGCTCTTCGGGGTGCCCTGCTCAGATTGAATCCTTGGTCAACACCCCAGCACCACCCCAAGGAAAACATTTATATATAACTCTCTAGATAACTACTTACAGCTTGTGACCGAGCAGGGACCCTGAGCCAGGGCACCCAGCTGTGCTGCAGCACCCTCGACTGGGCATGGCACTGCCCGGCCCCCCGCCCCACACCCACCGAACCCCTGGCTTCCCCCCTCACCTGGACGGCCCCGCCGAGCAGGGCGGCCACGAGCCCCATGGCCATGGCGAGGGTCTGCGCCTCGGCCGCTGCGCCGGGGCCCTGCGCAGGGTGGGCACAGGCCCGGTGCAGCACGGCCGCCACGAACTCCTGCACCTGCCAAGGGAACGGCCGTCAGCAGCAGGGACACCCCGGGCCACCTCCTCTGCAGCCTCTGTGCCCAGCTGAGTGTCCCCAGCCCACGCAGCTCTCCAGCACAATCCCACACAAGCTCAGGGAGCGTTCGGACAATGCTCTCAGGGATGCACGGGGGGGGATTGTTGGGCTGTGCTGTGCAGGGCCAGGGGTTGGACTCGATGATCCCCATGGGTCCCTTCTAATTCAGAATATTCTGTGATTCTGTAATTCTGTGAAACTCTTCCCATTTTCCTCTTGTTGCCACTACCCTGATCCCAGTGTGGGGTCAGCCAAGTCACATCCACAACTGGGACAAGGTCATGGTTAAACTGGTGGGGTCTCTCAGCAGCAGAAGACCCCGTGGGGCTGCAGGAACAGAGGGATCCCAGCTCCATCTCTGCCTCCTGCCTGGCTCCACCATGGGATGGAAGCTGGGAAGGCAACTGGGATAGTCCCAAAGGGAAGCTCAAGGTAGTGGCAACAAAGGTCTGTATGGAATTGCCCTAGGAAAAGGCTTGGGAATTCCAGAGCCAAGGAGCTCCAGCCCCTGTCCACAATTCTCCATACCAGCCTCCCCCTTATCCTGCACAGCTGACACTCCATCCGGGCTGTTTCCCATGTTTTCACTTACTCTGTGATTTTTCCCACAATATTTTTATTCCACAAGCCTGTAACAATCCTGCCTGGTTGGCGCTGGCCTTCTCCACACTTGGCACCAACACTTTTGATCCCACAGGCTTCCTGCCTTCCTAACATATCTTGAAATGAGGGAGTTGATGTTCTCCATGCCTTATCTTCTCCCAGACAAGCCTGGGAAGGGTTTGGATCAGGGTCATTCCTACCTAATAGGTGTGTTGCAAAAAAAGAGGAACTACTGTGTTCCTACTTCAGAAAACAAAGTACGAGGGCAACAAGGCCCTACTGCACCAAATCCCAAACTTCCACCCCCAGGGCACTGGGTGCAGGCAGCATTTCCTCCTCAGCTGCCAGCTTCCTTAAGCACATCCCTTAAGCAAGGAGGGAGGCTGTGGAAAAAGCCTTTGGAAAAGGCTGCATAAAAGGCTCAGGTACCTGCTGGGATAATTATTCCAGAGAAGAAATTCCATCAAACAGCAAGTAAGTAAAAAAAATCGGAATATTTGCTTTCACAACACAGTGACACGCAAGCTGGAAGGACTGAAGTTATATTTAATGTAAGAAAAAAAAAGGGAAATCGTGAATAAATAATAGTAGATGGCAACTGAGAAAAATTAAAACTTAAAAAAATAATCTGGAAAAAAAAACATTTTAAAGTGGGAGGGAAAAAAATTGTAAAATAAAACACACTGGGGCACAGTTGTGTCTCAGGCAGGAGGAGAGAATCCTTGGTGCAGTGAGGAAATCAAGCTGACCTTGGTTATGGAGGAGAATATGTAAATAAAACAAATGTGCAGTTGGGGGGGGCCACAGTGGCTGCTGCTCCTGGGCTCCAGCTTTGGAAGGATGGATCCCACTTGCTCCCACCCCATTAGGGCCCCCCCAAACGCCCCAGAGAACCCCACACTGCAGAACCTGCTCAAAGCCTGTCCCTGTCCCAGCCCAGGGCCTCCCTGAAACACAACCCCAGGCAGGAGGATAATGGATTTTTTGTCTGGATTTCTTTGGTGGTGGATTTTAATCCCAGACTCCTGGCTGGACCCTGAAAACTGGCAAAACCCTTCCCCATTTCCCACCCCGACTCTCCGGCCCTGGTGGGTGGGTGTGATGGGGAGGCAGGTGGGGACAAAGCGCCGCTGGCTGTGTCCCCTCTGCTGCTGAGCACACAAAGGCTCCTTTGTCCCAAAGGAAACGTGAGGAAACCTGCCTGAGCCGTGACCGCCCCTGCCCACGGCGGCATTGAGAACTGGCATAGCTGGGGCACTGGGGGAAAAACAGCAATAAAAAACAGGATGAGGAAGTTAAAAGACATCGGATCTGCAAAGGATCTGCAGGGGATCCACACGGGAATGGCATGCTGCCCTTGGTGTCCAGATGGCTTCCTGACCAGCACATCCAGGGAGGGGAAAGATTTTAACAATCCTTTTTGGGACGAGGGTCAAATGGCCTTTGAAATTACCATATTTAATAAATTTGGCACTGCCCATTCACGAATGTAGGAGCACAGTTATGCCAACCAGGTTGCTCCCATCCAACCTGGCCTTGGACACTTCCAGGGATGGCACAGCCACAGCTTCTCTGGGCACCCTGTGCCAGGTCTCACCACTGTGACAGGTAGGAATTTCTTCACCATATCCCATCTAACCCTGCCCTCTGGCACTGGGAAGCCATTCCCCCTTATCCTAGCACTCCAGACCCTTGTACAAAGTCCCTCTCCAGTTCTCTTGGAGCTCCTTTAGGCACTGGAAGTTTCTCTAAGGTCACTCTGGACCCTTCTCTTCCCCAGGCTGAGCAATCCCAACTCCTTCAGCCTCTCCTCCTCTAAGTGTTCAGCCGATCCCCCTGGGCTTTGCCACGACCAACCTGCACAATGTCAGTGAACACGGTGTCGGAGATGCCCTCGCACAGCGCAGCCACGAGCTGCAGGACCAGCAGCTTCCTCCCCTGCCTGGCCTGGTACTGCTCCAGCTCCAGCAAACTCCCTCCAGGCTCCACAGCCGGGTTTGGAGCCGCCTCGTCCTCTGCCGCCACCTGAGTCAGCTCCTGCCGGGAAGGGAGCACAGGGCATGGAGGGGCAGCGGTTAAACATGGGGAACCAGTGCCAGGAATGCCAGGTGACTCCTCACACCACCACCACCTTCCAGTCCGTAGATGAAGGTCTCCGAGAGCTGTCCACAGCCCCTGGGTGTCCCATACCCATCTCCTCCTGTGACTGTGGGCTGGGGGCACAAAATCCCAGTCCAGCCCAGGCCTAGAGGGATCTATGGGGGGATCCAAGTGGGATCAAAGGAAGCAGGTACGGGGCCCCTCTTCTACAGCCAAGGAAGCAACAGGGATTATTCCCAGCCTCCAACACACTTCAGACGTTCCTGTTGTTAAAACCGGCTGGGGCGGGGATGAGGATGAGGGTTAACCCCTTCAGGGACAGGGCTGCTCCCCCTCCTTGGCTTCCCACCCAGCACAGGGCTGCTCCAGCATGTGCTGTACCGCGGGACACGCAGGGGGTTGATCCTTCTTTTGCCTTCTGCTTGTCCAGGGAACCCCTTCCTGCAGGTATGCCCCAACCAGGAACTGGCTGCCCTCACCTTCAGGCAGTGGATGAAGAAGTCTCCAGCCAGACCACTCTTCTGGCAGTGGGACAGGAGTTCCACCAAGCTTTCCACATGGCACTGCTCCGAGGAGATCTTCTGATACAGGGCCTCATCTTCATCACTGGAACAGTCACTGTGTCACCAACACAAACACACCCAGAACTCCCTGACCCCCAGACTCCAGGGCATGGTGAAATCCCAGTCTGCATTTCCCTGGAACCCTTTCTTCCCAGCACTTCCCAGCAGAGCCTGGAGGCAGCTGAGCCAAACATTGCCCAGGTAATTTGGGCTCTGTTTATTAACTAACCTGCACTCATTAACAGAAACCATGAGCCCAAAACATACATTTCATCCAGCCATCCCATAAACAACAGGAGTAGTGCTGGCTAAGTTAGGCAGTGGTCAGAGCCGTGGCAGCAGGGGCATGGGCAGAGCCAGGGCCATTATGGAACAAGTTTAAAGTATTCCCAGTTTAAGCAAGGCAGAGCTGCTTCTAACTGTGGCCTTCCAGTACCTAAAGAGAGTTAATAAAAAGGGCCTGGAGTGACAGGGGGGAACGGCTTCCCACTGCCAGAGGGAAGGGTTAGATGGGATATTGGGAAAGAATTCTCCCCTGTGAGGGTGGGGAGGCCCTGGCACAGGGTGCCCAGAGCGGCTGTGGCTGTGCCATCCTTAGAAGTGTCCAAGGCCAGGTTGGATGGGGCTTGGAGCAACCTGGGATAGTGGAAGGTGTCCCTGCCCATGGGAGCAGCTGGAACAAGATGAGCTTTAAGGTCCTTTCCAACCCAAACCAGCCTGTAATTCTAACTCAGGTCATGAATAGCTTGAAAAGAAGCCAAACAAACGTATTTGTGGGGATTTTGCTGCAGGTGCTCCCAGCACACCCCTGGGCACAGCTGTGCCTCTGCCTGCCCCACAGTGCTGCCCTGAGCCCTCCTGCCAGCTCACAGCCCCTCTCTTTAAACCCAAGCTCCTGCTGCCGGATGTCCCAGGCTGCATGGCTGGAGACTAAAGGCTGCAGTTAATTCCCAGCATGGCCAGCTCTGCCTCTACTTCGAGACCATCTGCCCGCGCCAGAGGAGCTCCGTGGCTGCTCCACGGCGCTGGCACTGCCACAGTCTGTGCTGTGACTGTGCCACCTGTGCCCGAGGGACTCCACTCACTGTGTCACCAGACAGGCTTGGGCTGGAGGTTGGAAGTTGAATTTGGAGGGTGTTGAGATTGGAAATGCCCATCCCATTCCCAGACACTGCACAGGCAGGGCTTAGTAGACAGGGAAAGCAGGCAGGGAGTGCACACCAACGCTCAGGTGGAGAGTGATGCTTTCTGGGGCTGGAAGTCAGAGCTCTGTGCCATGTCCAGGGAACCTGGGGGCTCTGTGGGTTGTGTGGAAGCATCACCTGCCTGAGCTCGAGGGGATGAGACCCTGGTGGGATGGCACTGGCAGCCCCCTGCTTGCCCAGGCTCTCTCTGGCAGGCTTCCTTGGAAAGCCCTGGGTGCTGAGTGACCCAGGGGACTGTCCCACAGCACTCACCTGATGGTTTCCTCCATCACAATGGTAGCACCGCCCTCGCTGCCCACACGGAGCTGGCACCGCGGGTGAAGGGTGGGCACGTGGCTGCTCAGCCCGGCCAGGCCTTCCAGCACAGCCAGGGACTGCTCCCACCCTGCCTTCTCCAGGAACCACAGCAGGATGTCCTGGCACGGGGAGCTACCAAGGAGAAAGGAGCCGGTGGTGACATTGCTCTGCCCACTGCACCTTCCCTGTGATGTGGTTTGGGATGAGGGACATGACTGGAGCACTCCGGCGCAGCCATGGGCTCTCCTTGGGATGCTCCAGCTCCTGGCTCTGGCAGCTGAAAGCATTTGTGCCTGTTTCTAAGGGGATCAGCAGCACATCCTGCCCTTCTGGCATTCCCAGATGGAAGGATTTGGGTCCCTCCACACTTCAGGCTGGCAGAGAAAGGAGCGCTGTGAACACCCCTGGCACGCCCTGCCTGTGCCTCACACCGAGGTGACAAGGGCTGGTGGCAGTGCCAAGGGAGAGGAGGAAGGAGATGGGAGCACTGAGGTGGCATGGGGAGGGAGCCCTGCCAAGGGAAGAAGCAGGTTAATGAGGTGAAGCAGCCGCGCTGCGCTGTGCCGTGCCAGGGGTCTGGAAACCCGAACACTTCCAGGCAGCTGCCGGTTCAGTCATCCCTGCCAAATTCCTTAGCAAAGGAAGCAGTGACTCGGCATGAACTTGGCGCGTTCCACCAACTTGTCACGGCACTCACTGTTCTTAGAAGTGATTAACGATGCCTTTAGTAACAGCAGAGGCCATGTCTACACACACCTTTTAGGGAAAGCCTCCACACGCCAGGATCACTAGAGCACAGAGTAACCCCACCAGGAATGGTTTTACCAGGGAAAGCCTGGCGGGAGCAAGGAGAGAGGACAGCCAGCACCTGGCCACCCCTGTCCCTGCCACAGCTGGCACATGTGGTGCTTCCCACTGTACAGCAGTCATGGGGAGCTGGGCATGGTATGGGTATCAGCTGCCAGGAGGCAGGTCCTGATTGTACCAGAGGAGAGTGATCCCAGATTGGAGAATGATCCTGTACTTCCAAGAGGCAGGGCTTGAACTGTTTTCCCAGTTTTTATGCTATTTGTAGAGCCCTCCAGCCAGTTTCCAGCATTGCTACATCCATCCATGGACAATCACAATCCCTGCTCTAGGCAGAGCCACTCTGTGCTCCCGAGGGCATGCTCACTCCTACAAGGAACATTCTGGCTCCAGGGAACACAAAAACTAACATGAGAATGGCTTCCTCAGGCACAGGGCTGCCAGTGAGCCCTGCCTGTGGTTACTGCCTGCTTGGAACGAGAGTGCTTTGGGATGAGAACATGGATCTCTGCTCCTGCCTGTGCCCTGAGCGTGGCTGTGGGAGGTGGGCAGAGCCCAGCAGATGAAACCCCAGCAGAAGCCGAGTACAAATCCTCCCTTACCGTAAGTATGACACATTCTGCTTGGCGAAGGAATAGAGGGAGAAAACCACTCCCAGGACTGACTGCAAGGATCCCAGGAGCAGGCTCGAGCTGTCATTCCCAACCACATACACCTACGGAGAGAAGGGCACAGGGAGGGGAGTCAAACACCTGCGTGGGGCTGAGGGGAGTTCAGGAACACGTCTGTGCACAGGGCACCTATCAGGGAGGATGGTGGAGGGTTCTCAGCCTTTTCCTTCAGTCTGGAGGCTGTCTGCCCTGATTATGCCATATTCCTTATTAAAACCTGCCTTCAGCACCATCCTTCTCCAAGAATTTGCTTAACCACAGCAGGGCTCCAAGCTACAGGAAGGTTGCAGCCAGCTATTTGGGAAGTCTGCAGCTTAGGGGTAAGGTCCTGCCTTACCCAGGGATGCAACAGGCCCTCTGGAATGAGCAAATCTTCATTGAATTACAGCAAATCTCAAACACAGAGATCAGTCACTAGCAGGGCAGCTGGGCTGGTGGGTGCTGAGCTGAGGCACTGGGCTGCACAGGGTCTGGGGGGACTGCAGGAGCTCTGGGGATGTTGTAGAGGCTCTGGGGGGGGTTATAGGGGCTTGGGGGTGATTGCAGAGCCTTGCTCCTCTTCTCCACCTCAACCAGCACCCTCCCAAGAGGCTGAGAGATGCCCCCATAGGGCCCTGCCCTGCCCCATTGATGCACACAGACCTGTTTCCCTGTGCTAATCCCCACGGAGCCATTCCTCCTCCCCAGATCCTTGTGTACACAAAGCCTCCCAATGAAGCCCCAAGGATGGTTTCTCACAAAGCATCAAATGACACTTGCTAGGCAAGAAACACCCCCAAACCTGGGGTCCCCTCACTAATCTGCCTGCTGTCAGGCCCCCAGTGCTCTGCCATTAAGGAGGGACCCACCCCAACCCCCCCAGCACTGCTCTGGGAGGGAGCAGCCCTCCAGACCGGTCTCTGCCTGCCAGCCAGTTACAACAGATCATTACAGGGAAAATAGACAACAATCCCAGGATTTAAGAGCTTAGCCTGCCTCGGGGCATGCCAGGAAGCAAGTCACCAGCTTCTGAAATTTGAGTTCCTGGACTGGAGATGTCCTTCTGGGTTGGAACGTGCAGCAGGAAGCTGCTGGAGCCTGCAGCGTGGCATGGGGGATACTGGAGGGAATGGTAGGAAATGGAGTTATGAGGGGAGGTGTCACAGGAGAGACCTCCACAAAAAGCCCTCATCCTTCACAGGAAGCACAAGGATGGACGCCACCAATCCCCCAAATTCCAGAACCAAGGACACCTCAGAGCTCCTTACAGTGTCTAAAGGGGCTCCAAGAGAGCTGGAGAGGGACTTTGGACAAGGGCCTGGAGTGACAGGACAAGGGGCAATAACTTCCAACTGCCAGAGGGTGGGCTAAATGGGATACTGGGAAGGAATCCTTCCCTGTGAGGGTGGAGAGGCCCTGGCACAGCCCATGTGGAGGCTGGGGTACTCCTGCAGATGAAAATGAGATGACTGAGCATGACTGCAGGAGACACATTGGTTTGTGTGGCCCAACACACACTGAACTGCTCACCAGGTCTCAAACCAGCTCCTTTTCTCACCCAAAGCAGACACGGTACCTTGAGCACATCTTCCACACAGCTGCCCAGCTCTGCCTCTGGCACCAGCACGGCCCCTGCTGCCAAATCCTCCAGTGCCAGCTCTGAAAGCAAAGGGCAGAGACATGAGCCCCCAAAACAGCCCAGAGCCCCCAGCAGCAGAACTGCCCCACCCTTCCCTGCACCCAAAAGCACTTCCACAGCTCCCTTCCCTCCCCATGGGAACAGACCAGCCCTCATTAGCTGTGCTAATTGTCCTGCAATGCTGTAAACCCCCAAGGACACATGGAAATCAAGGCAGACCACAACTCCATGATGGATGATTCCCCAGAGAGCTGCTGGTCAGCGTGGGGAACTGACGGCTTCCATCTGGAAGCCCAGAACAAGGGTGTCAGACTGGGAGAGGCTCCCAAGGAGAACAGGGCAGAGCCAAACTGCTCAGCTCCCACGCTACAGTAGTAGCAAATGTGGTGTACCCAGACAAACTGACAGGGTCAGCACAGAGAGCTGGGCTCCCACACTCCATGGCCTGGCTGCTGGCCTGAGGAAATTCAGATGGAATGACAAAAACCAGTGAGGAGAGAAACCAGACCCTTCCCCAGTCCGGGTACCTGCGGCCTCGGAGCAGCGGCGGAGCGGTGCCAGCAGGGGCTGGAGCAGGTGCCTCTCTGCCAGCTGTGGCTGCTCCCTGGCCATGGTGAGCAGCGTGGTGGTGGCCACACGCTGGAACTGCCGCGCTGCCACTTTGTCCTGGATGTGCAGCAAGTCCAGAACCTGCAAGGAAAGTCCACGATAAAGGAACAAGGATCAGCACCCCCTCAGAGGGGGCAGCCTGGCTCCTCGCAGCAACCAAGGAGCAGCCAATGTGCTGCTTTGCTGGGCATCTGGCATGATATTCCATATGTGGAAGAGCCAGTGTCCTTCCCACGCAGGCAGGATGCCTTTCTGGGCTCAAACCAGGAGCTTGCACCACTCCCAGAGCCAAAGGCTGGAAGCAAGGGCTACACAGAGAGTTCTGTGTAGCACAGTGCCAAGCACCTCGTGTGATCAGACAACATCATCCAGCATTTCAATAAAACATGGAAAATTCAACAGCAGAAATGTTCTACTGCCAAAAGAACACGTCCATGTTGTGCTGGCTTGAACGAGGCCACACTCAAGCAAAATCAACAGCCTCAGCACTCTCCAAGCCGCACTCCCCAGCAGAGGGGACAAAGGACTTACCTGGGGGCACACCTGTCTGTAGTAGTCCTCGAGGGACAGGCACTGCTGTGGGCAGGCAGCCAGGATCTTCCCAACTGCATCGCACTTCCTCCAGTCCAAAGCTGCTGCTTCAGTGCCAGCACCACCTACAACAGCAGCAGAAATCCCAGGTCAGCTCCAACCCATGGCTAGCTCTGGCTGAAGCCAGGTGTTCCTAGCCAAAAATCAGATTTTGAGCTTTTATTGCTCTTGTTAAACTTTCAGGAGACACCTGAACTTAAGGATCGAAAGGGGAAAATTGCTGTGCAAGAGCTCTGATAATGGAAAATAACTCCTACAGCCAGGTGGGTGAGCCAAAAGGTGGGGAGAGGTTGTGCTTGGATGGTTGGAGTTGGCCAGATGAGATTTTGGCACTAAAAACTGTGGGATTCAGCTTTTGGAGACCAACAGCTTCCCTTCCTGGCAGGACATAGTGAGGAGGGGATGGGATGGGTCTCACTGTCCCTACAGTTCTCACAGCCCAGTGCCCAGCATGGCTCCCACTGCACTGGCACTGGGACAGGGCATTCCCCGGGACTGGTCCCACTCAGGACACACACGAGGTGTGACTCCATTGAGGCACAAACAGGGTAAGTGGGGTTAGAGTCTTTCAGTGTGGCCCTCAAACATAAGTGTATCCCAAATTAGAGCAGTTTGGGAGCTCAGCACAGTCAGGGGCAAAGTCTGTTCATCACCATGTCACCTCACACCAGCACAAGCCAATTCCTACATCCAGCTCTTGTGGCTCTGCTCTTCTGGGCCTCTCATGGGATGAACCATCTCAAGACACCTCTGAATCTGTGATCCTGGGGCCCAGAGCCCTCCACTCACCGTCTGTGCCCTCCAAGACACCCCGAACCACGGCCTGCACCCCGCCGGGCCTCAGCAGCCTCTCGGAGAGCAGGTGCCCGCAGAGCCGCCGCAGCCAGGCTGGAGCTGCCCCGGCACTCGGAGACCTCTGGAGGGGAGCAAAGGAGCAGGGTAAGGAGCGTATTTGCACACACCTGTGCCAACCCACCTCTGGGCAAACAGCCCATGCTCTGACAGAGAGCACAGGACACAGACAGGCTTTGAATTGCTGCTTCATCCAGCGGCACAAAGCAAATCAGGAATTAATGAGAGAGGTCAGCCCTTGAGTGCTTAGCATGCTATTCCATCTCTGGAAGTGTCCAAGGCCAGGTTGGATGGGGCTTGGAGAAACCTGGGATAGTGGAAGGTGTCCCTGCCCATGACAGGGAGATGAACTTTGAGTTCCCTTCCAGTCCAAGCTATTCTGGGATTCTGTGATTCTATTAAGGGCATTATCCAATAGGGACTTTCCTAAAACAACACTCAAGAGATTCTCCATCTCCTCCTCCCCAGGAGGCTTTGGAACAGCCCCAGAGAGCAGCAGGTGCCCTGTGTCATACCCTGAGTGGAAGGGTGAGGTCTGGAGGAGCAGAGGCTGTGCTTGGCCGGGCACGGAGGATGTGGATGCCAAGCCAAGGTGGCACGTGCGGCGATGACAGTCCCTGACACACCCACACCCCGCTCCTGCACAGCACGGCTGGAATGACACACACCCAGCAGCCTCGCCAGCGCTCGGGGACTGGTTTTTAAGGTGTAAGAACATTTCCAGGAGAGCAGCACCCTCGGAGTGTGGGAACCACGGGGGTACGGAGCCCGATAGCCCCGTGCCGGGGATGGCCCCGGGTACCTGCTTGGGCTGTCCCTGCAGGACGAGCAGCTCCTGCACCGCCAGCGGCTGGTAAACACGGTCCAGGATGTCCCTCAGGGCTTCCCGGCACCGCGCTCGCTCCGCTTCCGAGACACCCTGGAACAAAACACACCAGGGCTGTTGAGAAGAGAACAGCTTGGCTGGGCACTAAAGCCCCCGGGACCCGCCGGTGTCCTGCGGCGCCTCGCCGGGCTCCGTGCCTCCCGTCCTTCCTCTCACGTGGGGAACGGCGGGCAGGACACGGGCGGGACCGCCTGGGGAGCGGGCTGGGGCTCGGCTGGGTACTCACACCACCACCGGGGAGCGGGGACAAGAGGTGCGAGTGTCGCACGGACCTGGCAGAGGGTGGCGGGGCCGTGTCCCAGCACGCAGAGCCCGGCGACGAGCAGACGGAGGTGCCGGGCGAGCAGCGGAGCGCCCAGGGCCGGCAGCCGGGCCAGCTCGACCAGCGCGGCCACGGCGGCCAACAGCCGGGCCCCGCGGGTGCCGGGCGGCGGCCCCAGCCCCGGCCCCGGCCCGAGCCCCGGCCCGAGCCCCGGCGGCAGGTGCGGCAGCAGCCCCAGCCCCACGGCGGCCCGCAGCGCCCGCCGCAGCGCCCGCTCCTGCCCCACGCTCAGCGTGTCGGCGCCGGGCGGCGGCGGCGCCCCGGGGGCGGCGGGGGCTGCGGGGGTGGCGGCGAGCGCGGCCAGGCGCTCCTTGAGGCACAGCAGCAGCGCCAGCAGCCCGCAGGCCGCCGCCCAGCCCGGCTCCGTGCCCGCCACCCCGGCCGCCAGCGCGGGCGCCCGGGACAGCACGGCCGCCCGGAGCTCGAGCAGCGCGGCCCAGCCCGCTGCCCGCGACAGCCGCTCCTCCAGCGCCGCCGCGTTCCTACGCAGCGTCTCCGGGCACAGGGCGGGCTCCGGGACGGACTTGGTAGCGCTGTCGCCGTGACTGGGCGGCCCCAGCAGCAGCTCCAGCGCCTCCACCACACGGCCCGGCTCCGGCTCCGCCGGCGCTTCGCCCGCCATGTTGGGACTGCTGTCAGTGAGCGCCGCCATCTTGGGGAGGTCAGGGAAGGGGCGGGGCGGCCGGCCGCCGCCATAGTGGGGAGGTCGCTTGAGGGGAGGGGCCGCGCTTCCTGCCGCCATCTTGGGGAGGTCGGGAAGGGGAGGAGAAACCGCCCGGAGAGCTGGGACGGGACTTGGGACGAGGGATGGAGCGACAGGACAGGGAAACGGCTTCCCAGTGCCACAGGACAGGGGTCGATGGGATACTGGGAAGGAATCCTTCTCACTTGAGAGTGATGCGGTCCTGGCACTTGCCCAGAGTGGCTGCCCCATCCCTGGCAGTGTCCAAGGCCAGGTTGGACGGGGCTTGGAGCAGCCTGGGATGGTGGAAGGTGTCCTTGTCCATGCAGAGGAGGGGATTTGGATGATGCTTAAGGTCTCTTCCAGCTCAAACCCTTCCATGACTCTGATTGCCCACTTGCCCTGTGGAGGGGGCCTTGGCCACACCTGCGCAGCAGGTAAAGCCTTCGAGCACCGGCAGAGCCTCACGTGCAGGAAAGGGATTTGGTTTTCTTAAAACAATTTATTATTTCAATTTTATATAAAAACCATGCAATCAACACTTGGCCACTGCTGGTTTCCCAGCTCGCGTCAGACCCTTTTCCCATGATAAAAAATACAAACTGTGACGACAGCTAAACACAGAGGGCAGGATTTTGGGAAAGCCCTTTGATTCCAGAAAGTGCCTTTCAATGAGTGCACGCTAATTACACCTGGCATGACACGGGCAAAAATCAAACCATAATCTGGGATACAGAAAAATAGAAATCTGCCTGTACATACTGTAGTAAATACAATTCCCTGTGACGGTGCATCTTTGGTCTGTTTTGATCAAGTACCTCATCCTACTTCTCCATCACCAGGTTCACGATCTGAGCCTGGTGGGAGAGCAGCTACGTGGGGCTGGGAGCACGAGGTATTTTGGAGAGCGCCAAAGAAACCCTTTTTCCCCCATAGAAAAGGGAAGAAGGAGCTGATCCTGCCCTCCAGAGGTGGGAGCACCTCACTTCCAGGATGGGGAATGGACCAAGCTGTTCCATGCCCTGGAGCCAAGGGGGCCAGGAAACAGCCAGACTACCCCAAAACACCCCATCCCCAGTGAGCCTGAGCTATTCTCAGTGAGGGAGATGTGGGCACCAGGTCCAGGGGGTGTTGGAGGGGGTTCGGCCACCCCAGGTAGAGACCGGCATGAGTCTGGAGGGGTGAAATGAGGTGGCAGCAGCAGGCCGGGGGTCCCTAATCGTCCTCCTCAGCCGCCGCCGTAGAGCTCGGCCAGCTTGCGGAAGCGGCCGCCCCAGTCGTTGAGGTAGTCGTAGTCCATGGTCGCCGTCGGAGGCGGAGGAAGTTGAGGGAGCTGAGCGAGGTGGCCTCCGAGCCGCTGCCCTCGTAGTCAAACACCAGCAGCGAGTCGTAGGGGGGGCCGTGGGGTCCGTGTCGGCCGCCTTCAGGTTCTGGGGGAACAGAGGGGTCAGTGCCTGCTGGCCCCTGTGCTGGTGTGGCAGGGAGCTGTCACCCCCTGGCCCCCCTGGGCCAGGACTCACCTCGTCGATGAAGTTTCCAATCTCGTCGGGGTTGGCAGGCGGGGGCCGGTACTGAGGGGCCGCCATCAGCGGGGGGGCCACGTCATTGCGGATCACCTCGGGCCGGGCATCCAGCCCCCGGTGCAGCTGGCTCAGGTCATAGTCCTGGGGGGACAGGAGGAGACAAGGCTCGAGGGACAGCCATGGGCACTGCCACCACCACTTGGTGGGCAGGGTCCAGCAGGCACAGCCATCCCACCTGGTCCTCCTCGCCACCACCCTCCTCGTCATAGTGGTAGACATTGTCCCTCATGTCATCCTCGGGTGGGAGCAGCGGCTCCTTCACCACCTTCCTCCTCCTTGCGAAGAGCAGCAGCAGCAGCAGGAGGACTGCAGGCACAGGGACAGGGCATCAGGGCAGCAGGGAGAGGGTGACCCGCACTCCATCCCTCCCGTCCTTGTCCCCAGGTACTCACTGAGCAGTGCCAGGATGCCCCCCAGGATGCCCAGGATGGCGGGCACCCCCATGCCACCAGAGATGAACGCTCGCCGCTCACAGTTCTTGGCTGGCCCCTCGCAGCTGCAGACCTGGGCTCGCACCGGCGTGATCTGCTCCTTGCCCTGCCCGTCCAGCAGCTTCAGGAAGATGCTGTACTCGCCCGGCTCCAGCTCCTTCTTCATGCTCAGCTTCACCAGGTCTTGGTGAACCACAGAATCATTTGGGTTGGAAAACGTCTCCAAGATTATTGAGTCCAGCCATCCCCCAGCACTGCCAAGGCCACCACTGACCCATGTCCCCAAGTGCCACATTAACATAGCTCTTAAATCCCTCCAGGGATGGGGACTCCACCACTGCCCTGGGCAGCCTGTTCCAATGCCTGACCACACTTTCCATTAATGAATTTTCCCCAATATCCAACTGAATCTCTCCTGGCACAACTTGAGGTTGTTTCCGCTTGTCCTGTCCCTTAGGAGCAGATCCTGGCTGCACCCTCCTGCCAGGGAGCTGTGGAGAGTGAGAAGGTCCCTCCTGAGCCTCCCCAGCTCCCTCAGCCACTCCTGGTGCTCCAGCCCCTTTTCCAGCTCTGACTTGGGAACACCCTTGGCACTGGCACAGGACTTTGCCTCGTGGCAGGTCCCAGCCTAGTGCCCACTGCAGGGCCCAGCAGCAGAGCAGGTGGCACCCACCTGGTGGAGTCACCCTGGCAGTCCAGTTGCTGCCGGAGCCGTGCATCAGCTCTGCCCTGAAGGGGAAGGTGTTGGGGGGCAGGTCCTTGTCGACGATGTTCAGCGTCTGCTCCTCGGGCTGCTGGTTGCAGATGTCGAAGCTGCGGGGCTCTGGCACAGGCCCGTTGTCGTTCACATCCTGGAGCAGGAGGAGCAGTGTCCCCGTGCCGGTGGCATCGTGTGGCGATCCTGTGGGACTGAGAGTCAGCGAGGCACCCAGGGAGGGGCCTGGACCCCACAGGGGGACATGGAAGTGGGCAGGGGGGCAGCAGCTGGACACCCTCACCATTGTCCACGGCCAGGACGATGGCCTTGTAGGTGCTGTTGATGACATGCGCTGCCTCCCGGTCCAGTGGCTGGGCTGCCGTGACGATGCCGTTCTCAGGGTCAATGGCCAACCACCCCGCGGGATCACTGCCCATGCGATACCTGGGGGCAGCCAGGGGTCAACAGGGGGAGAGAAAGGGGCACATGGTGCAGCACAGCCCCTCAGACACCCTAGCAAAGGCCCTGCCACCATCACCCTCCACTCACGTGATTTTCTGGCTCTGGTCCTTGTCGGGGTCCTGGGCCGTGTAGGAGGTGACCTGGTATCCCACCGGTACATCCTCCATCACCTCCACCTGCTTGACTGGGGGTATGAAGATGGGGGCTTCATTCACATCCTTGACCAGCACCAGGACACTGGCCGTGGCAGGATTCAGGGCCACAGTGAAGGGGACCTCGTTCTCCACCGACACCACAAGCTTGTACCGGTTCTGGGTCTCATAATCCAGGCCCTGAGGATGGGAGAGAAACCGGGGAGTGCCAGAAGGGAGTCAGCTGGTGCTGAGGCAGCCATGTGGCAGCAGGACCCACCTTGGCAGTTTTCAGGAGCCCATCGTTGGTTTTGGGGTCAGTGGTGATCTCGAAGTCACCCTGCGGGTCCCCGCTCTGGATGCGGTAGACGGCATGCCAGGCCGGAGAGCCTGGCAGGTCCTGGTCCGTCACATGCAGCCGGGCCACCAGCACCCCCACCTCGTTCTCGTTCACTGACTCCTCATACTGTAAAATGGGACAGGGACGGTCACCTGTGTGGCCCCAGGCACCCCAGCTGGGGGCTCATGCTATGATGCCCGGGAGGGCAGCGGCTGGGGCTGGCTGGTACCATGGCAGGGTTGAAGACGGGAGGGTTGTCATTGACATCGGTGACTTCGATGATGGCGGTGGCGGTGTTGGTCAGGCCAGTGCCCTCCTGGTCCGCAGCCTGGATGATCAGCGTGTAGTTGGGAGTGGTCTGCAGGGCAAAATCACCCCAGTTAGGGCTGGGGTGGGGACTGGGGTGTTCCCCTCCTCCAGGCATCGCCTGCCTGCTCATCCACCCTTCTTTAGCCTTGCTCTTCCCTGCTGGCACAGAGGTAGCTGATGTCCCAGCTGCCCACCCGAGGGGCTGGCCCTGCACCCACTCCAGGGCTCAGCAAGGCTGGGGGTCCCTGGAGTGTCCCCAGCACAGCTCCTGGTGGGCTCGAGGCTGCAGACACCCCTACAGGCAGGGACAGTGACCCAGGGATGGCACGTCCCAAAACCAGATGGACACCAGGGCTCCAGCATCCCTTTTACCCCATGGCACATCCCACTGTGGAGTTGCCACAGGTTCCCCTGGGCCATGGCAAGGTGCCCACCTCCCGGTCCAGTCCTGTGCCAATGATACTGATGATGCCCTTCTCGGCGTTGATGGTGAACATCTGCTGTGGACCCTTGGGCTCCTCGCTGAGGATGGAGTAGCCGATGATGCCGTTGTTCACGTTGATCCCATCATCTGCATCCGTGGCGTTCACGGTCATCACGGACGTGCCTGGACACGAGGACAAGCCAGGGAGATTTTATCATGGGACAGAATCCACTGGACACCCTGGCACTGCTCCCGCTCAGGGCTCTGTGTGGTCCTGGCTCAGAGTCCTCCACGTACCTGGCTTTGCATTCTCCTCAATGTAGCCAACAAAGACTTGCTGGGTGAAGACGGGCCGGTTGTCATTCTGGTCAGTGACGGTGATGATGATCTCCATGGGATCCTCCACGGGCTGCCCGTTGGCTGACACGGCATGGGAGTAGAGCTGCAAGGGCACAGTCAGTGTGTGTGCAGCCCCCCAGGACCACCCCCGTCCCACCACAGACCCCCCCCCGCTCACCAAATATTTATCCTTCTGCTCCCGGTCCAGGGGTTTCGTCACCTCCAGCCACCCTGTCTCCCGCTCAATGATGAAGACACCCACGGGGATGGTGTCCGCTCCCTGCCCCGTGATGCTGTAGAAAACCTTCATCTCCTTGTCCTTGTTGGATTTGATCTGGCAGCGAGGCAGGAAGAAAGGGGGTGGAGACATGTCCCAGCAGCCTGGGGACAGCCCGGACCCTGCCTGGTCCCTGTGGGGACACGTACCTGCACCAGCTTCTTGGGGAAGGGCCCCCGCTCATTCTCGGGGCAGTTGATGGGGGGGATGACCCAGTCCCTCTTCTGCCGCCGGAGGCCATGTCCATGCTCCGGGAAAATCAGCATGTCGGGTACTGTGTCCTGTTGGGACAGTGGCTCTGCTCAGTGCCAGCCCCTTGCTGAGCTCTCTGCACCAGGGACAGGGGCTGCTGTGACCCCAGGGAGTGGGTCTGTCCTTTACCTGCTGCATCCGCTCGTGGTGTCGGTGCTGGTGCCACCGCCGGCGCAGGATCACCTTGGCCGAATGCTTCTTGCCCACAGCGTCCCAGGTGTGCACAGCGAAGGTGATCTCCCCCCGCTGGAGCTGCAGGGGCCGGGTGGCAGAGACGACACCATCCCTGCTCACCTTGAAGCGCGTGTCGTCGGAGAGGAAGGCGGCATGGTGCGACTCACCACAGTCCACAAAGCTCACTGGGGATAAGGGACTGAGTGGCAGGAGGTTCTGGGGACATGGGCACACGCAGCACAGCCACATCCCAGCAGCATGGGGTGTGGGGTCACAGCAGTGGTGGGGATGCTCCACACACAGTGACACATGCCCTGCCAGGATTCCACCGGGGCACGACACACGGTGCATCCCTGCCCTGGCTTTGGTCCAGGATGGGACATGGCAGGACCTGGTGTGCCACGGGATCCCTGCCGGACAGTGACAATGGAGCAAGTGGCACTTGGCACAGCACATCCCTGTCCCCAGCACCATGTATGGTATGGCACCGGGCACAGCACATCCCCACATGGGTGTATCCCTGTGGCACAGTGTGTCCCCAAGCGTGGCGTGTCACCACCACTGTGCTTCTCCAGCTGCTTTTCCAATAAAAGCAAGGGCAGCAGTCACTCACCTACACTGGCACCCAGTGTCCTGGCAGCCAGAACCCCCGGGACCCCCAACCCCAGGGAGAGCGGCCAGGCGGGGTCCCGGTGTCACTAGCTGGGGTCCCGGCTGGGCGCGGCAGAGCCACGAGGCAGCGGTCAGCCGGCATCACATGAGCGGGGCCGCGCGGCCACAGCTCCCGAACAAACGCCCTTTGTCTGCGACAGAGCTGTTGGAGGCAGCGGCACCGAGGCTCCGGAGCCAGCACTGCCACCATCGCCCCGGCGTGACCCGCGCCTCGGCAAGGGGCCGTGCGGGGCCGTGCGGGGCCGGGCACGGCCGCACGGAACGGGGCCCGCGGGGTTCCGTCAGCCCGCGAGCAGCCCAGGAATCCGGGCTGGCTGTGGGTGGAGGGCGAGCGATCGCTGCCCCCCTGCCCACCACGGTGCCCCCGACTCGGCCCAGGAGGAGCCACCGGCGCGATGCCAGCCCCGCTCAGCCCCACGGCGGGACCCCCGGCCAGGGCTGGGGAGCCGGTGGGGCCGGCTGGGCAGGAACGTGCCGGGGCAGGCGGGAAGCAGAGGCGGCCGCGGGCGCGGAGCTCGGCCCTGGCCCGGGGCCCCGTGGGAGCAGCGAGGGGCAGCACGAAGCCCCCAGCCCCACACTGAGTGCAATGAGTGCTCGGTGCTCAGCCCACACGGGGTTCAATGAGGGTGCTCAGAGCCCGCTCCCCCTTTCCTGCTCTTCCCCCCTTCCAACTCCCCCCCTTCCCACCTGGCCATGCACAACCTGTTTTTCCAGCTTGGCTGAAGGAGGGCTGTCCCCAGCCTTCCTCTCCCCAGGGCTGGGAGCTGGGGGGGTGGAGGGGGGGCCCTCTCTTGGGAATGATGGGGGTGGGAGAAAAGGAGAGCTCAGGAAGTCCCACAGGGGGTGCCCCCCACTTCCAGTCCCCCCCACCACCACCTATAGGGCACTGGGACAACCAGACTCTGGTACGACCAGGCTGCCAAAGAGGGTGTGGGGCTGAAACCCCACACAGGGGAACAGGGCAGCCCCCAAAGCCACCTCATGTCGTGTGAGGTCTCAATGGGGCTGGGCACAGGCAGAGCAGGGTGTCACCATCCCTGCAGTGCCACCACCCCATGTGTTGCACACGGGCAGCAGCGTCAGGGCGGGGGGCTCACCCCAGGGTGAAGGTGCTGCAGGGTGACACATCCCACTGACGTCACCCGAGTTTCGCTGTGACTTCAGACTCTCAAGGTTTCTCCACCCGGACCTGACGGGGACTGTCCCAGCCCCCACCACGTCCCCACTACCCCAGAGCCCCCCGACCCACAGAGCAGAGCCCTGGTGATGCCGCGGCCCCTGCACAGGTGTTGCTGTTCACCACCCTGGCGCCGCGCAGGGCCTGTCTGGGCCTGCTGGAGGGAAAACACCGCGCTCAACTCACCGAGCTAATTACAGGCCGGCTTGTCAGCCTGGCCGTGAGCTTTGGGGTGCTCTGTGGCCCAGCATGGCCTGGCACCCACCAGACTCAGCCACCCCATGGCTGGCATTGCTGTGGCACAGCTCTGAATCACTGGGTGCCACACAGGCCTCAAGGGCAGATGGCCCCTTCCTTCCTCCCACGCCCTGACTGTGCCCGGAACCCAAAACTGAAAGTGCTGGTGCCAGGACAGAGGATTTTCCGCAGGTCCCGGTGCTGCAGGGAAGTCACAGGCCTGGCCGTCACCCTGGTATCAGGCCCAGCCCTCATGGACATTGGCTTCTGCACGTTAACGATCAACCAGAACGCAAACAAACACAATTCCTGGGGTATGACGTAGGGTCCAATTCCTGGCTCTCCCAGGTGAAGCCGTTACGGAGCTGAGGATGTTTGGGAGCCCCTGCTGCAGCACTGGGTGCTCAGTACCCCTAAGCTCTGTCCCCACTCAGCCACCCTGGCACACACACCACAGTGCCAGCACCACTCTCAGCCATGAACTGGTGCAGATGGTAATGGCCACTGCGCAGCCCCAGAGCCCTCAGAGTGCTTTTTGGGGACCGCAGAGTGGCAGCAGGTGCCCAGCACACAGATCCCCAGTGCCCCCTTGTCACACCAGAACAGGGCTTTGGTGCCAGCATAGCGGGACACTATGTCCCCAAAAGCCTAGGAGCCCATCGTGGTGCCTTGTCCCCATTCCAAGAGCTGCCCTGGGGGCCTACACTGAGGGTCCAAAGGAGGGCTCACCCTGGTGAACCCTGGGTGCCAGGTGAGGCTTGGGGCAGGGCAGGCGCCTGCGCACCCCACACCCCCAACCTGCCGGCCCCAACAGGTCTGCGGCGCCTGAGTCAGCGCCGCCCGCGCTGGCGCACCCCGGGGAGCGGCTCCCGCTGCCCCCGCGCCACGATGCCCTCCCACCAGGAAGGCCAGGACCACTGGTGCCCTCGCTGGGACCACCAGGGCCCTCAGCGTGGCCCCACCGCTGCATGTGGACACACCACCACGGCTCTGTCCCCTGTGCCACCTGCCACCACAGTAAGCCTGTCCCCAACGCCATGGCACTGTCCCCACCGCGATGGCACCACCCCAATGGCACCATCTCCACTACCACAGCCCTGTCCCCACGGCCACGCTGGCATCACTCGGGCACGGAGGCACGGCTTCATGTCCCCCTTTGCCCACCCTTGTCCCACAACCCCCCTGTACCCACAGTCCCATCCCCGCAGCCACCCTATTCTCCACACCCGCTTGTCTCCGTGTCCTTACCTCGTCCCAGTGCCCGTCCTGCCGCCACGCTGTCCCGCGGCACCGTCAGAGCGAAGGTCTCGGCGGTGAAGCCGGGCTGGCACGACGCTGCCCGCTGGCACAGCCGCTGCCCGCTCTGCCCGGAGAGAGACGTTAGCACCGGGCAGGGTCCCGAGCAGGGTCCCGCTGCCCCGGGCAGGGTCCTGCCGTCCCATTTCGTGGCTCACCTGGAGCAGGAACAAGAGGAGGCAGAGCGGAACCAAGCAGCCCGCCCGCCGCCCCATGGCCGGTGCCGGTGCCGGTGCCGGTGCCGGTTGGTGCCGGAGGGATCGGGAGCTGCCGCCGCGGAGTCGCAGGTGCGTCCGGTCCCCTCCCGATCCCGCCCCGCAGGTGTCGACCCCGCCGGGAACCGCCCCGTCCCGCCCCGACAGGAGGCGGTCCCGCCCCGCCCGCACCCGGGACCCCGGTACTCCCGGTACCCCCTACGCCCGGTATCCCGGTACCCCCCACGGTACTGCTGGGGTACTTCTCCCGCGGTCCCTGCTACCGTGGTACCCCCGTTACCGTTTCAGCCCCCGGTACCCCCAGCCCACCACCAGCCCCCAGTACCCCCAACATCCCTGGTGCTTTGCCCGTCCCGCGTACCCCCGGCTCCCCGTGCCCCTGATATTCCCAGCTGCAGCCACAGAGCCCCCGGGCTTTCCTTGCCTCTCCCGTCCAGGGCTGTGGGAGCAGTGGGTGTTGGTGGGTGACAGGAGCCAGGAGTACCCCAGGGTGTCCCCATGCCACAGCCCCACAGGTCCCGGCTCTGCAGTGGGGGCAAACATCGTACCCAGGGACCCCCCGGGCAGGAAGGGCCCCTCAGGATGCTGCAGGCCCTGGCTTCCCCCATACCCCTCTGTCCCAAAGCACTGCATAGCTGGGGGTGACCCCATGGAAAGGGACCCCCAGGGATCCCCAGTGCCACCAGCTGCCCCCATCCCACACCTGTCAGGAGCTGATCCTGGAGCCAGTGGGAGACCCCCAGAGCTCGGGGTCCTGCCAGGGCCAGAGGCTGCTGTGCCCACCCATGCTAGCACCCATGGTCATCTCAGGGGGTTGGGGTGGCAGCCTGGGGGCTGCAGGGCTCCGGCTGCCCAGGCCAGGAGGGATTTAGCACCAGGAATGCCCAATGCCACCAGTGTCACCCCATGGAGGAGAGATTGGAGGTCAGTGCCCTGCCCATGCCCATCAGCACCCCTTTTGGACAAAGACACCCTGGGGGAGGCACGGGCACTACCCCTGCATGGGTGACACTGCAGCTGTGCTACAGGTTCCACACTGGGGTGAACAAGGGGGGACAGGGCTGGGGAGGGGTCACTGCAGGGCTGCGCGCAGCACTGACCTCCAGGGCACAAAGTGACACACAGCCTGGAGCGTCTAAAAAAACCAAATCCTTTATTAAAACTGACCCAGCTCCCATCCCCTCATCCGCAGCATCACACGCCGTCATTCCATACCTTAAAAAATAGATAATAACCACAAAATCGCAGGCGAGGAGGTGAGGGGGCTGCGCTGGGGTGGGGGGGCATGGCGGGGGGAACCCCCAAGGCACAAAAGCAGCAATAAGGCGGGGGCAGCGGGCCGGGGGTCCCTAATCGTCCTCCTCGCCGCCGCCGTAGAGCTCGGCCAGCTTGCGGAAGCGGCCGCCCCAGTCGTTGAGGTAGTCGTAGTCCTGGTCGCCGTCGGAGGCGGAGGAGTTGAGGGAGCTGAGCGAGGTGGCCTCCGAGCCGCTGCCCTCGTAGTCAAACACCAGCAGCGAGTCGTAGGGGGGGGCCGTGGGGTCCGTGTCGGCCGCCTTCAGGTTCTGGGGGAACAGAGGGGTCAGTGCCTGCGGCCCCTGTGCTGTCACCCCCTAGGCTCTTCAGGTCAGGCTCACCTCCTCGATGAAGGTGCCGATGTCATCAGGGTTGGCGGGGCGGGGCCGGTACTGGGGGCTGGCAGGAGGGTAGGGGCCACATCATTGCGGATCACCTCGGGCCGGGCATCCAGCCCCCGGTGCAGCTGCCGCAGGTCATAATTCTGGGGACACACACATGGAGAGGGGCAGAGTCAGGTTGTCCACGCTGTCCACCAACCCCCTCACCCCCACACCCACCTGGTCCTCCTCGCCGCCACCCTCCTCCCCGTAGTAGAAGATGTTGTCCCTTGTGTCATCCTCGGGCAGCAGCAGCGGCTCCTTTGTCACCTTCCTCCTCCTCACGAAGAGCAGCAGCAGCAGCAGGATGACTGCGGGGAAGAGTGCCATCAGCGGGGACGTGTCCCCCACTGTGCCCAGGGCAGGGGTGTCCCCAGAGCCCCAGGACCCCCAGGATCCCCACTCACGCAGCAGGGCCAGCAGCGCGCCCAGGGTGGCGAGAACAAAGGGCAGGGCAGTGACAGGCTGGGGTCTCTGGGGACAGCCCTGTGCCAGCCCCTCGCAGGCGCACACCCGTGCGGTGACAATGGTCACTTGGGCTCTGCCCGGCTGGTCCAGCAGCCGCAGGTACACGCTGTAGGTGTCTGGCTCCAGCGGTGCCACCAGCTGCAGTGTCACTGTGTCACCTGTGGGAGATGGGGGGCTCATGGAGGAAGCACCAGGAATGCAGCCACGGCACAGCTGCCTCTGCCAAGAACCCCCCACATTATCTTCAGCCCCACTGCAATACCTGTGTCCCCCACCTCCACAGCCCAGCTGTCCCCTGAGCCGTGGGTGAGCTCAGCACGGAAGGGGCCGGTGTTGGGGGGCAGGTCCCGGTCGGTGACGGTGAGGAGCTGGGGCTGGGGGCTGCGCTGGCAGACAGTGACGTCCCGTGGCTCAGCCTCAGGGCCATTGTCGTTCACGTCGAGCAGGGTGAGGAGCAGCGTGCCCGTGCCCGTGGCTGGCGGTGAGCCTGGTGGGGACAATTTTGGAGGGAGGACCCCAAACCCAGGACTCTCATGGGGACATAGGTGACTGAGCAGGCATGGGGACAGGGGGTGCCTCAAAACCAAGATGTTCTCAGGGACAGAGACTCTCTGGGCAACAGTGGGTACAGTGAGGAGTGATGCTGGAGGGGGAAGTCCCAAACCCAGGACCCTCACGGGGCAGGGGTGGGGCTGGGCAGTCCCTGCACTGCTCCATGCTGGAGCTGGGATGTGTTTCCTGGTGATGGCAGCACGTGCCCCTCACGCGGGAGGGGGAACAAGGGCTCTTTCATGTCCCTCACCATCGTCCACAGCCAGCAGCACGGCCATGTAGGTGCTGTTCTTGACGAACGGGGACTCGCGGTCCAGGTGGTCCCGCGCGGTCACCAGGCCATTCTCAGGGTGCACAGCCAGCCAGCCCGCCGGGTCGTGCCCCACCAGGTACCTGGGGGGCACAGGGGAGCTGGTGCTGCGGCAAGGGGCAGCAGAGACCCCCCCAAACCTCCACTCCAACCCTGTCCCTGCTCACTTGATCCTCTGGCCCTGCGCCTTGTCAGGGTCCTGGGCCGTGCAGGCGGTGAGGGTCTGCCCCGGGGGTACATCCTCTGACACCGTGGCCAGCTGCACCGGCGGCATGAACACCGGGGCCTCATTGACATCCTCCACAGTGACTGTCACCGTAGCAGTGGCCATCGGCAGCTTCACGACAAAGGGGACCTCATTGGCCACTGCCACGTGGAGCACGAACTGCTGCTTGGCCTCGTAGTCCAGACCCTGGGAGAGGGGGAGACATGGGCAGTGAGAGGGGGACAGGCAGGTCCCCACTGTGGGTAGCGATGGGGCGACACGGGGGTGACACAGACCTTGGCGGTGCGGAGGATGCCCTCATTGGTGGCAGGGTCGGTGGTGATGGCAAAGGCACCCCCGTCGTTGCCGCGCAGGATGGAGTAGACAGCTCGCCACGCCGGCGTGCCGGGCTCATCCAGGTCGGTGACAGCCAGCCGGGCCACCTCCCGCCCAGCCACGTTCTCTGGCACGGCCGCCTCGTACTGCGGGTCAGGGGCACCATCAGCACGACAGCCCAGCGGGCACCAGGGAGGGTCACACCCAGCGGGGGGCCCACGTTACCGTTTTGGGGTCAAACTCAGGGGCATTGTCATTGACATCAGCGATCTCAATGATGGCCAGCGCCGTGGTGGTCAGCCCCTCACCGTCCAGGTCAGCTGCCTGCACGGTCAGTGTGTACTCTCGCACACGCTGTGGTGGACAGACAGACAGACACCTTGTCAGCCCCTGCTTGGGGCTGGGACCCCTGCCCCACGGTGCTGCGGAGCCCACCTCCCGGTCAAGGCCACTGGCAATCATGCTGAGGGTGCCAGTGGCCCGGTTGACGGTGAACATTTGGGGATGGGGCTCCCGTGGCTCCTGGCTGAGGATGGAGTAGGCAATGACACCATTGTAGGTCTCCACCGCATCATCCGCATCCGTGGCTGTCACCTGCATGATGGAGGTGCCTGGGGATGTGGATGTCTGGGTAAGTGGGCTGCTGGGGGGGACGGTGCCGGGGCTGTGCCCAAGGAACATGGCAGGTGGGATGCAGAGCTTCCCAGGGGTCCTACCTGGCAGGGCTCCCTCTGGCACAGAGCCCCTGAACACCTCCTGCGTGAACTGGGGCTTGTTGTCATTCTGGTCTGTCACTGTCACAATGATCTCCATCGGCTCCTCCACTGGCTTCCCATTCTCAGACACAGCGTGGGAGAAGAGCTGCGGGGTGGGGTGTGAGTGGGGGGCCTGGCAGAGCACCCCAACACCTCCCCAGTGTCCCCTGGCAAGGACCTACGTGGTATTTGTCGATGTGCTCACGGTCCAGTGGCTGCGTCACCTTCATCCAGCCTGACTCCTTCTCAATGGTGAAGATGCCCTCGGGGGGGGCATCCGCTCCCTGCCCTGTAATGCTGTAGAAGATCTTGGTGTCTCTGTCCCGGTTGGATTTGATCTGGGAGGACACACAGACCAAGGAAACGGGTCAGTATCCCCCACCCCATCATACCCTGCCCCGATGCAGTGGGGATGCACCGCCAGCACCCACCTCCATGCCCAGACCCCCCACCCTCATACCTGAACCAGCTTTTTGGGGAAGGGGCCCCTCTCATTTTCAGGGACCTTGATGGGGGGGATCACCCAGTCCCTCTTCTGCCTCCTGAGAGCAGCGCGAGTCCTGGGCAGCTCCTGTGGGATGGGGGTGAGTGAGGGCACAGCCGGCCGGGGGAGCGAGGGGGGGGGATATGCGGGGCAGCATTACCTGGGGGGAGTGCCTGCTCTCTGTGGGAATTGGGGCAGGGTCTGGCTGGCCAGCGGCATCCCGGGAGGTACCAGCACCTCGGGGGGGTATGGCGAGCGCCCTGCTCACCCCCGGTAGCCGCACGGGGCCCCCATCATCCCGCACCCCGACATCGGGCTCCTCCGTCCTGTACGGCCCCGCGCAGCCTCCGGAGCTCCCTGCGAGGGTGAGGGGTCAGGGGGATGGGGGGACCTCTCCCCCGGCACCCCCGAGCCGCAACCACCAGCTCCAGGACCCCGCAATCCCCCAGAGCCCCGAGGCGGAGTGGGGCAGGGGACGGTAGAAGAGGGGTAGCGAACACCAGGAGCGGGGCAGGGAACGCCGGGCGCCGTACAGGAGCGCAGTGGAAGTTTCGGTGGAAGTTTCGGCTTTGTTTCACACATGATGGGAAATTCCTGGGCGGGCAGAGCCCGGCCCCAGCCCCCTCCCGGTGTGTCACCCCCCTCGGGGCTCCCAACCCCCCGTGGCCAGAACACTGGGCACTGAATCTCCCTCCCCCGCCTCCCACGCTGCATCCCTCGTGCTGGACACAGCCCTGGCTCCGCGCCCCCCCGGGGGAAGGATTAGGGGATTAGCGGAGCTGAGCCAGCTCCGGGCGGCCGAGCGGGCCAGGGCGGGACGCGGAGCGGGGCTGGGGGGGCTGCGGAAGGCGTGGAATGGGGCAGGGAGAGCTGTGCCCCACGGCTGCTCCACGCCTGAGGGAGCGAGCCCAGGGGTGACGGTGGGGCCATGCGGGGAGCAGCAACCGTGCCCCGAGGGCAGTACCGGGGCCCCTCCAGTCGCGGTGGCCGCGATAAGGGACATTAATGGGGCTGGAGGAGCATCAGTCACCCTGGCAAGCGGGGCACGAGGAGCCCGGGGAAGGCCCCAACCCATGTCATGGTGGACCTCCAGCCCCGCTCCCCAGCTGTGGCACGGGTTGCTGTTCCCACCGGAGGAGCGGGCGGCACAGGGGGTACCCCACCACGTCCTCGGGGGTCACTGCTGGGTGCCAAGGCGGAGCCACACGGTCGGTGCCGGGGCCATGTGCTGCCCACGGAAGGGGGTCGCAGTGGCATGGCCAGACCCCAGCCTGTGCCCACAGCAGGGGCCTGGCAGCGCCCAGCTCCAGTCATGGCAGGCTCAACTGATGGAAACGGGATGTGAAAAGGGATGTGGTGTCCAAAGCAGGCGGAGGTCGAGGCCCCTCCCTGGCACTTACCGCCAAGGAGAGCTTTTAGTGCTCCCGCGGCCATTAGACGAGCGCTGGCTCCGGCCGCCTTGCCGGGCAGCCCCAATCTCCCGGGAGCCGCTGAGCGAAGAGGGCAACGGGCCCGGGCCAAGCGCCGGCACCGGGCCAAGAGCTGGCAGCAGCAAGACCCTGCCCAGCCTCGGGCCAGACGGACCCCGCACCCCACGGCCGGAGAAGGGTGGCCCTGGGGCACCCAGCCCCATTGCCAGCCCGGCGCCGGCCACCCACCCTGCGGGGAACCAGCCCTGCTCGCAGCGGGCGCCGCATGGCTGGGCCAAAGGCACTGGCATCAGCCGCCACCAGCCGGCCCCACGGGGCACCGCCAGCCCCATGGCCATGCCCCACAGCCCGGGGGGGGGGCACAGCCCTACAACAAGACCCACAGCCCGGGGCGGAGGCACAGCCCGACACCCCAGGAGCCCAACCAGCCCCGCAGCGCATCCCCACACTCGGGTACCCCCGCCAGCCCCACAGCCGGGGCACTGCCAGGTCTTCCCGAAAAGCAACGGCCCCACCACCGGGGCAAAGCGATCCCGATCCCGGCAGTGAGGGGGGCCCTGCCGCCCCCTCCAGTGCCCGAAGCCCCGATCCCGGCCCCGATCCCGGCCCCGATCGCGGCCCCAGCCCGTCCCCGAGATGTTCCTGGGGTCCCGGTGCCGCCGCGCCCCGACGGTGCGAGTTACCTAGTGCGGGGAGCGGCCCGCGGCGCAGCCCCGGGAGGACGCACGGCGGGGCCGCGGAGGGGGCGGCTGCCGGCAGGAGCGGGGAGAGGAGGAGGAGGATGAAGATGGAGAGCGGGCAGAGCCCGGAGCGCGGCCCCCGCATGCCCGTCCGTTGCTGCCGCCGCCGCTCCGGTCGCCGCCCGCCCCGTCCCGCCCCGTCCCGCCCCGCGCCGCTACGCCCCAGGTGAGGCGGCGGCCGCGCAGGTACCGCCCCGCCCCGGAGAGCGGCCCAGCACGCCCCAGGCACCCCCCGGCAATGCCCTGGACCCCTTCATTACCTCCGGGACCCTCCTACCGGGGGTTTACCCCCTATAACGGCCCCGGCAATCCCCGTTGCACCGCGGTACCCCTCTGGAAACCTCCGGCAACCCCCGATACAACATGGCACCCCCCGATACCACCCGGGCACCCCGGGTATTCCCCTGGAAACCCACCGGCAATCCCCAGTACCCCATGTTACCTCCCAGGCACCCACCCGTCAAGATCCACGCACAGCCCGGTACCCCTCGGGCACCGCCCAGTACTGGAACCTTCAACACCCGCCGGGCACAGCCGGCACCCCTCTGAAATCCTCCCGTCAATCCGCAATTCCTCCCGGGAACCCTGGGGCACCTCCTGGTAACTTCTTGGAACCCCGTGGCAACCGTCGGCAATCCGCGATACCCCCCGTTGACCCCCGGTCACCCCCAGTTGCCCGTCGGGCACCTCCCCGGTATGCAGCCATCGGTATCGCCTTGGAACCCCCTGGCACTCCCCGGTATGGCCCGGCACTGCTCGGGCACCCCCGCTCTCTCAGTGCCGCCGCCCGGTGCCCGAGCCCCCCCGCCGCTGCCCCCCGGCCCCTCAGCGTAGCCCGGTGGACACGCCTAGGCATCCCGGGATCTCCGGGCACCTCCGGAGTCCTCCCACGCATCCCTCCCGGTGTCCCCATGAACCCTGGCCCCTCCCACCATCGCCCCGCAGGAACAGCCCCCTTCCCCATTCCTCCGTGCCACCCCCGGCTGCCTCCTCCCCCTCTGCCGCCTATGGGTGCCCTGGAACTCTCGGGGGGCCTGTGTGTGCCCCCCAGCCCCACTGGAGTGGGGGTTCCCACGGCCACCGAGGGACAGTGCCCCGGGGGGTTCCTGGGCTCTGTCGTCCCCCCCAGCCTGGAGCAGCATCCCGTGTGCTGGGTCCCCACATACGGCCCCTCCCGGCCCCCCCGGGGCTGGCAGCGCTGGAAAGCCGGTACTGCTTTCCAGGCCAAGGTCACTGACGCAACAGGGAAGGTTCCCAGCCGCCATCTGGGGGAGCAGCCAGTGCAGCCGCAGCCATGGCACCCTGCACCTTCACCGTCCTCCTTCTCCTGCTGGTGGGACCATCGCAGTGGGGCCGGGGGTGTTGCATGGCCACCCCCCAGAGGTTCTGGGCAGAGCCGTGTCCCTCCATGGCCCAGCAGCCCCGCCCTCCATCCCCCAGGACATGCTGATTTTCCCGGAGCATGGACATGGCCTCCGGCGGCAGAAGAGGGACTGGGTCATCCCCCCCATCAACTGCCCCGAGAATGAGCGGGGGCCCTTCCCCAAGAAGCTGGTGCAGGTACGTGTCCCCACAGGGACCAGGCAGGGTCCGGGCTGTCCCCAGGCTGCTGGGACATGTCTCCACCCCCTTTCTTCCTGCCTCGCTGCCAGATCAAATCCACCAAGGACAAGGAGATGAAGGTTTTCTACAGCATCACGGGGCAGGGAGCGGACACCATCCCCGTGGGTGTCTTCATCATTGAGCGGGAGACAGGGTGGCTGGAGGTGACGAAACCCCTGGACCGGGAGCAGAAGGATAAATATGTGGTGAGTGGGGGGGGGTCTGTGGTGGGACGGTGCTGGGGGGCTGCACACACACTGACTGTGCCCTTGCAGCTCTACTCCCACGCCGTGTCAGCCAACGGGCAGCCCGTGGAGGATCCCATGGAGATCATCATCACCGTCACTGACCAGAATGACAACCGGCCCGTCTTCACCCAGACAGTTTACCACGGTTCTGTGCTGGAGGGAGCTGAGCCAGGTGGGACCACTGCCACCACCTGCCAGGCAGCACTAGAGTGTGTGTGACAGGACACTCAGTAGCCACCTGCTCCAGGCACATCGGTGTTGCGGGTGCTGGCCACTGACGCGGACGACGCTGTGAACTCCAACAATGGCGTTGTGAGCTACTCCATCCTGAGCCAGGTGCCGGAGCAGCCCCAGCCTGGGATGTTCACCATCGACAGCAGCTCTGGGCTAGTCTCCGTGGCCATGCTGGGGCTGGCGGCAGAGGTGAGCCCTAGACTCAGCCCCCACCGAGCTCATCCCCCACTTGTGGGTGACGCAGCCTCTTGCCACAGGCGGTCCCTGAATACACACTGGAGATCCAGGCTGCTGACCTGGGGGGAGTCGGGCTGCAAGCCACCACCACCGCCCGCATCACGGTGCAGGTAAGACACTGAGCCCCCCGGTGCCCTGGCAGTGCAGAAGGGCAGGGCGAGGCTGTGGGTGAAGCCAGTGCTGGCTCCTGACAGCCCCACATGCCCGGCTGCCGCAGCACAGACACGCTCCAGGTGCTTTCCATGGTGGGAGGTGAGACTGAGATGGCAGCTGTGCTGTGGCTCCTCCTGGCCCGGTGCCCCACCTTCCCACTGGGCTCTGGGCCACCAGCCTCAGGGCGACGGCACTGCCGGAGTCTGGGTGCCGGCGGGGCTCCTGGGCACAGCTCCCAGCGGGAAGCCGCCCGTGCCGGCTCGGCCCAGCCGGGGAGGAGCACCCGGTTCTGCGGGAGCCCTGTGCCAGAATAGCGGCATCCAGCCGCGCCAGCTCCACGGGGAGAGGCCCTGGCACCAGGAAGGGAGGCCGGGGCCAGGGATGGCGTTTTGTGCAGTGTCACCGGCCACAGGTCCCTGGCCGAGCGGGACAAAGGCCAGCCAGGTAAGCTCACCAGGGTGCCTCTGCGGCACCCCCGTGTCAGCCAGTGCGGGTGTCAGGCTGGCAGTGGGAGCTGCTCCTGCTCCAGGGAGGCTGCCTGGTCCTGCTGGCTGCTGGGACGCAGTCCCAAGTCATGCTCCCACCCCAGCGTGGGAGCTCCAGGAGAAAAAGGGGCCTGGCTGCCCCCAGCAGTGCTGACCTTGACACCTGACATCTCTGGAGAGCTGGGCAGGGTCAATGTCCGCCTGCACGTGACACCGTGGGCAGGCATGGGGCTGCTGGGATGGGGCTGCTCCCTCATCGGGTCCAGGCTGGCTGCTGCCACCGTGCTGAGGCCCACCAGGACAGGCAGGCGAGCAGGGAGCGCGGTGCTGCGGTAAGCACAGAGCCCTGCATCCTGGTGGGAACCAGCTGGCACCCACGCACGGTGGCTGTGGTGCCTGGGGCTGAGCACCGTAGCACGGGAACGACGTGGGTTCCCACATCCCAGCTCTGGGAGAGAGCGAGGTGCGGGGGCTTGGCTGCAGCACAGTCAAGGTGGAGGCAGATGGTGCTGCTAGGACAGGTCCCAGCCCTGCTTCCCTCTCTGCCACAGGCTGACGGCATGTCTGAGGTGGGAAACGGCACCCTGACCACCCATGTGCTGAACACGGCCACGGGGCTGCCAGCAGCCGGCCTTGTCATCCGCCTGGCCCAGCTGCAGGAGCCAGGGCCTCAGTGGATGGAGCTGGCACAGAGGTAGGACAGCTGGTGGCACTGGAATGGGGCAGGGACGCTGCTGCCAGCACTCTGTGAGCTTGGCAAAAGGCTCCTGGCACAACTGGCTGCCCCGCCTGGGGTTTGCTGGTGGCAGGGCTGTTGCTTGGGGGTATGGCCAGGGCAGGTTCTGGGGGTAGGGCAGGGCTGGCTTGGTCTGGTTTCAGGCACACGGACGCGGACGGGCGCTGCCAGCCCCTCCTGGCACCAGGACAGGCCAAGGCCGGCACCTACAAGCTGCACTTTGAGACAGCTGAGTACTGGCAGGGGCTGGGGCACACCAGCTTCTACCCCTTCGTGGAGGTATGTGTTGGGGAGATGGGGACAACTGACACAGCAAGTCTGGGGGCTGGGGCCAGGCTCAAGGGGCTGCACTCCCCAGGGCCCCACTATGGGAAGGGGATTCCCATCGCTGTCTCCTCGCTCTCCCTCAGGTCGTCTTCATCATCACTGACCCAGCACAGAAGCTCCATGTCCCACTGCTGATCAGCCCCTACTCCTACACAACATACAGGGGCAGTTAGAGGGGCACAGCCTTCCCCTGGGGACACAGGAATGATGCCACCAACACTATTAAAAGCTCCAAACAGCAACGCTTGTCTTAAAAAATTGCCTTCCGCTTGTGCGAGGACAGAGGGAGCCCCAGGGGCGGCCTGGTGGGGTGGGTGGGATGCCTGGAGCCCTCCAGCTGTGCTGTGGTCCCCCTTGGGAGGAGAGGTTCCTAAAGATGCTCACTGGGGCCTGTGTAATGGCATGGAGCAGGAACAGGGCACAGCCCCACTTCCAGTGTGCCAGTGGGACCCTCAGTGCTGCCGGCATCAGGTGGGCACTGCAACGAGTCCAGCAGGGCCCTGCCCCAGCTCCTGCCCTGGGACGGGGAAGGACAGTGGCTGGAAACCCAGGTTGTCCAAGGGGATACCAAGGGCTGTCAGCTTTGCCTCGAAGGTCTGCAGCATGTCGTTGTGTGCCTGTGAGGGAAGGATCCCTGTCAGCCCCTCTGTCAGCAGAGGAGGGCTCCTTGCACCCCCAGTCCCATTTCCAACCCCCAAGCCACGGCCATGGAATCACAGAATCATTTGGGTTGGAAATGCCTCTAAGATCATCGAGTCCAACTGTTCCCCCAGCAGTGCCAAGGCCAGCATTAACCCACATCCCCAAGTGCCACATCCACACAGCTCTTAAACCCCTCTGGGATTTCTCCCCGCCCTTACCTTGCAGACTCGGGCCAGCTGGAGCTGCAGGTCCTGGATGGTGGCATTCTTGGAATTGAGCACATCCTGCAAGGGGAGATTGGGATGAGGCCGCGCTGCCCAGCCCTGGGGACACGATGGCCTGCCGCGGGCGGGTGTGGCGTGGCAGAGCACACAGAGGAGCTGCAGCGCGAGCAGAGCGGCTGGCAGCACGGCCTGGCAGGTGGCCACCACCCTGCCCCCTCTGAGTGGCACTGCCAGGGACAGCCAGCCCCGGGCAGGGACAGGGAGCTCCCGGATGAACACCACAGCCATCCCGGTCTGCCCCGCTGCTGGGGAGTGCTTGGCAGCACCTGCTCCAGCAGCACCGCCCTGCCGCCGCGGCACCGCGGGAATTACAGGGAGCCAGGCTCCCCGAGGCAGCTGAGAGGAGGAATTCAGGGACCCCAGCAGCTGCAGGAGAGCCCGACGCCAGTGACGCCATCTCAGGAATGTGTTTTCCTTCCACCTGCTGCGAGGTGACACATCCGCTGCCTGTCCCATAGGCCTGGTATGCATCCCAGAGCATCCCAGAGCTTCCCTGACACCCCCTGCAGCAGGGATCTGTGTGGGGACAAGCAGGAGGGCACCGGGCGGTGGAGCCCTCGTTCCCTGTGTCTGTGCCCAACCCGCAGCAAGCACTGCTCCCTGGCTCCAGCTGCAGAAGGCTGCAGGAATGTGGGTCTCCAGGCTCTCTGCAGAGGTATTTTTAGCACGGCAGACACTGCAGAGCCCCAGGATCCTGTCTGCACTGTCCCCATGGCCAGGCGAAGCTCACCAGGTGCGACCCCCCCCTGCACAGAGCCCCTGGGTGCCACTGGACCCACTGGCAGCCGGCTGTGTGGCAGCACAGGGTGCTGGCAGTGCCATGGAGCCTGCGGCCATGCTCCTCAAAACAGGCCCCACCTGAGGGACAGATCAGTGCCAAACTCCGACACCCACACGCTCCACTCTCGAGGCAGAGCCGAGTGCCCCGCGGCACCGCACGTGGCCCTGGGAGTGCCAGGAACGAGTGACGTGCCACCTACAGCCATGCAGGATGGGGACCGGTGCATTCAGGGGCAGCAGGCACCCCACAGTGGGCTCTGCCCCCCAAATCCAGCCCTCGCCGGGCCCCAGTACCTCCAGCTTGTGTGAGACCAAGGAGAGAGCGCTGGGGCTGAGGTTGGAGGCTGCGAAGACCTCGCTGAGCTCCACCTCCTTCTGCTCCAGGAGGCTGAGGAGTCCATGCAACTTCCGCTCCAGAAGCAGGTTCTTGAACCCCGTTTTTTGCTGCACCTCGTTAATGGCTCTGGTGAACTTCTGATAGAGCTCGTCTCGCTCCGCCTGGACCTGATCCGGGAGACAGCGCAGTGCCACACCGCCCTCAGGACCCCAGGGGACACGGGGGCCTGCACGAGGCTGACTGGGGTCTGCGTAATGGTGTGGAGTACAAACAGAGCAGAAAACTGGTCCAGCAGCTCAGCCCAGCCATTCCCCACGGCACCTGCAGCCCACAGGGAAGGCAGGTGCTGCGGCACAGCTTCCCTCCCTCCCTTCTTCCCTCCCTCTCTCCCTTCCCTCCATGGCGCAGCACCTGCGCTTCTCCCTCCTCCTCCTCCCCTCCAGGCATGGAATGCCCCAACGGGCTCTCAGCAGCACTGATTCAGACCCCAGCGAGGGCCCCCTGGCACACGGGGGTCACTCCTCTCATCCCCACAGCTGGCAGCAGTCCCTGGCTCACAGCTAGTTAATAAGTGTCCTAATTAGGACACAGTCTCTCCTCCAAAGCCTATTTCTGAACGCTCCGAATCTGGCGCTGTCTTAATGATGGATTGTTAATGAGGCCTCGGATCAATGTTCATATTCCTGGGGATTTCTACGAATTGCAAATAAGCTCTCTCCTGCCTCAACAGATTTATCTGGGTTAGTGGGGGGGAGAACTCGCTCTGCAGGGCTCTTCCCAAGCCACCCCAGAACAAGGAGAGGGAGCGACCCTGTAACACTGGCAGAAGGAGGGGCCCGTGGCAATCCCCCCTCAGCTCTGTCCCACGCAGCCCCGGCAGCCCAGGGGCCCCGCTGGAGCGTGCATGATTGCTTAGCAAAGGACAAGGCCAGACCTGTCTGCTGACCGTGGGAGAGGCTGGAGCTGGGAGCTGCTTTGCTGGGAGCAGCAGTTATCACCCGACTCTGGATTAGCTTTGGAAAGCCCTGGGCTAAGCACGGGCTCTGCTAAGTCCCACGCCCTGTCCTCTGCAGAGGGTTTGGAGAAGGTTTGGAGAGGGAATGGGATGCCCAGCCCTGCCTGCAGGTCTCACCTTACTGAACCGCTGCTCCAGCACCTCATGTTCCCACTGAAGGTCCTTCAGTTCCTTCTGGGTGATTTTCAGATGGGCTTTGGAGTTCTGTGAATGGGAAGGGAAAGTTAAAGAGTGCAGTATTGTCTGGGAAATGCTGGGGATATGTTCTAGGAAGGGAGGAGAGTGAGCAGCAGAGAGAAAACCAGGCAGCACCCACACCAACCCCCCTGCAGTAGGATGGTCTCCTTTCCAGTCTCTGTGGATCCCCATCTGAGGTCCCACAAACACACAGTAAGCAGAACAGGACTTGCTTTGCCCAGCAATCACAGCACACCAAGTGGCAGAGGTCAGTGTTTTCCCTCCAGGAACGAGCCCATGAAAGGACAGGGCTGGCCACTCACCATCAGGGCCTCCTTGTCCCTGTAATAGTGAACCAACTTCTTTTGCAGCTCAGCCACCAGCTCCTGGGTCTCCTGCAGCGGCCCTGTCAGCTCCTTGTTCTGGAGCAGCACTTCTGCCTTCTCCTTTTCCAAGACAGTCTCCTTCTTCTTCAGATCTTCCACCTGCTCCTGTTCTTGAGAACACAAGTGCTGGCTCCTGGGAGCTGCCCAACCCCTCCGAGTCCCCCACACCCTCAGGACACCCTCCCCACTCATGTGCCGGTGTACAGGACACCAGCAGCACCCACACCGACACCTGGGAACTGCCAGATCCAGCAGACACCCCGGCAGGAGCAGTCCCTGGGTGGAGGGGTGACAGGGACAGGCAGTACCTTCAGGAGGTTGATGAGTGTCAGGTTTTTGGCGGTGATATCGTTGTAGTAGTTCTTGATGGCACCAAAAGCCCCCTCATGGTTCCCCATCAGCTCGCTGATCTGGGTGTTCTTCCTCTCCTCCAGCTCATGGAGCTCCGTCTTCCTCCGCAGGTCCATCTCATCCCGCAGCGCCTGCATCTTCCTGGTGTACTTGGCCTCCATCTCTGGGGGGAAAATGGTCAGAGCTGGGGAAAAACTGGCTGAAACAGGGGAGGAAAAGCAACCAGAATGGGCAGAGGAGAAAAACCAGCCAGAACTGATGGAAAACTGACCAAAACTGTGTGGTGTGTGGGGATCAGCTGGAATTGGGAGGGAAAAACTGGGGAGCCAGAACTGGAGGGCAAACTAGACAGATCCAGGGAGGAAAACCAGCTGAAATTTGTGGGGAAAACTGGCCAGAACCTCGGGAGGGGACATCAGCCAGAACTGAGGTGGGAAACTGACCAGAACTGGGAAGGGAAAAATGCCCAGAACTGGGAAGGGAAAAATGCCCAGAACACGGGGGAACCTGCTGCCATCTGCTCGAGGTGCTGCTCGGGAGCCAGGAGCAGCTCTCCCTGTCATGCTCCCATGGAATCTGCCTCATGCCCTGACCTTTGGTCTGCATCTCGAAGTCGCTGCGTAGCCGGGCCATCTCCTCCTCATGTTTCTGTGCGGAAGAAACTCCATGTTGGAGGAAACAACCAAATTCCAAGCCAGCCCATCCCCAGGGATTCCCTACTGCTCTTTGGGAAAGGATTCTGATCCCATGTTGATGCAAAGAGTGGCTTGGAGGTTCTCCAGCTGCCTCACAGCTCCCCACTGTGGGAGAGGGGACACCCAGGAATCTCCATTCCTGTACCAGAAATCCCATCCCACCCCACAGAGAGAGTGAGGGAGGCAAGATCCCAGTCCCGCTCCCACCCTGGGGATGGGGCACTTCACAGGTGGCTCCAGGCCAGACAGGGACGTACCAGGCAAAGGTTTGTAATGGCTGCCTCATTGGCCAACTCCTGCTCCTTCAGCTTTATGTTCAAGGAGCGCTTCTCTTTCCACAACTCCTGCTCCTGGTCCCAGTGATCCTTCTGGGCCCGCCTCAGGGACAGGACACCCTCTGCCTTCAGCTCCGTCAGGTTCTCCTGCTGCTCGTGCAACAGGTGCTTCACCTTCTGCTTGTACACCTAAGGACAGGCCAGAGACTGGGTGAGGGGCTCAGCAGGAGACACCCAGAACTGGGATGCTGGTGAGACATTCCTGGATCACATCCTGCCCAGCTCTTCCTCCTCCTCTTCCCTTCCTCTCCTTCTCAGAGCTGCCCAAGGCTCACCTGGAGCCCTCCAGCCCCACCTTGATCTCCACTTGGTGCCGCTCCTCCGCCTCCTCCATCTCCCGGTCCCGGTTCTGCAGCTCTGCTTTCTTCTCCTCCAACTCCCGGCGGGTGATTTCCCAGTAGCTCTGAATCCTGTTACACTCCAGCTGGAAAGAGTTCCGCTCCTGCCGCTCCCGGTCCAGCTCCTCCCGGAGACGCACCGTGTGCTCCAGCAGCTGCGAAGCCAAGAGGAAGAGACAAGGAACGGGGGAGGGAGGCCTTGGACAGGTGCCTTTGGACACTCCATGTGCCAGACCCGGCAGGACATGGTGGTTGTCACTGATGTGGAGCTGAGGAGGTCCCTGATTGAACCCAGCAGCTTCTGGAAAAGGAGTCACAAAGCCTCATCTGACTGCCCGCAGGATGGGGTTCTGGCTCGCAGTGTCCAGTAACACCACGCTCAGGTGCTTAAGATACTTCTGGTTCATTGAATTTTTTGGGTTGGAAAAGCCTCTAAGAGCAAGTTTAACTGTTCCTCCAGCACTGCCAGTGCTACCCCTAACCCACGTCCCCATGACTCTCAAATCCCTCCAGGGATGGGGACTACATCACTGCCCTGGGCAGCCTGGGCCAGGGCTGGACAACCCTTTCCAGGAAAAAATTTTCCCAATATCCAACTTGAACCTTCCCTGGCACAACTTGAGGGCGTTCCCTCTCCTCCTGTCCCTGTTCCCTGGGAGCAGAGCCTGAGCCCCCCCGGCTGCCCCCTCCTGTCAGGGACTTGTGCAGAGCCACAAGGTCCCCCCTGAGCCTCCTTTGCTCCAGGCTGAGCCCCTTTCCCAGCTCCTTCAGCCACTCCTTGTGCTCCGGACCCTTCTCCAGCTTCATTCCTTTCTCTGGACATGCTCCAGCCCCTCAGTGCCTTTCCTGTCATGAGGGGCCCTAGGATTCCAGATGTGGCCTCAGCAGTGCCCAGAACACAGGGCTGGAGAGCAGAGGGTGAGATGAGGAGGCTGCTCCTTCCAGGAACAGCAAGAACCCCCCTCCCCGGCCCCAGACAGGCGTCAGTGACACAAACCCCGGCTGCTCGTCCCTGTCACCCCCTGCACCTGTTGTCCCCAGAGCTGGGGCCAGGCGCCTCGCAAGGGTCCCCGGAGCTGTTCTTTCATGAGCAGCAGTTCTTTCCTCCCCAGGGGGTGGCCTGCGGGACCTCTCACCTGCTCCCTGCTCATGTTCTCCGGGGCCGAGGCATCCACCACCGCAGGGCCTTTGCCCCCTTTCCCTTTCGCTTTCTTTTTGGGTGCCTGCGGACAGAAAGCCAAGCACAAGAGGTGAACGGGTGAGGCGGAGACTGTGCTGCTCAGGCCCCCGTGCCGGCCCCGGAGCATCCCGGCTCTCACGGCAGGGACGGGGCAACAGCGGCGACACGGAGCCGGGGGCCCCGGGAGAAGCCTGGAAGCGGCTCATGCGCTGCCACTGACTCAGCTCCGTGGTGAACCCCTGGGCACAAAACACCTGTACCCAAAACAACGCCTCAGACGCATCACCGCAGTGCTGGGAACGGCGCCGAGGGGCTCTGTACCCTCCCCGGGAGCAGACCGGGACAGGACGGGGCTCGCAGACATCGGGGCGCGGGGCTCCACCGCCCTCCCCTGCCCGCACACCCCGGCTGCAGGGGACCCTTCAGCAGCCGCCCCGGTTCTCCCCCCGGCCCCGGTTCTCTTCCCGATCCCGGCCCGGGGCCGCTCTCACCATGGCGGCGGCCGGCGGCACCACCGTCTCCGGGCAACGGCCGGGCAGATCCCGCGAGAGGATGGTGAAATCTCGCGAGAGGGGCGCTGCGGGAAGACACGCCCCTAGCAACGCCACGCTCCGCCCTGGCAACGGAGGCGGGGCCAGCGAGACGGCGGGGGACGGGGAGGGGACCGGGAGGGGACGGGGCGGGGACCGGGAGGGGACACCGGGAAGAGGCGGGGGACATCGCGGGGACCGGGCGGGGAGGAAGCGGTGGGGGGCGGTTGGAGGGAACGGGGTGACCGGGGGAACCGAGCGGTTCGGGGGGAACCGGGGGTACCGGGGGAGTTCGGGGAGGGCTGGGGGGGACAAACCCGAAGGGTCCCGCTGAGCCCGGCACAGGCTCCTCCCACCCCCGCGCCCACCGCTGCGCCCGGGGCTGTCTCCCCACAGCTGGGGTCCCCCGCCTCCGCTCCCGCAACCCCCCGGTCCCCGCTGGACCCCCGGTCCCCGTGTGCCCCCCCGCTCCTCCCGGTCCCCTCCGCGCCCTCTCTTGTCCCCCTGGTGCCTCCCGCCCCTCGGCTCCGCCCATCTCGGTGTCCCCGCCCCGCCGCGGCGGCAGGACCGTGCGGGCTGCGGGCTGGCACCGGGCCCGCCCAGCACCGGACCGGCACCGGCACCGGCACCGGCATCAGCCCCGACCCCGGCCCATGGCGGCTCCGGCAGCGGCCGCCACCGCAGGTGAGGGCGGGGGGCAGACGGGGGAGGCACGGACCGGCACGCCCATCACCGTGGAACCGGGCCGGGCCCCGCGGGGCGGACAAGGAGATGTAGGGCGGCGTGCAACGGGAGGGGGTGCATGAGGGGCGCATTGGGGGGCAAAGGGGGGCGCGGGGCCGTGCTGGGGGTGCCCGGCTGCAGGGGGAGGGGGGTGTTGGGGGGGCGGGGACAGGACATCGAGGGGGTCTGTGCAGGAAAAGTGGAGATGGAGGGGGAGAGCAGAGGGGTGCCCAGAGAATGTGGCGGGACACGGGGGTGTTCAGGGGGTGTTCGGGAGCACTGGAGTGCGCTGGGACCATGGGGGGCAGTGGGATGCTCGCAGGAGGTGGGGGTGCAGTGGGGTGACAAGGGGAGGCAGTGGGGTGGCCAGGTGGTCAGACGGAGCAGGCGAGTGCACTGGGGACTTGGGTTTGCAACGGGATGCCCAGGGAATGTGGGGGGACAGTGGGGTGCACGGGGGTGTAGAGGAGTAGTAGGGTGCTCACAGGACATGGAGGAACACCGGGGTGCCTAGGGGACGTGGGGAGCAGTGGGGTACCTTGCAGACATCCCCCCACAGCTGTGCCAGTGCCGGTGTGCGGAGGGGCTTGGGGACAGGGATGTGGCTGTGCTGGTGCAGCTGAGGGGGGCCCGGTATTCTGGGGGGCTTCACCTGGTGACAGAGGCAGTGCCAGGGCTCCCCTGCACGCCCGTCCCTCCTGCGTGTGGCCCGCACACGACTGTGCCGTAGCCGCCAGCATGGGGCAGCCCCGGCCGTGGCACCGGGGGAACGGCGGGACACCGGGCCCTTGAGGGGACAGTGCCACTGGGGCGGGTTGCGGGTGCCGCGGGTGACCGGTGCCATGGGGTGCCGGTACCGGCGGCTGCCCGGCTCTGCGGTTGCCGTGAGTCAGCACACGTCGTGCGGGAGAGATCCCTGATCCGGCCCCGCTCCCGCCAGGCAGCCGGTGAGCCCAGGCCGGAGCGGGCGGTGTGGCTGGTGACACTGCTGGTGACACGGCCGGTGGCACGGCGGGACCATGCAGGCGGAGGCCAGAGGGGAATTCTGCAGCCGGGACCAGCGCCCTGGTGGGTGGCGGCGTGGTGCGGGCAGCGGGGGCCGCGCTCCTTACGGTGACACGGCACAGTGTCACCCACCGGGGCCGGGCACTGCGCGGGGAGAGGCGGCGGGAGCGGGCGAGAGCGGGCAGCCCCCGTGTCCTCCCCGGGGGGATCTGCTCTGCTCTGGAGCGGGATGAGGACCACATTTTCCGGCCCGAGGGAACGTACCGTCAGCGCGGGGTGCCTGATCCCACCGTGCGAGGTCAGGACGTGGCAGAGCCAGTGTCGGGCAGAGGGCTGGTGTCCCGCTGGTGTCCCGCTGGTGTCCTGCCCATGTCCTGCAGCTCCATGTGCCAGCAGCAGGAACACCTCGTAACGTCCTTTTCCCCTTTGGGTTGGGGGTCTCTGTCCCTGCCCCGCTGTCACCACCCTGGTGGGAGGGAGGGGATGCCCATCCCTGTGCCGTGTCACCCGGTAACGCAGTGGTGGCATGGTTCGGTGGTGGCACGTGGTGCCAGGGCACCGGCACTGACCTCGGGGGGACAGGGTGCTGTGTCCCCCGGTTCTGCCCTGGGCACACAGGGCCTCCTCCCACCCTCAGTGCCCGCTCAGCCCCGAGACACGGCTGTGCCCCCACCGTGTACCACCACCGCGTGCCGTGACCTGTGCCATGGCCAAGACCATCTGCCGCGGCCGCCTTGTCCCACCGGCTCTTCCCGGGGACGGTCCCAGCACAATCCGCCCTTGTCCGGGCCCCGGCACAGGCTGCGCTTTGTCTCGCCGACACAAAGGGGCTGCGCGGGGAGGGGGGCGCGGAGCGGGGGATGGGGGCTGCCAGCTTCCGACACGAGGGTCTCGGCAGTTCTGCCCGTCTCCCCGGTCCTCCCAGGGGTCCTGCTGCCCCCGGCCCCTCAGTCGGGCACCCCGTGAGTGCTGGGGGGCCCCGGGAGGAACTGCCCTCACTGACGCAGAAGGTGCTGATGTGGCAGAGCTTGGCAAGGAGCCACTGGTCCCGGAGCACCCTGCAGGGACTCCCACCCACGGGCCGGCCCAGGAGACCCCCCGAGTCCCCGCGGAGGAGCAGGGTGGCATCCCCATCCCCAGCGCTGGCCTGCTGCAGGTCACCGAGCGCCGACGTGAGTGCGGCCCTGAGCTGGGGTCCCTGCCTGTCCCTGCCTGTGCCTGAGGCCGCCTGCTTTGTCCCTGGGATGTCTGCCTGCCCATAGCATCACTTGCCTGTCCCCAGCACCTCGGGTCTGCTCCGGGGTTTCCTGCCTGTCCCCGAGAGTTGTCTGCCAGCCCTTGGGGGTCTCCTGCCTGTCCCGAGAGTCTCCTGTCGCCCTCTGGGGTCTCCTTCCTGTCCCTGGGGTCCCCTGCCACCCCTAGGGATCCCCTGCTAGCCCCCAGCCAGTCATGGCCGTCTCCAAGATCCTCATAGCCCCAGCTCCCTGGGCCCCGAGCACCAGACCCCCGCCCCCCTCAAGCCCCCGCCCCCCCCGTTGGGGACAGCGGTGGGTCCCCAGCCTCTCCCCGGTGTCCGCAGAGCCCCTGAGCAGCGTGTCCTCGCTGGAGGTGCACTTCGACCTGCTGGACCTGACGGAGCTGACGGATATGTCGGACCAGGAGCTGGCCGAGGTCTTCGCCGACTCCGACGAGGAGAACGTGGCCGGAGAGACGCCCGGCGGTGAGCGGGGGTCCGGGCCGCCGGTCCCGGTCTGTCCGTCCGTCCCGGTGCGTCGCTGACCGCCCACCCGCCCGTGCGTCCCGCAGGGCTGCAGCCGCCGGCGGTGCCGCGGGCCGGGTACCTGCGCTCGCCCTCCTGGACCCGCGCGCGGGAGCAGGGCCGGGACAAGAAGCACCTGAGTGACCCTGAGCTGCCGCCGGGACCCCGGGACCCCCGGACGCCTTCCTGCCCGCCGAGCGCCCGCGGGAGCCGTAGGGACAAAACCCGCCGGGGGACACCGGGATACGCCGGTGCTGGTCCCGTCGGTACCGATGGAGCCCGTCCCCGGGCGCAGGACTCCCGTTAGCCCGCCCAGAGGGCAGAGGCGGCCCCAGCCCCGCGGCGGGGAGGTACCGGGGCTGCCCTCAGCCAGTGGCCCGCGGCCCCGGGGGGAAACCGGGCCGGCCCCGCCGGCCCCCGGGAGCGGCACGGCCTTGGTTGCCGGGAGCAGCGGGTGGGGCAGGACGGGACGGGTCGCACGGCTCAGCGCGGCCCGACGGAGTGCGGCCGGTGCCGGTGCCCGCCCGGTTCTGATGTAGCAGTGCTGTGATCCGGTAAAACCGACCGACCGACCCACCGCCGACTTCTGCCCGTCTGCGCCGCCGGGGCGGGAGCGGGAGGAGTTGGGGACACGGAACACCTCGGGAGCATCGGGGGGGGGGGGGGGCCCGGCCGGTACCGGGGCAGCGTGGCCGCGGCCCCTCTCGATGAGTGTGGCACGTTCCCGATAACGTCGCGCAGCGCAATTCTGTCCCGCGGGCGGCGCTGGACCGGGGACCGGCCCGGGGCTGGGTCGGTCCCCGGTGCTCGCCCCGCGGCAGCCCCAGCCTCGGCAGGAGCTCCCGGGCTGCCGCCCCCGGCATTCGCACATCCTGCCCGTGCCCCCGGTGCCCCCCGCCGCCGCCCGAAGCAGGGACACGAGTGCTGGGTTGCGCAAAGAGGCTCGTTAATGCTACAGGAAACACCGGGGAGAAGGGAAGGCAGCGGCTCCACACCGCACCCGGTCCAGCCCGGGGAAGATCCCGCAACATCCCCCCGGGGCTCGGCCCCGGTAACGGTGGTGCCGAGGGCTGGGGAAGGACCTCATTCCGGTATTGTTTGTGGGGGACTCGGTCCCGTCCCGGTGCCAGGGCTGAGCCCTCCTGCCAGCACCTGCCGCCCCAGGACAGCGCAGCGCCAGCCCCGGCCTGCACCCCGTCCCTGCCCGCACCCGGTTGCAGGCAGGGACGGCAGGAGCCGCTGTGGGGCCATAACCGGATCCCGGTTAACCGGATCCTGGCCCCTCCGGCGAGGGTCTCCATGCTTCCGGGAATGGCTGGAGTTCAGCAGTGATTCCCCCCCCGGCAGTGCTGCCATTTCCATGAGCAGAGGGTCCCAGAGCCAGGGCCACCCCAGTCCCCAAACCACCACTGGGCTGATTGTGTCCATCCCAGGGCCCTGTGGTGGGTGGGGAGCAATCTTGGGCCTGAGACCCCACCATGGGGGCAAACTCCCCTCAGGGCTCTGCTTCCGTGCTGGAGTCCTGGAACAAGGATTGCTTCCGCAGGCTCAGCCGGGCGCACCGGGGACAGGTGGTGGAGTTGTCATAGTAGCAGTCCCTGGAGGGGGGGACAGCACTGGGTCACCCCCTGCCACCACCACGTCCCCACATCCCGCCCCAGTGTGTCGGTACCTGTGGAAGACGGCGGAGCAGTCGGCGCAGACCGAGGTGTGGCTGTCGAAGGGGAAGAGCACGTCGCCCTCCCGGCACAGCTCACAGACGAAGCCCTTGGCCTGGCATCGCTGGGGGAGCAGGCAGGAGGTGACAATGGTGACCCCGCCAGCCCTGCACTGGCCCCATGGGGGTGTCCCCCCGGCTCTGCCCCACAGCACGGGCTCACCTCGCAGTCCAGCTTGATGTGCTTGGCAAAGAGCGTGTGGATCTCGGTGAGGGAGCAGCCGAGGCGCCCGGCCTCGATGTCGATCAGGTCCTGCAGCGAGTACATCTCATCGTTCTCCACAAAGTGCTGTCGGTCCTGCAGCTGTGGGCAAACGGGTCACTGTGACTGCCACCGCTGTGTGACCGCCACCGCTGTGTGACCACCACCGCTGTGTGACCGCCACCGCCATGCCTGGCCCTGGCCCCCAGCCTGACCTGCAGCAGCAGCCGCGCCTCCATCGCCTCCTTGCAGGTGATGAAGTAGGGCTTCATCAGCAGGATGTCCTGGCGCAGCTTCTGCAGGGGACAGGATGGGATGGGATGGGAATGAGGATAGGAATGGGTGTGGGGGCAGGGATGGGACAAGCACAAGAAAAGAGGCAGTGGCAGGGGCAAAGATGAGATGGAGACAGTGTGAGAATGGGACAGGATGAGAATGGGGACAGGGATGGGATGGAAATAGGGACAGGAATGGGAATAGGAATGAGGACAGGGATGGAATGGGAATGGGTTCAGGGACAGGGAGACAGGGTTGTGATTGGGATGGAGACAGGAGCATGGCAAGAACAAGACCAGATTGGGTCAAGTTCATCCCTGTAACAGTCTGGGCACCCTCTGCCCCAAACCCCCCCACCTCACCTTGCTTCCTCTCTGTGGGACCCAGTGGGTGCCACTGGAGTCCCCCAACCTCCTGCTCATCCCAGGTGCCCTCTGTGGCGTCCCCTGCCCTTGTGGGGTGTCCTCCCCAGATCCAGCACTCACCCGGATCTCCACCAGCTCCTCCACATAGTTGAAGAGCAGTGGGTTGATCTCCCGCAGCTTCAGCACCGGCCGTGACACCATCAGTGCCAGGTACCTCATGCTGCACCGCGACACCTGCCCGACACCGCCAGAGCCACCGTCACCCCCCGCACCTGCCAGCCCTGCTGCCACCACCCACAGACCGCTGGCAGGGCCCCATCACAGGGACACGGCCCTGGGGACATGGCTTCCCCTCAAGTGAGCTGTGCCCAGCAACCCCCATCACCAGGGACATGGCCCCCATGACCAGGAATGTGGTCCCTCAAGTGACCTCTACCAAGGGACATGTCCCCCAGGGACCCCCATGACAAAGGACAAGGCTCCCAAGTCACCTCTATCCATGGATGCAGCTCCCAGGGACCCCCATGACCAAGGACACGGCCCCCCCAGGTGGCCTCTAGCCAGGACCACTGTCCCAAGGGACTTCCATGACACCCCAGGGTGCCCCCACCCCATGCCAGGGCCACCTTGCGGGGCTCGAAGTCCCAGTTGTGGATGGCACGGGCAGGCACCACGGCCAGGTCGTTCCAGTGGCAGCTGGAGCAGTAGTAGAGGCCGGTGTAGTCGCACTGTCGGGCCTCGCTGGGCACCCCCCCTGTGGCGGCACAGGGCTGGCATGGGGCTGGCACTGGCACCGCCCTGCTCTCTGCCCACCCCACACCCTGTGTGTGCCCCCAGGACACCCAGCAACACCTGGGCACACGGTGGGTCCCCAGTGTCACCTTCCTCAGATCCCCATAACTCCCAGAGCCCAAACCTTCAGCTCCCACCAGCCCCACACACCTCCCACCCCACAGCCCCTCAGCCCCAAGCAGCTCCCCCCAGCCTCACAGAGCCCCGCAAGGGAGCCAAGCCCCACAGGCTCCCACCTCCCCTCAGCCCCTCCAGCCTCACAACCCCTCAGCTCTGCACAGCTCCATGAAGCCCCTAGCCCTACACCTCCTGGTCCCACACCACCCAACCCCACAGGGCTCCCAGGTCATCCCAGCCCCATATCACCCAGCCTCAACTACCAGCTACCAGAGCCCCCAGCTCCCCCCAGCCCCACGGCGCGCCCCAGCCCCCCTGGCAGCAGCAGGGGCTCACGGAGGGAGATGGGGGCCCGGCACTCAGCACAGCGATAGTCCTGGCTGTCCAGTCCGCTCTCGGGGCAGATGCTGAGCTGGTACTCGGCTTGGTGGCTCACCTGGGCCCGCACACAGGGCCGGCTCACCAGCGGCAGGCACTTGCTGTGGCACCGGTAGTAGCAGCCTGGGGGACACAGGTGGTTGTCAGCGTGGGGATGGGGCAAACGGGGACGTGGAGGGGGTGTCCCAGACCCACCTGTGCAGGTGTACCAGGTCTGGATGAGCCCCCAGATGATGGTGCTGCACTTGTCACACATCTGCTTGACACTCTTGCTCTTCTCCTTGTAGAAACGATGCTCCAGGACCACCCGGATGTTGGGCTCATCCTCACCAGGGTCCTGCAGGGGGAAAAGGGGGGTCAGAGAACTAAAGAATCACAGAATTGTTTGGGTTGGACCTTAAAGCTCATCCCATTCCATCCCCTGCCAAGGGCAGGGACACCTTCCACTATCCCAGGCTGCTCCAAGCCCTCTCCAGCTTGGCCTTGGACACTTCCAGGGATGGGTGTCAGCATGGAGCCCCAGCCATGGAGACCCCCCTGGCCCCAGCCCCAGCCTCAGTCCCACCTTCAGCTCCTGCAGCTTGAGGCGGAGGTGGATGAGCCGAACCACGGCATCCTTCTGCCGCTCTGAGTGCTCAGGCAGCGCCAGGATCACCCGCTTGCACTCCTCGATGGCCTGGCGCAGCTGCGGCACGTCCGATGCCAGGATCAGCCCCTGCCACCACCACCAGAGGAGGAGGAAGATGAGCTGAGACCCCCATATCCCCCCCATCCCCACAACACCCACCCCACTCACCACAGGGCGGGAGAAGTGGTCCTCAGCCAGCCCCAGGTCCAGGGCGCCCTCGAGGTCCCCTGGGGTGGGATCCGGCTGCTGGGCTGCAAAGTGGGGTCTCAGGGGGGCCTGAACCCACCCCCAGAATAGGGGGTACCATGGAGGGGCTGGGCCTGGTTGCCCACCCCAGTGTGGGACAGGGAGTGGGGTGGGGGAATCAGCACCCACCTGGGGCAGGGGGTTCTCCGTCGGGGCGCTCCGGCTGCTCAGGGGTCTTGTTGAAGGGGTTGAGGTGGGCCTGGCGGAAGCGGGCCAGCCGCTCATCCGATGCCATCGCCACTGTCCTGCTGGGGAATGGACACTGCCTCAGTTACCCCAGCACTGGCACAAGCACCGGCACCGACACCCTGGCATCAACACCCCAGCACTGGCACTGACACCATCACCAACACCCCGAATACCATCACCAGCATCCCGTCAGGAGCACTTGCGTCGTATCACCAGCACCCACACCCTGGCACCAGCACAATCACCCCATCACAGGCACCAATAGCACCTCAGCAGCACCGACACTGTCACCAACACCCTGTCATGGCACTGATACTCCAGCGTTGGCACTGACATCCCAGCACCAGCAGTGACACCCCGGCACCAGCACCAACACCCTGGTACTGACACCTCAGCACTGACACTTCCTCACCAGCAGCAACACCCCGGTACTCCCACCGGCTGTACCAGCACTGGCACGGACACCCCAACACCAGCACCGAAACCCTGTCACTGGCACCGACACAAACACCGACACCTCCTCACTGTCACTGACACCCCGGTACAGCCACAGAAACGCCAGCACTGCCACAAACACCGGCACACCGGCACTGACACAAACACTGACACCGACACACCGGCACCGGCACAAACACCGGCACTGACACAAGCACTGACACCGACACACCGGCACCGGCACAAACACCGGCACTGACACACCGGCACCGGCATTCTGTCACAACCACCAACACCCCAGCACCGTCTCCGTCCCCAACACCCCGGTCCTGGCACCAACACCCACCTCCGTTCCCGGCCCTGTCCCCGTCTCCGTCCCCGCGGACAGACGCGTCTCTCCGCCTCCCACGCCCTGCCCCGCCGCCACCGCCCGCTTCGGCCCACGGTCACCACGTACCGGCACCGTGCACGGATCCCCTGGAGTCCCGATGTCCCCCCGATGTCCCCCCGATGTCCCCCCGATGTCCCCCCGATGTCCCCCGCAGCCCCTCCCGCGCGCCCGCCAGGGGGCAGCGCCCCCGCCCCGCTCACCGCCGCGCGCCGCCGCGCCCGCCCGCGCGCCCCGCCCCTCAGCGCCCCCGCGCTGCTGCCCCCTGCCGGCCGGCAGACCGCACTGCGCCGCGCCCGGGCGGGGCCGCTCCGCGCACCGCGACACCCGCGCTGTCCCCACCCCTACAGCCCCGCATCCGACACCCGCGCTGTCCCCACCCCTACAGCCCCGCATCGGACACCCGCGCTGTCCCCACCCCTACAGCCCCGCATCGGACACCCGCGCTGTCCCCACCCCTACAGCCCCGCAGCTCCCCTCCGCGCTGTCCCCACCCCTACAGCCCCGCATCCGACACCCGCGCTGTCCCCACCCCTACAGCCCCGCATCCGACACCCGCGCTGTCCCCACCCCTACAGCCCCGCATCTGCCACACGCGCTGTCCCCACCCCTACAGCCCCGCATCTGCCACCCGCGCTGCCCCCACCCCTACAGCCCCGCATCTGCCACCCGCGCTGTCCCCACCCCTACAGCCCCGCATCTGCCACACGCGCTGTCCCCACCCCTACAGCCTTGTCTCTACAGCCTCCATCTCTACAGCACCCGGCCTCATCATCCCTTGTCCCTACAGCACCCATCCCCACAACTCGCCGTCTCCATCACCACTGTCTCCACCCCTACAGACCCCACCCCTACAGCCTTCATCCCCAGTGTCCCCATCGCCACAGCCCCCAGCCCCACTGTCCCCATTCCTATAGCCCACAGCCCTATCAGCCCATGGCCTCCAAAGCCGGGGGACTCGGATCCAGGAGTGTCCTGGGTCCTCCACAACTGCACACACACCCAGCCCTGGGGAAGCACCCTGGGGTCTGCGCTACCACCTCAGTTTGGGGAACAAAGGGCCAACTGTGGCTGCCACACCCCCCCAGCATGGAGAAGGGTGACAGTGGGGACAAAGGCACAGCCCGCCTGGGGGGACTGAATCTGTGGGGCAGAAGGGTGGGGGGCAGTACATGGGGGCTTCCCAAACACCTCCCCTGGCTGGGAATGGCTGAACTGTGTGGGTGTTCCCTGTCCCCCCTACCCAGCAGCCACAGACAAATAGTACCTGGACAGCAATAAATTTATTAAGTATTCAAAAAAAATAATAAGACACAAACCAGTAAAAAACGAAAAGGGGGGAGGTAGGAAGGGGGGCAGGGGGCCGAGCCGGCTCAGGGGGGGACGGGGTCAGGAGACACTGAGGGGACAGCGGGGGGAGCAGCACCCGGGGGGTGCAGCAGCGCGAAGCCGGGGGGCCGCGGGCAGTGTCGGGGGGCGGCGTCGGGCATCACTTGGCGCCCTGCGCCTCCGACTCCTCCTCGTCGTCCTCGTACATCTCACCCTCCTCCTCGGCCGTGGCGTCCTGGTACTGCTGGTACTCGGACACCAGGTCATTCATGTTGCTCTCAGCCTCGGTGAACTCCATCTCGTCCATCCCCTCACCTGTGTACCAGTGCAGGAAGGCTTTGCGGCGGAACATGGCTGTGAACTGCTCCGAGATGCGCTTGAAGAGCTCCTGGATGGCCGTGCTGTTCCCGATGAAGGTGGAGGACATCTTCAGGCCCCGTGGTGGGATGTCACACACGGCCACCTTGACATTGTTGGGGATCCACTCCACAAAGTAGGAGCTGTTCTTGCTCTGGATGGCCAACATCTGTTCATCCACCTCCTTCATGGACATGCGGCCACGGAAGACGGTGGCCACGGTGAGGTAGCGGCCATGGCGGGGGTCACAGGCGGCCATCATGTTCTTGGCATCAAACATCTGCTGGGTGAGCTCGGGCACGGTGAGGGCGCGGTACTGCTGGCTGCCACGTGCTGTCAGCGGGGCAAAGCCGGGCATGAAGAAGTGCAGCCGAGGGAAGGGCACCATGTTGACGGCCAGCTTGCGGAGGTCAGCATTGAGCTGGCCGGGGAAGCGCAGGGAGGTGGTGACGCCGCTCATGGTGGCCGAGACAAGGTGGTTGAGGTCACCGTAGGTGGGAGTGGCCAGTTTGAGGGTGCGGAAGCAGATGTCGTAGAGCGCCTCGTTGTCGATGCAGTACGTCTCATCCGTGTTCTCCACCAGCTGGTGGATGGACAGCGTGGCGTTGTAGGGCTCCACCACCGTGTCCGACACCTTGGGGGATGGCACCACGCTGAAGGTGTTCATGATGCGGTCTGGGTACTCCTCCCGCACCTTGCTGATGAGGAGGGTGCCCATGCCCGAGCCGGTGCCCCCACCCAGAGAGTGGGTCAGCTGGAAACCCTGCAGGCAGTCGCAGTTCTCACACTCCTTCCGCACCACGTCCAGCACCGAGTCCACCAGCTCGGCCCCCTCTGTGTAGTGCCCCTTTGCCCAGTTGTTTCCGGCACCGCTCTGCCCTGGGAAAAAAAAAGAGGCTCCGATGGCCGCTGGCCCCCCACGCCCGCGGGCACCGGGGAGAGGATCAGGGCTGGGACCGGCCGCTGCCGCCGGCAGTACCGGGGAGATCTGACGCCGGGGCGGGGTGGGAAGCAGGAACCGCAGAGGTTTGGCGGCGTGCCGGCAGCGCCGGGCCCCGCGGCGCGGGAGGGGTGTGCCCGCCGAGTGCCCCGGGGACGGCGACAGGCCGGGCGGGTCCGAGGATGCAGGGGCTGGGGGGGAACATCGGGGGACGGTGCACCCCTCCCTCCCCGGGGACCTACCAAAGATGAAGTTGTCAGGGCGGAAGAGGTGGCCGAAGGCACCCGAGCGCACGCTGTCCATCGTCCCCGGCTCCAGGTCCACCAGGATGGCGCGAGGCACGTACTTGTGAGCTGAGAGAGACCCCATGACGGGAGGGGACCTGCTGCCGCCCCCCCATCCCGCCCCCAGGGGTGTTTCCCAGTGCCCTGCAGGGTTCTACAGGACTGGGTGCACAGGTCGTGTCCCCCCCAAACCCCAGGGGCTCATGGGGTGGTTGCATGTCTCATGCCCCCCAAACAATGGGGGTCGCATGGGGTGGGTGCAGGTGTCTGTCCCCCATTTCCCCTCCGGGCCCCATGGGCTGCGTGAATGTTCGTGTTTTGTTCCCCCCACACCACAGGATCCTCCAGGGCGAGTGCAGGTGCCCCTCTCCCCAAGGTCCCATGGGACTGGGCGCAAGTGCGGTGTCCCCCCCCACACCACAGTGTCCCACGGGGCGGGTGCATGTGTCATGCCCCCACCCAAACCACAGGGTCCCATGAACTTGGAGGTACATGTGCCCCCTGCCCCCCCAAACTACAGGGTCTGAGGGGGTGGGTGCACATGTCTGCCCCCCCTCGGGTCCAACAGGGCGGGGGTGCAGGTGTTGTGTATGACCCCTCCCAAATCACAGGGTCCCATGGAACTGGGTGCACATGATTTCCCCCTGCCCCAAACTAAATGGTGCCACAGGGTGGGTGCACATGCCTGCCCCACCCACACCTCCATGGGGTGGGTGTCTCTGTCTGCCCCCCTTCCCCACCCCAGCGGACCCAGCTCCTCCTGCATGGGGGGTCAGACTGGGGCCCCACGCCACAGCTCAGGCTACCCCGCCGGGGGCAGTTCCGAGGGGGGGTCGCTTACAAGAGGCCTCATTGTAGTAGACACTGATGCGTTCAAGCTGCAGGTCCGAGTCCCCCACGTAGTTGCCGCTGGGGTCGATGCCGTGTTCGTCGCTGATCACCTCCCAAAACTGGGGAGGACGGGGAGCTCAGCAGGGCGGGAGGCACTGGAACATCCCCAGACCCCCGGGCGAGGCACGGGGCACCAGGATCCTCCCATCCCTAGGCAGGGCTGGGTGGGGCAAGAGGCACTGGGATACCCCAAACACCGAAATCCCCAGGCAGGGAGGGGCGGGGGGCACCAGGACTCCCCAAACCCCTGGGCAGGCGGTGGGCACCGGGATCCCCCAAACACCCAAAATCCCGAATAGGGAGGAGGGTATTGGGACTCCTCAAACCCCGAGACAGGGCTCAGCGGAGCGGGGGGCAGGGGGATCCCCCAAACACCTCAAATCCCGAGCAGGGCGGGGAGCACCCCCAAACCCCGGGCGGGGCTCAGCAGGGCGGGGGCACCGGGACCCCAAACGCCGGGCGGGCTCAGCAGGGCGGGGGGCACCGGGACCCCCAAACGCCGGGCGGGGCTCAGCAGGGCGGGGGGGCAACCGGGACCCCCCAAACGCCGGGCGGGGCTCAGCAGGGCGGGGGGCACCGGGACCCCCAAACGCCGGGCGGGGCGCGGCGCGGGCGCTGTCCGCGGTGCTGACGGACAAAGGCGGGGGGCGGGGGGGCGCGGGGGGGGGGGGCGGGGCGCTTTGTCCTCCCGGTTGCGGCGGCAGGGGGGGAGGGGAGCGCAGGGGAGGGAGGGGGTAGCGGGTCTGTCTTTGTCCGCCGCCCGGCTCCGCCGCGGCGGGCGGGGCGGGGGGGGGGCGCCGCCGTTACCTTGGCGCCGATCTGGTTGCCGCATTGCCCCGCCTGGATGTGGACGATCTCCCTCATGGTGGCGGCCGGGCCGGAGCGGAGCGGGACGGGAGCGGGCTGGGGCCGGGAGCGGAGCGGCACCGGAGCGGAGCGGCACCGGGAGCGCGGGGGGCGGTGCGGCCGCCGCCGCATCCTTTATAGGCTCCCGCCGCCGCACCGGGCCGGCCGCTGACGTCACCGCCGCCCGCAGCCAATCAGCGGCCGCCGCCGCAGCGCCGCAACAGCCCTGCGGCACCGGCACCGCCCGCCACGCCCCGCCCGGCCCCGCCCGCGGCCACGCCCCGCCGCGGCGGAGCGGGGACCCGGCACCCGCGGGGGGCACGGCCGAGGGGGCACCCCGCACCCGCGGGCAGCGGGGACACCCCGGGACCCGTGGGGGGACCCTGGGAGCGCCCGGCGTCGGCGGGAGCATCCCGAGGCGGCGGCGGCGGCGGGTCTGGGGACACACGCGGGACACCCCTCCCAAGCGCGTCCCGTAACGGGGAGGGGTAGGAACAGGGTACGGGAGGGCCACCCTGGGGTTCCCGGTCGCCGGTCGTTCTCCCCGGGACCGGGGATAGTGCCGGTGCCGGTGCTGGGGTGGGCGGCGGCGGGCGCGGCCCGAGAACAAAGGCGACGGTGATGGGCCCTTTGTCCGGGGGCGGCCCCGGCCGCCCCCCGCGTGGGGTCCAGCCTCCCGCCGCCCCGCCAGTCCCTCCCGGTTCCAGCCGGTACCCAGTGGGAGCAAGTGACCCTTGACCGACCGGCGGGGCCGGGAGGGACCTCTCCCCCCGGGGCTCCCCGGGGCCGCCCGATGCCAGCCACAGCGTCACTGCAAAGAGCCTTTATTGGGAACCGTGAGCCCCTCGCCCGCACTGGGCACCCCGCGGCTCGTCCCATCCATCCATCAGTCCATCCATCTGTCCATTTCGGAGCAGGGGTGGCCGTACTGGTACCGTGTCCTGCTGCCTACCACGAGCACGTCACCACCTCCCGCAGCGTCCGCCGGAGCTCCTGGCTCCGGAAGGCGTAGATGAGGGGGTCAATCACCGAGTTACAGATGATGAGGATGAGGAAGAGGTTGAAGTAGCTGAAGAAGCAGATGCAGAAGGGGTTGGTGGGACAGGTGACGATGAGGATGAGGTGGAAGAAGAAGGGCCCCCAGCAGATAAAGAAGACACCCAGGAGGATGGTGAGGGTGATGGCACCCTTCAGGCTGCCACCACGGTGGGTGGTGGGTGGCTTCTGCTGGCTGGAGATGCTGTGGAGGTGGTGGCGGGCCAGGGTGAACATGTGGATGTAGAGCACCAGCATGAGGACCAGCATGAAGAGGAAAAAGCCGATGATGCAGAGGAGGATGGTGTTGCTGCTGTAGTAGGTGATCAAGACGGTGCTGGAGACAGTGCTGGCCAGCCAGATGCTGACCATGGTGACCACGGCCCGCTGGAGTGTCATGATGCTGTGGTAGCGCAGGGCATAGAAGATGGTGATGTAGCGGTCAACGGCGATGACCCCCGGGAAGGAGAGGGAAGACATGACCGAGCTGCAGATGAGCATGTCGATGACGCTGTCCATGTGGCGGATGATGCTGGGGTGCATCACCAGCACCCCGTGCTCCAGCAGCAGCATGAGGAGCATCTCTGCCAGGTTGCTGATGCTCACCAGCATGTCAGACACAGCCAGGCAGCAGATAAAGTAGTAGGTGGGCGAGTGCAGGTTCCTGTTCTTCAGGATGGCAGCCACCACCAGCAGGTTCTCCACCAGGCTCACCAGCCCCAGCACGAGGAACAGCTCATTGGGAATGTCCAGCCCCTGGCACCAGCCGCTGCTGGCCCCGACCGTGGCATTACTCTGGTTGCCCTTGCTGGCATTCCAGGGCTTGCGCAGCAGACGCAGGGAGGCCAGCGTCGACATGGCCCCCTCCTCAGCCCCGGGGCCCCCCGTGGCACCTGCACGGCCCCCGAGCCCGCGTTGCGCCCCGCCAGCTCTCCCGCGGTGCCCAGCGGCGAGGCTGAGGGGATGCCCAGGAGTTGGGGATGGGAGGCGTGGGATGTGCTGGGGGTGTCACGTGCCTGCTGGGACCCTCCGGTTTGGTGGCCGCTCTCCACACCAGCGCTGCCCAGCGCCTCACGCCCGCCGGCCCAGGGTGCTGGGGAAGAAAGGGCCTTTTCTCTGCCCCACTTTAAAGCCGTTTCCCGCAGCTCCTCCTCCTCGGGGGGTGGGCACCTGCATGAGGGAGGCACCCCAGCAGTGAGAGGGGCCGCTGCCGAGGCCAGGGCTGACAGACCCCCAGGATGGCCCTGGGGAACCCGATTGCTTGGGATCACCATGAGCCCTGGGGTCTCAAATGCCCGGGGGTGGTCCATGCATCCCTGGGGTCATGCACCTTGGGGGCACTGCCATAGGGGTCCTGTGCACCTTAGGGTCCCCACGTGTCCTGAGGTCCTGCATCTGCTGGGGGGACCCCTGAACCTTGGTCTGCATATCTTGAGGGGTCCCATGTGCCCTGTGGGACTCGTGTCCTGGGGGGTCCCATCTGCTGTGGGGGTCATCCACACACCCTGAGATATCCATGCACCTCGGGGACCCCTGTAGGACCCTCCCTACTGCATGATCCAAGCTGTCCCACACATTGGGACTGGGAGGGGTCCTATCCCCATGGCCCCGGGGAAGATGTTTTACCATGGGGCAGGCGTGGGATGCCATAGGAGTTGTCAAAGGCGTGATTAAATGGGATGCTGCAGAGCCCGGCCCTGGAGGGATCCCAGGCGGGCTGGGAGGGACAGGACCCATCTGACCATCATGTGCCTTAGGTCTGTGTTGATGCCTGGAGCCACGTGGCTGCCAAAGAGCCATTCACAGCTCCATGAAAGGGGCGATCCCACGGTTATCCGCTTCCCTTGGGAAGCCCTTCCCTCTGGCATGGATGCAAACGGCTCAGCTGCACACACTGGGAATGGGGTCCCAGGCTGCCACAGTGCCAAACTACAGGGATGGGACCCCACGGGATTTGGATATGCCAGCGGGGAACGGAGCCAGGGTGGGCTGGCTTGAGACTCAGGGTCTGCACACCCAGCCAACCCACCCCAGCTACAGCCCCTAGGGAGACAACACAGCAGAAGCAGGGATTTATTCCACGTATTCACCATTACTCAGCAAAAAAAGGGAAAAAAGCTTTACGGGAACAAGGATGAGTTACGGTTTGAGTGTGGCCTACCTCAATCCTGGCTCTAGAAGGTGAAGGTGAGGGAATAAAGGATGGAGAAACAAAGAGGGGGGGAAAAGATTTCTTCTCCAAACTAAATAAAAGGCTGAAAAAGCTGCTCCATGCACAATTCTAGTGGCACAGGGAACTCTGAGACCTTTGGAAGGTTCAGTGTAGTGAGGGTGCAGAGTATTTTGTGGAGGGAAGGAAGCTCCAGGCTACGGGAAGCACAAAGGAGCTGAAGAAGAGGGCAGTAAAACTCCTCTGGGAATTAAGGACAAGAGCCCGGAGAAGAACAGGGAGGGGAATGGGATGGGAATTGTGTGCAGAGGAGACCAGAAGGGGACTAAGCTGCCGTGGGGACAAGGGACAGCTGCTGTCGATTAGCTCGGACATGCTCAGACAGTCCTTGTTCCCCGTTAAAGAGAGGGGCCCTGGACAGGGCCCATTGCTGCGGATTCAGCCCCCCTCCCTGGACAGAGACCAGCCCATGGGTGCAGCCCCCCTCCTCAGAACAGCCCATGCCCACAGCGAGTCCATGTGTGATTTTATTGGAGTGCGACACGAATCTGGGGGCGATGCCAGAAGGTCTTGGGGAGAGACACCTTGGGCTCAGTCCCAGTCCCCGTCGCCCTCAGGATTGTCATCGCGGGGGGGCTCCTGGAACTGGATGTTGGCCAGCATGTCCCGCATGGCCGCCATCAGCCTGTTCACCCCCTGGTTGAGGTCCTGCACTGCTGCGGCCTCGTCGTCCCCGTTGTGCCTGATGTCCCCCTGCAAGAGAGCAGAGCTGTGGTGGCAGCGACAGGCACAACACTGGTGCCAAATCAGCACCAGGCTGTTGCCAGCTGCAGCTGCTGGAGCGGGAACACCACGGGGGAAACGGTGCACCCACATCCCAGCGTGCACTCACCTGCAAGTTAAAATTTGGCAACAGTGAGCGAAAGAAGAGGGATAAAGAGCTTTCGTTGGAGGGGTGGCTTGTCCTGGAAGACACAAGTGGCACCATGGTGAAGGGACAGCTCAGTTTGTGACTCCTCAGTGGGATGCAGTGGTGCTGGGAGAACCATGGCACTGCTGGAACCAGCCCTAAGGGAGGGAACTGCGGGGTTCCAAAGGGATTCTGAATTCAGGCAACTCCGAGCAGCAGCTCTGAGCAAAGCAGCCACTAAGAGCACAAACAAGGCCAGGCTGGAAGAAGCTTGGAGCAACCTGGTCTAGTGGAAGGTGTCCCTGCCCATGGCAAGGGGTGCAACGAGATGAATTTTAAGGTCCTTCCAACCCAAACCATTCCAGGATTCCACGATTCTACCAGCTCCGCTCTGAGCGGGTTGGTGTGGAACACACACACAGCATCACCCCAACACCAGGACTGGCTGTACTTAAGCTTCCATTTACCCCAAACCCTCCTGGGTCAGCTGTGGCCTGGGTTTTCCCTGGCTTTTGCCCTATGGCTGGGAATGGCCAGTGGTGACCACCACGGGAAGCAGCAGGACCAGTCCAGCCTGTAGCTCTGCCTGGCAGGAGCACCACAGCTCTTCCTCTGCCATGGAGGAGGATATCAGCGCCGAGCGCCCGCGTGCAGCCTGGCCTGGGGCTGAGGGCGTGCCGGGAACACGCCGGGAACACGGCCGGTTGTGCCAGCACAGGCACCAGGGGTGGAGGTGGTACCTTTCCGGTCGGGTGTAGGAAACAATGGAATCCAGAGGAGGGAGGGGGTCAAACCCCATCACTGGCTGTGAGGTCACCTCCTGCAGGAGAAGGAGAAAGGAGGGATGAAGGAGAAAGGAAGGAATGAAGGAGAAAAGAAGGGATGAAGGCGAAAAGAAGGGATGAAGGCTGCGCATCCAGCAGCAGCAAACACGGGGGCCCACAGAAGCCGCGAGTCACAGGGGTTAGGATGGGCCCAGCAGGGACACAAGTGCCACACCACCACGTGCAGCCACAGCCCCTGTGCCCCATCAGGCCCCTCACCAGAGGCAGGGCTGCCGTGGCCTCCTTCATCTCCGAGAGGATGATGTGCCGGTAGATGTTCCTGGGAGCGCTCTGGTACCGGATCTTCCTCCTGAGGCGGGAGGGGACAGAGCAGTGCACCCTGAGCAGGCACTTTCCTGTTTCTGCTGCTCGAGGCACAGTGTCAGCAGCTTCCCTGGCTCCAGGGGACAGGCCACATTGGATGGAGCTGGCTTACAGCGAGCCAAAGGTGGGTGGCAGCTGCTGAGCTCCAGAGAAAGAGCAGAGAGCTTGGGGACGAGCAGGTTGACCTTGGCTTAGGACACCTGATGGCTCTCCTCTGTTTCTCAGCACTGGGAAGTGTTTCTAAGCTCTCACCTGCCCTGTGTGGCCATCCCTGCCCTTCCAGGCCACCCCTCCACCCTCCCCAGGATGTTTCCAGGAACAGGTGACAGCCAAGCCTGGGGAAGGCAGTGCAGGATATGCAGTGCAGGTTCAGCTCTACATTCCCGTTTGTGAAAAGCATGGAAGAGCCTCTGCCTTCCTGGCCCCATGCCGTGACCCTCGGCATCAGAGCAGCAGCTGTGGGGCTCTGAGCCCTGTCCCAGACACTGGAACCGCTGCTGCCCAGGACAGACCCTCTGTCCCACTCTGTCCCCTGTCTCTGGCACAGGAGCCCTGCCCTCCACCTTCTGTGCTCACTTGTGCTCAGCCTCCTGCACCAGCGCGTCCCCGGCCTCCACCATGCGCAGAACCTCGTGGACGTGGGGCTCCAGCCAGGCCATGACAGCCGGGTCCTTCCACAGGGCGTGCGTCCTGCCCACGTACAGGGACGTCAGCTGGTTCAGGGCGGGTGACTGGCTATGGGAGATGGCTGTTACTCACGGCACCCTCCTCCTCCTCCTCCTGCTCCTCACGGGACAGTGAGGACTCAGCTCTGTGCTGGGCTTTGGTGCGGGAACATGAGAGGACTTGCAGGCTCCTGCCTGGCTATTGCCATCCACCTTCACCAGATCTTCTGCCTCCATCTATTTTTAGGCTAAGCAGAGCCATGAAATGAGGGAACACTGCCCTGGCCGGAGGGAGAGCCTTCGTGTGCTGAGGAAGACCACGTGTCAAGGGAAGGCAGACTGGTTGGAGACAGCCTGCCCTGGGAAGACACACACGTCACGCTCCCTTTCTGCAGACACCAGCAAGGCTTTGGGGTGAACTTCTGACCTGTCCACCTTGAGGTGAGGTGGGTCTGTCAGCCTGATCCAGAGGCCATTATGGAAATCCATTATCAAAGGGATTATCAAATGAGGCATTATCAAATGAGCCTACTCAGGGAACCCAAACAAGCTCCTCCATTAGCTGTCTGAGCATGCAAGATCCCCGCCGCCGGCAAAATCGATCCCTTCCCTTTGCTGAGAACATCTTCAGGCCTTACCTGATCTGGGCATTCAGCCCGAAGAAGGGGTGGGAGGTGACCCTGGCATCGGGCTGCACGCTGCAGTGATCCAACAGCGGCATCAGAACTGCAACACAAAGGCAGAGAACTCGTCTGGATCTGTTGGTGAGGAGCAGTGTGGGGTGGGGTCACCCCTTGCAGACAGTCACCCCCCTCCTTGGGGCCAGCACCCCCCGGGGCACCAACAAGGACACAAGGAGGGGGTGAGGACACTGCTGGTCCCTGTGCTCACACAGTTGTTATTTCAGTTACCCCAACGAGCAGCCTAGAAGATGTTTCCAGCCCCCACAAACTGAATCCCGGCTGGAGAGCTGGTTCTTCCTGCTGCACACACCCTCCTCTGGGCCTGAGGGCAGTGTGCTCCTTTCATGGACAGCAGCACCCACAGGATGAAAGGGAGAGTGATGGACACCCATGGGGCGAGCACATCTAAAACAGAGCTGTGCCTCGGAGGGAGAGCCAAGGAGACTGGCTTGTCCTTGCTCCGGGCAGCCCTGAGGAGGTGAGACATCTCCCTGCTCTGAGATTCCAGCTCTCACCCTCCCCCAGCCTGCTCACCCCGACCATCACTGGTGGAGAAGCATCGGTTGCTCTAGGGAGGGAGGACAGAATCATGGAATCACAGAACTGTAAGGTTGGAAAAGCCCCTAAGACCATTGAGCCCAACCATTCCCCCAGCACTGCCAAGGCCACCCCTCACCCATGTTCCCAGGTTCCACATCCACACAGCTTTTAAATCCCTCCAGGGTTGGGGACTCCACCACTGCCCTGGGCAGACTGGACCAGGGCTGGACAACACTTCTGGAGAAGGAATTGTTCCCAGTATCCAACCTTGAGGCTGTTTCCTCTTGTCCTGTTGTTCCCTGGGAGCAGAGCCCGACCCCCCTGGCTGCCCCCTCCTGTCAGGGAGTTGTGCAGAGCCACAAGGTCCTCCCTGAGCTTCCTTTGCTCCAGGCTGAGCCCCTTTCACAGCTCCCTCAGCCACTCCTGCTGCTCCAGCCCCTTCCCCAGCTCCGTTCCCTTCCCTGGACATGCTCCAACTGCCCCCGGGGTGGACCCCCCACCATAGTGGGCACAGGCACCGCTGTTCTGCCCCGCCGCGTCCGCTCTGACTCAGGGCTCCCTCCTCAAAGGCCCTTTGCAAATTCCTGCCTCTGCATCCGCCTGCCGGGAATCCAGCCCTGGCTCTCACAGAGGACAGTGACAAAGCCCGCGGGCATGGCCTTACCGGAGGGGACAGACTCACCGCTTGGGAACATGATGAGCGCGAGCTGGATGAGCCGGGCCGCTCGCTCCCGGGCCTGGCTCCGCTCCAGCTCTGGGCGCTCTTCCTGCTGGCTCAGGAAGAAATAGGCCAGTGGCACTGAGAAGGCAAAATTGGGCAGCTGGGACAGATTCCGGTGACTCTGCAGGATCAGGGAGAGCGTTACTGAGAAATGACGCTGTGCAGCAGAGCTGGGCTGCGCGGGGTCGGGGCTCTGCCTGCTGGGGTTAAGTGAGTTCCCAGCCACTGGCTCGGTGCCCTCACGGCTGAGTGAGCAATTTTGAGTTCTTACAGCTGTTTGCAGGATCCAAGGATTACAGAAACCAACAGCCCATCCTTTATGGATCATTCCAATGCTGCTGGGACGCCAGCTGGGCTGTGAGATCCCTTCCAAAGGGCTCACCTGGTGGGGAGCACCCCAAGCACCCATCCCCTCACCTGCTGGCCACTCACCTCCCACTCCTGGAAGAGGCGGGTCAGGAAGGTGTATTCCCTGGCCCGGAGGGACAGGAAGTCGATCAGCAGCAGCACACAGAGCGGGTCATTCTCAGGATCAAGGCTTGGGAGCAGGAGGAGAAAACAAACTCGGTGTTACAACAGCTGAGAGGGCTGCCCTGATTTCTGGGACAAACAGCCTCTCCCAGTGACATCCAGTGACTCAGCAAGCGGAGAGAACAGGAACACGGTCACTCCCGCACGGCCAGCGGGATGACGGAGAGCTGCTCGGTGTCCCTGTAGAGGGGACAGTCCCCTGCCACCATTCAGGAGGACAATCAGTGGCCACAAACTGAGTAGGCTGAAGCTATTGTCACACCTTGCTCTGCTGAGCCTCCAAGCTCAGGCCACACTTCAGTGGTCACAGGCCACCCAAGGCCCCTCCTCACCCATCACCTCTCCAAGAGCACCAGTACAGACCTGTGCAGCTCTAAGGGGTGGGAATGAGCCCATGCCAAGCCCAGGAGCAGCAGGACCCCTCTGGGGTGACTACGCCCCCAAACCCAGACACTCCACCCTCGGTGGAGGGATCTACCTCAGGATGAGCTTGCAGAACTCCAGGGCTGTGCGGGGACAGCCCCTCTTCTCCAGGAACATCAGGTGCTTGAAGAGAGCCAGGAAGAAAGCCCTGCATGGGGAACAGTGGCAGGACTTAAGAGGCCAGATGTAGAGACACAGTCACCACCACCTCCTCACCCCCAAGCATCACATCCTGGTGTGGCACAGGGTGCCACAGACCCCCCATGATCCCATCTCTTGGTTTTGTTATCTTTTTGTGCAAGAACAGGGACAGCAAACTCATAACCTGCTCTGGAGACTGGGACCAAGACAAGTAAATCCTAGAAGCCCACATCCCGCTTTGTCCCAGTGGTGTGGGGACGGTGACACAGAGCGGGGAGGCCCAACACCTGAACTGGTGACACAGGTCACTGATGGCACAAAGTGTGTCAGCCAGAGGGACTGAAATGTGAGCACCCTCCAGGTACAGCAGTTTGGGAGAGATGGCTTAGGTCAGCTGACTGGAAAATTCCCAGAATAAAGTCACCTTTCCCAGCAGCTGCAGAGCTGGAGTTACATAAAAACCTAGGCTGGGAGGAGTGTGAGTGCTGGGGATGATGGCTGGAAACATACAGCAAGGATTTTTGTGACTATTTAGGGCTAAGGGGTACTGATAGCATGAGAAGGATATGACAGGGAGGGACAGTTCCTACTGCAGGAAGATACCCTTGGGAAAAGGGATGCTTTGTGCAGAAGCTTCCACGCACGAGCTCCCTGTGCTCCAGCACCATCCCAGGACCCCCAACAGAAAGGGACACTCAGGGTCTCCCCGGCTGAGCAGCAGTGGTGAATCTGGGTGGCTGTGGCCAAAGTGGGCCACCAGGAGCTCCAGCAGAGCCTCCCCGCTCCCCAGCCCTGCTCACCTGTTCTCTGGCCGCCGGTAGTCCAGCCTGCAGGCCCCACTGGTGAGGCTGAACACGGGGTGGAAGGCACATTCCAGGCTGTACAGCGCCCGCTCTGGGGACAGCAAGGACAGTGTCAGGGACAGGACAGGGACACCACCCCAGCACAGCACTGCCTGGCACTCGGTTTAGCCCAGAAGACAGGAAACCAGCTCATTCCCAGCCCAGCGAGGCACAAAGTTACTTCACACAACGTGGTGGCAGCAGGTACCAGGGCAGGGAGCACTTCCACATTAGATCTCACTCTGGGTGGGAAAAGGAACCATTTTGGGATTGAGGCTGGTCCAGCTGCCTCTGCCACAACTCTGTTCACATGGGAAAGCCAAGCTCCTGCCCTCCACTGCCCTGTGCCAGGGCCTCCCCACAGCCTGCCAGGGAAGGATTTCACACCGACACATCTGCTCCTCACCTCACTCTTACCTATGAGATCCCGGGCCATCTCCTGGTCCTCCTGCATCCGGCACACGTCGCTGAGCTGCAGGAGGGAGTCCACGTGGTAGGGGTTCATCTGGAGCAGCAGCTGCACAAGAGCATTGCAAAGATTCCGTCTCATTACCGGCGTCTCAGGAATTTGGTCTCTGACCCAGGTACCTCCCAGCACCAGCTCTGTGACACACAGCACCAAGAGCTTCCTTAATCCAGCCCTGCCAGATCCATCCCCAAGCTGGAAGGGCACAGGGAGCTCCATCCCTACCACATGCAGGATGGGAGCCCTCAATGGCAGCCTCCCTTGCCCTCGGGCAGCTCCCTCCCAGCTTTTCCAACCAGGCCTTTGATCATCTTCACTGTCCTCCTCCAGATCTCTCCCAGCTCCTCCATTTCTTTGAAAGGAGAGAACAAGATGTAGGCACCGTTACAGTTTGGGGTTTTTCATCTATCCCTCAACAGTTCTGAGCACTTGATCAGGGTTTTGAATCCCCTGGATACTGAGAGGACATTTGGACACATCTATTACAAATCCAGGAATCAACAATGGTAATGGATAATAATAATAAATAAAGATTTACTCCCAGGCTTCAGAAGAGAAGTTTAATCTAAAACTTGCTCCATTCACTAATTGTATTATAAATAGGCTACTTTTCCCAAGCACCTAAAACCTCAGTTCAGTAAAAAATTCTGAAGCTACTACAAATCTTCTCACAGTTTAGTTTGGGGATTTTTTTTTCTCCTAAAACTAAAAAAGCTTCCAAAGCTCCAGAAGTTTCCATCTGCAGGGTGGGGACCCGTGGGACCACCTACAGCACAAAGACTGGATGTTCCAGGCTGGCCTGGCCCTGTCTGGAGCCACTTGCCTGATGCTTAACCTCTTCCTTAAGGGGTAAGATTCTTAAGTTCCTTTCTAGTCCCCTTTTTGGGGGGACATGGAGCACTCAGGGTCACTGTGATGGGAAAAAACCAAGAAAAGGTCACCAAGACCCTTTTAGCCTACCAGCAAGTGCAGAAAAAACACTCACTGAACAAGAGACTCCCCAAAAGTAATGTTTTATGAGCTGAAACCACAGCAACAAGGCAGAGTTGGGCTCAAGCTATGGCAGGACCATGGTGACCATGAACAAACTGTCTGGTATTGGCAAATCCATCTGTTAGATTTTACCCTTAATGGAAAAGGGGAAGACTTCAAGCTGTGTGAATGTCCTCAAGTTTAGCCAGACCCCCTAAGAGGATCAGAGCATCCAGATTAAAATACCATGGAAAGCCTGTCCTGTGTGGGACTGAGCTTGAGCTGTCCCTGGGACACTCACTGCTGCACAGGAATTACCTTGGCTCACTTAATCCAAATCCCTCAATCCAGGCAGAACTGCTGAGCTGGAGAGAGCCCCATGGCCCTGAGCCAAGGGTGGGAAAGCAGAAGGAAATAAACTTTATTTAGCAGACAATGGGCTCTTTAAGGAACATCTCCAGGGCATGTATCCCAGCTCACGTGGCCAGGCCTTTCAGAGAAACATCCCCCAGTTATGGTTTAGTTGGGTGCAGAGCAATTTTGCTGTTGCTTATCACTCTAAACTATAAATGTTACCATACAGCTTAATGAGCTCAGACATGCATGAAGGAATCCCAACACAAAAGCCTGTTTTTGCTGAAATACCAAGGAAGGACACATTTTTCATCTTGCAGACATTTATAAATACAACAGCTGTTAGTTTGGATTCCCAGTTCATGATGGGTTTATGCAATATTCCTCCTTTCCCAGCTAAGAGCTGAGACAAGGGAGCTTTATTCCCACCCTTCCAGCCAAATGGACAGTTCCTGTGGGTTCCTCTCTCAGGTGGTGACCTGGCACATGCTTGGCAGAGCCACCACGGCTCAGCCACCAGACCTCCTCTGCACCAAGGAGGTCACTGATTAACAAGGTAACAGCACAGCTCAGCACTGCGGGGCTGCCTCGCCCCACAGAGAAAGACACAGGGCTCTACTGCCCAAACAAGACTCGAAATAAAACATCCAGGGCTCTGCAGAGGGATCTGGACAGGATGGATCAAGGGGATGAGGCCAGAGGGATGAGCACAGTGAAGTGCTGAGTCCTGCTTGTGGGTCACACCAACCCCATGAATGCTACAGGCTGGAAAAAGTGGCAAAGTGGCTGGAGAAGGATCTGGGGGTGCTGGTGACAGTGGATGGACATGAGCCCAGGCAGGCAGGAAGGCCACTGGCACCTGGCCTGCGTCAGCAATGGCATGGCCACAGGACCAGGGCAGTGCTCGTCCCCTGTGCTGGCACTGCTGGGGCACTTCCAGTTCTGGGGTCAGTTCTCAGCCCAACACAGACGTGCAGGGGCTGGAGAGTGTCCAGGGAAGGGAATGGAGCTGGGAAGGGGCTGGAGCAGCAGGAGCAGCTGAGGGAGCTGGGAAAGGGGCTCAGCCTGGAGCAAAGGAGGCTCAGGGGGGACCTTGTGGCTCTGCACAACTCCCTGACAGGAGGGGGCAGCCAGGGGGGTCGGGCTCTCTCCCAGGGAACAACAGGACAAGAGGAAACAGCCTCAAGTTGTGGCAGAGTCAGGTTGAATACTGGGAACAATTCCTTCTCCAGAAGTGTTGTCCAGCCCTGGCCCAGTCTGCCCAGGGCAGTGGTGAATTCCCCATCCTTGGAGGGATTTAAAAGCCATGTGTGGACATGGCACCTGGGGACACGGGTGAGGGGTGGCCTTGGCAGTGCTGGGGGAACAGTTGGCTTAGAGGCTTTTCCAACCCAAACAATTCCACTGAAATGCACCAGCCACACTTGCCAGGGAAAGGGGCTGCAGGAACCCAGGAGGGAATGGCACAACCAACCCAACGTACCACGATATTGTTGGGGTCCATGGACTCCACAGCGTCCAGGAACTTGAACTGGACCTGCTGGTACTCACGGTGATGCTCGAAGGTGAAGTGCTGCACCCCCCTCCGGGTGTCCAGCAGCTGCATGGTGATACCTGGAGGGTGCAGGGGAGACCTGGGTACCCCAAGAGAACCTCCTCTGCTCTCTCACAGCATCAAAAGCTCACTCACATCACTGGGTCCAGAGCTATACGTGTTTTTGGAAGCTCCCAGAGAGTTTCAATCTTTTCCCCCCTCTCACAAGTCAAAGTCCCAAATCCACCCAGAAAGCCCAGGCTGCTCACTATGCCCAGGGATACTTCTCATTATCCAGCAATTCTGCTGCTAAGATGAGAAGCACCCTCACCCTGCTAACTCCAAAAGAGGGGAAAACAAATCCAAATTATAAGGGACAACTCCCCAGAGTTCTCTGTTTAGGCAGAAGGTGTATTTCCACGAGCTGAGGAGCAGTTCCCATTTACATTCTGTGCCCTGAGCAGCATCCATGTCACATGGGCCAAGCGTTAGGAGGGCAGGAGGCAGCCCCAAAAGCCTCACCTGTCTTGCTGTAGCGTGGCCAGGTGTTCTTGGGAGCCGTCAGCCACATGCTGCGGACGTACTGCCGCTGCCTCTGCCTTGGCCTGGGGAGGAGAACACACAGGTCACACCTTCTCTGCACTGACAGGAGGAGGACGAGAGATGAAACCATGTTAAAGGGAAAAATGAGATCAAAATTCTTCCCCACAGAGAGCCACACAGAGCTGTGCCCAGAGCTCTGCATTTGCCTTCAAGACACAACATACCTGTGCTCAGGCTTTGCCTTACGTGCACCATCTAGGCCAGCCAGTGCCTCCAGCATCTCCACTTCCAGAGCTTCTCTCCCTGTTTTTATCCCTGCCAAACTCTCAGCTGCCTCTGCTTCAAACAGCTTCCCAGGTCCAATTAGGAGAGCCCCACAACCCTCTGACTCACCCCTCTTCCTAGCAGGGCCTTCAAATGTCAATTGGATTAGTTTAAGCCGTACTCAAAAATGCACAATTTATTGGTTCAAGAGCAGTTCAGGATCAAGGCTACTCTGAAGGAGTCATGTCTCCTCAGAAAGGGATCATAGACTGTCCTGAGTTGGAAAAGACCCACAAGGATTATCAAGTCCAGCCCCTGGCCTTGCACAGTCACAAGGGACTGCAGTTTCTTCTTCAAGCACCAAATGCTCTTCCACAGATTCTCTCCCTCCTTCCACCTGCATTGCTCCAAGCTCAGACCGTTCTTGGTTTTCCAACCAGCTCACAGAAGTGGGGATTTCGTGGATGACAAATTTTTTATGCACAGTGCAGTGCATAAATGCAGAGATGTCACACCCAGGGAGCAACAGGTTCCCTGGAAGCAAGTGCATGAGACACCCTGAGAGTATTCAGGGTCCACTTTCCGTCCAGAGGCTCTGGAATGGCAAGGGACAAACGGTGGAGAAACAAACAAAATCTATGTGTCTGCACTCTGTGAACTTGAGTGAAAGGACTTTGAAGGGTGATTTGCAAGTAAATGAGAGGGGAAAGAAGCAAAGGAAAAAGCAAATGCCAGCAAAAGCCTGGAGAAGTCTTTCCCCACCTTGTACATATCACAGAAAATATTCCTCTGTCTCGATAAGCAACTACTAAATGAATAACACACCCTGAGCCTGGGATTACCCACGCAGGTGTGGCACCAGGGACTCCTTGAGCCCTGCCAAGGACAGGACAGACACACCTCCTCGGATTTGGAAAGGGTTTAATATCAAATTCTGAACTAACCTCTGGTCCCCAAGCACAGCACGAGCCCCGAAGTATCTCTTCAACTCATTCTCTGGATTCAAGTTTCTGAGAAGGTGGAAAGAAGAAAGAAAAGCTCCATCAGTTAAACACAGTGCCACACTCAAGTCTCTCCATCAACACTCAGCACCTCAAAGTGCCTCTGGAAAACCCCCAAACTGTCACACACTCCCCACTGATCAGACACAGCATGGAGAAAGGAGACTAAAACCGGCCAGAACTGGCAGGGAAAGCGCTGCTCCATCAGACAGGCTTTCTTCCTGCTCTGCTCCAGAGCTGGGGAATACTGCTGCTGCCCTCTCCAGGGCAGCTGGAGCCTTAGCTGGGATGTTCCCGGGAGAAGATCCTGAGTGAATCTCATGTCAAGCTTTACACACCAGGGCTATTAGCACCTCTGCAGAGGTTCTCCCACAGAGGATCTGAGGCTGGAAGGTCCCTCTGGAGACTAATCTGGTCCTGCCACCACTGCAAGCAGGCCTGGCAGCAGAGAATCCCCGCCAGAACCAAACGCAGCTTCCAGAGGAGCGGTTAGAACAGGGATGTGCACAACCATCCCAGCCCTTTCGTGCAAGGTGCGGAGTTCCTGGCCAGATCACACTGGGAAGCTCCCAACTCCCTTCCTCGAGGAGCAGATGTCCTGTCACACCAAGGCCAGAGCCGGGTGGCAGCCAGCAGTACCTGTGCTCCACGTAGAGCAGAGGCCGGCTGTCAGTGATGATCCCACCCTGGCTCTGCGGGGCCAGCCCGGGGTCCTCGATCCTCTCCAAAAGGCTGTCGATGTCTTCCAGGTCGTTGTCTTCCTTAAGAGAGGCAAAGCCAAGGCATTTATTACAGGCTGAGTCACAGCAGCCTGCAGGTTACCCAGCAGAGATCACACCCAGCCGCCTCCGGCTCATCCTGATCCCTGGGTGATGGGATGTGGCTCTTCAGAGAATCCCAGAATGGTTTAGGTTGGAAGGGACCTTAAAGCTCATCCCGTGCCACCCCCTGCCATGGGCAGGGACACCTTCCACTGTCCCAGGTTGCTCCAAGCCCTGTCCAGCCTGGCCTTGGACACTGCCAGGGATCCAGGGGCAGTCACAGCTGCTCTGGGCACCCTGTGCCAGGGCCTCCCCATGCTCACAGGGAAGAATTTCCTCCCAACATCCCACCTCTCCCTGCCCTCTGGCAGTGGGAGGACATTTCCCCTTGTCCTGGCACTCAAGGCCCTTCCTTGTGCAAAGACATTTTAAATATTTAAATAACAACCTTCACCCTCTACTTCCCACAGAAACACCAAGTTACTGCTGTGAGCCTCATGACAAGGTCTCAAACACTCACATGACTTTAATCCAACTCTCCCATTCCCCATCTTCCAACCACCCCAGGAATCCATCCAGCTGCTCACATCCAACAGTTGTATAACACTTTAACCCTGATTTCCCTCTATTTTCCCCCTATAAACAACAAGTGACACATTTCTTACGTGCCTTTTTCACATCCTCCTCATGATATCCATGGGTGGAACACAGAATTCCATTCAGGACACCCAAGCAGCACTGCCAGCTTGCCTTTTCCAGCTAAATTTAGCCCCTGTGCGTGCAGTGTACACAGGAAAGGGATAACGTGCTCTGCATGGAAGTGCTGGAACAGAGGTTGTATTATCCCTCGCTGGCAAACCAAACTGCCTGGGTCTGGGTGTCCCAGCTGGCCCATGTCCCCCTGCTGCTCGATATTCTTGGATTGGGAAATGAAACAGGCTCTCCAAGAGGGTTCTCCAACCCCAGGAACTCACTCCTGAGTGGAATTCCCAGGCAGCAGGTGGCCAGCTGTGCGCTGGCACTGCTGTCACGGCTTAGCCATTCTCTCCAGAATCCTGTGGCTCAGGATGTTGAGCAAAGAATCTCCCTGGAGTGAACAGGGAGGTTGGACTCCATGATCTGGGAGGTCTTTTCCAACCTTAAGGATTCTGTGATTCTGTGGACAGTTCAGACTCAAACCTCAGCAGAAAACCAGCTCCCACCTGAACCTCGCTCCTATTGAATTTAGAAGATCAATGACTTTATCCATCTGGTACTTCCAGCTCTGGGGTCCCCAGCACTGGAAGGATGTGGAGCTGCTGGAATAAGTCCAGAGAAGGCCACGAAGATGCTCCAAGGGCTGGAGCCCTCTACTCTAGAGACACCTTAGAGCCCCTTTCAGTGCCCAAAGGGGCTCCAAGAGAGCTGAAGGGGGACTTTGGACAAGGGATAGAGTGACAGGACAGGCTGGACAGGGCTTGGAGCAACCTGGTCTGATGGAAGGTCTCCCTGCCCACACGGCAGTGGATGGAATGAGATGATCTTTAAGGTCCCTTCCAACCCAAACCATACCAGGATTCCATGATTCAAAAAAGACTTCTTTAAATTTGAATTTAGAAATGGCTTTTTTGCCTCAAATCTCTCCTACAGTCACCTTGGAATTCCCACTTTGCCAACCCCACTGGAGGAACCAGCCTGGTCCCTGACTCAGAGCACACACAAACATACCACAGTCTCTCCTGCTGCATTTTTCTTGGTTTTCCTTTTCTTTTTTTTCTTCCGTGGCTTGTTACTCGATGCCGGCTGCAAAGACAAAGAAGGGAAGAGCTGTCAGCATTCCTGTGAACTGCAGGGGTGCCAGCTCCACAGGAAGAAGAGCATTTCTTGCAGGGATCAGCATACTGAGGGTCCTCAAAATTCACCCTTTAGCGTTTGTTAGTGGGTGGAAATCAAGAAACAAGGAGAAAATGGAGGAAAGCACCAAAGATTCACAAAGGGTTAAACCTCAGCTGACTTTCAGATCGATGTCTGAGGCTACGAAATCAGGAGAGAAACAAGTTTAGCTGTGTCAGGTGTGGAGGAAATGCTTCAGCCTCTTTCAGTCTCCAGGACAAGCTGCATTTCTGCTTTTCTGGGGAGCAGGACAAATCCCAATTTCACTCCCATTTCCACAGAAACCAACACCTGACAAAGGCCCCAGTGCCAGAGCGCTTCTCCCTGCAGATGCAACTGCTTCAGCTCAGGATGCTGGGGGGCATTCCCTAACCTGACTGGCACAGCTGGGAAGCACATTTCCAGGATCTAGCAGGTAACACAGCAGGAGATCACAGCATCACGGAACGGTTTGGGGTGCAAGGACCTCCAAGTTTATCCAGTTCCTACTCCCTGTCTAGGCAGGGATACCTGCCACTAGACCAGGTTGCTCCAAGCCCTGTCCTGGCTCTACCCAAGAGCAGCAGCTGCCTGTGCAGGGCTCCCACATCCTACCTGGAGCTCTGGGAGCAGCCACAGGTGTGTCCTGCAGTGCTGGCACAGCAAACTCACCAGGTCAGGGCCTCTGGAGCCACTGCTCACACAGGGACCCACTATCCAGAGCCCTCACTGCCCCTGGGCTGGCAGAGGCCAGCAGCACAGCTGGAATGCACAGTGGACTTTGCTCCTCTGGCACCCAAACCCGAGGAACACACATCCCAAATGCACAGCAAACAGGTGAGACCAGGGGCCAACCCCCTTTGCTCCCCCAACCTTCATCTCCAGTGAGATTTGGGCTGGACTTGCCATGGGAAATTGTTACTGAAATGCCCCTTTCCTCACAAAATCCTGCAAGGAGACACTTCTGGGCTGACACAGACCACAGGAGGAATCTTGATATCAAATGACAACAAACCACTATGGGGAAGAACAGGTTCAGTGTTCAGTTGACTGTGCTTGAAGTCCTCACATCCCCTGTTCAAAACAAATGCTTCCTTGAGACCATTCCCCCCTGGCCCAACCTCGGTGCTCATGTGGATGCAGCACAACGCCTTCCTTGGGTGCCTCCTCTCTGCAGCTGGAAAATCCCTCTGGATGCTACACACAAACCCAGACCTCAGCACCAAACTGCTCATCCTCCCCCAGATCCAAGTTCCCAGGTTTAAGTGTGCGTCCCTGCCCGGGATCCCTGGGGGCAGTTACCGTTCGGTCCGGCTGCCCGGCCTCCTGCCCCTCTCTGTGCCCATCTCCGTCCGTCTCCTCGATCACAGCCCCTTCCTTGCTCCTGTCCTTGCTCCCCTCCTGGCTCCTTCCCGCCGTGTCCCCCTCGCTGAGCCGGGTGTCCGGTCGCTCCTCTCCGGCCAGCAGCTCATCCTCTGACTCCTCAGCTGGGATCTGCAAACAGAGAGACAAGCTGCAGGGACAGCCCAGGGATGGAATTCCCCAGGGATCTGATCCAACACTCCACCTGCAAACAGACAGAGTCATGGACACCCGTCGTGTCAAGAGTGTCACCCCATGGCTGCCTGGAGAGTCCCACACATATGGAGAAGAGCACAGGACCACCATGATGTGTCCCCTCGCACCATGGACTCTGCTCTTCCCAGCCTTGCCTATGCTCACACAGCCAGGCCTCGGGGAAGGACAGGGAATGGCTGGGGTTGGATGAGGTGTCTGGAGAGCAGGACGAGGCTCTGTCACCCCAAGGACCCAGCAGTGCCACCAGGGCCCATCTGACATCCAGCACTGGGATCCTGCAGTGTTGGGAAGGTGGCAGGGATGTTCCTAAAAACAGCTTCACCACTCCAGCTCTGACAACATTCAAACCCAGCCACCCCCAGGCCTCTCTCCCATTCCCTCCCAGTTCAGCCCCAGTTGCTGCCCCCCATCCTTCCCACTCACCCACCACCCAAACCAGTCACTCCCACTCCAGTCACTGACCCCAAATCACTGCCACCCACAAACTGTCACCCCCACTATGTCCCCCTCTCAGTCACTGCCCCCCTGTTCCCTCCAGTCACCCCCAAACCCCGTCAGCCTCTGCCCTAGGTCGCTGTCACTCCAGCCACTGCCGGTGACTGTCACCTCAGCTGTCCCCCAAGTAAGTGTCCCCCAGCAACGTCCCCGACTGCCCACCCACTTGTCACCCCCAGTCACTGCCCTGCATTATCCCCCCAGTAACTGTCCCCCACGAGTCCCTGCCACTCCAGCTGCCCCCCAGCAACCGCCCCCAACCGCTGCACCCCGGCGACCCCCGCCTTTGGTCTCCCTCACCAGCTCGAAGCGGTTGCTGACGCCGGCGCGGGGCGGCCCGCGGGGCCCCTTCCCGGGGGCTGGCGGCGGCCCCCCTTCACGGGCGTACTCGGAGCCGGGGTCGAGGCCAAGCTGGCCCAGCCCCGGCCCCTCCTGACCCCGCTGTTCCCCCCGCAGCCGCCTCAGGGCCCGGCGCGACATCGCCCCCCGCCCGCTCCGCGCCTGCGCCCGCACTGCGCCTGCGCGCCCGCCCCTGCGCCGGGCCCGCCCACTCGCAGCCCGGGCGCCCATTGGCTGAGGCCGTTCAGGCCCCGCCCCCAACGCCCCGCGAGCTCCGTGGCGCTCCGCGGCAGCGGCGCGTGAAATATGTCCCGGAAGGGGCAGCGTGGGAACGGGGCGATCGCCGCGGGTCCCGGGCGGGGCACGGCCCCGGGACACGGGCGGGGACCGGGGCACAGGCTGGGGTGGGCCCGGCGCTGGGAGCGCGCAGGGAGTGGCGAGGGAGCCGTGGGAATGGGGAGCGGGGTGTTCCCGCGGTGCTGTGCGGGGTCGCGGGTGGGCACAGCCCGGGGCGGGGGGAATAGGGATGGCGGTGGGACATGTGCACGACGAAATGGAGTGCCCCGATCCCCTCACACCCCGCAGCACCCTTCACCACGCTCCCCCATCCACTCAGGACCAGCCACGCGGCCCCAGGGCAGCCCAGCGGGTTTATTGTCGGAGGGGACATACAGAACAGCCATGCCAGCCCAGGGCACCGGGCACCCCGGCACAGCCAGGGCTTGGCACAGAAGCGGGGCGAACGCAGGGACTCTGAGTGTCCCACAGCAGGATCCATCCCCCAAGAGCTGCCCGCAGCCGCATCCGTCCTCCCGGGAGCTGCAGGATCCATTCCACCGGGGGCTGTGGGTGCCCCACGACAGGATCCATCCCCGCGGGGGCTGGTGGCAGGGACAGAAGGGGATGGCAGGGACAGCGGGAACGGGTCCTTTTGCCCCCTGGTCCATAATGTATATAAATATAGAGGCTGTGTGTATCCATCCTATGTATATATGTACATCGGGGGGCTGTGCCGGGGTGACCGGCACCCCCGTGGCGACCATCACCGGGGCGCCCGGCCCTTCACTTGAGCCACGCGTCGCTGTAGAGGGAGCGGGCCTTGGCGTGGCGCCGGGACGCGGCGCTGGCGTTGAGGACGGCCACGCTGCGGCGGCTGGAGCTGACCACGTCGGTGACGAAGCCGGCGCAGTCGGAGCAGACGTCGCGCAGGACCGAGCCCTGGGCGTAGATGTGGGGGAATTCCTCCTCCACCCGGCGCCAGCACGGCCCCGAGAGCGAGCTGCGGCACAGGGTACCCCGTCAGCCCCCGGCGGGGGAGGAGGAGGGGAGGAGGGGAGGAAAGCTCAGGAACTCACTGGAAGGGCTCCCTCCGGCGCAGCGGCACGGCCTTGGGCAGCAGCGAGCCCGGCAGGCTCTCGAAGCCCAGCGCGTAGACGGGGATGTGAGCCAGCTTCTTGGAAGGCATCTTCATCTACCGGAATGCGGGAGTCAGGGCGGGATGGGACAGGGACAGGGATGGGATAGGGATAGGGCACACAGGGATGCAGATGGGTCAGAGATAGGTACAGTGACAAGGCAGGACAGGGACAAAATGGGGCAGGAGAGGGACAGGGCAAGGGCAGGGGCAGGGTAGGACAGGGACACAGTGGCACTGCTCAGAGCCAGTCCCTTACCTTTAGACTGCAGGAGCTACAGACAGACCTGGGGACACAGAGAGGTGGGTGAGAGGGGCCATTGTGGGGACCCTGCTGCTGCCCCCCCCAGCCCCGTGACACGGCGCAGCTCAGCGCAGCTCAGCATGGTGCTCACCGCTTGCAGAAGAAACATGACGCAGGCCAGGAGAAGAGAGGGAACTTGGCCCTGCAGCAGCAGCAGACCTGTGGGCAGAGCAGGGTCAGCTGGGGGCAGGTGGGGGGGGACACATGGCCCACAGTCCCTCCAGCCCCCAATTCCCACCTTCCCCCTCCGCAGGCTGCTGTACAGCTCCTTGCTCTGCAGGAACTTCTCCATCTCGGCCTTGACCAGCACTCTGCGCACGTTGATCATCTCCTCCACAGTCAGGGCCAGGCTCTCCACGGGGTGGCTGAACTCCTGTGGGACAGGGGATGATGTCACACCAGACTGTGGCACAGGGCATGGTCCAGAGCACTCCTGTGCCAGAGCAGAGCATCCCTGGCATTGGCAGAGCATTCCAGGACAGCCAGAGTATCTCCAGCACAAGGACACCCCAGCCACCATGTGTCCTCACGCCAGGCTGCCATGCACCCATGGACATGCTTGCCTGGTGTCCCCAGCCCCAGTGTTCCCAGCTGGCGTCCCCAGAACCCACCAGCCAGAGGTGCTTGGAGCTGCTGGCGGGGGCAGCGCTGGATCCGTCCTCTGGCCTCTCCTCCACGGCGCCGAGGGCAGCCCGGGGTAGTGCTGGGCCATCTGGCAGTGGGTGGCAGCTGGCGGGGACAGAACCTGCAGGGAGGGACAGGGAGGCCGTGGCAAGGACGTGTTTCCCGGCGCCACCACTGGTGAAAGGCGCGGCACAGATCCCCTGGGGACACGGACACGGGGACCCCTGGCGGTACCTGAGCGGGGCCGGGGCTCGGGCTGCAGCGGCTCTGGGTCCCGAGGCGCAGCCTGGTCACCCCCCAGCTGACTCTGCAGCTGTGCCAGGTCCCGCTCCGAGAAGGAGCGATCCCGCTTCAGCGGCACCTCCGTGGCTGGGGAGTCCTCCTCCTGCGAGGCCATGGGCACCGTGTCACCAAGGGCACCCCGGCACCCCCCGTGTTTCCCCACCTCTGCAGGTTCCCCCTTGCCTCGGAGAGGTTCATCTCCTCCATCTCGGCCAGGGTGGGCGCCTTGAGCAGGACGCGTGGCCGCGGGCGCACAGGCGCGGCGCTGGCCGGGCACCGGGACAGCTCGAGGCAGGAGCTGGAGCTCAGGTGGCCGGCGCAGGCGTGCGGGATGCAGGGCAGGGAGCTGTATCCTGCGGAGGGATGGGCTCAGCGCCGTGGGGATGGGCACACAGGTGGCATGGCACAGCGGGGAGGGGACACCGGTACCTTTCTGCTCCACGGGCCGGAGCTTCCGCTCCTGCCTGATCTCCTCCAGGATCTTCTCGTGGAGCGTCCTCTGCTTCTGGGGCAGCGGCCGCAGCCGCCTCTCTGATGCCTGTGGGGTGCACAGATGGGACCTCAGGTGGTGGCCGTGGCTCGGGGATGGCACCGCCAGGGTGGGGATGGCACCGGTGGGACCCACCAACACTGTCACGCCAGCAGGTGGCCTGGTGCTGGCACTCACCTGCTTCAGGGGGGGCCGGGAGCGGATGAAGTCGAGTATGAGCTCGTGGGCATCCTTCTTCACCCGGGGGGGGATGTCTCCATCCACCTGGGGAGGGAAGGGGGTCAGTGCTGGGCTGGAGGGTGGCAGGATGGAGGGCAAGGGGCTGGCACGGTGGCCATGCTCACCATAACTTTGCGGAGTTTGTAGTTGCGGGCACGGATGTCCTGCATGAGCATCTCGAAGGGCGTGAGCTGGTACTCGGTGGGCAGAGGGTTGAACTGCTTCTCCTGCACCTTCTTCAGCTTCACACCGTGCCGCAGCTCCCGCATCAGCTGCACCCACAGCCGGGCCTGGGGGGACACACGGACACGGCGTCAGTGCCCACCCGTCCCCGGCACGGCCCCCATGCCCGGCCCTGCTGCCGTACCCAGTCTGTGTTGCGCAGGTTGCCCAGCTCCGCCGCCGGCCGCTCCTCCTCTTCCTCATCCTCCTTCAGCTTCTGCAGTAGCTGTTGAGGCACGAGATGCTGTCACCCTGTCCTGGTGGCACTGAAGGTGCAGCCAGGACTGTACCATGGAGCTGCAGCACTGAGCTGCACCCCAAAACACCCTGATTCCCAGCCAGCATGGCAGTCCGGGAGAGGGTGTATGGCCAAACACCGGCACCAGCAGCCCTGGTTGGGGTGGGCAGAGGGGGCACTGCAGTCTCCCCGGTCCCTTGTCACTGCAGGTGTTTTCCCCAGCAGGGCAGTGATGCCAGCGGGCACCCATGCTCACCTCCTTGGCATCGCGGATCTTGGCGAGGAAGGCCATGAGCTCCACGGTCTCTGCGAAGAGGGCGCGGCAGACAGCCTGGTAGTGTGCCGGGGCGCCGGCGGGGTCGGCCAGGCGGGCGGCACAGCAGCGCATGGCCTGGCCGAAGGTGCGCACAGAGCGAGGCGGCCCCTCGCCCCCCTCCTCCTCCTCATCCTGCCCCCCATAGCCCTCGTCGGCCGTGGCGCAGCCGCTGTCCTCGGAGTCGCTGTTGGTCATCAGGTCGATGAGCTGCTCCAGGCGCGGGCTCAGCTCCCGCTCCTCGTTCTCGTCCAGCCCCCAGTCCAGCGCCCGGTACACGGCAAAGCCCAGCGACTGCACCATCTGCGGGAGATAGCACTGGCGGGGGAGCGGATGCACCCTGGCACCAGTTGTCCCCGCCCCCTCCTTGGTGCTGGGTCCTGTCCCAGGACCTGTGACCCCCGGGCGAGGGGGGCAGGCGGCCGTGCCCACCCCACACCGGGCTGTGATGGCCCCCACGTACCTGGGCTTCGGCGGAGGGCGTCAGCAGCGCGGGCAGGTCTGGGGGAGGAGGGCAGAGTCACCGCTGGCACCCATGGCCCTGTGCTGAGTACCCCACCCCGCATCACCCACCCGCTCGGGCTGTGGGGCCCCCACCCTGAGCCGCTCACATCCCCAGCTGCTCCTCCCCCCAGCTGGGATCCCTTCCCTTGCTCATCCCATCCTGGCCTGGTCCCAGGGCATGGCTCCATGGGACAGTGGGCACCTGCACGTTGAGCCCTGGTATCAGGCAGTGCTGGCACAGCCTTCTGGAGGGCACATTGTGGGGGCACAGGCACCCATGTACCCCTCACCCCCGGGGCTGGAGGGAACTGAGAGCTCTACACCCATGGGGAGATGCCCCCTGCACCCATCTGGGATGGTGGGCACTGGCAGTGCGGACACCAGGAGCGTGGGTACCAGCAGCACAGGCACCAGCAGTGTGGGGACTGGCAGCCACAGCTGGAGCATGGCACACACAGGGAACCCAGGACACGCTTGTGGGCAGCTTGAACCCCCCTGGCAGCTGCAGGACAAGGAACACGAGTGGCCTCTGCAGTGTCCCCAGGGCTCCTGGCTCCGCTTCCCTCATTGTTAGCTCTGCATTGAGCTGATCAATGCGGCAGCCACAAGGATGTGCCAGTCGTGTGCCAGCCGTGTGCAAGACAGGAACGGACAGGAAAGGCAGCACAAGTGGTGGCCCTGCCATGGTACCACACACAAGCCCATCAAGAAACCATGTCCCAGACTGTGCCTGGCTCCCACTGCAGTGCCAGCCTCTGGGATGCCACCTGCTGGGTCCCAGCAGGTCCCTCCAGCTACTGGGGCACAGCTGAGGAGGGAATTCCCAGAGGATAGGGGACAGGAGAGGTTCCAGAGGGTGCTGCTGGCTCACCCAGCCTGGATCCAGCCCTGTGCCCTGGCAGAGCTGCAAAGCCACATGCCAGGCCAGTGCCACCACCTGCCCTGGCACCCGGAGGCACCTGGAGCCCTCAGGCTTCACTGTGAAGGCTTCACTGTGAAGGCTTCACTGGTTCTTCCGTGGGGAGATGGCTCGGGTTGGCACAGAAGCAGCCTGGGAGCAGGAGGTGGCACAGTGGCACTAGTAGGTGGCACTGGCAGGTGACACCGGCTCCAGCCCTGCGGTAGCTCAGGGCAGGGTGTGGGACCGTTCTCATGCAGGACCAGTGGAGCCGGTGTGACCACGCCATGCCCAGCTGCCACAGGCACGTGCCATGCCTGTGCGTGTCCCTGCCCTGGGCATGGAGCCACCTGATGCGCCCCGGTGTCTGTTCAGCCACCGGCACCGAGGACACACAGTGACCCCGCAGTGTCCCTGCCCAGTGTGGGCGAGGCCACACAGTGACCCCATGACACCAGGTGCCATCGCTGGTGGCCTTGCTGTGGGGCGAGACGGGTGGAGACGTTGGCCATGCTCCAGGTGCTCCTTGTGGCGTTGAGCCGCCCCGGTGTCACTGCTGGCAGCCAGCCTGGTGACACCCCGGAACCGTCACAGCCATGCCTGGCAGTGCAAGGCACCTGTGGAGGGATGGCTGGGAGGCCAAAGGGCAGGGATGGGGCTGTCCCGTGTGCCACTGCCTGGGTCTGGAGCGGAGGACAAAGTCCTGGGTGGTGCAGATGTGGGTGACAGGTGCCTGTGCTGTGTGGGTGTCCATGCGTCCGTCCGTCTGTCCTTGCTGTGTGTCCTGCAGCCCCATGGTGGGTGCCAGGACCACGCAAACGTCCCCACCTGGCTCCAGCCTCCCTGGGTCACCCGGGACACCCAGTGCTGGTGACCTTGTTGGTGCCAGTGCCGATAGCAGTGCCACACCAGTCCCAGACCCCCAAGTCACCAGCCCACCCCCTCCCCCAGGCCTCAGCGCAGCCCTTCCACTGATACCGGCAGTGCTGGTGTCAGTCCCCCTCGCCAGGGCCAGGGCTTGGGGCTCACCCTCACCCCTGCCCGGTGTTGCCTTCCTGCTCCCCGCTGCTGGGACCGGCCTTTTTTCCTGTTCTCACAGTCTCTCTGGCGACCCCCGGCACTACTCCCCTGCTGCCGGTGCCTCGGTGCCTGCCCCGAATCTCCGGTGCCGCTTCTCCTGCCCATCTGCTGCTCCGGTACCGGTTTTTCCCCACCGCTGCCGGTGCGCCCCCCCCGCTGCCGATACCCCCGGTCCCTCCGCGTCCCCGACGCTGGTGCAGCACCCCCTGCCGGTGCCGGTAAGTCCCGGTGCCGGTAAGTCCCAGGTCCCCGCTCTTTGTGCTGGTAAGTCCCGATGCCCCGGGTCCCGGTGCCGAGAAGTCCCGGCGCCAGTAAGCACCGTACGCTGCTCCCGGTGCCAGCAAGCACCGGTGCGGGTAAATCCCAGCGCCTCGCTCCTGGTGCCAGTAAGCCCCGGTGCTGGTAAGTCCCGATATCCCGGATCCCGGTGCTAATTAGCCCTGGTGCTGGTAAGCTCTGGTGCCCCCGTGCCGGTAAGTCCCAGTTCCCCGTTCCTTGTGCTGCTAAGCTCCGGAGCAGGAAAGCCCCGGCGCTGGATCCCAGTGCCGGTAAGCTCCGGTGCCCCGCTTTCGGTGCCGGTAAGCAAGCCCCGGTGCCTCGCTCCCAGTGTCGGTAAGCTCCGATAAGCCCCAGTGCCAGTAGGTCCCGGTGTCCCGGGTGTCGGTGCCGGTAAGCTCCGCTAAACCTTGGTAAACCCCGGTGCTCCGCTCCCGCGGTGCCGATAATTCCCAGTGCCGGCAAACCCTGGTGCCCCGCTCCCGGTGCCCGTAAGCCCCGGTGCCCCGGTGCGCCCCGGTGCCCCGGTGCGCCCCGGTGCTCCTCAGCAAGTCCTAGTGCCCGTAAGCCCCGGTAAACCGCGGTAAGCCCCGTTTGGCGGTGCCGTCCCGTCCCCCCACCCCCCCCCGCGCGGGCACCGCCCGCTCCCGCCCCCCCCGGCGGCGGCGGCCCTCACCGTGCGGCGGGGCGGGCAGGCGGACGGAGCCGTCGGCTCGGAGGCGGATGTCGGCGGTGCGGAGCGGCGCGGGGGCGACGGGGGCGGCGGCGGCGGCGCGGCAGCCCTGGAAGCAGAGGGCCCAGGCCTGCTCCTCGTTCAGCGGCTGCTCGTAGCACTTCAGCACCTCCTCCAGGGACAGCTCCCGCGGCGGCCCCGCGCCCGCCCGCGCCATCGCCCCATCCCGCACCGCCGAGCGCGGGCGGGGCGCGCCGGGCGGGGAGACGGGGCGGGGCCACGCGGGGCCACGCCCCAATTGACCACGCCCACGCCGTCTCCCCATCCCGCACCGCTGGGGCGCGCGGCGGGGGCGGGGCCACGAAGGGGAGGGGCGGGGCGGTGGGGAGAGACCCCGCCCCCCCCACCGGCACCGGCACCGGCACCGTCACCGGCACCGGCACCGGCACCGCCGCAGGCGCCCGCCGGGAGGGGCCCCGGTGGCGCTGGGGGGCACCGGGCGGCTCGGGACGGCGCGGGGCCGGGCGGTTCGGGACGGTGCGGTACAGTAACGGTACGGGGCGGCACGGCACGGCACGGCACGGCACGGCGCGGTGAGCGCGGTACAGCCTGGCACGGCACGGCATGGCGCCGTGTGGCGCGGCACGTTACAGCACGGCTCGGTACGGTGTGACATGGCTCGGTACGGTTTGGCACAGCTTGGTACAGAGTGGGATGGGGCAGTAGAGTGTGGCATGGCACAGCACGGCTCGGTACAGTATGGTATGGCTCAGAATGGCACAGCTTGGCATGGCGCGACACAGCTCGGCTCTGCATGGCTCAGCAGGGCGCATCACAGCTCAGTACCGGTGGCACAGCTCAGCACGGCATGGCTCAGGGCAGTACAGAACAGCTCAGCACCGATGGCACAGCTCGGCATGGCATGACATGGTACGGCACAGCTCAGCACAGTGTGGCACAGTACAGCACAGCTCGGCCCAGGCTGCCAGGCTGCAGGGCTGGGAGCAGGGAGTGGTTGTACTGGGCTAACTGGGTGCAGAGTGCAAGGTTCGGGGCACACAGCTGGGCACAGGACACAGGGCGCGAATCGCAGGGCATGTGCTGGTGGCAGTGCCCAGCATGGGTGCAGAGCAGTGCTTGGTGACAACCCCGAGGGACATGAGACCCCCCTGTGCCCCAGGAGGAACAGGGTGTCCATGGCCCATGGCTCGGCCCCAGCCCTGGCTCTTGCCCCATGGAGCCCACATGCCACATGTGGGGCAGCACATGCAGGGACACGATGGCCTTGGCACCAGGGTCACCTGGGGACACACGAGCGGGAATGAGGGCAGGAACATGGGATTGCCAGTGCCCACGGGGACTCCTGCCACGAGGCACCTGCCCTGTGGGGTGCTGGGGGAGCCCTGGGGCACTTGGCTGGGATGAGGAACTGGCACAGGGAAGGGGCCAGGCTGGGACAGGAAAACTTCCTGGAGGGAAGGACAAGAGCTCCAGATGCCAGAGTGGTTTGGGCATGGCCAGGAGCAGCAGGAGCTGGGTGAAGGTACCAGGATGAGCTGGGAATGGGAATATGATGTGGGGGGTTGGCATCCTGCAGCCACTGGGAAAGTCTAACATGAGAGCAGGATCACCTTTGGGCACCAGCTGGTCCCTTCAGACACATGGGGAGGGCAGGATTGTCCTGACGGAGCAGAAAGGACAACCAGTGCATGGGAAAGGTCAGAGGGAGCAAATGAACACTCTTGTCATGATGAGCTTCCTGTTTCCATGATGGAAGGAGAATAAAACCCTGTCTCAGCTCCATTAACCAATGAGCATAAAGTGGGATCAATCCCAGAGCTGTGCTGGCAGGGCTGGGATAGGGATGGAGCTGACACATGACTGCTCATCTGTCCCACATGGCCAAAGCGCTGCTCCAGGCCTGGAGACATCTATCAAAGAGCCCGGGATGGAGGAGAAAAGCCCTTCAGTGCCCATCCCAGAGAACCTGAACAGTGCCAGCTCCATCTTTGGGGAAGAAAATGGGATAATGGAGCTGGAATACCGAGAAACACAGCTCTGCATGGTGCCCTGGTGTTTGAGAAGGGGGAGAAGGGCTATGGGTGACCCAAGGTGTCCGTGCATCTCCGAGAGCGCTCAAATGCCCCATGGGTGGGTGGGACCACGTTGCAGGGAGTTAGGAGCATGGTGCCAGCTTCATCTCCAGCTGGATCCACGCGGGATCCTGCACAGCTGCAGCCCCCCGGAGCAGCTCGTGGCCACGGCGCCGACATCTGGGTCTGAACTGAGAGGTTTGAACGCCCCGTTTACCCTGTAATCAGCCGGTTTGGAGCCTGCTTGGGAAGCAACTTTCCGGGAGGAAAGCTGCCCGTGCTGGCCACCGGAGCAGGGCCGTGCCGTGCCGGCTGCCAGCTTTCCAGCGCCTCTGGACACAGCCGGGGCGGCAGCGTCGGGATGGGAGCAGGAGGACGTGCGGCGTTTGAAGGAAAACCCACCCTGCAGGATTCGTGGGAAGGCATTTGCATGATAAAGCACGGAGCCCTTTGCTTTGGGTAAATCTGTAATTAATATGGAATCGTGGTGTAATTAAAAGCTGCCAGCGTGGAAAACACAAACAGAAGCCAAGCGTGTGTGTGGATGAGGGAAATAGAATTAAACCCGAAAGAAATAGGGGGGAAGGAAAGATGAAGAGTTTGGGAAATGGTGTCAGAGCACTATGGGAGGGTTGGAATTCCTGGCTCCTTCAGTGTGGAAGCAGGATAAGGCACGGAGTTGGGATGGAGGGCAGGCAGAGCCCTTCCCCAGCCACCTGCAGCAGGGCTGTGCCCCTGTTTCCTTGTGGATAATCCACTCCCGTGGGTTTCAGCTCTCATATGCAAAAAAAATTCCTTACAAAGCCACAGGAACCTGGGATGACTGCACAGAGCACCTGTGGGGTGGATGTGCCTCTCCTGCCTTCCCTCCATGCTGCAGTAAACTGGGAACATGGAAGGAGGGAGCATTTTACTTGGCAGTTTGCTCCTGCTGTGTGCTGGCCTCGGATATGGCTGGAGTTTGAGGGGGGACACTCTGAGACACACCTTGGGGACATTCGGGACCACTCCAGAGGCATTTGGAATACCCTTGGGGACCTCAGGAACACCCTGGGGACCTTGGGGACACCATGAGGACTTTAAGGTCACCCTTGGAAACTCCCTGGAGACCTTGAGGACATTGCAAGGACCTTGGGAACACCCTTGGAGACCCTGGGAATAAACCCCAGGAGCACTCTGGAATGCCGAGCTCCCAGCCAGATGCCTGCTGGGGCTGGTTGCGATGGGGGATCCCAAAATCTGGGGCTGCCCAGACCCCCCCACTTACCCCCCCCCCCCCAAAATCTGGGGCTGACACAAACTTGACGACGGCATTGGGGGTTAAAGCGACTCAGGAATGTGACTCTGGCAAGGATTCCCAGGCTCGGTGCCGTGGGGCCTGTCCGCAGTGGGATCCCATGGCACTGTCAGTGCTGGATGCGCCGGCACTGCCGGGAAGTTCTCCCTGGCTTGGCATCATGTGCTGCTGACTCACACCCTGCCAGGGCCAGCACCACAATAAACCATCCCACATCCCACGGCCAATCCCAGCCGGAGCTGCTTCCAATGGTGGACACCCTCGGGGGCTTCATCTTTCAGTGAAGAATGACCACTGTGGCTCCAAGCCACGGTGGCCAACAGCAGTGGTTCATTGTCAGGAAGGATCAGATCAGAGGGAAAAGCCCTCTGGGAATTCTACTCTGCTCCCTGTGAAACTTTGCGGCGATTCTGGACATAAAGAGATCTGAGGAAAAAGAGGGAGAGGGGTGTTGGACACGGGCCTGGAGTGCCAGGACAAGGGGGAATGGCTTCTCACTGCCAGAAGGCAGGGTTAGATGGGATACTGGGAAGGAATTGTTCCCTGGGAGGGTGGGGAGGCCTTGGCACAGGGTGCCCAGAGCAGCTGTGGCTGCCCCTGGATCCCTGGCAGTGCCCAAGGCCAGGCTGGACAATGCTTGGAGCAGCCTGGGACAGTGGGAGGTGTCCCTGCCCATGGCAGGGGGTGGGAACTGGATGGGCTTTGAGATCCCTTCCAGCACAAACCATTTTCTTCCAATCCAAACCATTCTGTCATTCCATGATTTATTCCCCCAGCAATGCTGGTGATTCTTCCCTTTGGGATTTCCAGCCACTCTTGTCCCCTTCCCTGGGTGGGATCAGGGTCAGCAGCATCCTCACCGCTCAGAACTGACAGGATTGGAGTCCCCCACCCTGTCCCCCACACTCTGCAGCTCACAGCCCGTGCGGAGCGGGTCCCCTCACGGTGCCCGACCCCCCGTGTTGTCCCACATCCCTCCGTGTCCCCCTCCCGACACGGCCGCGCTGCCCCGCCGCTCCCGCCGCCCTCCCCAACATGGCAGCTCCCACCTCCGCCACTACCAAGAGGGCGGCGGAGGGGCGGGACCACGCCGCGCTTCCAACCAATGGGCAGAGGCGGCGGGGGGACGCGAGCGCGGCCGCTCTTCCGTTCCAGCCAATGGGGAAGGCGGGCTCGGCCGGCGGGAGCCAATGGCGGCGCGGGCTGGCGTGGCGGGAAGCGGCGGCCCGCGATGGCGGGCGCGGGCGGGAGGAGCTGGCGGGACCTGCTCGGTACGTGCGGGCTGAGGCGGCCCCGGGGCGAGCTCCGCGCCGGGCGCTCCCCGCGGGGACCGCGGAGGGGACGGGGGGCGTGAATGTCTCCTCTCTGCCCTCATACACCCCTTCTGTCTACCTGCACACACATCTCTCTGCCCCCACGTCCCGCTCCATCCGCCCCGCTCTGCCTTCCTCAAGGCCCCCGAGCCCTGGTACACGCCATCTGCCCTCATGTCCCCAGTCTGTTTTCTTCGCACCCCCGCTCTGCCCTCGTCCACCAGCAGCAGGGAGCGGGCGGTGATCTCGGGGTGCCCTGGGAACACGCTGGTCATAAACCCAAACTTCTCAGCAGGGAGAGCCAGGAAGCGGAAAAGCCCCTTTGGGAGCGAAGCGGAGCTCCAGGAAGCGGCTCTGCGGCTGCTGGAACACCACCAGAACCTGAGTGACCTCCTCCTGGAGGTAGGAACGGGACAGTTCAGGGTGGCATAGTGGGAGATCCCAGCTGGAGGTGGGTGCCAGTGCTGGAGTCAATGTCCCAGGAACAGAGCTTTCCATGATACGTGGAAAGAAAAACCAACGCTGTAGGAATAGATGAAGTTGAAAGGTTTGTGTTGGAGAAATGAGATTGTGTTACCCCTTTTTTATCAATGTTTTACAGACTAAAAATGGTTAAGCGTGGTTTGGATTTGGGAAATCCAGTACATTTTCCTTTGAGTCAGACCTGGCTTCTTGTGAATGTAGGGAAAACAAATCAGGAGAGACTTGGCTTTTCTCTGAATTGCCAACCACTTCAGACTGACATGACTGTCTTCGTGACAAGCTTGTCTTGAGCCGCTGTTGTGATTTGGCCACGTTCTCCCTCTCCTCACACACTGATTTTACAGCTGCAACAGATAATGTAAATATCTCCCATAGTTCAGGATCTTTCTTTCTCTAGAGAATATTTCTCTTTATAAAAAGAAAAAGGGGATTTAACTAGAAAATGATCCAACATTTGGACATGTTTCATCAAATATTTATGGCCACGTGGCTTCATAGAAAGGACTTGAAAGATAGAGATTATAGAAATTCTGCTCCTGGTGCTGCTGCTGAGCTGTTTGGTCCCTGGGGATGAGGAACTTCGACCTGTATCTCCTTCTTTCTGGATAAACTGACAATAGCTAAACATACGTCTCTTGTAGGGTGCCATGAAATCTCTGCTTTTCCCTTCCCATGTGGGAGCTGTGTGTTAATTTCACTTCACTACAGGGATAGGTTTGTAAATACGTGTGTCAGACATCTAAGAGTTTTATGGTTTTATTTGCTTTCCAGGTGGGAGATTCAGCCAAGCCAGATGTGCAGGATGGGGCTGAGCACCGGGGAGTGTCACCAGAGTCATTTATAGGTGAGCATCTCCCAGGCCAGATGTGGGGAAGAACTCTTCCTCAACACTGAATTTTTGCCTTTAAATGCAACCCTAGTCTTACTTTCTTTTCATTGTTCTGGTCTTGTTTCTTACTTACCTGGTGATGACAGTTTTCTGCTTTGCTCTTTTGTTTAGTCTCTGTTCTTCAGGAACAGGCCTCAAAACTGGGTGTGCCCACAGCAACCTTGGCAGCCCAAAACGCTGTTGCCAACGTGGAGCGGATCTGCCAGGGTTCTGCCAGCCCCTCACGAGTCCCACTGCTGAACTCTGACCAGAGAGTAAGGGGAAAGCTTTATCTTTAATTTATCAACAAAACAGCACTGTTAGGTTTGACTTTAAGCCCAGTTTATCTGCTCTGATAAAGCCCCAAACACGAGCGGGCAATTATTCACTGCGGTGTTTGATTTGCTTGCAGAAGTACAAGATATATAAGAAGAGAAGTTTAGGCCTTTCCCCTGAATTCTCTCCACCATTTGACCCTTTAAAAAGCAGCAAACAGGGCAAAGCAACAAATGGTTTTTCTGATAATGTCTTATTCACAAAGGGAATTATTTCTTCTTCATTTCTGGGGTGATGCCAGAAGAGGTTGTCCTGCTTGCTTCAGACTGTGAAGGATTTGCTGGCAAACAACATGTTCTGTCGCTCCCTCTTCTGCCAGGAAATGTGGAAAATGAAGGTGAGAACTCATGGAGAAACATTGTGGTGTTACAGGCCATGAGATTTCATCCACGGGATGTGGCATCTCTGAATTCCTGAGAATGACTGGTCTTCCTGACCTTCCAAAAGCATGAGCTGGATTATAAATGGTGGGGGTTCTTGGTTATTTTGTTTATTTTAGAGCAAGTTCAGTGGCAATTTCCTTGTTTCTGCAGTGGGATTTGCTTTTTCAACTCAGCTGAGGTTTGGAGTTATTTCAATTATTGGGAACTGTCACAAAAGGATATTGACAACACCTTGGTGATCAAGTGCTGGTTTTGGGGTGCTCTCCAGGTCCAGTGCAGGAACTCCCAGCTGACTGTGGGGTGGCACAGTCCCAGAGCCCTTCATGTGCTTTGCCAGCAATATTCCAAGTGTCTTTGACATCCCGGTTCTCCGCTTTGTTTACCTGGGAAGGGCGATAAGACAAAGTGAGGTCACAGAGAAAGAAACCAGATAGCAGATAACAGCTTGTGCTGCCTCACAAACGGGATGTCTGGATTTCATTTGGGTGTGTTTTGTGGAGACAAGTGGTGCTGTGAGTGGAGTTAAGGGCTTTTTATGAGTGGGGCAGGTCTGACTCCTCGCTGCTCTCATGGGAAAGGAGGAGAAGGCTGATCTGCCCGGATAAAGGGCCGTGCTCTAGTCTCAAATATCCGCTCCTGAGCTGAAAATAGAACCTGTGTGTTTCACAGGCTGATTAAGCTCTCCTGGTCCTGGGGCAGACATGGGGATAAATGAGAGATAACTCTGTAACTGAGGGCGTTACAGTAAGAATTAGGTTGTGAAGACAAATTATGTGGGCGAGTTTGGGGTCAGGGATGAGGCAGCTGCTGGTCACCACAGGAAGCTCCTGGGGCTTTGACTTTCCCCTGTGCCCGAGGCTCCCAAATGCCCCTTCCTTCCCAAGGTAGGAAGGTTTCCTGAAGGTGTTGGTTCTGCCTGGAACGATCAGAAGCTGCTGTTGCACCTTTCCCCTGCCAGGTGCACCCTGCAGTGCTGTTTTGCTGGCTCAGGACTCTCTGGGGTGTGCTGTTCTGGGCAGGAGCTGGAAGGGATGTTACAGGGCAGCAATTTGATCCACACAGGAGCGATGCCTGGTGCACATTTTTGCCAAAGGTTGTTAATTTTTCCTTTGTGTCCATCAGCCTTTCTGCCTGGATGATTGCAGTGGCTCTTCCTGTAGTCTCCTGCAATCCCAGCTCTATTGGGATATGGACTTGAGAGTGGCAGCCTTGTTCCACAGAGAACATAATAAACAGTTAATAGACTAAAGGACAATTCTCTAATCTGGATCTGGATCTGAACTAACATGACCTGAAACTCAGTTGTGTTACCTGCTTCCTGGGATATCCCTGCTCCTTTGAATCTGCAGAATCAGCGTTATTCCAGAGGGAAAAGGTGGATATATTCATTACTTGTCCATGAAAATTTAAAATGATGATGCATCTACAACCCTAAACCACCCAAAACTTGTAGGAAATACAATCTTTCATCACCAGGTATTTCCTGTGTGGTCAATTAAAAAATTTTAACAGCTTCTGGATAGTTGGAATAAACAGAATTCAGCTTTACTTTTCATGTACCATTTGCAATAGCCAAATGTTAACTGCACAGTGCAGCCTGTGACCTAATGGTGGCATCTCCTTAGGAGCCCCCGGTGCTGGAGGCCGTGTGGCACCTGCACAGCAGTGGCATCGCTGGCCTGGCAGAGCTGCTGGAGAGGTGAGCGGGGCTCTGTGGGTTTGCAGATGTAGCTAATCTCCTAAAGCCTATTGGAATATAATCAGGGATTAGTCATGAGTGTTCTGGACTGAGGATATAGTCAGGTGCTGGCAAGGGATCAGATTAGCAGGATTAAGGAGCTGCTGTGGGTTTGGGGGGTTACTCTGGGGTAATTAGCTCAGTTTAGGTGCGGTGGCTCCTCGGTGTCCACCAGCTGGACTCGAGAAGAAATCTTGCTCTGCAGAGGCTGGGTGCTTCCATCTTCACAAAATCTTACATTTTTTGGTCTGGCAGAGTTAATCTCCAGAGAATAGTTAGTCCAAGAATTTTAGTTTTTGGGTTTTGTCCCCCAACGAGTGTCCAAGGCCAGGTTGGACGGGGCTTGGAGCAACCTGGGATAGTGAAAGGTGTCCCTGCCCATGCAGGGAGTGAGACAAGATGAACATTAAGGTCCCTTCCAACCCAACCCATTCCATTATTGCATGATACAGAGCTAACAACTCGCCCATTTGTGAAGTTCAGGTTGTCTCCTTATTGTGTCAAAAGAGTGTCCCAGTGATCTTTTAGGCTTTTGATGCTGGTTTACTTGTCTGTTCACAATGAAAGCCTTCGGTGCCCACTGTGCTTCCAATTTAAGGGAACCAAGGGCATAGATTAAGAATTTAATTTATTTTTTGAAGCATTTTTACCCAAGTGTCTTAGAAATTGGAACTGAAATTCTTCTAGCAGAGGTTTCTCAATGGAAACATTTTCATGTCAGAGATGAGGAAATACTTGGATGCACAATTTCACACACATTTTTTCCTTTGCATGCGTGTGTTGTGGGATCTTTTTATAAAGCAAATAATATAAAAAGCAACTGTTTGTAAAGCAAACGTGCTGGTCCAAGTTAAATAAATGAAGTGGTACATTTAGGGCAGAATGCACAGGTGGCTCTTGCCTGGGCCCAGAGGATGGTGGTGGAGACAGCCAAGCCTTATGGAAAGCAGGAGGCATTGAACTGAAGGTGCTTTTGTGTGTTCCAGGAGCCCAGCAGGCCCAGCAGCAGTGGAGTGGCTCTGCAGCAGCCTCTGTGGCCTCTGTGAGCAGGCTGGGGACATGCCCTGTGGGGACACACAGCTGGCACAGCGACTTCTCTCAGGCAAGGCCCTGGGCTGGGTGCAGGGCAGAACGTCAGAGGTGTAACAACACCGGCCTCACTTTGGGTTTCCTTACCTCATTTTTCTGGGGAATATATTTTTTATGTATTTGGCAAATTTAGCAAATTTTCTCCCTTTAAAAAATAATTGATTTGAATTTTTCCATCCCTTGGAGTTATGGTAACTCAGGAAATTGTAGTTGTGGGGGGCGTGGTTCAGTGGGGATACGCTGGCACTGTGACACTCTGCAAAGTCTGAGAGATTTTGGGCCAGAAATATTTCATGGTTCCATTTCCTCCCTATCAATTTCTATTATTTATTTTCTTAGTTTATTTAGGCAAAAATCCCTGCAGTCACCGACTGTGGACCAGTGCAGCTGGTCAAGTACAGCCCCTCTGAGTTCTGCTGAGGTTGTGGAGCATAGCTGCAAATTCTTTAGACTTTATAACCCTTGAAGTTCTGGATTCTTTTTCCTGGGAGTAATTTTACTCCAAGACAGTAAATGACTCCTGCTGAGTGGAGGCTTTTCAGAGACTGTTGGGACAGGTGGGAGGGGAAGGAGCAGGTGACCTGTGTGCAAGGGGGATGCTGGAATACCGATTCCTTCCTGATTTGCAGACTTTGCCATCGTGTTTCTTCAGAATGGCTTTGAGCAGGCTTCGGAGCTGGGAAGGAAGGTGGAATTCCAGAAGGTTGCCTACGTAAGGACAAAATGAACCTGGTTACAAATTGTGCTTTAATAAAGGAATTCCATTCATCTCTGGCTCTTGCTGAGTACAAATAATCCAGAGCTTGGAGCAGCAAGGAGAGGGTGGTGGTACAGGTGCTGGAGTGGGGGAAATGGTGAAACCAGGAGTGAGACTTTTTGTATGGAGAATTGCTCCAAGGTGGCACATCAAGGCATTTTTAAACTTCCTTTCACCTGGATTGCTTGGGTGTTCCATTTGAATATGAGACATGGAATGCTGGTGAGGTTGGAAAATGCTGCCCTCCTGTCTATTTTACCTGCTCTACTGCAGAGCCTGAGGTAAAAGTGAAGCTTTAAGAGGGACAAAACTCTTTCTTTGAGTCAATTTACTTTTTCTGCACTGAACTGCAGCTCTTTAAAACTCTAAATCCCTTAATTTGTCAATTTTGAACAGATCTGCCGTGCTGTTTTACAGAGAATGCTGGCATGTAAGTATTGCTGTGATCCCAGCTTTGTGCAGCCACTGCTGTTTCCAAGACTTCTCTTCCTTGCTCACTGCTGAATCCCTAAGGAGAAATCCTTTGCCTGGCTGCTCTGTCTGTGCTGTTGTGCATAATATTTATGTCACTGATTTTATTTGCCTCTGCTTTCCCTGTCGTTCTAAAGTGTCTGCAGACACTGCAGTAATTTCTTGCCTTTTATGCTACTTTTTTTTTTCTACTCCCAGCTGTAACATCATATAGATACCTGATCTGATTTCCTGTTTTTTAACAGGTTTGCTTGGAAGCAGGTGGAGCACAGAGGTTAGGCCAGGGTCAGTTTTGCTGCTTAGATTTATTTTTTTCTGCCTAGTAAATTAAACTTTGAGTTTACAGTGTTATGAGTGCTTTTGCTGACTCACCGCTTGGATTTGCAGGCTAGTGTTTTCTGAAACCCCTATTTTGGTGCTGAGCAAAGACATCTAATGTAGGTGTGCAGTCTTTAAGCACCAGTGTTTGTGAACTGCAACGTGCCTGCCTTGGCCTGAGCTGCCCTGGTGCCGCTGCTGAGGGCTCAACGCAGCAGTGCCTGGTTTACCAGCAAATCCTGGCGCAGAAGGACTAAACACACACACAGGGGGGTTATTTTTGTCCTGTGTCACAGCTGATCCTCACGGGGAGATGCTGTACCTGCTGTTGTCACGTTCCTTACACCCCTCCCGTGTCCCACACCCCTGGCCGGTGTCACCTGACTGTGCAGCTGCTGTCACTCCTGTCTCCTTAGTGACAGCGCTTCCCCGCTTTCCTTGCTGGCACGTTTCCTGCTCTGCGCTGCTGCAGAGGCTGCTGCTTTTTCTCTGCTGTAAGGTGACCCCATCCCAGGACATGCCACCTCCCCTCCATCCCTGTGGGCACTGCCAGCCCCATCCCTTGCCCCAGGTCTCGCAGGGAGCACTGTCTGTACGTAGAGATGCCTCACAGACCTTGTGAGTTCTTCTGGAAAGGGAAAGCTGCAAGAGAAGTGTTTTATTGTTTAATATGTATGAATCCCGTCTCAGGTGGCCCTTTTACAGTTGAAAAGCAGCCCTTCTCAACAGAGGAGCAGGGATTTTGGAGGAGGAGGAACATGCTGTTGGCAGGCAGACAGGAGTCTGCATCCTGCTCTTCATTTGCCCTTCCCGTTTGCGCAGCCTGCACTGCCACACTCGCAGTCTGCCTGCCTGCAAAAATGCATTACACGAGGTTTATATAAGATATTTTATTAGTCCATACTTTTGGGTCACCTTTGAGGGGTCTCACTTCATTAATCTTTGGAGAACATTAGGATTTTTAATGTAAAAGAATTCCCTGTTACTGAAGACCTTCACAGGAGGAGAAGGACAGGCTGGGAGTAGCATGGGAGCAGTGTGTTCACTGTAATGATCTGGCAGTGTTGAACTGCTGTGCCTGAAGATAAGCTGAGTTTATCTCCTTTGCTTTATTCTCCCCTACTTAACCTTAAAGTATTCCTCAGCAGGAGAGCAGAGTGTTACATCCTGATGCTGTGGTGGCACGTGAGGGACTCCGGTTTGCTGCCCCTGCTCAGTAAATGTTTTTTTTTATGTTTTTTTTTTTCTTAACTAGATGATTTTAGTACACAAACCAAGCTCCTTTAGCAGTTGAAAGAGGAGGGTTTTCAAGGCAGGGTGGCACAAAGCAGAAGTGCTGCTGCAGCAGACTGCAAAGCAAAGGGTCTCGCAGTCTGTGGGCTCGGAGTGGTGTGGGCTGATCGTCAAGACAACGCGCTGCGCAAGCTGCCAACCTGTTTGATCTCTCCCCGTCGTTTTTGGGGCAGATCGAGCTTTTAAAGGAATTCCTCCGATGCAAACGGCACATTACAAACGTGTGGCCCTCCCCCAGCCTGCTCTTTGCTCGGACCGTGGTTTCCAGGGTGGTTAATTCAGCTTGTGCAAATCCCTGCCTCCAGACAGGCTTCACAGTGCTCACGCTCGCGGATGCACGACACCATTAGGGTTGGGTTTGGAAATGAAATACTAATTTTATATGCATTTTTCGATGGCTTCATTATTAGCATGTTCTTGAAAATGCTTTTAAATTGGTTCAAGGTCAGTGATAATAGTTTCTGAGTCTCTGTGTCACTTTGGAGAATATCTGGTAAGAGTTTAGCGCTGCTGAGTGGCTTCTGCACATTTCCCTAGCAGGGTCATCTTTGCAAAGGGGCACAAATTGCTCATTCCTGTTAGTTCCTGCGTGGGGTTTAGTGTCACAGTTCTTTTCTCATTGGGTTTTTGTGTGTTTTGGGGTACAGGGGTGCTTGATGCTGTTGGTAAAGAGAAGCAGGAAGATGTTTCCATGGTGCAAGCTGTGAGCTTCTGGTAAGAAACGTTCCAAACAGTGTCAGGAGGAGGTTTTCATCCACTGTTGCACTTCTTACTGAAATAGGAGGAATGCTGTGGGGTGTTTTTTTACTTATCTACACGCCCCCCACCCCTCCCAGTGCTACTTGTGCTTGGTATTCTCCTCTAATAAAATATGTGCCGACAAAAGTGCTTGTAAAAAAGATAAGGGCCAGATAGGAAAGTGGGTTCTGGCAGTGCTGGAACCAACCCTGGACCTCCCTCTTGTCGTGCCAAAAATTCCCCATCAAGTTTTCTCACTGCTTCTGAGCAGAAACACCTGGAAGGTGCAATCATCTCCAATTCCTGCTTCCAAACTTGTTTTATTTAACTGCTTTGTACATGTCACCTTCAGCCCCGTGCAGGGATACACACCTTAGACTCACATTTATAAATCTGATGGCTACATAGTGTTGAGTAACCACAAGTTGGTTTTGTTTTTAAATACACACAAAAAAGTATATATTTGTGGCAATTTGAGAAGATGGATGTAGAATAAAAATAAGTCGTTCACCCTAAGCTGCAGCTGGTTGTTCATATTTCATCAGCAGCTGGTGGATCATATATTACCAATACCTGGCTGATCATAATTAGTCAGTACCTGGTTGATGCTATTTAATCAGTACCTGGCTGACATTATTTCTGGCATTTCCTTGTCCTTTGCAGGCTGAATGTGTTCAATGTGTCACTTTATGGAAGTGTGGCTCACCCGGATTCCTTGAGGCAGTTTTTCAGACACACCCTGACTGAGGTTCTCACCTACAACCCCGTGCTGAAAGGTGGGAAGGGGCAGGGACAGGTGTCTCCAGGTGTGTCCAGAGCTCTGTCCCACACTGGGGCCCAGCCAGAGCAGCCTCCAGGCTTCTCAGCCCCTTCCCGGGGTCTGTATAAGCAGGGTGCCAAATCAGGCAAAAAAAGTCATCTGAGGGTCATAGTTCGGGAGAAAATTTTGGGCAGGAAGGTTTCTAATCCTGGGTCAGTAATTGTGAAGCTTGATGTTTTTAGGAAGAAATATGTTTGAGCTATAAAATCTCTGGTAAAATCCCCATGAGCTGTGATCTGCTTGTCTGTTGTGTGGGAGAAGCTGTGTCATTGCTGGCTTCCAGATGAAAGAGGTTAATGAAGGAAAAGCTGATTCCTTGCTGATTCTCTGTGCCTGTGCCATGTCAGCCTACGCAGGTGTGATCACAAAACCAGCTCTGGGGTGGCAGTGCCATAATGGAACAGCCCAGTCCTTGTGCCACAGCCCATGTTCAAAAGGCAAATGGGAGACAGAATTCCACTGGGCAGTTTTCATGTGTCTGACTGCACAAGGGAAACTTACACATTTTGGGTGTATTTTAAAGCCTGTTGCTGAAGTTTTCTCTTTCTGGGTGCAGTGTCTGATGCCATCCAGATGCAGAAGGAGTGGAGCTTTACCAGGACTTCTCCACTGCTCACGGCTCTGTATCGCAAAGTACGTCTGCCTGGTGTCACCCAGAGAACTTTATTATCTTGGGTTTACATCCACTGAAATACCTGAAATCAGATTATTGGAAATTAGTGCAACATTATCCAGTTGCAGAATCCAAACCAGTTGCCAGAAACTCTGTGAAGAGGAAGCGTGAAGGGAAGGAACTACAGTGTTTTTTGCTAGTGCAAAGCTCTTAGTGAGAACAAAGATGCTGTTTGGAGATGTGAATTTTCACTGGTACAGAATAAGACGTGAGTTCTGAAAGAATGGGAATTTTACTATTTATTGTAGCTGGTGCTGGTTCCAATCCAGCAGGATAGCTTGAAAAAGTCACAGAAAAGCCATCTACCTGTCCATCTTGTCTGCATTCCCCTGTTTCTTGTGGCTGTATGTCCTAGCTAACAGGAATTGCCATCACTCCTCCAGCTGTTGGTGGCATTCAGTGTGAAGGAGTCCATCTGCCAGCTGCAGCAAGTCCTGGAGACCCACGAGGTGAACTGGCAGCACGTCCTGTCCTGTGTGTCCACGCTGGTGGTGTGCCAGGCTGAGGCTGAGCAGCTCTTCAAGGGTAGGTGGGCACTGCCACGCTGGTGTGTGCCTGTGCTGCTGGGGTGGGGAACAGGGGAGTCATCCACGGGGGCCGTCTGGAAAGGATTCCTGTGTGGAAAGGAACAGCAGAACAGCTGCTTTTCCACTCAGACATCCCATGGCCGTGGTTCCATGTGAATGCCAGGCCTCGTGCCTGCCACTTCTCAAACTTTGTGTACAGCTCAGGGTGGTTGGTTGATAATTACCTTCATTATTAATTGGCATAGTGATTACTTAAGCTTACTTCTAGCTCACCCTCACTAGCAGAGCTTGTTTGTGAGAATTCCTTCCTAATTATCCCAGTGCTGGACTCCCTACAGGGAATCCAAGTGTGTTTGACAGTTGAAAGTGCATGAAAAAATAAAATCAGACCCCAGAGTTTCTCCAGGCTGCAATACATGTCCTGCCTGATGTTTTATCACAGATATTTGTCTTCATTTACTGTGGAAAATACAGCACTGTTGTCAGGAGCAAAGTGTGAGGTTATTGTTTTACGTTCCTAGATCTCCTGAGCCATCTCCTGCTAAAGGCCTTTGGGAATTATGACATGGAAAATATGATCACTGCATTCCTGATCGCTCGTCAGGCTGCTCTGGAGGGCCCTGCTGTCTTCATGCCTTACTCTGAGTGGTTTAAGGTGAGACTAAGTGAGGCCTGACTGTTGAGCTTTGTTTTAATTGTGTGAGGAAACCTGTGCATAAGGAATGTTCTGCTGCGTGGAGAAAGCCTTGTTCCAGACAGGATAACCAGGAATGAGAAAGGGGAAGAACAAAAAAAAAAAAAAAAAAAAAAAAAAAGAAAAGTACAAGTGATTGTATTGATATTAGGAATGATTGAATATTTATTATTGCCTTTGTGTCTGCAAAGAATAAATTTATTTGGCTTTCCCCAGTTTTCCCTCCTTTCATCTTTTAAGTCCACCTTGCCTGTTCTAGTTATTTGCTAGGAATGCAGACATGTAATTCCTGTTACAATCATCATCTTGGATGGGTTTCAGTATCTTGATAAGCAGCACTGTTGTTGTTGCATAAGTTGGGGGTTATGGCAGAGGAAGCATTCCTGTTTCCTGGAGGTTTGCATGCATCTGTAATTGCTGTGTTTGACCTTGCAGATAATTGGTTGTTGCTTTTAACTGTAAACAGGTGGGTGTTTTAGGGATGCAAATCTCCACGTCAATTCAACCTGGAAATTCCTTTGTATGAGTTTGCAAATCTAAGCTCAGCTTTGGCTGATAGAGCGTCCAGGAGGTATCAAAAGGCAAACTGGTTGTGTTCTCTGTAGTCTCAGACTGGTTATTTTCCTTAGAATGCCCAGATAAACCTGTGTAGAAACCCACAGATTTGTGGTTCCCTCATGAATCTCAATCTTTCGGTGCATCTCAAAGTTGCCTTGTTTAAGAGTTCTCATGGCAGCAAGCTTCCAGAGACTTCAGTAAGTCACCATGACACAAGGGAGCCCCTCTGCTCTGGAGCCAGGCTGGGAGAGCTGGGGGTGCTCACCTGGAGAAGGGAAGGCTCCAGGGAGAGCTCAGAGCCCCTTGCAGGGCCTAAAGGGGCTCCAGGAGAGCTGGAGAGGGACTGGGGACAAGGCATGGAGGGACAGGACACAGGGAATGGCTTCCCAGTGCCAGAGAGTGGATTTAGATGGGATATTGGGCAGGAATTCCTGGCTGTGAGGGTGGGGATGCCCTGGCACAGGGTGCCCAGAGAAGCTGTGGCTACCCCATCCTTGGAAGTGTCCAAGACCAAGTTGGATGGGGCTTGGAGCAACCTTGGGTAGTGGAAGGTGTCCCTGCCCATGGCAGGGGATTGGATCTAGATGGTCTTTCAAGTCCCTCCCACCCAAACCATTCCATGATTCTACAAACTTTCTTTGGAGACTTTTCTTCAGAAAGATTCTCCTGACAGAAATGGGATGTTTGGCATTTGTGTGCTCGGCCATGGCACTGCTTGGATGAGGATTCTCTCCACGCTGAAAGGCTGTCTCATCATTTTTCCCTGTTTCAGGCTTCCTTTGGGAATGCTGGTGGCCAGCACGGGAGCAGTAAGAAAGCTCTGGTCTTCCTCTTCGAGTTCCTGTCAGAGCTGGTGCCCTTTGAAGCTGCGCCGTACCTGAAGGTGAGAAGGTGCTGACAGAGGTGGTTTTCAGGTCCAGAACTGCCCCAAAGTGACTGTCCTTGTGCCTTTCAGTAGGTTCAGCTCATTGTAAATGTTGTTATAGTAATTGCATTACTTCTGGTTCATTATTCAAACCCTTTTCTTCCTGAAACAAGGAAGGACAAGATTCTTTTGTTGACGATGGGAGTTCCTTTCCTGAGTTTAAGCACTTCACTGATTTTGTTTGTTTGTTTGTTTGTTGTTGGGAAAAATTGTGCCAGTTGCCATGAAAATGACTGGTCCTTAACCAAGCAATAATGCCTTCTTTGGGGAATATTTGAGGTAAATGATGGCTGCAAACATTAGTCAGAATTAGTTAGTTAGAATTTTACATGGGTTTCCTGTCAAAATGGCAAATCTCACTGTGATTTTCACGTTTCAGGTGCATATCATGTACCCGCCTTTTGTGCCCACGAAACACCGGTCCCTGCTCTTGGAGTATATCACTCTGGCTAAAACCCGACTGGCCGACCTCAAGGTCAGGAAAAATGGTCTCTTTTGAGAAGAATTCTTTCTGGATCTGTCAAACCTTGCTGTGTGTGACCACCTGCACCTCTCACCTCACACAGGTGGCCATAGAAGACATGGGACTCTATGAAGACCTCTCTTCCACCGATGAGGCCGTGCAGGTACTGCTGCTCTGTCTCCCAGTTTTCTCATCAGCCATGTCCCTTTTCCTCTGGAAAAGCACTTAGGTTACCAACCTCCCTGCCATTCCAAAGCTGGCTGTGCTGCCAAGTCTCCGGCTTTAAGCCAAGGGGTTTTAGTGGCCATAAGTACGGGATCTCCCCAGTTTTCAGGAAAACTGGAGTGACATTTTATAGGAATCTTGATTCTTTTCAGTGGAGCACTTCCCCTCTGTGGTGTGGGACCAAAGCGTGGATATTCAAAGGAGATTTGGGGATGGAATCTACACTCTGCAGTTTCACACTGTGGTTAATGATGAATGCTGGGTAACAACAGTGATTTATAAGGAAGTGTTTGGCTTTATTATTCCTTCCTACATTTTGATCAGAGGAAGAGGCCTCACTTATACAGTCCATGATTACATGAAATACAGGCTGGAGGCAGGGTAGCTGAATTACTACAAGAAACCCAGTCTGTGATAAACTCACAGGAGTAAGCGAAGACTTAATTTAATTTTTCCAAGTCTGCTCTGGTTGTCAGTTGAGAAACTTGTTGCAGTTTGAGGTGTCTTACAACTCAAACAAGAGAAACCCAGGGTGTCAGCGCCTCTGCCTGCAGGCACAGGCTGGAAGTGGAGATGATGTGTCTTAATTCCACATGAACAACCAAAATAGAATCACAATAATCCAAATTCAGAACAGAAAAGGTAAGTTTATCATCACTCTCTATTTCTCACGTCTTTCTCTCGTTCCTCGTGTGAGGCAGCCCCAGACCCAGGCACTCCGTGATGTTGAAAAGGCCCTTCAGATATTTGAAAACACAAGGAAGATCCCAACCTCTGTGATAGAAGCCAGGTACTGTGTGCTTTTCAGCTCCTCCTGGACTTAGCTAGAATAATGGTAATAACAGTAATTGTAGAAGCAAAGTCTGAATCAAAATAAAGAAACAAGAAAAACTGAGGATGTGAGCAAGGAAGGTTTGGGGAAGTTCTTCCCACTTCCTGAGGAGTCATCTTAATAGAGGATATTTGTGGGGAGAGTGAAAAGGCACACTCCCCTGCGCAGAAGAAGTCCAAAATTATTATAATAAAATGCAAAATTAAAGAAATTAAAAACCATTGGCTAATCTGAACCTGTGGTTATTCATGTTACCATGAACATTTTGTATTTGCAGGAGCCAAATTAACTCCTGAGGTGTGGAGGTGGCACTTTGGACCTTCGGCATTGTTAACACTTTGCTCTGTTTATTTTCCCAGCATTTTCAGACGACCATATTACACTTCCTGGTTCCTTCCAGCTTTGCTCAGGCCCCGTGTGGTCAGTATTTGGCTTTTTCTTTGCCCCTCCCATTAGCTGTGTGTTTGTACACAGATAATTTGTCTCTAACCTGCCTTTTCCTCTCTTGAAGCTCCCTAAAACCCCAGATGGACTCATGGCTTTTATAGACTCCTTGAAGAGGTATTCAGATTTCTCAGTGTTGTTTTCTGTGCTGCTGGGCTTTCATTTTGGGACACTTGATATCAGATTATCAGGGGCTTTGACACCTTGGTTACAACCAACCTCTTGGCAGGGCTTGGTGGCCCAGGTCTGTGGCTTGCAGGTTGTGCATGGAGGAGCTTATCTGTGAAGTCTTCAGGTCTGTAATTAGTCCTCTGGCCACTGTGAAATCATTATTTAGGAGTGCCTCTGGCTCCAAGCCAGGTACATTTTGATGCAAATCTTGGAGGCTACAGCTGAATATAAAATTTCCCCAGGAATATCAGCCCTCTCTGTGAAAGGCTCTTTGGGAGAGGATAAGGGAGGAGTGAAAGACGAGACTTAAATGTCTGCTAACACACAAGGAACACCAGGATGATGTCCCAGGAGGACACAGCTCCTCTCAGGAGTCGAGCTGGCCCTGTATGCATGTTTAAAAGTGTTTTTCTGCACTGCAGGCACAGCTTTATTTTACATCCAGTAGTTCCTCTGTAACCTCCCATGAAGGAAGAATGTTTGCAACACTGTCTGCAAATGAGGTGCTTGGTCCTGCCTTGTCATTCCAGTCTGGCTCTAAAATTAAAGACTGGATCATTTAGTGAAATTAAAGTTGTAAGAGAAGCAGCTGTGTTCTGGGGAGCCTCGTGGGACGTGTTTTTAGCAGCGAGTGCCTGCCCTGCAGAGAGGAGGTCACACCTTGTTCTCAGCACGTTCGTGTTTTACACGTGTGAGTGCTGCATCTCACAGCTCACACTCTTATGAGATCTTAGACATGAACTAGATATGAAATAATCATTAAAACATTAATTAATAACATATATAGTGTTGGGTTTGTGTGTGCTACACATGTGCAATACTTGCTGTGAAAGCCTTGGCTAGAAATCTCTGCCCCTCATGTCAGATGATTAAAAAATGCTTCAGATGCTCTTTATGCTTCAGAGTCCCTCTAATTACATTTCATAGAAGGGCTGTTGTTTGTACTTATTTAATAAAGCTGCAGTTTGTGGTTATGCAGGGTAATAAATCTCTTCTTTTTCACAGAGCTGATAAAATACCTTCAAACCTGTACTCCACGTACCTGCAAGCCTGTCATGCCATGAACGAAAAGGTGTTACAAGGTAAAAAATACAACATTTACTTATGGATCAATATGAAATGTTAATTTTTCCACTGATGCCCTCCTGAATTGAAAATTTTCAAAGATTTATGGCTGAATAGGTATTTAATCCATATAAATATGTGTTATGTTCTTAATGCTGTATTGAGGTGTTAAATCCTTACTCCTGTAATGGCTTTTTCTGCCAGCCCTGCTTGGGTGGGATTTCTGCAGTCCCTGGGAGCTCTGTGCTGTGCTGAGGCTGCAGATGATGCCTGAGCCTGAGCTGGCTGAATTCCACCTCCAAGACCTTTCCATGAATCAGCGTTTGCAGCTCGAGCTGCTCAGCCCAGGCTGGGAATCTGCTGTGCTGGGAACCTGCTGTGCTGATCCCTTGTGCAGTGACACTTGTGCTGTCTGAACCCCTGGCATCCTCTTTTAAGAGAGGATTAGGGAGATCCTGGGGGGAAGGAGGGGCTGGGAAAGGGATTGCAGCTCCTGGTTTGTAGGTGTTGGGGTGGGAGGGCTCCTACTGATTTCGGGTCCCATCGCTGCAGCTTTACTGGGGCAGGATAATGGATATTTAATGAGGGTATTTCATGAGCTCTGCTGTCTCTGTCAGCAAGTGGGTGTTTCAAACACACCTTGTAGTGGTTTACACACAATGAAAAGGTCAGGCTGGTGAGCAGAGATGGTTCCCAGAGCGTGGTGGGGATAAGTTACAGATTCGTACTCTGACTACGGAGATAAATCTGCAGCCAAGCCCTGCTCAGGGCCTTTGAAGCTTTCTGGAGATGCTGTGGCTGGAGAGGCGTGACAGAGCCGTCCCCGGGCACCGCAGATGTGCAGCAGGCTGGCCTGGCTGCAGGGTTGGCCTGGCAACCGCGGGATGGGGTCCCTGCGGGCCGGGATGGGATCCGCAGCATCCCGGCAGCTCCGCAGGGCTCCCTGCACTGCCGCTGACCTCTAGTGGCACTGCCTGCGCGGCGTGCCGCCCTCCTGGGCAGCCCCAGCCATGTCCCCTTCCCCTGCTGTCCCCTGTGCTCTGATCCTCTTCCCTGCTCCCTGCCCCATCCCCGGGCTCTGCACACAGCCGGGATTTAGGGCAGGGTTGAGCACTGGGCAGCCGCAAGCCCTTCTGTCAGTGCTCACTCTTGCACACGCAGGTGACTCAGTGGGCTCCTAACACCTTATTTTCCAGCGTGTTTACAGCCAGTATCAATTTCAACCTTTGTTGTTTGCTGTTCCTGCTCCTGGGTGATTTATCCTGGGCCTTGTACAAGAAGCTGTTCCTGTCTAACCAACTCTGGGGGGATTTGGGGCTGTGGCAGTCGCTGGTGGTATCTCTTTCTAGTGGTAGAAGGAATTTCCTTTTATTCCTTCTTGTAAACAAAAAGCCGGAGTAACATGGAACATCTGGAGAAGCTGGCGATGTATCCATGCTGTAATGTCTCTCTCTGCATTTTGAGCCTGGCTTCAGTCTTCTGAGGACAGCAAATGTTACTGTGAGGGGCAGAGCTAAAGGAAGTGGGAAGAAAACTCTGAAAACAGGATTTTTTTGCCTCCGGTCTTTAAAAACTGAATTCCTTTTTGCAACTAGGCATAAACCCATAAATTATTAATTAAATAGCACATTCCAAATGTAAAAACAAAGCTCTACGTGTGGCAGCCTGACAGTTTGGGGTTTTGTTAGGGCTTCAGGAAAAGTAAATTCTGCTTCTACAGAAAGTGCAGGCAGAAATTGCTGAATGCATTTCCTCTCTTCCTTGTCTAGATGACTCCAAAGCAGAGCCCAGCCATTCCAAAGAGCCTTTTGAGCAGCTGAAGGCTGAACTGGCTGAGCTCAGGTCGCTGGTTGTGGAGCAGGCTCAGTGGGAAGGTATGAGGGAGCTGCTTCTCACTGACTGTCCCAAAAGCTGCCTGAATGAAGTGTGGCTGGTGCTGGCCAAAGGCCCAGCAGGAGTTCCTGCCACTGGTAACCTGAAGCTGGTAATCCTTCAGAGCTGATAATCCTTCCAGCTATGAATATGTACATTTTAATGTCTGATGTATTCCCGTGCTTAATTTGGGATTTACCTTTGTGATAATCACACCAATCTCTGCTGCCCCACTCCGGGGGCTCACCTGGTGACTCGGGCCCCCTTTGGAAAGCATCTTCCTCTCTGACATGATAAAAAGTAACGCTGTGGATGCTGATCCACTGGGTCCCAGCCAACATTTTTTTGCTTATTAAAGCTTTTCCTAACATACTTTTGACTCTGACCGATTAAAGTTTATATTTTGCTTGTTCTTGCTGCTGTGGGGGGTCGTAACTGTTCCATGCCTGCTGTCCTGACCCCTCCCCGCAGAGGTGCCCGCTCGGATTGCTGTGATTTCGGAGAGACTCCGCAGCGTGCTGGGTGACAGCAGCGAGGAGGACGGAGCTGCTCCTTTGGATTCCCCAGTCCAAGTGGCCGTTCCTGCCCCCAGGCTGGCACCCTGCCACCACAGCGTGAGTACCATCTGGCTTGGGCTGAGGAACAGTGGGGCTGGGTAGGGAAAAATGCATCTGGATAGCAGGTGTGAAAGGCTGCTTTGTCTGCCGACAGCAGGAGATACACTTCTCCTTTTGTCTCCCTTGTCCTGCCCTGCACAGACTATTCCTGTGTTTTAACCACCTGGAAGTTGCTGGATCATGGGGGATCTGGAGATATTTTCTACCAGAGCAGTCCTGTGATGAGCAAGGCTTTCCCCAACAGCCGTATCTAGGTGTTTATTGTGTGCTGGGATCATTCCTGGGCTGTCATGGGCTTAATTTTCCATCCTTAGTGGCAGTGGACCTGTACAGCTTACAGTGAGTATCATTAACCACTGTGTCTCCTTGTTTTAGTGTCAGGAAACGCAATATATACAGAGCAGAAAACTAGGTGTAGGTGTCCAGCCTGGCAAGCAGGAATCAGCAGTGTGGGTTTTATTCCAGGTTTGTTCCTGGTGGTTTTTATTTCAGGTTGTTGATCTTCTGCTGACATCATTCTGCCAAACCCTACTAGCTGCTTCCTCTTTTAACCCTCCTGACAGGTAAGATGTGAGTCAAAGAGTAGGAGAACCAAAATTGGGTGATAACCGGAATTCCAGCTCTTGTGCAGGGCTGAGGAGGGACTTTGGGTGTTCATACCCCCATGCCAGGCTGGCAGCTGCAGGCTGCTTCCCCCGGAGTTTCTGCCCTCCAAGAACCTCACTCTGAGGTACATGAGTAAATAAAACCTGTTTCTTCTCTGTGGTTACAGATCCTTTCAGCAAAGTGGCCTTTGGCTCTGCTTTGTGCTCTGTGACAGGGATTAAACACCCCCCACAAACAGTGCCCGTTTCAGCCCAGTGGTGGTGGATGGCAGCGAAGCCAATCCCTTTTGTCCTGGGATCCCTTTTGTCCTGGGATCCCTTTTGTCCTGGAATCGATTCCCCCTGGCAAGGACTCGGGTTGGTTCTGGCCTGGCCGAGGAGGGAGAGGCAGCACTCCCCTGCACTGGAAGCACTGCTGCGAGTCAGCTCCTCCTCGACATAGCAGAGCCTGTAAACATTATGGGCAACATGTCAGTGGAAAATCACTTTGTTGGGCAACAAGGACGTGCTGAGGAGCTGGCTGGGATCCCAGCTGCCGCGGTGCTCTCCGGAGGGCAGCGTGCTTTGGCAGCCAGGGCATCCTTCCCTCTCTCGAACTGCTTTGCCCCGGAGCAGATGAATCACTGTTAAAAACCTGATTGAAAAGTCGCTGTGACAAACGAAGAGTCCCAGGAAATGGTGTCTAAGCACAGCTCCCACTGGTCTCCTCTGAGGATGGGCTTTTCTGTTATCTGGGTGGGAAAATCCCTCCCTCCCTCCCTGCCCCTGCTTTGCAGCAGGGCCTTGTCATAGCAATTCCTTTCTGCTTTGTTCTGTGATCCCATTTATTGCTCTGCCTCTGGTTACCCTGTGCTCTGACTGTGCCCCAGGCAGCTCCTCCTGTCCTTGTCACCTCAGAGGCCACTTTGGCCTGCTGAGATGACAAGAAGTATTTGAGATGCCATCCATTGTGTGAGGCAGGGCACTGGTGGGGGGCATGTCTGTAGGGGTTCTCTGCTCAAGAACCCCAAAAGTGCCCCTTCCTCTGAGCCTGTGAGTGGAATGATAATTGTGCTGTGTTTACAGACAAGCATGCATCAGCTTCAGGGTGTTCAAGCATTTTTAATTACCTATTCCTGTGTTGGGGATAAATTTAATGAGCCTGTGGTTTCACCCTCTGCAGGCAGGGCCCGTGCCTCTCCTTGGTGGTGAAGATGATGTGTGGACACAGGAATCTCCTGCCTGCACTCCTGGGCAGGCTCTGCCAGCTTATTTATCATCAGGTCAGCTTTCCAGCCAGGAATCCTACGGTGCTAAAGGCCATCCTACTTCATTTCCTGAGCTGGGGGGCATGGACCTGTCTGGGCTGCACTGTGGAGGGACTTCACCAGCCTCCAGGCTTCCAAAAAATACCCTGTTTTGGTCAAAGAGTATGAAGTTGCCCTCAGGAATGTGAGGAGAATTTTTCCCTACAGAAATACTACTTGTGGAAGGTTAATGCATTCTGAGACATTTTAACAGAAGCTAAAATAGGCAAGTTTAGGAAAGAGACAAAAGAAAAATGGCAGGATGCTTCATTCCTAATCTTCCACATTGAATAACTCAGCTGTAAAAATTAAAAAATAAAATTAAAATACTCCTATCTGGGCTGAAGGAGTGCATGGTTTTGTTATTAAAGCATTGCTTGGTTTATTTCCTCTCCCCTGTGATATTGCAAGGGTGAAAATAACAGGCTGATAGACTAAATTAGCTGTCAGAGAAGCCAAAAAGCCTTGAGAATCCCAAAATCTGAATTTACAGTGAGTTATTTCAGGTTGCTGTATTGGAGAAACCTCCCATTCTGCTGCGGGTTGTCTCTCATCTGCTCAGTTGTTGCTGCACTACCGGTGGGCAGAAACAATGCTCTGCTCCTTCACTAAGCCTGAGTTTTTTCCCTGAGAAACCTTGTTTTGGTACAAAATGTTACAATAATACAAGTGAAGTGTTATAGTATTAAAAATGAAATATTAAACTGTTACAATGAGACAAAGAAGATGTAAAAAATTTACAAATGTTATAAAGTTACCAAAAATATCTCTCCTGTTCTTTACTTATTTTCCCTTTCAGGGTCCTTCCCTCAGTGCCGCTCATAGTTTAGGACTAGCAGCTTTTGTGATTCACTTAAGTGAATGCAGAGCTTTAATTCCTGGAGTGGAAGCCAGTTTTGGGGTTTCTCAGCCTGTTCCTGGAAAGGCCCTTTCTGTTTCAGAGTACTGGAGCTCCTTGCTCGTGTGCAGGACAGAAGAGTCGTTTGCCTTCTGCCTGAGGTGAGGTGGGGCATCCACCACCTCCTTGCTCCCCCAGCTTTTTGGGATGCTGGGAAGGCTCCCGTGGAGGATTTCCAGAGCCTGTGGAGGTGGTTGAACCAACCAGACAATGGAGTTCTTTCCTTTTCTCTCTCAGGTTTTGCACTGCAGCAGCCGCTTATCTGATGTGCAAGTTCTCATCCTGCTCTTATGAAGATTTTTGTGCCTTGATTCCCCCTGGCCTGATTAAAAAGGTAAAAGGGAAGAAGTTTTGCTATTACCAATTTCCTGCTGCAGGTCCCTGTGCAAGTATCACACCAAGAAAACAATGTAGAAATACACCTCAGTGCCCTCCCCTCCTAGCTCTTGGTGCCTCTGCTTGTTTGGCAGTTCCACACAAGCAGAGGTGGCTCTGGGCCTGCCGTGAGCAGGGTGTGATGTTTCCATTCCAGCTGCAGTACCTCGTGCCACGGCTGAGCTTGGAAGCTCGGGGAGTCCTGTGTGAGGAGGCCAAAGCTGCCCTCAGCTGGAGTTCCCTGTCCTGCCCCTCTCTGAACTACAGGAGAGCCAGCCTGTGTTTGTGGAAGCAAGCACGCTTCCAGGAGCTCTTGGAGGAAAAGGCATTCCAGGTACAAATCTTTTCCATCACCCAAATTCACCATCTGATTCTCACCTTTTTAGATCTTCCCTTTGCAATTTCCTTATTGGTGATCAAAAGCTTCTTGTAAGAACTTAATGCCTGAAAGTAAGAACGAAATACCTGAAAAGTTGTCTGGCAGCTGAGTCATGTGGGCTGGGATGTTGATGGGGATGATAAGATAGAAAGAGAAAACCAGAGGTAAAACTTTTGTGTCCTACTTCTTGGAAAAGCAGGAAGCTTGGCAAGCTGTAGAAGCTCAGGCACTGCAGAGCAAAGGCCTGTCCATCACCCTGGCTCCCTGCTGTGCTCTCTGTGAAGTGATGGAGAGGCAAATAACTGGAAATCCTTGCTTTTCTGGTGCTTTGTCTAAATGCCAGTGTTCCCCCGAGCCACCTGTGCACCTTGGATTGCCTGGCTCAGCCTCGCTCAAAGCACCTCAGCTATTCTCTTTGTACCACCTTTGCAAAGTCTCTGATTTGACAGACTCTCTTTTTTTTAACACACTTCCTCTAAAACCAGTTTGTCTTTGTGCAGAGCAGTTTGTGGTGTTCCTAGAATGAGTCCTTGTGCTTGGCTGGCTCAGTGTCCAGGGCTGGAACACCCCTGTGTTAGAACCTGTCTTTGATGCTCACACCGCCTGTCTGAGCTTTGCTCATTTTACCTTTATTTCTAATAACACCCGTTCATCCTGGTATCTGGGCTCGGAGGGGATGAGTGTGTTTGGAAATGTCAAAGGGATGGGTGTGCGTGGGACAGGCTTTATGGGATTTCCATGAATTTTTGAAGGCCAGTGGGGTTTTAGCTTGAATTTTTTAATAAGAGAAACAGGACAGGAACTTCTTTGGGTTGATGTCTCTTGTTTCATATCTCTTAATCCACACGGGATTGTGTCTGGAGAGGAAGTGAAGGTGGGGTTTATGTGGGGCAGCAGGTGGCTGTTCTGCTCAAGTTATTTCCCCTGGTGTTCTTCCCTGCTCCTAAATCCTTGTTTTTCCCAGCTATCTTTCAGAGAGTGGCTGCTGATGGAGCTGGAAGTGTGCCCTGAAAAGGACATCCTCTCTGCTTCAGAAAGGTAAGGGCCAAGGGGCTCTGTTGGAAAGGGAATAGTGCAAGAGTCTCCCATCAAAATTAGGGAAAAACACTGAAGATCAGGAAGTAAATGAAGAGTTGCTGCAGGATACAAATGCCTGTTGCCTGCTGTGGTTTGTCCTGAGTTCAAGCACTGCTGGAATGAGCTCTGTGTATGTTTTTACTTGAGGAAGGCCAGGCTGGATGGGGCTTGGACTGGTGGAGCCATGGCAGGGGGTAGAACTGGATGGGCTGTAAGGTCCTTTCCAACCCAAGCCATTCCATGGTTCTCTGAGGCTCACCCACACAGCCTGCATGTGCAGCCCTTCCAAACAACTTGTGACAAACCCTCCCTGTTCTGGAAGCCAGAGCTGGGTGGGGTCTGCTGGAGGACTCTTCATGTCTGTACTTACATGGTGCTTTTATCTGAGCACACATCACTCATCACACTTGATGTGTGAGCTTCCTTCTACATCAAGGGAAGGGCATCATTCCAGTAGGTTTCCCATCTCCTCCTTTTCCTTACTGCAGACAGGATTTCCATTACTGGGCCATCTATCAGCGGTACCTTCCTGCACCTTCTGCTGCTGGTGGCTGTGATGGAGACCTGGAGAAGGCTTGTGGAGTCATCATCAATGCCATCCTGGATTCCTCACAGAGGTATTCTGTGCCATGACTTCCCCTTCTGGTAATGGCCTTGAGGCTGTGCACTGGGAGCTTGTCCCTTCCGTGGGACTGGGGAAGCCATTCCCTTCTGGTCTGGCTGGAAGTGGGAGCTGGGAGGTGGCCCCGTGTGACTCACCAGTCTGAGCATAAGCCTCTTGCTTTAGGTGACAGAGGTCTGGGGCTGCAGCCACAGAGAGGCCCTCGTCTGGCTGTCTTTTTTAAGTTGACTTTGCACTCAGATTTGTTCGGCCAGACAAGCAGCAATGCCCCAGGGGCGTGGCTGGAGCTGGAAAATGAGGAGGGAGGTTAGAGCAGAGCTGCTGCCTCAGCTACAGCTTATTTAGGGCACAATGTCTGAGCTCTGTGTTCATCTGAAGCATCTGACTGTATTTGAACTGTGCTGTCCCCTGGGCTAGCAGGGTGAGTTACCTCGTGTGTCCTCTAATTTCAGGCTGGACCTGGGTGGCTGTGGCCAGTCGAAGATATCGGTCAGCCCGGAGATTCTCTGCAGGCTGCAGGTGATTTCAGACTCTGAGGATGTTCAGTCCTTGAACTTGACCAAAGTATTCCCTCATTCCTCGCTGTTGGCAAGGCTCCATTCAGCTCTCACGTGTGGGCAGTGCTGTGGGGATGGGGAGAGGTTCTTTTTCATCTCTGGTTGCTTCAGAGAAACAAAGAGGGTTGGAGAGCAGGCTGGTGTGTGGCCCTCACTGGTTTCTCCACCACCCTGTTCAGGAGCTGGTGCTGGAGCTGAGGTGCAGGCCAAAGCTGCTTCCTGGCTGCTCAGCTGCCCAGAAACACTTCCTGTTCGAGATTCTCCGGGGAAGACTGACAGCCAGCCAGCATGGATCTGCTCTGGGAGAGCAGCTGTGGAGGCAGCAGGAGCTGCTGCTGCACAGAAGGTAAGTGCAGGCCTGAGCAGCTGGGAATGCCCCCAGCAACACTGCTGCTCGCGGCAGGGTGCTGTGTGCAGTGTCCTCCCCTCTGGTTCCACAGCAAGGGACAGTGGCACTGGATGTCGTGGGGACAACTGTGCAGGGGACACTTATTCCCTGGCACCCACTGGAATTAGCTGTGTTTCCATGGGCCATCTTGGGCTACGAGTCGCCCCTGCAGCGGGCTGGGTGTCACACATCTTCATGGGGAGGCTGGTTCTCTCCCTGACAGTAACCTCGATATTTCATTCTTCCCTGCTGAAGGATTCTGGTCGGGCTCCCTGCATCCACCCTGATCACCACGTGCTGGAAAGGAAACACAACAGTGCTGGACTGTGATGACTTTTTTTGTTTTGTGAACTCGGAGCTGGTAGGTGACGTGAGCCAAGTGGTGATTGCTAAATGCTCTAGACAAAGACCTCACATTTGAATTTAGGGAAGGAGGTCGCATCCAAACTACCCAGAAAAGCTGTGGCTGCCCCATCCCTGGAAGTGTTCAAGGCCAGGTTGGAGCAACCTGGTCTATGGAAGGTGTTCCTACCCATGGCCCTTTCCAACCCAAATCATTCCATGATTCTGTGACTTTTGGGTTCATTCATTTGGAACTTTGGTGGCATTTTACACTATTGAGAGCAAATCCTTGGGAGTCGCTTTGTTTGGTGAAGTGGGTTACAGACAAACCTCCAGCGTTTCCATGGAGGCCTGGAAGGGGTTGAGCATGAGCCCTTCTCCAATCCCTCTGTCATGCCAGGGCCTTGAACTGTTTTGCTGTAGAGTGAGATCCTCCTCATCCTCCTGAGAAACACCCAGGGACATCCCTGCAGCTTTCTGGAAGGTCATTTGCCTTGCAGGTCCCTCAGGACACTGTTCTGTGCTCCAAGGACAGCTGATTTCTGTTTATTCGTCCTGACTGGCCTTTCCAGGCCCTCCTGCACTGTGATATTAGGCACAGCCAGAAACCTCTGTTCACCCCAAGACTGTTAATCCATCTGCTGCTGCCGCCCTGGGCTCGGGGTGGGCAGGGACGTGGGGGCCGTGCAGCTCAGGTCCGTGGGAGTGCTTTATGTGGAAACCACGTTCCTGCCACCTGAGCTGGCCTGCAGGACTCACAGTGTGGTTCTGTGCTGCCTGAGCCCTTCTCTGCCAGACACCCGAAATGCTCTAAGGAAATCACATTCCAAAGGCAAGGAATGATGATTTTCTTTTCCCTCTCCATGTCTTCCTGCAGAAGAACGTCTGTTCCAGAGGGTACGCGCTCTCCTACGACATCACAGCTCACTTCTTCAGGGTAATGCTGCTTTTGTCACTCTGCCTCACTGTCCCTGCTCAGAGCTTTCCTCCTGATACACGAGGTGTCCCCTTTGTACCCTCCTTCTGAGAACCCTTGATGTAATTCCGAGAAGAGCGGTAATCCAGGAAGATGAGGGGAAGCAGCAGGAGGAAGTAGTGGTGGAGGTGAATTTTAATACAATGCAGCAAAGCTGGTGGGGGAAGGAGCTGTTGGTACACATTTCTTTTGCTGAGCCGTGCTGACCCCTACAGTTATCTCAGATCAGTTTACACACGCTCAGTGAGGGACTTGGAGCAGCAGAGAGGGATGTGTGGAGTCACCCTGTCATTTGTCCTCTTCCAGGGCCTGCTTAATGCCAGCTTGGACTGTGAGGATGCAGCAGAAGGGGTCAACGAGGCTCTAACAAAGTGTCAAACTAAGTGTCCCATGGTGCTCCTCTCTGCAGCGGTAACTGATCTCGTTTTGGCTCTCTGATTTTGGGAGAAATGCAGCACCAGTTCAGAGCTTGTGTTGAACACTATCTAAGTGTGCAACATCCAGCAGAAACTCTTAAAGCCTTTGGAAATGTGCAGGGTGTTTTTGAGCCCTTGGTATCACTGACCCCAGCTCTTGGGGTGCTGCCACAGGGGCTGTTCCAGAGAGGGGAGCTGGAGGCTTGTCCTGGTCTCTGATGCACTGTGTGGGCTGGTGGTTACATCACAAGCAACCAAAATGCCAAAAAATCCCTTTTTTTTCCTCTCTCCTGTGTGTAACTCCTCATGTGCAGTTTTACACAGGTTTTGGTGCATGTGTTGAGCGTGGCCATCACCTCTGTGGAACAGTTCTTTCATTCTGACTGCTCCTGCCAGAGGAGTCCCAGGGCAGCCTGGTGTGAGCCTCTGCATTTCCAGGGCATGACATTTCTCCCATTTCTGATGTGTGCATGTACAGCCTGGGCTTCTTCACTAAGGAGAGGGGAAAAACCTTTCCTTGAGTACCTGGCTGTACCAGACTGCAAGCAACCACTGAGGCCCCACCCCTAATGCTGCTGGCTTCCATCTTTGTCCCCAGCTTTGGTGGCCGAGGCTGGAGCCAGTGCTTTGCTCTCAGTGGAAGAGACTCTTTGGGGCTCCACTTGCAGAAGAACTGGACAGACTGAGGAGCTGGCATGGCTCAGGCACCAGGTGTGTGTGAGGGATGGAGCGTGGAGCTGCTGTCCTGGAGGGACCAGCCCTGGAGGCCAGGCAGGATGGGATGCTCACGTGGGCTGAGGCTTGCAGGACAGCTCTAGACAGACTCCTCTGCAGGGCTTAAACTCAAAATGGGTCATTCTAATTATTTAGTCTGGCCCTGTGTGCAATGTGGGTCAGAGTGCTTCCCCACAGGGAAAAGGGGATCTCTGCAGAGGAGGCTGGGAGGCAGAGTCCTGGTTAGGCACAGCCTCCGCAGGCATTGAGTCACTCCCGGGAGCTGCCGCACCCTTTGCTCCCTGAATTTGGGGCATCTGGGCTCCTGAAGCTGCTCACTGGCTCCTGAAGCTGCTCACTGGCTGCTTGCTTCCTTCTTTACCTCTCCTTACACGGTCTGTCAGTGCCCTGCAGCTTTTCTCCAAAAGCTGGGAGTTTATGTAAGAATCTCCTTGCAGGTTATGACAGGTGATAATCACATGCTTCTGTAGTGTAGAGTTACTGCCTGTCCAACTGCTGATAAAAGAGATTTGGGAATGCTTCTGTCTGCTTCTAGACTTTGGCTTTTTTACAGCTGTCTCCAGGTAGCACCCAACTACAGGGAAAACAAAATGGAGAGAATGATTTACTTTTTTGTCCCAGTCACAAACTTGCACCTTTGCCCAACTCCCCGATTTCCTCCTCATTCACAGCTGTGCTTTTTCCCCTTTTTTATGTCCAAACCCTTGACATGTTTGTTCTGTTTCCCAGGTTCCTTTGTTCAGGAGCAGTTTTCCCTCTCTGTGACCCCTCTTGGCTCTCAGCTGCCTTCCTCCACAGTGCCATCCTGCAGCAGTCACCACGAGGACGAGGGAAGGAGGCACTGGAGAGGCTGGGGGCTGAAGCAGAGCAGGCAAGGCTGGGTGCATTTTATGTGTCTTCTCTTCCCTACACCTGAAAACTAGAAATAGGAGGTCTTTAACTGAGAGAAGTTGTCCTGAGATAGTGCTGCATCCCTGGTAATCCCTGTTGGGAAATCTTGCTGGTGGCTAGTTGATAAAAGGTGGCTGTAAATTGCCAGTTGCTAAATTCTTATCCTAAAGGCAAAGTTGTTCCAAGCTTAAAGTTTTAACTCAGACTCTGGCTCCTGTGAAGTCAGGGAGGGCTTCTCAACAGCCGCATTAAAAGCTGAAGCTGGAGAGGGCCCTGCAGTGATGGAAAGCTCCATCCATGGCCTGCCAGGATTCCCTCTCCCTCCAACAACAGCAGTCCTTGTGGGTTTTAGCTCGGGCAACTTGGCTGGAAAGTTAAGGAGATGCAGGAAGTCTGTGAGACAGCAGCACAGGCATCTTAGGGACTCTGGGAAGTTATGCTGCGATTCCCAGAGACAGATTTCCTGAGGGTTTTCCCAAGTCTGGTCCAGGAAATGGCTCTGCCTGTCACCCCAGTGCAAGGGGAGTTCCCCGGAGGGCTCTGCTGAGGAGGAAGCCGGGCTGCTGCCTGGCAGTTCTGGCTGTGGATTTTCCAGGGAAGAGCCAGGATCAGAGCTCAGCACAGGAAGTGTCCCTGTGCCAGAGGCTCACAGGTGCCAGTGCTGAAGCAGAACCTGGGCCTTGTGTTTACTGTGGAGGTTTTATTGCTCCAGGCAGCAGCTCCTCTTCCTGTGGGATTGACTCCTCCACTGTTGGTGCTGGTCTGGAGCCAGGAGCTGCCAGTCAGAACCTGGTGTCACTGAGCACACTTGGTACACGGGGAACAGCTGCAGCTTTCAGCTCAGCATTCCTGGAGGGTGCCAGGGCCAGTGAGAACCGTGGGAGGGCTGAGGGGAACTGGGGTCCCAGCAGCTGAAACACTCTGTAGTTCATCCAGGTCCAGCCTGGGAAGGTACCTGGTGAGATGTTTGTATTCCCTGATTGGGAAGGTCGAGTTCCAGGTCATCACTACAGGTACAACTAACAGGCAGCCTCTCTCCCCTGCAGCTCCTTGTTGCTCTGCTGTTCTTCTCACTCCTGGATCTCATCTCAGCCAGAATAGCACCAAAGGTGAGTTCAGCCCCGAGGGAATTCTCATGGCAGTGGATGTGTCTGATCAGCTTGGTTTGCTGCCCGAAAATGCTTTGTAGCAGCACTGGGAAGGCTAGGAGCTTGTTCTGCCAGGAGGAAGGGATCAGCAACACCCCAGACAAGCCTGCTGAAAGCCCTTCTGTTCCCATCAGATTAAACCTGTGTTTTCCTCTCACTGACGTTATCTCCCTTTTCACTACTTTCATTTCTCCTCCTGGATGATTTACTGTTTTCAGTTTCCTCTTCAGACTTCACACCTCCCAGGTAGTTCAGGAACCTCATGTCTTGCTCAGCTTTTGTGTAGCATCTCACATCTGTCAGATGATGTTTTTCCTCAGGCTGGAATGTGCTACTTCATGGGAGAAGGGCTGCCCAGCGAGGAGGAACATTAGTTTCCAAATGGTTTAATGCTATTAAGCGAAGGAGCAAAGATGACAGGAACTTCCAGCAGCTGCCTGCCCTGAGCATCCTGCTGCCTGTGAAGGCTTGTTTCTGTCCCTTTGCTGTCACCTCAGCTTTGAAGTGCAGCCGTTTGGGGAGTCACCTCACAGATGGGATCAGGGAGCAGATTCAAGGCAAAAATAACCAACTGGTCTCAGTCTGCCCGTGGGAGAGTCTGGGGGAAGAGCCAGGGAGGAGAGAAACATCTTGAGCAGACAGAGCTGGGAGGTTAATCCATGTAAAATGAGTAATGAAAAAAGAAACCCCACAATAATCCCAAGACACGTCAGTAGAAAGGTTAGAGAGGACAAAAGCTGCTCCAGTGGGGTGGGTGTAGGACGTGCAGTGGTCTGTTGATTAATCCAGGTTGGATGGGGCTTGGAGCAACCTGGGCTAGTGGAAGGTGTCCCTGCCCATGACAGGGGGTGGGACTGGATGATCTTTAAGGTCCCTTCCAACCCAAACCATTCCACGGTGCAGCTTTCCCCTCTCTCAGCTGAGCCCTGTGGTGGCCTGGTTTGGTGAGGAGGACACTGCCTTGCTCTGGTGCCCAGTTTCCTGGGGGAATCCAGGCTGCCAGGTGAGGGGAAGGACTTGGGCTGAATTCTTCAGGTCCGTTAGCAGAGCGCTTCATGTGCAGTCTCCTGTGGGGGTTCCTTTCTGCTTCGGAGTAACTACAGCCCAAGACAAACCAGACCTCTCCTTTCTGACACCCAGGAAGGAGTGGATTTTCAGATGTCTCTGGAATGGTCCCTGGAGATCTTGCAGTGCCTGGAAGAGAGGGGCACATCCTGGCTCCTGCTCTTCCATTCGGCAGAGAGAGGTGAGTCCTGTCCCCAAGGGGTGGAAGGACGGGTGACCCATCCCTTGGGTTGGAGTGTCCCTGGGAGAAGGGGCTGCTGGCCCTTTGGAAGCAGCACAAAAAACACTTGTGTGAAAGCTGAGAAAACATCCTGCTTCTACCCCAGAGTTTGGCAGACCCAAGTGATGATCAGGAATGACTGAACTCAGGTTTGTTCCTGCTGGTAGAGAAAGCCTGAGGGGACAACTTGCTTCTCTTGCTGGTTAGCACCCCCAAGCCCCCGTATTTATTGTGGGCTGGAAGGAAACTGTGCAGCCCTTGTGCTGCTCCAGAAGTGTGAAAGGTGATGTGAGGCCCTCTGAAGGTGCTCAGTGTTCCTCCCTGTCCTCGCAGGCCCTGGGCAGTGCCATGTCCTGCGCAGCGCGGCCTCGGACCGCCACACCCGGCTCCTGCCCCTGGCATTCTACAGGTGACTCCTGCTGGGCTGGGAAGGAGGAGTGAGGGGGCTCTGGGGGAGGGTTGGCATCCACAGCAGCTGGCATGGAGGCAGCAGCACTGCTGGCCTGTAGGTGAGCACAGTTACCTCTTAGCTGAGCTGCAGAGGAGAGGACCCCTCATCAGAGCACGATGCTGTTTAAGGAGCCCTGCGTCTTTTGCTAAAGAACTTAGTTAGAAGTTTTCCTTCAGCCTTGTGCTCCAAACACAAGATTTTGGAGCCACCTTCGCTTCCTGGGGTGGCCCTGCACACAGTGGGACTCAAATCACACAGGGCAGAGCAGCAGCTGTAGTTTTCCTTGTGCCTGTGTGTGTCCCATGGACCCAGAGCTAACAGAGCCCCTGTGTGACCTCCTCCAGCCTCACCCCCTGCTTCCACCGGGAGCTGCTCCAGAGAGATCCGACCTTCCTCGGCGTGGCACTCCAGCTGTACATCCAGCTGCTCCAGCTCTTTGTGGAAGGGCAAGTCCTGCCACAGTCTGATCAAAACCCCGCAGAGCAGGTAAGCAATGCTTGGACTCTTTTTTTCTATCACAGACCCAGAATGGTTTGGATTGGAAATGACCTTAAAGCTCATCCTGTCCCATCCCCTGCCATGGGCAGGGACACCTTCCACAATCCCAGGGTGCTCCAAGCCCTGTCCAACCTGGCCTTGGGCACTGCCAGGGATCCAGGGGCAGCCACAGCTGCTCTGGGCACCCTGTGCCAGGGCCTCCCCACCCTCACAAGTGAAAATGTCTTCCTAATATCCAGTCTAAATCTACCCCTTTTCAGCTTAAAACCTCTTGTAACTGCTCCTATTCTTTAGCTCTTCCCCTGCAGCAGCACTTGCAGTATCCCTCTTGTTCCCACCTTCCTGTGCAGAGCAGAGAGCTCGTGCAGGTGCCTTTGCTGGCAGCAGGCCCTGGGGTGCTCCCAAACCCCAAACACCCCCTGCCCTCTGAGCTGTGACAGCCTCAGGGGTGGGGTTGTGGCTCCTGCTTCTCTTCTGGAGTAGGGACTGTGCTGAGGGAGACGTTTTGCTGGGCCCCCATGGCTGTGTCTCTCCCGTGTCGTGCAGGATCCCTTGGAGCTGATCTCTGCAGCCCGGCGGTTCCTGCTGGGAGCCATCCCCCACTGCCCTGCCCGGAGCTTTGGGAACACACAGCCGGTACGTGCAGGCGTTCTCCCTTTTCTCCCGGTGTGTGAGCTGGGAGTGCTGCTGCGGCTCCCTCGGGCACTGATCCCGCTTCCCTAACGCACCTGGGAGCAGGGGGACACCTGGTGCTCAGCCGGTGCCATGGCCACATCCTCCACCGTGCCCAGCCCATCAAACCCTGCCCTCGTGCGGTCATTCCCGCTTGGGCTGAGGGAAGTGTCAGGCACAGCCAAAGGCATGAGTGGAAGTTTCCCCCTCCTCTGCCTGTGCTTGGCTGAGAGGCAGCAAAATGCTCCGGTGTAGCGGGAACTGAAGCTTTGAGGAAGCACGAGCATATCTAAACCGGCTCCCTGCCCTCTCCCCAGCTCCTGAGCACCTGTGAAGAACTTGACCCGGAGCTGGGAGCCACCCTCCTGCACTTCTCACGGCCTGCTGTGGACATGGAGCTGGAGGAAGAGCTGGAACTGTTCTGAGGAACACACCCAGCCCAACACCCCCATTACACCCAGCACAAGGAGCCACCTTTCGCACCTGGGCCATTTTTTTCAAATTACTTTGTAAATAATTTATTACAAGCATAACCATGAAGCTCTTGTTACAATAAAAAGTAGGTTACAAATTTTCAGTTTAGACTTGCTTTGGGCATCATAATTATGTTGTTTTTTTTTTTTTTCCTTCTTTTTCCAAAACAAAATGTCTCCTGAAAGTTGTCCCACTGTCCTCTGTCCCCCTTGAACCCCCGAGGGCACCTCTGTGCAGGCAGGGAACAGTCGTGGCCAACTTGGTTTCTACAACGTGTGCGTGGGGCTGGGGACACGAAGGGGTGCTGCCAACGTCCCCTCCCCTGGGATTAGACACTCTTAGTACAACACTGCTGAATCAGACGTGAGCATGGAAACCACTGCATGAGAACAAGCCTTTTCTGAGCAAGCTGAAGCTAATTCCACGGAGTTCTTTGGGAGACTAAAACGTAGATTAAAAATCTCCACTGCCGTACGGCTTCTACGGGGCTGGGCTGGGCACGCGTCCCCGGCCCCTCAGGTGGGCTCGGGCTGTGCAGTCACTTCTGGCTTCACCGCCTGGCCTTCCGCAGTCCCTGAAGTAGTGAGGAGGAGGATGGGCTCTGGCTCCAGCGGCTTGGCTTTGTCCTGAGTCTGGGTCAGAGGGTGCACCATGGACATGTGGACGTTGAGGTTATGGGCCTTCTCGAAGCGCTTCCCGCACTGGTCGCAGGCGAACTCCAGCTCCGCCTCTGCTTTGTGTTTGGTCATGTGGTACTTGAGGGAGGCGCGCTGGCGGCACTGGAACCCACAGATCTCACACCTGCCGAAGGCAAAGGGGGCTCAGCACCAGCCTGGTGCTGCCTCGCTCAGCCCAGGGGAGAGCGCTGGGGCTGGAGCAGGTGCTGGGGATGGACATTTCATTGAATCACAGAATCCTGCAATGGTTTGGGTTGGAAGGGACCTTAAAGCTCATCCCATCCCACCCCCTGCCATGGGCAGGGACACCTTCCACTATCCCACATTGCTCCAAGCCCTGTCCAACCTGGCCTTGGACACTTCGGGGACGGGGAGTCCACAACCTGTGCCAGGGCCTCACCATCCTCACAGGAAAGAATATCTTTCCAACATCCCATCTAACCCTGTCCCCTGGCAGTGGGAAGCCACTCCCCCTTGTCCTGTTACTCCAGGACCTTGTCCCAAGTCCCTCTGCAGCTCTCCTGGAGCCCCTTTAGGCCCTGGAAGCAGCTCTGAGGTTTCCCTGGAATCTTCTCCAGGCTGAACACGCCCAGCACTCCCAGCCTTTCCTCATAGCAGAGGTGCTCCATGACCCTCTCATTCATTCCGTTTAAAGTGATCCAGCCAGGATGCTGCCAGCTCCAGGCAGGGTTTGTATCCCAGAATTACTGTGCCAGGGTCAGTGACTGATCCCTTTGCTCCCTGGTGGAATCACTTACTGCAGGGGCTTCGCTCCCGAGTGCCGCATCTGATGGACCGAGAGGTGTTTGCGTTGCTTGAAGGTCTGCCCACACTCATCACAGATATAGTTCCGTACCTCTGCCACGAGCAACAGAAGAGAGGCATGGATTCTGCTGCATTCCTGGAATGTGCCCCGCACACGCAGCTGCCCACGCTCCCTGCGGGAGTCTGAACCCCTCCCCTGCCTTGCGTTCCTCTGTGTGCCCCTTGTTCCATTCACAGGCCCACGTGAGGTGCCACCCCCGCCCAGAGCCTCAGCACCCCCAACCGTGGTGCCACGAGGTGCGGGGTGTCTGTGACCTGTCACCTGCTGGCACACACCTGTGTGGATGAGCTTGACGTGCCGCTGCAGGTACCGGTCGATCATGAACACCTTGTTGCAGCCAGGGTGAGGGCAGGGCCTCTCCCGCACCTCCTCGTGGTGCTCTTTGATGTGTTTCTGCAAAGCAAGGACAGAGCTTCTGTCAGGGAGCAAACTGGATCCCTGAACACCGAGACCACCATGTGAAAAACCAGGATTTGCATCCCGATCTACCCCTGGCAGCAGGGGCTTTAGCCAGACATTGTGGAGCCTGTTCCAAGGGAAGTGAGCCAGTGGCAGGAGGAACAGGGAGAGCCAGAGCAGACTGGAAAAGGCCAGGACTCCCAGCAGGCTGCTTTTAGTGACTGACTGCCTCCTGTAGAGCAGGGCGGGGAATTAAACCCATCAGGGATCCTCTGCTCACATGGAAGTGGCTCCGGAGTACTGGGAGCCACCAGTGTGGGACAGGAGCAGAGCCCGAGCTCACCTTCATGCCATCAGCCCCTCTGTAGACAGCGGTGCAGCCCTGGTAAGGACACTTGTAGATGGTGGGCAGCTCCTCCCTGCAAGCAGAGGTGTGTGAGGTGGTGTGAGCATGGGGCTGCAGCCCGGTCCAGCCCTGCCAGACCCTCTCCTTACCGTTCACATTTGATTTTTTTTTTCCAGCCTGGCTTAGGCCCTGGCTTCTTCCTTATTTTGGGCTCTTCTACCTTCTTTGCTTCTTTATTGTCACTTTTCTTGCCAGAAACCCTCCAAGAAAGAACCAGGACAGTGGTTTAAGACTTGATCTTGGTTTTAGACCCACCTAAGTGTCCCCAGTTGTTACAGCTGACTATGACTTGGCAGAGCAGGAGCACACACAGCCCCAGGCAGATGAGCTGGGCTGTGGCTGTGCCAGGCTGGGGATGAGGGATGCGGCCCAGCTTTAACCCAACGGGGAGCTTGGGGGCACCTCCGTGGCCCCCAGGCAGGAATGTGTAGGGAACAGAGCCATAAGGAAAGAGATGTTGGCCCTGTGGGGGTGGGCACCCGCCCCCCACCCACCCCGAGAGCCCCTTACTTCTTCTCGGGGTAAGGCTCGAAGGAGTCATCTGAAGATTGCACGTTTCTCTTCTCGCTTTCATCATCGCTCAAGAAGTCCCTGAGAGAGAGAAGTTGCCCTTTACCAACGTGACCTCGGGCTGACCCTCAGCACCAGCAGTTCCCCATTCCCAGCACATCCATCTCCCCCACGGCACAGCACGGCGGCCGCTCCACGTGTTCTCCTCCCCGTCCTCTCCCCGAGCAAACACAGCGCCGGTGAACCCAGCAAAGACCCAAATCAGGACCTTTTAGGGCTAAAACTCTGCAAGAATAATCAAACCACTGTCAGGAGAACAAAAAAACGGCTGTTACTGAAAGGATCTATTCATGGGTGAGGGATGTGGTTGCCGCTTCCTCTACCGGGAAAAGGAATTTTGTGGAGCAAGAACGTCGCGTAATTGTCTGGCGCAGGTTAATGAAGCTGCAGGTCATTCTGTGTTCCCTCAAATGTAACAGCCACATTTGGATTTTTCTTTTTCCTCCTTTTAGGCCTTAAGCCATACAAGAAGCAATTAATTCCTGAAGACAGGAAATAGGCAATAAATTGTTGCTGCCCTTTTAACGTGACAGCTGACAGGCTCAGCTGACACTGGAGTCACTCTGCACTTGGCCCTTTAGACTCGGAACGCCTGCACTTGTGTATTTACAGCCCCATTCCAAACACCTGTGCTGGACTGAGCCAAATCCTTGCTCACAACGGACCGTGGAGCTGCCAGGTCCCTCCCGCTTCCCTGGGAGCAAACGGGGTGGTTTCTCCTCGTGCCACCCCGTGCCTGCATTCCCGCTCCCACTGCTCTCCCGCAGCCCCAGCCACGGAGGGAACTGCCCGGGGGTTATGGGGCTGGAGCAGCATCTCCCAGCACGGCTCCTTCCCCAGCGCAGAGAGGGGACAAAACAGGGCCAGGATTGCTGGAAGCAGCCGACAAGCACGGAGCACACGTGTGTGCAAACCCCCCAGAGCACAGGAGGGAGCTCAGAGCCTCAGAGCCACGAGCTCCACGGTGGCTGCGGCAGAGCCACTGCTCCGAGCCCCCACGCTGGTGGAAAAAGAGCTCTCTGGGTGGGGGAGTTCACACTGGCAAAGAAGACATTTAGGCTATTTTAAACCCACTCTTCTCTCACCCCTCAGAAAGGTCACTGAACTCGTCTTTTACCCGCTCATCCGACGTTGCAGACAGAACCTGCTTCCCACTCAACTGTCCTAGGGAATGAAGGAGAACACGGTGCGTTACAAGGAAAAGCAGCAGACCCACGTCGGCCGAGGAGGAGCCGAGTGCTCCGGGTGCACTTGCGTGGTCACACCGTGGGGAACACATGCTCCATAGCAATCAATGACTGTTTAAACCAAACTGTCCCCTCTGCCCAGAAATGGCTCTCCCTGTGCTCCACCTTGACCCTGCAGCTCCCAGGAGCAGCTTTTGGTTCCTCCTGTGACACCCATAACTGACAGACTTGTCCCTAGGCAAGTCCCAGCTGCCATTCCTGTGTCCAGCAGCGGACATCTCCCGTGGGTGTGGGAGCTAAGCACAGCCCCCCTTCTGCAACTCAAAATGGGTGTTAATTCCTCACTTCTGGAAGTGGCGTTTGGGGCAGTTCACCCAGCAGTTTTCCTTTAGGGACAGAAGGGGCTCCTGGGATTCAGCATCAGCTGCTGTGGAGCAGGGAAACCCAACTTCAGGGTCGAGCCGAAAGAAACATCCAGCAAACAGTGCTGGGGAACCAGTGACCATCCTGTACCTCTGGAAAGAGCACGGCAGCAGGGTCTCCCCTCTATCAGAAGGGGAACAGCACACAGAGCCAGCAGGGTGACCCCGTGTTCCCCTGTCCCTTCTGCATGGCTCAGTGCCCTCCTCCCTGATCAGAGGCCAATCGCTGAGCACTGCCCAGAAGGATCTGCGCCCTCCTTGAGGAACAGCAGTCTCCAGGGAGAGGGCCCAGCCCCTTGTTGCTCCCTGGGCCACCTCTCCAGCTCCCTGTCCTTCCCCAGGAGGGAGATCAGGAAGCAAACCCCTTACCTGTGGCAGTGCTCAGCGGGGAGACGGGCTGCAGCAGGGCCTGCTCCCTGACGGAGGCCGCGCTGTCCAGCTGCGAGGGAGACGGGTCTCTGTCCTGCGGCGGCTCGTTCTCCACATTCAGTGGCACCGCCGTGGTCGCTTTGTTGGCGGGCTGCTGGCAAGGAGCTGTCCTTACTGGAGCGTGCTGGGCTTTGGGAGCAGGAACAGCCTCGGCATTGTCCGCCCCGGCCCCGTTGTCAGTCAAGCGCTGCTGCGCTGTGCCCTTGCTCCACTCCCGTTTGACGGACAGGGCGTTGTCGAGCAGCACGGAGCTGCAGTCCGAGTCCGTGTCCATGACGTAGTCGTGGCCGTCCCCGCAGCCCCAGACGGCGCGGATGATGCCGCAGTACTCGGAGGAGAGCACGCTCCGCAGCCCGGGCACCGAGTCGCAGCTCCCGGCGTGCGTGTGCGTCCACGTCACCAGGCTGTGCAGGCACTGCGGGCTGGACGTGATCAAGTCAACTGGCCAGGGGAGAGGCAGCACAGTCAGGCCTGGGCACGGGGGGGATGGGGATGTGGATCTGCTCCCCCCAGGGCTGCCCCAGAAAGGCAGGTGGGAGCCACCCCAAGGGGCTGCACCCAGAGGGCTGGAGCAGGGCAGCCCCAGCGCCTGCCAGGATCACAGAACCACTGAGGTTGGAAAAGTCCTCTGAGATCCCTGAGTCCAACCTGTGACCAAACACCACCCTGCCTGACCAGAGCACTGAGTGTCACATCCAGTCTTTCCTTAAACACCTCCAGGGACAGCGACTCCACCACCTCCCTCCATCATTTGCTTCACAGGGTATTTCCAATTGTCCCCAGTGCCTGACAGCAGCTGGGACAGGCCTGGCACTGCCACCCAAATCTGCTCTGCCTGCTCTTCCCACCCTGAGGTGAGCCTGTGCCTATCTGGCCCAGCTCAGGAAGGTGAAGATTCTCCTGGGAAGCCAGAGGGAGGAAGGAGAACCAGCCCTATTGAAGGACACCAGAACCCTCCTGCATGTGGTCACTTCTCAGCACCCATCAACCCCAGCCCTCCACTGGTGGCGTGGCAGAAGGAAAAGGGGAGCGAGCACTCACCCAGGCAGGAGGCACCTCCTTCCATCCCCGGCTGCGCCTCGACCCCGCTGCTCCTGCAAAAACAAGAGTGGCACAGTGGGATTTGAGGGTCATGGAGGGACCACGTGGCAACACACGGCACCGTGCTGCTCCCAGGAGGCAAGAAAGGCCACGTACTTTCCTTTGGACTTGGCGTGGCCCGTGGGCGAGGCATTCACCCTCTGGATGAAGGTCCGGAGGACGCTGCGGCACTTGTAGAACTGGGCATGGCATTTCTTGCAGACGAACTGTGGCAGCGCGGGGTCCTGCCGCACCGCCACGCCCACCAGCCGCTGGAAGTCGGCGAAGAACACCTGGTCCACGCGCCGCTGCTTCTCCGAGTTCTCCCCCAGCACGGGCACCTTCCCGAAGGCATTGCGCAGGCTCCGCGAGGAGAACTTCCCGTGGCACAGGCGGCAGTAGCCGGTGCTCAGGGCTCTGCCGATTCCTGCCGAGGAGGATCGAGCGTGGCTGCTGAGGAATGGCACTGATCCACCCAAAGGTGCTCTCCTTCCCTTCATGCCAGCTGCCTCCATAGCCCCGCCTTCAGCAAAGCAATCCAGGAAAATCCAGGCAGAAGACCCTTCTGACACCAGCTGACCCAAAATCACCCTTTCTGGCCCCACTGTCCCAGTGGCAGAGCCTCCTCTCTGCTGTGGTGTTCCCAGGCCTCTGCCAATGCCATCCTTTGGTTTCAGCAGTTCTTCCCCTTCCCCGGTGTTTATCTCCCAAGTATTTACAGCTGGCATTGTGTCCCTTGGCTGCCCCAGTGCTGGCTGCCCCAGTGCTGGCTGTCCCATTCCTCAGCTCCCCAGTAGCACCCTGGAGTGGGGCAGCAGCTGGGGACATGCAGCTCCCAACCCGGAATAGCGGGGCAGGATGGAAAGTGTCACCCAGTTCACTGTCCTGTGGCGTTCCCTCTCTGTGGAATAATTTCCATCCCTCCACTGCACCCCAGCAGTGTGAAGGGAACCCTAAGCACAGCCTCCTCCCGGCCCTGATCCAGCCCAGCTGTGCTCTGAGCCCTGGGGGTCTCACCACAGCCCGCGGGAGTGGTGACAGTGGTGGTGACAGTGGTGGGACAGGGCAGCAGCTGCTGGGGGAGTGTCTTGGGGGGGCCGGAGTCCCCGTTTGTGAGTGCCCCGTGAGCCACCCGCCCTCCCGGGGCAGCGCCGGTGTCACAGCACCCAAGGGAGCCGCTGGAGATCCCGCTTATCTCCTGCCCCAGCTGCAACACGCGCGGATATCAGCCACCCCAAACCGGGATGGCAGGAAGGTCCCAGTCACCCCAAACAGGATGGCGGGAGTGTCCTGACCACACTCAAACCGTGACGGAGGGAGGGTCCCGGTCACCCCCAAACCGGAGCAGGCGGTGGCCGAGCACCCCGAAATAGCGGGAGGTTCCCCCGCTCTCCCTCCCCGGGTACCGAGTTCCTCCTTGCTTTGCCGTTACCGGCACCGGGATGTTCGGTGTTTCAGGGGGGAAGAAAACTCCACACAAACGGGCCGGTTCTGACCTGCCCCCGCTCGGCACCAAGCCCCGGGACGGGAGGTCTGACCCCGGCAGTGCGGAGGGAACCCCGCCACACCAAGGGCTCGCCCATAGCCGGTCCTCGCAGCCCGTCCCGGTGGCGGCCGGTCCCGCCGGTGGCCCCGCAGCGGCTCAGGCCCCGGGGAAGCGGCTCCGGCCGTGTCCCCGCTCCCCCCGCCCCGGTCCCCGCGCTCGGGCCTCACCTGCCTCCGGTGCGCAGGCGGCGGCCGCGGGGGGCTCGGCGGGCTCGGTGCCGCGGGCGGCCGTGCCGGGGGTCCGGCGGGGCGCGGGGGGGGCCCGGGGGCCGCCCGGGGCCGCCAGGAACCGCCCGCGCCGATCGCGCTTCATCGTCCCCGCCGGGCCCGGAGGCTCCGCCCGCCCGCAGCGCCCCCGCCGGCCGGGGGACCCGCCGCGCCCGGTCCGTCCCGCCGCGCTCCGGGCGGGCCCGCGGCCCCAGCGCGCCGTTCCGGGCGGCCCCGCGGCCATGGCCGCGCCGGGGGCCGGCGAGGGGCCCGCGCCGGGCCGGGGGGCCCGCGGGCTGCAGGGAGCCATGAGGGCGGCGAGCGGCGCCCTGGGCATGGACAGCGCCGGGCGGACCAGGGTGAGCGCGGGCACGGCCGGGGAGGGACCCCCGGGCTCCGCCGCATCCCCGGGACTGCACCCCCGGGGCTCCCCCCGCGCCCCCGGGCTCAACCCCCCCATCCCCGGGGCTGCATCCCCGGTCTCCTCCTGTATCCCTGTGCTCCTTTTGCATCCCCGGCTTCTCCTGCATCCCTGGGCTCCCCCCGCATCGCCGGGGTGCGTCCCCCGGTCTCGCCCCCAGCCGCGGGGCTGCACTGCCGGTCTCATCCTGCATCCCGGGGCTCAGCCGCATCCCGGGGCTCCCCCCGCATTCCTGGACTCACGCCCCACTCCCGGGGCTGCATCCCCGGTCTGACCCAGCACCCCCGGACTAGCCTCGCACCCCCGGGCTCCCCCCGGCTCCCGTTTGGACCGGGACCCTGCGATCCCCCTGGGGGTTCCCGAGCTCCCCCAGCCCTGGGAGTCCCTGCTCAGCCCCCCCTTTGGCAGGAGGCCTACGTGGAGTACCTGAAGAGCATCACCCTCATCGCCCAGGCCCTGCAGGAGGAGGCGGCAGGGACGGGTAAGGCAGGACCCCTTGTCCCCCCCGCGGAACCATGGGGTCGGTGGAAGTCCTGCAGTGACCTCAGCACCCCCTCCCCACAGAGAACAGCGAGGGGGTCACGCCTGACACCCCAAAACTGCTGAAGCTGGCGGAGCAGTGCCTGGAGAGGGTCAAATCCATCGCAGCGGCGCTGGGTGAGTGAGGGGTGGGGGTCCCGTTTTGGGGAGCTGGGTGCCCCCCCAGGGCCAGGCTGGTGGTGAGGCACAGCCCACCTGTCCTGCCCCCGTCTCCAGGGAAAGCCCAGGTGAAACCGGCTGCACAGGAGCGGGGTGGGGGCCCCACGCCCCTCTCCAGGCACCGCCGGGTCTGCTCAGATGAGGGGGGGAAGCTCTCGCCATTCCTGCCCCCGGAGATCTTCCAGAAGCTGCAGATCGCTGAGGCACAGAGCGCACGGAAGTACGGGGGGCTTGGGCATGGGAGTTGGGACACGGGGACTGGGACATGGGGCTGAGACACAGAGGGGTGGATCATGGGGGGCTGATGTGGACTGGGATGCAGGGGCTGGGACATGGGAGGCTCAAACACAGTGGGTGGGACATGGGGGGTTCAAACTTGGGGGGTTTGGGACACAGGGTCTGGCAAGAACTGGGACACAAGGACTGGCAGTGGCCCCATGCCCGCCTGGGGGGTCATGGGGCAGGATGGGGTCCTGGCACATGTCCTGTGGCCTGTCACGGGTGCTGAGGCCGTTCCTACAGGGAGCTGACGCCGCTGGAGGAGGCCTCTCTGCAGAACCAGAAGCTGAAGGCGGCCTACGAGGCGCGGGTGGCACGGCTGAACCCAAGCCAGGCCGTGCAGAAGACATCCCTGGCAAGTGGGGGGCTGGGGAGGGGCTGGGAGCCGCATGGAGCCGGCAGCCAGGCAGGGAGAGGGTTCCTGGGGGATCCCCCACTCCCCACTGCTGGCCACGGGGTGTGGGTGGATGTTCCCAACGCTCCTCCTGCTCTGCAGACACTGTCCCTGCAGCGGCAGATGATGGAGAACCTGGTGATCGCCAAGGCCCGGGAGGAGACCGTATCCTTCCCAGCGGGATTGCTCCAAGAGCTAGCTCCAGCGGAGCCTCTGCCCTGTCCTGGGTGTCACCGACCCCACGCAGGCCTCTGGGGTCCCAGCTGGGGGGATGGAGGAGGGCGAAGGGCAGTGGGTGAGCACGGTGGTGGCTCCGGACCCTTAACTGTGCCTGGCCCAGCTGCAGCGTAAGATGGAGGAGCGGCGGCTGCGGCTGCAGGAGGCGGCCAACCGGTGAGTGGGGATGTCACCACAGGGGCCCTGCGCTGTGGGGACACTCAGCAGTGCGCTCACTGGCCCGGGGTGTCCCCAGGAGGTTCTCCAGCAGCGTGGCCCTCACCCCCGAGGAGCAGGAGCAGCGAGCACTCTACGCTGCCATCCTTGAGTATGAGCAGGACCATGTGAGTGTGGGCCAGGGGCTGCTGGCAGGCTGGAGGCTGTGCCGTGGGGCAGGAGGCTGTGCCGTGGGGCAGGGTGCCGCACCTTCCCCATGACCAGCCCTGGACACTTCCCAGGACTGGCCGAGGCAGTGGAAGGCGCAGCTGAAGCGGAGCCCGGCGGATCTCTCAGTGGTGTCAGGGCTCTTCTCCTGCCTCCTGAGGTACTGCCGGGGGTGGGCACGGCCCTGCCAGAGCGAGGGGGCTGCGGCTGCTGCCGGTGCCCCCTGCCCACCCCGTCCCTCTGCCCACAGCTGCCCCGAGCACCCCATCACGCAGCTGCTGCGGCGGCTGCAGTGTGCGGTGTACGCCCGGCTCTACCCCGCCGTCAGCCGCGGCCCCGCCGACGCTTCCCCCGCCTCCCCCTCGGGCCTCTCCTTCCTGTCTCTGGACGCCGGGGGCTCCTCGCTGCCCGCCGAGCCGGGGGGCCGCCGGCTCCGAGCGTCCCGCAGCCTCCACTGCATGTTCTCAGTGCCCGAGCACGGCCCGGCCGCGCTGCGGCACAGCCAGTCCACCACCACCCCCCTCGCCGACAGCGGCGCCCCGGGGCCCGCCGAGCCCCCCGAGACCCCCCGGGAAAGCTCCTTCGAGGACCTGGAGCGGTTCCTGGCGTCCCCTGAGGGCTGGGCCCCCGCAGAGACCCCGGCCGGCCCCGGGCAGGACACGGCGCTGCCGGAGCTGCTGAAGGGCGTCGTGAGGGACATCCACAACGCCATTGGTGAGGGAGTGGGGGGCAGATGAGGGCTGTCTGTGGGCTCTCCTGCACCCCGTTATGACTCGGGGCACAGGGTGGGCAGGATAGGAAGTCCCAGTGTGGGTAGGACAGGGGTCCCAGCTTGCTCTGTGACTTGCCCTTCCCAGACAGGCTGCTGGCTCTGACTCTGCTGGCCTTCGAGGGGCTCGGCACTGCCGCCGGCAAGGACCAGTGCCTGGCCTGCCTGGAGGAGGCCTTCTTCCCCCCACTCTGGGCCCCTCTCCTGGCCCTCTACAGGTACCATGACCCGCTTTGGAGGGTCTGAGACCCACTGCTCCCTTCCTGGCACCCCCCTGTCACCTCTGTGCCCTCAGGACCGTGCAGCAGCCCCGCGAGGCGGCCCTGGCGCGCAGCATGGAGCGGCACCGGCACGCCAGCCCCGCCGACATGGGGCTGGCCTCACGCCTCTTCCCGCCCACCCCCGGCCGCCCCGCATACGCCTCCGCCGTGCAGGACCTGCGCCTCATCCCGCTGGAGACCTGTCCCCGCAGGAAGCTGGGAGTGCATCGGTGAGCGGCGGTGGCGACGCGGGGCGGGGGCCCGGGGCTGGCGTTGACCCTGACCCTGACAGTCGCCCTGTGCCACAGTGCGAGCCCTGCGTGGCATCTGCGAGTGTGCCGAGGAGTACTGCGGCACCCGGGACGCCCGGAGCCTCGCCACGGCCGCCATGTGAGTACGGGAACAACGTCCCTCGGCCAGACAGAGCGGAACAGGGAGCGTGGGGAGTATGGGGCAGGTGTGGGGCTGGGGGCTGCTGCGGCCGGTGCAGTGTTGGGGCACCAGTCCCTGTGGCCACCATGGCTGACGAGTCCCTGTTGGCACAGTGGGGCAGATGACCTGCTGCCCATCCTGTCCTACGTGGTGCTGCAGACGGGGTTGCCCCAGCTGCTCTCCGAGTGCACGGCCCTGGAGGAGTTCATCCATGAGGGGTACGTGCCGGGGTGCTGGGCCATGCAGGCAGCCCTGGGCTCAGGACAGTGTCACCCTCCCGGGATGGGGGTGGCAACAGCAGCTCCTGGGAGCGCAGGGCTGAGGGGTGGTGGCTGTGCTGGTGTCCTGGTCACGGCAGTGTCACAGCCATGACGGTGCGGTGCTCGTGCGGTGCCTGGGTTGGGGTCCCGGTGGTGCCGGTGTCCCAGCGGTGGCAGCCTGGCGCCCGTGGTGGTGTCCCGTTGGTGACAGTGTGATGCGTGTGGGCACAGGTACCTGATCGGGGAGGAGGGGTACTGCCTGACGTCCCTGCAGAGCGCCCTGTCCTACGTGGAGTCCCTGCAGTGAGGAGGGGGCGGTGCGGGACCCCCACAGCCCCGGGCAGGTGCTGACGCCCCCTCCCCGGGTCCTCCCGCCCTGCAGGGGGCGCTGTCCGCGGGCTCGGCCCCGCCCCGGGGGCGGAGCCACGGGCGGCACGTGCGTTCCGGCCCGGTGGGCGCGGAAGGGGAACGGGGGGGGAAGCGAGCGGCCGGACCGGCAGGTGGGGGGAAACCGGGACCGGGGCGGAACCAGGGGCGGGTGGGAACACCGGGAGGCCTCGGGGGGGCGAACAGGGGGAAGCAAGGGAGTGAGACCGGGGGGACCGGGACCGGGGAGGTGCCGGGGAGGCCTCGGGTGAGCGGAGTTCCGGGGCTGAGGCTTTGGCGGGGGTATCTTCATAGGTCTGGGAGGGGGATGCCAGGGTGGGATCTCACGCTGCTGTACCCCCAGCATGTGTGCAGGCTCGGCGCTGCGGCAGGAGCAGCGGCAGGAATACGGGCAGGAGTTCCGGCAGGAGTTCCACCGGGAGTACCGGCGCTCGCTGCAACGGGAGTTCGGCCCCGCTGGGACCTGCCCCGACCCCGCCGTGGCGGAGCGGCTGCGGCAGCGGCTGCAGCGGGAGCCGGCGCTGCTGGGGGCTCTGCAGGAGGACGCCCTGGCACTGCTGGCCCGGGGGCTGCGGGACCACCCCGACACCGGGCTGGCGCTGCGGGGCCTGGCCGGCGCCTTCCGGCTGCTGGAGCTGGCGGCCGTCAACCTCTACCTCTTCCCGTGGCGCCGGGAGTTCGGCACCATCCAGGTGAGGCCCTAAGGTGGTAAGGGGATGTCGTGGGAGTACCCAGACACCTCCAGCCACGCCTCCCGTTGTTCCTTGCAGACATACTCCGGTGCTTACGTGCACCTGCTGCGCCCGGCGCTCCCCGAAGCGGACCTGGTGTGGAGTTTGGGCCGACTGGGCTACGAGCGGCAGGACCGGCACCGCCTGGCTGTGGCCCGGTTGCCCCCGGGGCCCACGCTGATTGCTGCCGCTGTCGGCTTCCTTGCCTGCCGCCTGGAGTGTGAGATCCTGGCGGAGCTGGCGCTGCGACTGCCGCGGCCCCGTGCCGAGGAACTGCTGGAGGCGCGGCATCGGGCCGCGGGGGTCAAGGGGCACCTGGAGATGCTGCAGGACCTGCGGACGCAGCGCGGGGCAGCTGCTGACTGTGGGGACAGCGTAGATCTCTACCAGGAGATACCAGCCAGCCCCGAGGACACAGGGGGCAAGGACACAGCTCCCCCAGCGCTGTGGAGGGACCCTCAGGATGTGCCCAGGAGGGGCTGGGGACGCTGCGATGGTGCGCTTGGGCCGGAGCCCGTGGGCAGCGCTGATCCGGACACCTCCTCTCACCTCTTCCCGGAGCAGGAGCCGGTGGGGACCGGCAGAAGTCCCCAGGTGCTGGGGGAGCACCAGGATTGCCCCCAGGATGCCCCAGAGCTGCCGTGCTACCAGCTGCACTCGTGCCTGCACCGGGGCATGCTGCCCTCGTACTGCTGCAGCACCTGCCGGCAGCTGCACGCTGGCGGCTGTGCCACGGGCCGCGCCTGCCGCAGCCGGCACCGCGGCCAGGAGCTGCGCGGGGAGCGGCAGCAGCGGCTCTGGCTGCAGCGCACGGAGCTGGACATGCTGCTGGCTGAGGGCTCTGCACCCCGCTCCTAACACGGCTGCTGCCTGCCTGCCAGGAAGGGAGGGGCACGGCCACCGCGTGGCACAAGGACACCGGACTCATCAGCCCCCGAGACAGCGGTGCCTGGGCCCTGCTCCAGCCCGGGCACTGCTGCTGTAAATTATTCAGTGCATCAGTAAAGTGGCTGCCTCAGCATGGGCTGTTCTGTCCTGGTGCGGGGGACCAAGATGCCTGGTCCAGGGGCAGGGTCTGCAGTGATACCTGACAGCACATCACCCTACAGGAGCAGCTCCCACCTCCCATGAGAGTGGGAGCCAGGATCCACTTAAAGGTAGGCAGAACCTGGGCTGGCATGGAGGTATCCTTGTCCCTAGGGAGGAATGTGTGAGACAGAGGAAGGAGAGCAGAGCCACAGCTTCTCCCAACCCTGCTGGCACCAAAGCATGAGGTCACTCCCTCCTACCATTGCCAATTCAGATACTTTTAATGATGGCAAAGTCGGGGTTGCCCCCCACAGACAGCACAAGCCAGGACCCCTGTGGGACAGGACCGGCCCTGCCAAGCCTGGGCATCCCCAGGCCCCATCTCTCCTCACTCCCGACCCTGGGGCCACACTCGCCCCGCCCCAGACTGGAGCCTGCCCCGTCCCACACAGGGAGATGGTTTTGGGAGCCGTCCTGGGAATGGATGGAGCCCGTGGCACTGGCCAGGACTATTGGGCTGAGGGAATCCACCTCAGCCAGGACACATGGTGCCTGTTCCCATGGGACAGCTCAGGGCTTGCTGCGCTTGGCCTGGCTCTCCATCCCCGTGCCGGCCGCCCGCTTGTTCCGGTGGTGTGGGAAGGTGGGCATCAGCTCTGGCTCACAGGCTGTGGGGCACAGAGAGGTGTCAGCAGGACCCAAAGCCTCCCAGTCCTGCCCTGCCCTGCCCCAGGACAGGGCGGGGGGGGGTACTTACGCAAGGGCTTCTCCTTGAAGTAGGAGCTCTCCAGGCAGTCCTTGGCTGTGGCCCTGTGGGGGGCACAAGGGCAAGTGGAAGGGACTACCCCAGCCTGGGGGACAGCGTGGGGCAGGTTCCCTGCCCTACCCACCCTGCATCCTGCCTGGCTCTTACCTTTTCTTGGGGTCATACATGAAGAGGAAGTTGAGCAGTCGCAGCCCAGCCTCTGAGAGCCAGGGGAACCTGTGTTTCAGGTTGTTGTAGGGCTGTTTGCGCAGGGTGTACTGGGTGGCCAGCGGCAGCTTGGAGAACCCCTGAGGGAAACTGCATGTGAGGAGGGGCCAGGGGAGTAGCCAGGGAGACAGGACTGGGAAGATGGGCAGGGAGCTCTCACCGGCCAGATGTTCTCGTTGGGTGTCCCCAAGAGCTGCACGATGAGGTCGATCTGGTGGATCTCGGAGGTGCCCGGCAGCAGCGGTTTGTGTGCCAGCAGCTCAGCCAGGATGCAGCCGGCAGCCCTGCGGAGCACAGGAGCCTTTCCAGTGACCCCCCGCAGTTTGCAGCCCCCCAGCTCCACCCAGGCAGCCTCAGCACCCCCCTTACCACATGTCGATGCTGGTGGTCTGGGTCGTCATCCCCAGCAGCAGCTCTGGTGCGCGGTACCTGCACAGGGGACGCTTGGTGGCAGAGCCAGCACGAGCCCATCCCGCTGGGAGGACCCGCCCCGGCACCAGCCACTCACCACAGAGTCACCACTTTGGGGGTCATGGGCTTGGGGGGCATCCCGTAGGTGCGTGCCAGGCCGAAATCAGCTGCAACAGAGAGTCACAGTCAGGAGGGAGCCCAGCTCTAAGCTCCGGGCACGGCTGGAGCGGGACGCAGGTGCCAGCACTCACCTATCTTCACACAGCCTTTGTCGGTCATCAGCAGGTTGGAAACCTTCAGGTCCCTGTGGGAAATGGAGCAGCTGGAGGTGAGAGACCGCAGGGAGAAGCCAATCCCATCATTCTATGGCCTCCCTACCCTGCTGGTGCTCCCACATTGATGGGCACCAAACCCCCACCCGGAGCAGCTCCTGATGGTGCCGCTTGCTCCCAGCACATGGGAAGCGTCCCCAGACACCCCTTTGTCCCCACAGCTCCATCCTGCCGCTCCCACCTGTGGATGATGTAGTTCTCATGGAGGTACTGCAGGCCCTTGAGAACCTGCAGGATGATGCACTTTACCTGGGGACAGAGGACAGGAACTGTGACCGCTGCGGGAGCAGCGCTGGCTAGACAAACCCCCACAGGCCAAACCCACTGGGGTGTCCTGAAGTCCCTCCACCCCTGTGTCCTCCCAGGGGGTTCTGGGTGGGCATTTTCTCCCAGCTCTGTTTCCCTGACAGTTTGCTCCAGCCCCAAATCCAGCCTGGAAAGTCCCTGGAGGGTTCACTGAGATTCAGCAAATCAGGCTGCATCAGAATCCCTGGCATCCCCCACCTCAAGGTCTAGGGAGCCCCTCACAGTGCCCACATATTTTGGCAGGAATGGCAGCACCCTCTCAGGGGTGCTGGACCCAAATCCTGCTGCACCCCATACCTGAGCCTCTGAGAAGGGTGTCTGCATGTTCTCCAGGAGACTGGCCAGGTCCTGCTCGCAGTATCCCATCACCAGGAAAATGCTGTTGGAGACAAGACAAGGTCAGAGCCTCCCCCAGGACAGATTTGTCTGCTGAGGTGGCTCAGGGCTCCAAGGAGGTCTGGAAGGCAGAGGGAGGACACACAGGGGACTCTCACCTCTCCAGGTGGTTTCCCACAACCACTTCCTTCAGTTCTACAATGTTGGGGTGCTGGAGCTGCAGGAGCAGGGTGATCTCCCGCAGGCTGCTGATGGGCATTCCTGGGGGAGGGAGGAACAGCCGTGCTGCAGGAACGGGCTGGAGCCAGAGCCAGGACAGAGCAGCCCCTGCTCCCCCCCTCCTCCATTACCATCTTTCTCGTTGTCCATCCGCACTTTCTTCAGTGCCACCGTCTCGTCCGTCAGCGTGTCCCGGGCACGGTCTGGGGGCAGCACAGGCTGCGTTGGCACCAGGACACACACCTGGGTTCATCCCGACCCCACCTCGGCCCCCCAGCCCAGCTGCAGGGGTGCAACTGGGTGAGCTTCAGGCCCCTCCCGACCTGGGGATCCCAGGGACCCGTGCTGGGATTCTACACGGGGGAACGGCTTCCCAGTGCCAGAGGGCAGGGATGGATGGGATATCGGTAAGGAATTCTTCCCTGGGAGGGTGGGGAGGCCCTGGCACAGGGTGCCCAGAGCAGCTGTGGCTGCCCCATGCCTGTAAGCGGCCAAGGCCAGGTTGGGCTCGGAGCAGTGTGGTCTAGTGGAAGGCGTCCCTACCCATGGCAGGGGGTGGAACGGAATTGACTTGGGGGTCCCTTCCCGGTCCCGCGTGGCCGCAGCGCACCGGGAGCCGCCCGCGCCCGGGAGGCACTGCCCGCACTCACACACGATGCCGTACGTGCCCTCTCCGATCCGGTTCAGCTTCTCAAACTCCTTCACGCTGCGGCACCGTCCCAGCTGAAACCAAAGAGCAGCGTCCAGGCGGTGCCGCCTCGACCGTTCCTCACCGGGGACCCCCCCGCCGGCCCTGAGCCCTCTCACACCCCCGGGGACCCGCTGCACTCACCCGATCGGCTGCCGAAACCTCGAAGAAGCCGTCGCCCCGCAGTCTCCGGAGCCGCAGGGGTTCCAGCTCTGGTTCGGCCGGTGCCGATGCCGATGCCGATGCCGATGCCGGTGCCGGTGGCACTCCCGCCTCAGCCGCTGCCATGTCCGCCATGGCGGGTTCCGCCCGCGCACGCGCGCTATTATCCCCGCCGGCCCCGCCCACCGCCAGGCCCCGCCCACACGCGTTAAGCCCGAGCAACCGTTGCTAGGGAGGGACCAATAAGCGACCTTGTCCGGTACGGCCCCGCCCGTTTGGCCCGCCCCCTCCCCGCCGTGTGCCCCCGCCCCTTCGCGGCCGACGCCCCCGAGGCCTTCCGCTGACCACGTGACCTCCCCGCCCCGGCCGCGAGTCTCTCGCGAGGCTCCGCGCGCACAGCCCGGAAGCGGCGGCGGCGGCACCCGGAAGCGGCGGCGGCACCCGGAAGCGGCGGCCGGCAGGATGGACGGTACCGGGGGGTTGGCGGTACCGGGGCCTCCCGGTGGGCTGGGGAGGGTCCTGAAGGCTGGGGCTGGGGGTGGGGAATCGGAGCCAGGACTGGTGGCCGGGATGTGTGGGCGGGGTCCCCGGTCACCCGGTCCCGGTCCCGGTGGTGTCGCTGAGACTGTGCTTTCCTTCCTTTCCAGACACGCTCTTCCAGCTGAAGGTGAGGGCAGCGGAAGCCCTTCCGCCTCCTTTCCGTCTCGTATCGCCGGTCCCGGGAGAGCCGCGGGGTCGGTTCCGCCGCTGGCTCGGCCTCATCGGGGCTTCTCCGGCGGCGGGGCCGTCACAGGAAGAGGCCCCGGAGTGCGGGGGGGACCGGAGGTGCCGCGGGCAGAGGGTCGGGCAGCCGTGGCTAGCGAGAGGTGGGCTGGGACAAGTGGCACTGGGCACGGTGGCATAAAGGGGAGCGGCTTCCCAGTGCTAGAGGTCAGCGATGGATGGGATATTGGGAAGGAATTGTTCCCTGTGGGGTGGGCAGGCCCTGGCACAGGGTGCCCAGAGCAGCTGTGGCTGCCCCTGGATCCCTGGCAGTGCCCAGGGCCAGGCTGGACATTGGGGCTTGGAGCCACCTGGGACAGTGGGAGGTGTCCCTGCCCATGGCAGGGGTGGCACTGGAGGGGCTTTGAGGTCCCTTCCAAACCAACCCAAACCATTCCGTGACTCTGTCCCTGGCCCTGCCCCGCTGTATCCCGGCGCTGTCCCGCTCTCCTCCGCAGTTCACAGCGAAGCAGCTGGAGAAACTCTCCAAGAAAGCCGAGAAGGACTCCAAGGCCGAGCAAGCCAAAGTCAAAAAGGTGGGTGGGGCTCATCCTGCCGGTGCCCAGCGCTGCGTGGGGCAGCTGGAATTCCCTCCTCCCGCCATGCAGGAGCAAGAAAGGGGTGGATCCGCTGCCCAGCCTGCACTCCTGCACTGCCGGGGGAATGTGGCACATCCAGCAGCACGAGGGGGGTTTATTCCCACTCTGGGGCATTCCCAGCTCTGGGGTCACGGGAGAGCTGTTTCCGGCTGGGAGCCCCCAGTCTGAACCCGTGGGGGCTTCTCTGAGCGTGGGTTCTCCGTGTGCCAGGCCCTGCAGCAGAAGAACGTGGAGTGTGCCCGGGTTTATGCCGAGAATGCCATCCGCAAGAAGAACGAGGGGCTCAACTGGCTCCGGATGGCGTCCCGGGTGGATGCTGTGGCCTCCAAGGTGCAGACAGCCGTCACCATGAAGGGGGTAAGAGCCTCCAGCGGGGCTTTGGGAGCTCCATCCCCACACAAAGCTTCCCCTCTCGGTGCCACCAAGCAGCACAGGCTGCCCCGTCCCCCACAGCGACCCCGCCGAGGCTCCTGCTGGTCCTGATGCCTTTTCCTGCTCTTAAAATCAAGAGTCATACACGGTTAGAAGGGGAAAAGGGATTTTACCTTGGTGTTTATTTTAAGGATCCTTAGGTGCACACATCCAGGTCATATGCATCGAGATGCACCCTGCTGAGTCTATCCCCAAAGATCTGGTATCACATTATAGGTGTTACTAATTAGCAGATCTATCAAAGATTCCTCAATGAGAGGCTCAAGTGAGCCCCCCTCCCCAAGGAGCCTTCCCCTGGATGGTTCTATCTTGGTTTACAGAATGTGTTCTGGAGGGACCTTGGGCTCTGGGGCACATTGATCCTTAGCTATGAAGCTTCTAAAATGTTGAGTATCTCAGCTTGACAAACAAGTCAAAGAATGTAGGCAAAAAGCACTGGGAATACAGAAGTTGTAAAAAGGTATAACAGGGGTATAAAAGAAAAGGCAAAAAATCTTCATGGCATCAGTCTCAGACAGGTTCATCCTACCCGGGGAGGCGTCAGGACAGCGCTTGGATTCATCTGCACCCCTCAGAGCCTTCCTTAAGGAATCTCCTCTTGCAGGTGACGAAAAACATGGCACAGGTGACCAAGGCCCTGGACAAGGCCCTGAGCTCCATGGACCTGCAGAAGGTGTCGGCAGTGATGGATAAATTTGAGCAGCAAGTGCAGAATTTGGATGTTCACACGTCGGTGAGTGCTGGGCATCCAGGAGAGAGAGGGTGGGACGAGGGTGGGATCCCTGGGCCGGGCAGGGTGACAGGGCTGTGTCTGTCCCAGGTCATGGAGGACTCCATGAGCTCGGCCACCACGCTGAGCACGCCGCAGGAGCAGGTGGACAGCCTGATCGTCCAGATCGCCGAGGAGAACGGGCTGGAGATCATGGACCAGCTCAGCCAGCTGCCCGAGGGGGCCTCGGCCGTGGGGGAGAGCTCTGTCCGCTCCCAGGAGGACCAGCTGTCCCGGAGGTTGGTTCTCTCCCAATTCCTGGATGGTTCCAGTGCTTCCCAGGATCCCTCACTGGCATGAAGGGAAGGAGTTGGCCCTTCCTGGGGGGCTCAGGGGGATGAGCCCCGTCTGTTGTGTTTGGGCAAGTCCCCAAGACTGTGGGGCCACTTTGGGCCTTGGGAGGGGGTGGGCCTGGTACTGGGCAGGGGTAGGACAGGCCCCCCAGCCCCACACTCACCCTCGTGCAGCTGCTCTGCTCAGGGAGTGCCTGGCACTGCCCTGCCAACAGCTCTGGAACTGCCCCTGCTCCCACACAGCCACCACGGGGCCATCTGGGGACAGCCCCGAGGCTGTGGCATGGGGACAGCCTGGGTAGAGGGACCAGAAGAGAAAGAGGAGTTGGGAAGCCGTTCTCCACAGCACCTCAGCTGTGTGAGTTCACCCCCAGCCGCCGTGGTTGCGGCTCCAGGGCAGGATTTCGGGGAGGTTCCTTGGCAGAGGAGTTCCCTGGACACACTGGCTGCAGCTGCCCCCGAGCTGTGGCTGTTCCTGCTGCCCTGACCTCACTCCCTTCTCCTGCTCTCCCCTCCAGGTTGGCTGCCCTGCGGAACTGAGCTCTCCCGTGGACGGCACCGGTGGAGCGGGCACAGGAGCCGGGACCCCCTCCCACAGCCCCAGCCCTGCTGCCGCCCCGCAGCACGTCCCCATTTCCCCCCCGCCTCGGGACTCTCGTGTGGGGGTGGCAGCCCTTCCCCGAGCAGGTGGCAATCCCGGCAGGAGGGAATGCGGCCGCTCCCGTGGCCGAGGAACGCTGTGCTGGACTGGGGGGGCTTTGTTCGGGGGGTGCTGCTGGTGGTGCCTGGCAGAGCCCCACATCCCGCTGCTGATGGAACACTAAGGGGACTTTCCTGGTCTCGGGATGCTGCTCCCCCAACTCCTGTGTTGTTCCCTGTCCCTGCCCGGAGCTGAGCTGTGGGCTGAGTTCCTCGGGAGCTGTTTGGGAGGAGCAGGAGAACCCCCGGGGTTCCCAGTCTCTGGCGGTGCTGCGGGAAGGACCCTGTGCCCGGCTGTGGATGTGGGGAGGTCGGTGCCTTGCAGGAAGGGGCGGTGACACCGGGGGTGTCCCTTCCTCCGCTGTCACTGTCCCTGTGCCCTTTGCTGCTCCGTGTCCCGCCGGGCCAACACCCCCAGCCCCATACCACGAAGTGCCCTTTGGAACACCCTCCCACCCAGCCCTGTGCGTGTCAATCCACACATTCCCCAGGCACTGCCAGCTGGAAATGGTTATCCCGGCCCTGGCTTCCAGTTTGGACCAGTGAGGACCCGTGTCCAGCACTGGGAGCGGATTGCAGCAGCTGTGGTGGCTGCAGACACGTCCCCAAATGTCCCCCTGCCGGGTGGGTGTGACAGGGAATGCAGAACCATCCCGGGAGCAGCTCCGTCTCGATCCCTGTGCCTCGTCCCTGGATATCCTCTGTCCCCTCGCTGCTGGCGCCGGGCTGGGGGCGGGGGCTGCTCGCCGCGTCCCCTCTCGCCGCTTGTCCCTTGTCACCTTCGCCTGGGGCTGGAGCTGTTTGTGCCCCTCCCGCGCGATCCCCGGCACCGCGGAGCTGCTGGATTGCTGGAAGCTCTCCCGGAAGGAAACGCTGTTTCCTTTGGGTCTCCCGGGAGCAACTTTGACCTCTGGGGGATGTCATGGGGGCCACCTCCCCGGCACAAACACTTCCCGCTGAGTTGTTTTTCCCGAGTTCAGTGGCCTTGGAGCGTGTGGCTGGTGACACAGAGCCTTCCTCCCCACCGAGGAGGAGGAGGCGGCTTTGGTCTACAGCAGAGCACTGGATCTTGTGCCACCTCCCGATGGGCCGGGCGGGCAGCTGGGGGACCCTGGAGATTTGTGCCTGGCTCCCGGCTCCCTGCACGGTGTCCCCGTGGGACCGGGGGCTCCAGAGCTGCCCCCTGTCCCTCTCCCCGGGCTCTCTCTCTCTGGTTTCAGTGGTGATTTTTTTTAAAGTTTGTCTTATTTGCCTTCTTTTTCCCCAAACCGTGTCCATCCCCTTGTGTGGGTTTAAATAAACAATCTCTGAACACCTCAGTGTGTGTTGGGGGTGTGGATGCAGACGGGGTCCGTAGTCCCCATGGTCTCACCCTGTCCCCTGCCCTGCGACAGGACCTGGTTCCAAGGGGCTGCCCTGGAGCTGAGGGGGAGGAAGGGGCTGCTCTTGTTCCCACAGCCTCTGCCCATCCAGGAGCTGGGAAGTGGCTCGGGGTGCCCGCTCTGGGGGTGCTGGAGGACAAGGACAACCGCCTTCCGCCACTGCCGCCACTTCTGCAGGGACCTGTCCCTCTCCTGTGGCCGGACCGGGGGAATCAGGGTGAGCAGGAGCTCGGAGCAGCTGGAGCCCAGCTCCCCTCCCCATTGGAGTTGGGCCAGCCCAGCTCCCTGCACCGTTCCACAGCCCTCGTGGGGACAAGCCGGGCACCCCGGGTTTGTCACCGCACCGAGGTGGCACCGCACCCATCCTGCCATCAGCACCTGCCCACGGCAGCCTCACTGCCAGGGACGGGGCTGCGGGGGCGAGGGTGCAGCCTTCCCTGTCCCCATCCCCTCGCTGTCCCCATCCCTTCCCCGTGCCGGGCTGGCAGAAGGGCCCCGTGCCTCAGCCAAATGCCGAATGCCACAGGAAGATGGCTCTCCTTCTCCTGCCTGTTCGCCCGCCTCCGCTCCGAAGACAGGCTGTTCCTGAATGTGAGAGGAAATTGCTAAGGAGATAATTAAGTAGCCAATTAATTAGCTAATGATTAGTGGAAGCATCCTGCGGAGGCAGCGCCGCAGCCGCCCCGGCCAGGTGTTGCCGGGATGTGTCACTCCCGGTGCGGTTACGGCTTCCCGGTGGGCGCCGCCGGGACCCGGCTGCTCTGCCCCGCCGGTGGCATGCCGGGCTGGCCGGGGACACGCCGGGGTGGCCCAACACCTCCAGCCAGGAGCCGATGGGCGCTGGCGGGGGTCCCGCAGGGTCCCGCACGGACACTCGCTGCAGGCACTGCTCGAGCCACGGTTTTATTTCGCCGGCAGATCCGGCGGAAAGGGGCGCAGGGTCGTGCCCCGCCCGGCAGCCCCCGGGCACGGTGCCGGGGCCGCGGTGGCAGCAGGGTGTTAGCGGAGCACGGAGAGGAGCAGGGCCAAGGGCAGCGCCAGGGCTGCCGACGGGGCCCGGGCGGTGCCGGCGCCTTTGGAGTACCCGTAGCTGGTTCTGCACGTCCCCTCCAGCTCCTCGAAGGCGATGGGCATCTCGAGGGCAGCTGTGCCCTGCAGGCTCTTCTTCACCTGCCGTGGGGACACGGTGGGCTCCCGCTGTGAGGGGCAGTGCCCGTCCCCACAGAGCCCCTACCACCCCGCACTTCCCTGTGCCACCCCACACCATCCCACGGATGTCCCGGTGCCCCGTGAGCCCCTGTGCTACCCCGTGTCCCCATAAATTCCTGAGTGCCACATGCCCTGATGTTTGAGCCGTGTCTGCTGCCCCAAGCGTCCCCGTGCCACGTGGCCCCATGTCCCATACATCCCCATTCCTGATGCTCCCAGTGCCACTTGTGTCCCCACGGCCCAAGTGCCCCTTGCCCTGTACATCCCTGTGCCCGGTGCTTCCCAAGCCCCACTCACCTCCTCCACTTTGCTGAAGACCCGGAGCAGGTTCTCAGCCAGGGCCCACTTCACCTCCTCCTCTGTCCAGTTCCTTGCCAGCAGCTCGGCCACCAGCGCAGGATACTTGGAGACGTCCTCCAGGCCAGTGGGGACCCTGTGCCACCCCACAGGTCACAGCTGGGCTACCCCCAGCACCCCCAGCTGCCCACACAGGGCACGAGGGGACGCCCCCGCCCCTCAGGAAGTCCTCATGGCGGGGACACACTGCCCCATCCCATCCCATCCCATCCCATCCCATCCCATCCTGCACCATCGTCCCCCTTTACCCTGGGACCCCGTCGTAGTCCCCGCCGAAGCCGACGGCCTTGGCACCAGCCACCTTCTTCACATAGTCCATGTGATCTGGGGGGAGGGACCGGGGTGAGCAGGGCAGGGGGGTCACTGCCACCCCCCACCCACCTGGGCACCTCCTCACCTGCAACGTCGGACAGCGTGGCTGTGCCACTGCAGGTCACGTAGGCATTGTAGAAGTTGACCATCACCAGGCTGCCCGTGGAGGCCTGAGGGGAACAGCCCTGAGCCCCCAGCCCCCCCCAGGACCCCCCATTGTCCCTGCCCTGCCCCGGCCGTGCCCCCACACTCACCACCAGCCGCAGCACATCGTCGGGCACGTTGCGGCGGTGCGGGCAGATGCTGTAGGCAGACGAGTGGCTGAAGATGACGGGGGCTTTGGAGATGTTCAGTACAACCTTCATCGTGTCCACTGAGACGTGGGCCAGGTCCACGATCATGCCCAGGCGGTTCATCTCCTCCACCACCCTCTGCAGGGACAGGGATGGGGTTGGGGGGCTGAGGGGTGTATGGGAGGGTCCTCTGAGGGGTTCCCTGTGGGGATGTCTGGAGCTGCTTGGGTGGCTTTTGGCTGATGGAACAGAGGGATGGGCGGATGGATGGATGGATGGATGGATGGAGGGAACTCTACAGCCAGGGCAAATCACCCAGCATGGGGCCAGTGGGCACCAGTACCACATTCCTCCAATGCCACTGCTCCTGGACACCACAGCTGATGCTATTCCTCACCTTCCCAAAGGGTGAGAGGCCGTGGTGCACAGGTTTTTCTTCCTTGGTGTCCACCAGCCAGTTGTCAGCCCTGCAGAGCAGGGAGAGCATCAGAGTGGCCACACCTCTGACCACATCCCCCCACACCGGCCCTGCCACCCCCTCTCTGTCCCCTCTGGGGGTCTTACCAGGGGGTGTTGCAGCTGTGGGTGAGGGTCATGTAGCGGGCGCCCAGGCGGTAGAGGGTGCGCAGGATGCCCAGGCTGCTGTCGATGGAGTGGCCGCCCTCCACCCCGATGAGGCTGGCCACCTTCCCGCTCCGGAACGCCTCCCGGACACCTGCGGGAGGGCAGGGGCATCAGCTGCGGTGGGCACGGCCTGTCAGCACCCGTGGTGCCGTCCCTGTGCCCGCTCACCGTTGCTGTCGGTGACGCAGGCGAAGGTGTCGGGGTACAGGTCGCACATGCGCTGCACCACGTCCATCTGCTCCAGCGTGCGCTTCACCGCGTCCTTGTTCTGCGTCTCGCAGGGCACGTACACGGACCAGAACTGCCACGGGCGCTCCATCAGCACGGCAGCGCGGGCACTGCCCACCCCACTGCCCGCCCCACTGCCCACCCTACTGCCCGCCCCACTGCCCACCCCACTGCCCGCCCCACTGCCCACCCCACTGCCCGCACCACTGCCCACCCTACTGCCCGCCCCACTGCCCGCCCCACTGCCCGCCCCACTGCCCACCCCAGCGTGTCTGCCAGTCCTGGTGCTGTCCTGAGAGCCCCAGTGCTCACCCTGGCGTCCCTGCCCACCCCAGTACTCTTTCTTGTGCTCCTGCCCACCCCAGCGCCCCCCATTCCCCGTGGTGCCCTCACTGGTGCCCCTGCCCACCCGGCTGCTCCCTGCCCTCCCCAGAGCCCCCCCCAGTGCCCGTCCCGGTGCTCCCACCTGCCCGCCCACGTGCCCCTGGCGCAGTTTGGGGATGTTGGTGTGGGTGTCGTTCAGCAGCGTCAGGTTGGCTGCTGGCAGCATCAGCTGGTTGTTGAACTTCTGGAGGAGCTGCCAGGGCAGGTCGTTGTGCCTGGGCAGGGACAGGATGGGCACTGAGGAGTGGCCTGACCCTCTGCCCACTCCTCCTCAGGCTGCCCACCCCCCTGGCTCGCTGCACACACAGTCCCCCCGTCTGGCTGTCATTCCATCCATCTTCCATCCATGCATCCATTCACCCACACACACATTTATTATCCATCCTCCATCCTCCATCCTCCATCCTCCATCCCCCCATCAGTCCATCTCTTCACCCACCTGTTCTCTCAGCCAGAAGCCACCCAAGCAGTTCCAGCCAGGAGCTGGACACAGGGCAGTCCCAGGGGACAGCGCCGTGTGGGGCCCCTGGAGGACCCTCCCGTGCACCTTTCCCACCCATCATCAGCCCTCACACCCGGGGGAGCCAGCCCGACATCCCTTTGACGGGGATGTGACCGCAGGGACATCCTGCCACGCACATCCCACACCCGGCGGTGCCACCGGGGAAGTGGCAGGCTCCGGGCTGAGTGCCGCTTCCCGCTCCTGCGTCACAGTCCCACATCCCCCTGCCCACTCCCTCTTCCGATGGCTGCCGTGGCACAGCACTGATGCATGAGGGAACGCTGCAGGGGACTGGAGCCTCCTGAGGGTCCCGAGAAGAGAGCAGGGACATGCCTCAGGAAGAGCAGGGACTTCCCCCAGGGCAGCCTAGCCCCGGCTTCCCGGTACCCTGCTCAATCCCGCTGGGCTGCGCTGCCGGGGATCCCCTCGGCTGCACGGACGGTCCCATGGGATCCCCGGGGGAGCTGTCCCCTGTCCCCACACAGCCCTGGGGTGCCTGGCATGGGGATCCCCTGGGAAAGTTGCTCCCTGTTCCCGCACAGCCCTGGGGTGCCCGGCCCGGGGATCCCCCATCGGGCTGTCCCAGCAGGGTTTCCCAGCTGGGATTTTCCCACAGAGACCGAGCAGCCGGGCACGCTGCAGGGCCAGGTGACCTTTGCTCACCCGTCGATGACCGGCGTGGTGGTCATGATGCGCTTGGCCTCCTCCAGGTGCTGCTGTCCATTGCTGGGCAGTGCCAGCGCCAGCACCAGCACCCACACGCTCCCGCCTGGCATCTTCTCCCACTTGATGCTGCTGGGGACAAGGGGGGACCTGCCACCACCACCGTGTGAGCACACGCACAGGGATGGCTGCCCCTCGTTCCTTCGTCCCCTCCCACCGTCAATGAATAACCAGGAGCGCAGCGCTACTCCTCCCTGGGTGCCCTGTGCCCACTTGGCAGTGCCAGGGCTCCACGGCCTCCCCCAGCCCAGCCCCAGTGGCTGTGTCGTGCCAAGGCCTCTCCTCCGAGCCGCGGTGACGCTCCCAATCCGTCTAATGAAGCCCAGATTTTTTTTGGCTGGGAAAGTGCCAGTCCCATCCCTGCCTTAGCCTCCCCGGCACTGGCATCCATCGGCACCCCCAGTTCAGCACTGGCACCCTCAGCATCCCCGGCACCCCCAATACCCCCGGCCCCGCTCACCCTGGCCGTGGGACACTTGGGCAGTCCCTGCCTGCAACGGCTGTGAATTAAGTTTTCCGGCTTGCGTGCGGTGACGGGGCTGGGATGGGCTCCAGCCACCCCAGAGCCACCCCCTGCCATGGCGCTGGAGCCGCCACATGCCCGGGGGGAAGCAGCCGGGGTGGCACGGCCGTGGTGTGGGGCGGCTGCTGGTCCTCCATGTGTGCTTGGATTCCCCACACTCCTGTCCTTCTGCAGCGTCCCGAGGGGAAACTGAGGCACCGTTATCCGGCAGATGCTGCACATCCCTGCTGGCTCCAGCTGTAGTGTCCTTCCCAGCAAGAGGCCTTGGTGGGGCTTCTGGGAATGGCACGGAGCCACGTGGAGATGGTCGACCCAACCAGACACCTCATGCTTGGAGTGTGCCGGGACGGGAACCCCCTCCGCCGGTGCCAGCCACGGGGAGCTCGGAGTGGGGACGCTGTGGGGCTGGCATCCCTCGGGCTTCCCGGCCCCCTTCCCGGGGTGGCGCAGCCCCCACGTTTCTCCCGGCTGCGGCGGGGGGTCTGGGAAGGCAGGAATCCCATCCCACCCATCCCCTTCCATCCCATCCCGGGTGTCTCCAGCCCCTGCCAGCAGCTCTCTCCCGGCGCTGGCCCCAGCGCGGCCGGATTCCCGGCGCCCCGGCAGGAATGTGCCGGGGGGTTCCGGCCCCCCGCCCGCCGGGGCCGCTTCCTCTTTCGGCGCTATTTAAGCGGCTCCCGGCGCGTCCCGCCCGGCCGGGCCATGGAGCGCATGGAGGTGACCGAGACCTTTGCGGGCATCGCCCTGCCCGGCCACCTCCACACGCAGGAGTCCCTCGGCTTCGCCGCCGCCTTCACCTTCCGCCCCACCGACGTGCTCATCGCCACCTACCCCAAATCGGGTGAGGGGCTGCGGGGACGCGGGGACAACGAGGGGACGTGATAGGATAGGGCTGGGACCCCCAGCTGGAGGGGGTGCGGGGGGTCTTTTCCGGAGCTGCCGGCGGGACTGGCAGATGTCTGGGCTTGGGGACACCCGGACCTGGTCCCCGCGGCCATTCTCGCACAGCACGGGGACCCCTGGCCAGGAGCTCCTGCCCGCTGAGCCCCTGTGCTGCTGCCATCCTATCCCCAGCCCTAGATTGGGGTCCCTGGGTGCTCAGGGGGGGAGGACACGGCCCTGCCAGCCCAGCTGCTGGGACGGGACACGTTGTGATGGGGACGGGACAGGACAGGCTGAGCCGTGCCTTGCTGTGCCAATCTGTGCTGCCTGTGCCGGTACGGTGCCATTCCATGCTGTGCCACGGTGCCATGCCGTGCCATGCCAGGGTGCCATGCCCCGTGGTGCGCCGTGGCCCTGCCCCGACACACACCTCTGCAGGCACCACCTGGATGCAGGAGATCCTGACGCTGCTGTTCAGCCTTGGAGATGCCCGCCCAGCCAAGACCATTCCCAACTGGGAGCGGGCGCCCTGGCTGGAGCAGATCTACTGCCGGGAGGCTCTGCAGGACACCGAGACCCCCCGGCTCCTCACCACCCACCTGCCCGCCCACGTCCTGGCCCCCGCCCTGCAGCGCAGCAAGGCCAAGGTGAGCAAGGCCAAGGTGTGAGGGGTCCCCAGTGGCCTGGGGGTCCCTGCAGGGACGTCCCACACCCACGGAGCTTCCCAAAGCCAGGGAAATGCCGAGGGCTTTCTGAGCGGGGCGCAGCGGAATCCCCTCAGCCGTGGGGGTGGCACTGTGTCCCCCCAGGTGATCTACGTGGCCAGGAACCCCAAAGACGTCGCTGTCTCCTTTTACCACTTCCACCACCTGGCCAAGTTCCTGCCCGACCCCAGCTCCTTTGATGCCTTCCTGACGCAGTTCCTCGAGGGCACAGGTAAGGGCTGGGGGGGGTCTCTGGGGGGGGCACTCAGCCTCAGGGCCGCCCGTCACCCCCACCTCCCCCCAGTGCACTACGGCTCCTGGTTTGACCATGTCAAGGGCTGGCTGGGCCAGCGGCACCTCCTGGACATCCTCTACGTCACCTACGAGGAGCTGCACCAGGTGAGCCCTGCTGTGTCCCCATCCCTGTCCCTGTCCCCGTCCCTGCTGGTGCCCAGTGCTGACCGTGCTCCTGCCCCAGGACCTGCGTGGCACAGCGCAGCGCCTCAGCACCTTCCTGGGGTGCCCGCTGGCACCGGGGACGCTGGCAGCCCTGGAGCAGCACTGCAGCTTCTCTGCCATGCGGGACAACACCATGGCCAACTACTCCCTCATCCCCAACGAGATCATGGACCACAGCCAGGGCCGCTTCATGCGCAAAGGTCAGGGGGAATTGGGCTGGGGGGCACGGGGGGTGTGGGAGTGCAGCATCCCTGACTCCCCATCCCCTCTGTCCCACAGGGGTGGTCGGGGACTGGCGCAGCCACTTCTCCCCCGAGCAAAATGCCCTCTTCAACCGCCGCTACCAGGAGGAGATGGGGGCCATGGAGCTGCCCTCCCAATGGCCCATGGCCTGAAGGACCTGGGGTTTGGGGGGGACACTGAGCCCCCACCTGCTGAGAACCACTGCAGTGGGGTAACCCTGCACGGGCCCCCTCAGGCACCCCATGAAACCCCCCCTGTGTCACCCCAGCACCAGGGGTTCCCATGGGGCTGGGGGTCCGGTGGGGGGCCATGGCACCATCCCACCTCCCTGGGGACAGGGAACTTTTCCGGCCATCCATTGTTGCCGTCCCCGTGGCCTTGCTCCCCCCAGTCAGGGGCACATGGCCGTGGCCCTCCTTTCCGCCCACCCCACCCTACAGAAATAAATATTTATTGCTGTTTCCAGGCAGCCAGCTGTTCCCATGGGTGTGAGGTGGGAAGCGGCACCAGCAGTGGGAAGAGGTGCTGTTATTCAGAACACAGCGGGGTGGGGACCCATCCCCGAGGACCTTATCAACAGGCGGGGGCAATGACCGGGTGGGCAGCACGGGCGTGGCGGGATGCCAGGCTCCGGGTCACAGCATGGCGACAGGGATTGCCGGCAGAGCTCGTGGCACGGAGCTGGCTCCTTCAGCAGGACCCAGGGCCCTCCACCCCTGGGGTCTCCCTCCCGGGGGATCCCCTTCCAGTGCCCCCTGCCCCGACTACCCTGGTTGGATGCTCCCCCTGCCCATCTCCCCTCCTGGGGTGTTTGCACTGAGGGGTTTGCTTCATCCCCCACCCCAGCACCCTGGGGTCTCCCAGGCAGACAGCACCCCGAGCCCCCAGCCCCTCTGCTGCCATGCTCTAAGGAATTGCTCTGTGGAGCCACTGGGGAAGCAGATGCTCTGTCAATAATTAACTGGCTCTGTTACCCTGCCCCTGCAGGGTGAGGGCTTGGCCCTGGCATCCCCAGGACCCCTGGCCAGGGCTGCCTGAGAGGGGGAAGGTGGTGAGACCCTCCTTGGGGGCTGTGGCACTGTGGGACGGTGGCACCAGTGTCCTGCCACTCCTGCCCCCTCTGCCAGTCTTGTCAACCCTGCCACCTCTGCCAGCCCCTCCGCACTGCCGGTGGGGACAACCCAGCGTGGTGTCTCTGGACACTCCCAGCCCCGTGGGATCCCTCTGCACCCACCCTGGGGTCCCCATCTGTCCCCATGGATTGGAGTGCCAGGGCAACTCCTGCCCGCACCAGGACTGGGCCCTGCTGCAGCCTCCCAGACGGGTTTGGGTTTCCACGGCAACATCCATGATCCCGCCTTACGGGGGATGAATCAGGAGCTATAAATAGGTGCTGAATGGGGGTGCAGGGACTGTGCCCCTGCCTGTGCCTTGTGCTGCCAGCAGTGCCCAAGGGCCAGCAGAGCCGTCCCGGTGAGTGACGCCCGCATGGGGACAGCCTGGTACCTGTGCCTGCACCCCGGGAGATGGCAGCATCCCAGAGCCCAGCTCGATGCCACCTGCACAGCAGCTCTCAGGTGGCCCCTGCCCTGTGAGGCTGTCCCAGGCCCCGGCGGTTTCAGTCCCTGTGGTGGCCTTGGGCACATCCTGCCCCTGGGAACGTCACCTTGCCAGGAGCATCTGCTGGCACCACGCTGGGAGCATCAGCACACAGCATGTGGCAGCAGCCTGGCACAGTGCCTGGCACATGGCATGTGGCACAGCACGATGCATGGCATATGGCACATGGCACATGGCACACAGAGCATGGCACACGGCACATGGCACACCGAACATGGCACAGGGAACATGGCACACCGAACATGGCACAGGGAACATGACAAGGCACCCAGCGTGTGGCACATGGAACAGACACGTGGGACATGGCACACAGCGCATGACACAGGGCACGTGGCACACAGCACACAGCATGGCACGGGACGCACAGCACGTGGGATGTGACAGAGTTCACGTCACAGGGTACATGAACACGGTGCGTGGCCCGTGGCACTTGGCGTGTGGCACACGGCACACATGGCACATGGAACACAGCTGGGGACACACAGTGCACTGCCTGCGGCACACGTCGTATAGCACAGGGCACACGGCACAGGGCACGCAGCACAGGGCACACAGCACAGGGCAGTGGCCGTGTGCCGGGCAGCAGGGCCCACTCCGCTGCCGCCTCTCTCCGCTCCCTGCCCTGGATTCGGGGCCGCGGCACAGCGGGGCGAGCGCCCACGCCGGCACATCCAAGCGGCGGCTGCTCGGGCGCTCCCGGCACGCTGCCGGCCACGGACACCCGGAATGTGGGGGCTGCGGCTGCCCTCGGCTCTTGTCACCAGGTGGGGCAGCACCCAGGAGCTGCCAGTCTCTCTGCCCAGCCCCCACTGAGCCCCCGGAGGGTGGGGGTCAGCACCCAGAGAGCAGGAGGATGGGCACAGGGGTGGTGCTTTATTGGGGAGATCATGCAGCCTCCAAACATCACAGTGACAGAGAAGCGGGGACCGAGGGGACCGAGGGGACAGCAGGGATGGGGTGGGTCCGGGCCACAGGGCACAGACCACCGGGAACGAGCAGTGCCGGGGGTATCCTGCCGGGCATGGATATTGGGATGCATGGTTTCCCCATGTCCCAGCCAGGCGGGGGCTGGCGCAGGGCTGGGACTTGCGGGGACCCCGTCTGTCCCCATGGCACACCGGGAGAGTGGGGGGGTCTCACTGGGACGCGTTGAGACTGGGGTCGGGGGCCCTTCACTGGGGCAACCCAAGGCTGGGGCTGAGGGGCACTGGAGGGTCTCTCACTGGGGGAAACTGAGGCTGGAGTCGGGGGTCGGGGTCCCTCACTAGGGAATACTTGAGGCTGGGGCTCGGGGTCCCTCACTGCGGGGAGCCGAGGCTGGGGTCGGGGGTGGGGGGCCGGGGGCAGCGCGGGGGGAAGGCCTTGTAAGCTGTAGTACTCCACCACACTGCTTGGGCACCTCCGCCAGCACGCACTTCGCCAGCGCGGTGGGTGACGCCTGCGGGACACCGGGGGACACCGGCGTGAGCCGCGGACACCGGGTCCCTGTGCCGCCACGTGGGGATGTGGACAGGGGAGGGGACGGGAGAGGACGGGAGCGACAGCTGGGGACGACAGGGAACAGGAAGAGAGGAGATGGATGGGAGAGGGAAAGAGGGGACGGGACAAGTCGGGGGCGGGACGGAAGGGGATGGGGTGGGACGGGGAGGGGATGGAAAGGGACGGGAGAGAACGGGAGGGGAGGGAGGGGCCAGGAAGGGCAGGCAGGAGGCCGTGGCTGCTGCACTCACGTTCTTGAACTCGCGGAAGGGGACGAACTGGACGATGTCGCGCAGGACGGGCTCGCCCTTGGGGGAGCGCAGGACGCCGTCGTCCCCGTCCAGGATCTGCATGTCCGTGAAGTCGGCGTTGCCCACGCCGACGATGATGATGGACATGGGCAGGTAGGAGGCCCGGACGATGGCCTCCCGCGTGTCCGCCATGTCCGTCACCACCCCGTCCGTCAGGATCAGCAGGATGAAGTATTGCTGGGGGGGACAGGGATGCTCGGGGGCTGCCCTGCCCTCACCCGGCTGCCGGCCCCACCCGGAGCAGCCACGAGTGTCACGAGTGTGCAAGGTCTCAGCCCAGCCCCGGCCCGGGGGGCAGCGGGACCCACCGACGCCTCCTTGGTTCGCTCCTCGTCGGCCGCCACGCGAGCCACCTTGGAGATGATGGGAGCCACGTTGGTGGGGCCGTAGAGCTGGATTTTGGGCAGGCAGCTCTGGTAGGACTCCACAACGCCCTGGATGCCTGTGGGGTGTGCGAGGGGTGAGGGATGTCCCAGCCGTGGATCCAGCCCCTCTAGAGCTGGACTCACCCTCACACTCATCATTGTCGGGGTTGAAGTTGATGGCGAAGTCGTGGGAGACCTGGAGGGAGGAAGGGGAGGGGAGGGGACAGCTGGTCCACCCCCTGCCACAGCCCCTGGCACCTGCCAAGCACCAGCAGTGCCGAGGGTACCCAGAGGGACGAGCACATCCCTGGGGTACCACAGGGCCTTGGCAACCTGAGACCCCCCTCACCTCGTACTTGGGGGGGATCCTGGCACCAAAGCCCAGAGCTGAGAATTTCTTATCGCTGCAAGAGAAGGGGTGTGAGGAGCTCCAGTGCCATCACTGAGTGCCTGTCACCAGAGCATCTGACCCCAGGGTGGCCGTCACCAGTGTGTGTGGCCCTGGAGGACCCTCCAGAGCCACCAACCTGTCGTAGTCCTGGCAGATCTCGCCCACGGCCACCAGCGCCTTGAGGTACTCGTTGGGCTGGTAGGGGTTGATGTAGTGCAGGGAGCAGCTGTTTCGGGGGTCCCCGTTGGAGGCCGTGAAGTCGATGGCCACCTGATGGGGGGGCAGGGAGGGTCCCCCAGGGTGAGCAGGGCCACTGGTGTGTCCCTGCTGGCTGGGGAGGGGACGCTGCTCACCGTGAAATGGATCTGGCAGCCACCATGATGTAGTCCAGGAAGGAGTAAACCCTGTGGATCTTCCAGAGGGACCTGCGTCAGGCCCTGCCCCACGCCGGCCCACGGGGCCGGGCACAGCCTGGCACAGCTCCCAGGCGCTCACCTTCAGGTCCAGCAGCACCACGACCCCCGAGTTCTTGTAGTTGCGCTTCTTGATCTTGTACTTGGGGTTCATGCAGTCCCACTGCACCTGTGGCACCGGCACCCGCGCTGCCTGCGGCCCCCGCTCGGGACACGGCCCAGCCCCGGCACCGCAGCCCCCGGTGCCACGGCTCGGCACAGTGGGGACCCCACAGTCCCGGAACACTGCAGCCCAATAACCCTGCACCCCCACAGCCCCAAGGTGCAGCTGCCTTCCCCCACTCCCAGCCAGGCTCCAGCCACCCCATCCATGACTGATTCCCCAGAAGACCCCAAACCCACCATCCCTTCCCCAAAAAGGAGGGCAGTGAGCAGAAAATGACCCCAAACCCAGAGGAGGAGCTGGAAGGTGGCTGCTAGGATGGGCTCTGCTGGCAGCACACAGGATGACCCCAGGCCATCCCCGTGTCCCCGTGTCCCACCTTGTTCTCCCCCATCGCCTTCTGCATCTCCTCGAAGGTGGTGAAGAACTCCCCGATGAAGTCGTGTTTGCCCCGCGAGTCGTAGTCCCACACCACGCACTGCGATGGGCACGGCTCAGCCCCGGCACCAGGGGGTCCTCAGCCCTGTCCCCAGCACCGTGGGGTCCCCGGCACACCCCCAGGGAAGCTGGGGTACATAAGCTCCCAGGGCAGGAATAGGGCTCCCCATCATCCTTCCTCACCCTCAGCTTCCTCTTCTCCTCACAGCTGCAGAGTGAGTTGAGGGAGACTTTGAAGGGCTCCCAGATGGGGCTCAGGTTGTTCTTTACCACCTGCAGGACGGGGGGCTCAGTGGGGCTGGGAGCCCCTGGGGTGGCCGTGGGGCAGCCGAGGGCCCGGTGCCGCCGCGGCCTCACCTCGGTGCGGTACACCAGCTGCTCGCTGCGGTCGTCGTCGATGCGGTAGATCTCCAGGAAGGGATCTGACTTGCTGAAGAGGTCCTGGGGGAGGAGGATGGGACAGAGCATTGCCCACCCTGCCCACCCTGCCCCGTTTGCCCCCTGGCACCCGGCTCACCTTGTCGTCCAGCTTCTTGGCACGGAAGGCGAGCTCCACGTAGCCGTTGTTCCCCGAGATCTCCTCTGAGATGATCTGCGAGGAGAGGCGGCCGTGGGGTGCTCAGTACCTGGCATGGCTTTGCATCACCCCTCTGTGGTGCCCCGGGCAGGGACAGGGTCCCACATGCCTCCCTGGCACAGCAGGGACCTTCAGGATGGCCAGTAGATGCCACCAGGGACCCTGAGCCCTCCCCACCCCCAAGAGTCTGTGCCACCCTACTGATCCAGTCCAGTGCCACCCACATGTCCCAGTCTGATGCTGTCCCAGTACCCCAGTCCAGTGCCACCCACGTGTCCTGTCTGGTGCCATCCCAGGATTCCAGCCCCATGTCACCTGTGTACCCCATCCCGGTGCCGCCCATGTGCCTGGGTTTGGTGCTGCCCTGGTGCCCCTGCTCAGTGTCACCCCACTGTCACCCCCAGCACAGGCTCAGTGCTCACCGTGATCGTGGACTTGCCCGCGAACTTCCCGTACTTGAGGAACAGCGGCTTCGTCACCCGTTTCTGTGCCACGATCTGCGAGAGCCCAGGGTTGGAGAGGGGACACCATCGTGGGGTCCCCGGGCGGGGGTCCCCAGGCTCACCTGCCCCACGGTGCACTCCATGCCCCCCAGGAAGTCGTCGTCGTGCGTGCCCACACCAGCCTGGCCATGGCTGTCGTACACCTCGAAGCGCAGCTTCTGCACCTCCTCGAAGTAGTAATCGACTGTGAAGATCTTGGCAAACACGGGGTTCAGGTTGCTCTTGATCACCTCGCTGCGATCCACCTGCGTGGGAGCGGCACAGGGCCTTGGGATGCCAGAGCTCCCACAGGGGTGTGGGGAGGCAGGGATGGGGGATGAGGGATGGGAGCTGTTGTGGCGGGGGATGAAGGGATGGGAGATGCCAGGCTGAGGGATACAGGGATGAGGGATAGGGATGCAGGGACAGGGAATGCAGGGATGGGGGGTGCTGGGAAGGACCAGCTGTGCCCAAGTGAATGGCATTTGAAGGAGCCTCTTGTGCCCCCCACAGCCTCCAGCCCTGCCAGCCCTGGGTCTGGGGTGCCGCTCCCACTGTGCTCCAAGGGGATACTCTGGCTCTGGCTGTGCTTTGCTGCAGCTCCACTGGAGCAGGAACAATGGGTTGGTGCCAGGAAGAGCCTCTGTGCCCATCATGGGGTGGCCATGCCTGGGGGTCACCCAGCCCCAGTGGCCCCGGTGGGCAGTAGGTCCTCAGCGTCTCCAGGCCATGCTGGCAACGGGTGCTGAGCAGTTCCGGAGCCTCCCCCGCATCCGTCCCTGCCAGTGTTGACTCAAGGGGACACATCCTGGCCAGGGCACCCTGCCAGCCGCTGGCCCCTGCCCACTGCCTGCCCAGTCTGGCAGCATCTGTTGAACTCACACTGCCACCACCCTGCTACAGTCACCCATGTCCCTCCTGCTTGGGCACTGCCAGCCCCTCATTCTGGGATGTGGGTGTCGAGTGCCTCGGACCCTCTGGTGCCAGGATCTGCCAGCAGGTCCGGGGCCATCTCGGCTCTTGGAGCCAGCAGCAGAGCCAGATTCAGGCACCCCTCGTCTGGGGGACGCAGGCTGGCTGGGACAGGGAGGGGACAGGAGTCACTCCAAAAGGTGGCTCAGGAGGGGCCCTCTTGCCTCTTGGAGCTGGCTGATGTCTAGCACAGCACAGCATAGAGCATGGCATGGCACAGCATGGCATGGCACAGTGTGGAGCATGGCATGGCACGGCACAGCACGGCACACAGAGCGTGGCACAGAGCACTGTGGGTACGAGTGTCTGGCATGGCACAGCACACTGCAGCTGGCACGGGGCCCTTGTCCCCCCCCGGCTCCGTGCTGGCTCGAGTGGAGTCGATGACACGCTGAGGGATTTAGCGCTAAATCTGCCGGCTGAGCTGCCGCGATTAGAGTGGAGCTGCCGGTGCCAGCCCAGAGCTCAGCACGGGGAGGGATGGAAGGAGCCGTGCCAGCCCCACTGCCAGCCCCAGTGCCATCCTGGTGTCTGCCAGCCCCAGTGCCAGCCCCAGTGCCATCCTGGTGTCTGCCAGCCCCACTGCCATCCCCACTGCCAGTTTCAGCCCCAGTGCCAGTGTGAGTTCAGTGCCAGCTTCAGCACCAGCCCTCCAGCCCTGAGCCACCCCAGGTGGGGCTGAAGTATCCTGTGTCCCTGTCCCGGGGCAGTGGAGCCACTCTGGAGCCACACACGGTGAACACCCCACCCCACCCCACCCCACCCCACCCCACCCTGCTCCCTGGCCCCACTGCAGCCCCAGTGGGCTGGATGTGACCCAGTGTTAACAGCATCCCCACAGGCTGCCGGGTGCCCCGGTGCTCACCCCCTGCACCCCGTTCTGCACCCTGCAACCTGTTGTGCACTGTGCACCCTACTCTGCATCGTCTCCTGCACCCCATCCTGGTGCAGCTCTGCATTCTGTTCCCTGCTCCTAATCCTGCACCTTGCACCCTGTTCTGAACCCTGACCCTGTTCTGCACCCAGCATCCCATTCTTCATTATCTCCTGCACCCTGGTTTGACCCCTGCACCCTGGTTTGACCCCTGCACCCTGGGCTGAACCCTGTGCCTCGTTCTGCACCCTGGGCTGAACCCTGCAGCCCGTTCTGCACCTACCACCCTGCTTTGCACCCTGTACTCCACCTCTGTTATCTCCTGTATCTTGCTCTGTACCCTGCACTCTGCTCCCCACCATCTCCTGCACCCTGACCCCTGCTCTGCACCCCAACCCCTGTTCTGCACCCTGTACCTCGCCCCCCACCACCTCCTGCAGCCCCTGCATCCACCACCCTGTGTCCAGCCCCGCCACGTCCCCAGGACCCGCCCTGCCCTGCCCAGCGCGGTGGGTGCCAGCTGTGCCCCCCACTCTCCTACCTCCATCCACTGGCCCTGGGACTGCATCAGCAGCAGGACACAGGGGTCCGACTTGTTGAGGGTGTCACGGTCCAGGAGGTGTTTACAGCTCACCCGAAGCTCCACCTTGGAGAGCACGGCCAGCGGGGCCTGCGGGCACGGCTCGGGCACGTCGCCCATGCCGGCCGGGGCGCGGGGGCCGGCCGGCGCGGCGGGGGACAGGCGGCCCCGTGGGCGAAGGGCATGGGGGGCGAGTGGGGCGGCCGCTGCCTCGGGCGCCGTCAGGGAGCCGGGCAGGTGCCCGTCATGCCCGGGGCACGGCGCCCCGCGGTGCCGGGCACGGCCCCGGTGACAGGACAGGGGTGAGGCGGAGGGACCCCAGGGACCCGCTCCGAGGCGGGGTGGCCGGTTCCAGTCCCGCTGGCTCCGCGGGGCCCTGCAAGGCATCAAAGCACGGTGGGGTTAGCGGGAGCTCGGGCACCCCTCGTGGGTGTGCCCCCAAGTCCCAGCCAGCCCCATGGGCACTGCTGTGGGGGGTTCACATGGTCCTGCAGGGCCGTGCCCAGCTCTGTCCCAGCCCCACCCCAGGGGCAGGATGTGTCCCGAGGGGAAGGGGGACCTAAGTGGGGTGGGGTACCCACCCTGGGGTGCCCCGTGTGGGGCTGTGGAGAAGAAACCCTCTCCAGCTCCTGCGGGCAGCACCCCCCAGCCTGAGCAGGGCTCTCCAGAGGGGAGTGGGGACACCAGCTCCGTGTCTGTGCCAGCAGGTGACGGATTCCCCCGTGCTGGGGACGGGGTTCATCCTCCCCTGGATGCTGGTAGCACTCAGCCAGGTGATGCTGCCTCACGGGCCAGCGAGGGGCTCTGCCAGTCCCAGCCCCAGTCCGGGGCTTGTCCCCCCACCTGCGGGTCCTGGGGGTTCCTGACTGGGGCAGGGGCAGGTCCAGGGGCAAAGCGGCCCCTGCCCACCTGTACCCTCGCATGCCCCGCCCGGCCAAAGTTTCCTGGGGAAGTCATGCAGTGCCCAGGCCCTCCCCAGCACGTGGCTCCAGTGCCCCAGCTCCGGTGGGCACCGTCCCCCTCCCCAGGATCGCGGGCACCCCTTGGCATCATCCATCTCTCAGTGGAGGGGACAGCAGGTCCCACCGTGCCCATCGCCCCCTCACCTGGGTGCTGGTGGCCTGGGCTGGGTCGGGGTGCCCGCCGTGCCGGTGTGCCCGCCGTGCCGGTGTGCCTGCCGGAGCTGCTGCCGCTGCCTCCTCCACACAACTGACTCAAGCTGCAGCTCGGGAGCGGAGCTCTAAGAGAGAGATGGATGACAAGCTCCGTTAACTGCCTCGCTGCCGGCTCCGGAGCGGAGCCCACCCTACACCGGGGCTGAGCGGGGTCCCCAGGGTCCCCAGCACTGCTGCTGTGCCAGGGCAGGAGCTCCTGCTCCAAGTGAGACGCCCATGGCACAGTCACAGCCCCTCACCCTCTGCAGCTGCTCCCCATGCGGTACCCAAGGCCACGCTGGTCCTGGCCCCCCACACTCTGAGCCCACAGCCCAAGCACGAGGATGGGGTGCCCCACACCCACCGGGTGCCCTCCCCACATGCTGGAGCATCCAGACCCACATTCCATGCACATGGAGCCCCATATGCTGAGTCCCCAGCCCGGGACCCCCACCCACCCCTGTCCCCCCAGCACTGCGGTGCTGTCAACCCAGCTTTATGGAAGATGATGTAATTAGCCCAAATTTGGAGGGATTAAAATGCAGATAGGGCTAACGAGCACGAGGGCACTGCAGGGTCCGGGCTTTGGGAGCTAATCCCCAGCCCGCCTGGCAGAAATAGGCCACTCTCCTTCCACAGCCCCCAGCACGGCTCAGCAGGGCAGGAGGCACCGACCCACGGCCAGGCACGGGGGCTGGGCAGAGCGGCTGGAGGGACACGGTGGCAACTGGACACAGGAAGCACCACACCGGGCACATCTTGCCTCTCTGAACCGCCCAGGATTCATGCAACCTGCCAGGGCTCCCGCACTAAGTGCCCCATCCCATCCCATCCCATCCCAGCTGCACAACAGCCCCAAACTGATGGACCAACAGTGGGCTGGGTGAGTGCTCCTGGAGCAGCTCTGATCCCACTGACACATCCCAGTGATCCATCAGCCCCAGGCACAGGGACTGGAAGAGCCTGGGATCCCCCCAACAGCCACAAGGATCGGCCAGAGCCCCCCCAGTTTGTCCTGAGCTCCAGTGGTGCCACTTGAAGTATCACAAAACTGCTTGGATTGGAAAAAGCCTCCAAGATCAGTTCACCCTCTCCCCAGCACTGCCAAGGCCACCTCGACATCTCCAAATGCCACCTCTACCATGGAGTGGCCTTTAAGCCACAAAGAAATGGCTAAAAGGTCCCCAAACTGCAGCAGGGGCTGAGCCATGGGCCAGGGAGCACAGCATGGCAGAGCAGCACAGACCAGCCCTGGGACTCTGCTCCAGCCAAGCCCAGCTCAGGAGCAGGGCCACACCTTGCTCCCTGTGCCCCCTCCCAAAAATGGAAAAGCCCCCCTGCGTGAGTAGCACCTATGAGTGACCCCCACCATGACACCCAACTTGTACAGCTTGGCCTCACACAGAGGAAATCATCAAACCAGGAATACTGGCGTGGAAGGCAGGGAAGGGGCAGCAGACAAAGCCTGGCATGGAGGGGGAACCCCCAAAGCCCCTCAGAACCAGAGCAAAAGGGAGCCCAGGCTGCAGCCCTGACAAGGCAGAGGAGTGGGCACAAGGCAGGTGTTTAACTCGCTTTCAGGGAAATTTGGAGCCTCCAATCACAGCAAATGAGGCTTCCCACGCTTGAGCACATCCCTGTACTGCCACAGGCACACGGGGCAGCTCCGCTTGGTACATGTGCCCCAAAACCACAGCACACCCGGCTCTCTACGGCTTTTTATTGACAGTTCTGGGGAGAACAGTTCATTTCTTTTTCTCCACGTCCTGCTCCGCCGCTTCCTTGGCGCGCTTGGCACGGATGCCAAAGAGGCGGGCGTTGGCCCGGGCCATGCGAAGGCTGGCAAAGGCCTTGAAGTTCTTCTCGTCTTCCGAGATGACACGAGCCTTCTCCCGCTTGAAAACCTGCGGAGAGAGCGCCAGACAGTCAGACTGCCCCTCGGAGCCGAGGCTTCCCGCAATTATCTCCGCGAGGAGCAGAGCGGGAACGGAGTGCTCGTGCCACCTACAGGCCCTGCCCTCAGCCTGCTCCGCCGTGTTCCCGCTGGCTCCTCGCTGTCAGCACTGAGCACAATGGAGCAGGAATAAAAACAAGCACCACGGGAAACTTGAGTCAGGCTTCACAGAATCACAGCACTGTTAACGTTGGTAAAGAGCTTTAATAGCGAGTCCAACCATCAGCCCAGCACCACCATGGTTACCACCAGCCATGTCCTCAAGTGCCACATCCACGTGTTTTTTGAACACTTCCAGGGATGGGGATTCCACCACTGCCCTGGGCAGCTGTGCCAGGGATGGACAGCCCATTCTGCGAAGCAATTTTCCTAACATCCAACCTAAACCTCCCCTGGCACAGCTTGAGGCTGTTTCCTCTCATTCTGTCACTTGTCACCTGGGAGCAGAGCCTGGCCCCCACCCAGCTCCACCCTCCTGTCAGGGAATTGCAGGGAATGAGGTTTGTGACACTGCTGACAGCAGCTCTGGGAAGCAGAGAGGATTTAGAACAAACGGTGACCACAGAACCTGCCTTAGCACTCCCAGCCCAGCTAAACCCAAAGCGCCCTCAAGTTCTCTCAAAGACTTATTCCTGGGTTTTTTTTTGATCCAGGATGGGCAGTGCCTGGAGACAGCCACCCTCAGCTGTGAGGCAGCAAAGAGAGAACCCTCTCCACAAGCTCAACCTCAATTACATCACACAGAAAACATAATTAAATGACACTTACGTTCTTGATGGGCATAACGGGTCCTGTGAGCTGAGTGGCCATCTTGAGTTCCTCTGGCTGCACAACAGGAAGATGGGAACGTTAGAAGAACAGAATTTAAACTTCTCCGGCTAAAACCTCAGCTAAAACACAGCTTGTATGCAGGTACCCAGCTTAAACGTGGTGCTAATGATCCTGACAGGAGGTTTAACACCAAATGGTAACGAACCCAGCACTTCAGAGCGTTTGGCACTGGCAAGCTGCATCAGCAACCCACGCTGTGCCCGGATCCGGCCGGAGCAGCAGCGGCCCACAGCTCTGCCAGCTGGGAAAGCTTTGACACCAACTGTGCTATTCTCAATTTACACAGGATCACAGGATCATCTAGGTTGGAAAAGACCTCCATGATCAATAAGTCCAATCTGTGCCCAATCCCCACCTTGTCACCAGCCCAGAGCACTGAGTGCCATGTCCAGGCCTTTCTTGGACACCTCCAGGGGTGGGGACTCCACCTCCTGCCAATGCCTGACCACCCTTTCCAGGAAGAAATTCCTGATGTCCAACCTGAACCACCTTCCCTGGCACAAACTGAGGCTGTTCCCTGAGCCTCCTTTTCTCCAGATTGAGCACCCACACCTCATATACACCCAACACATTCTTCAGCAACTCCTACTCAGGTTGATTCCAGCTTCTTGTAAAAGCATGCCATCAGACAAAAATGATTGAACGTTTACGGAATACAGCTGAGTTCCAGCAAACACATCTGAATCAGTGTTTCAGCTCGAGGCCCTTCCTCCCTGTGCTGAAGATGGAGTTGAGCAGCTTGGAGCTGCCAGACTCCCCACAAGATGTGAGGACAGTCTGAACTCACCGTTGTGTTCCCTGATCTACCACCAGCAGAGCCAGGAAACACAGCTCTGCTCTGATCCTGGAGAGGTTTTAATGAAAAGCATTTTTGAATGTCAACAGCAACCACCTTCTGAAGCCTGGCTGGCACACAGCTCTGGAGCCACTCACAGCCTGTCCCTCAGCCTTCCACCAGCAGGACTGACTCCAGGGGGAATTTCCAGCCATTGTGACAATTTAGCTCCCTAAACTAAAACTCAGCTGGCTGGGGAAGGATCAAAGCTCCAGGAATCAGTACCAAAACAGGGCTGCAGCTGCTCAGCCAAATGCCTGGCTGGAGTGCCACTGCAACCCTGAGAGCCCTGTTAGACTCGACCCTGCCAGACCTGGCCTTGTGCTGGGCTCTGACCCACGGCGGTCACATCATGGAGAAGGCTCAGGAGCTGTGCCTGACACCAAACCTCCCAAAACAGGACACACTTCCAGCAGTCAGGTACTCACAGAGCTGTCTCCCTTCTTGGGCATGGCTGGCTTCCTCGGGAAGAGGATGAGCTTGGAGTGGTACTCCTTCAGCCTCTGCACGTTGGCCTGCAGGGACTCGGTGGACTTGTTCCGTCTCCGGGGATCCACGGAGATTCCGATAGTCCGGGCAAACTTCTTGTTGATGCCAGCGAGCTGAGGAGAGAGAAAGAGAGACTGGTGTCAGCAAGCCATAGCTCCCAACAGCCAGGCAGGGATCCAAGCACAGCCAGCACGGGATACAGGGTCTGGAGAAAGGCTCAGCATCAGCTGAGGGACCAACTACGCCACCCAACAAACGGTGTCCTGGTGTATCTTAGTGCTTAAAATGTTGTGCAGGCTTTGATTTTTGGAGGTGGATTTCCCTAGGGGAGCAAAGCACAACCCCTGCGAGACACATTTAAACCTGGATTCATACAGACATTTATGAGACAGTTCATGGACAACTCTGGTTCACTGAACACTGGGAGCTCCATGAAGTAAGGATTGTTTTCTAACCATCTGAAACAACCATTAAATAGCTATTTTTTTAAACTATCTTAAACAAAAAGCTCATTTTCTGTTTGAAGACAAGCAGCTGCATCCTACTTTGTGTTCCACCATCACCCGAAAATTAAAGAAAAGTAAGTAATGAAGCATTTGGCACCCAGAAGAACAATTTCCCTGCCTCAGTGCACCAATTTCAGTTATAAATGTTTTAATTAAGGCACTGAACCAGGCGCAGAGGTGGCTGGTGGCTGCCAGCGAGCCCTGATGTGGAATCTGATCAGATACACAGCAGGCGGCCCTGCAGACCACCTTTACCAGCTCAGCACACCTGGGCAGGTCACAGGGACAAGGAATGAAGGACAGGAAATGCTTCCCACAGATTTTAGGTGTTCCTAATCCAACTATTATCAATCCAGCCACTCTGGGAAGCTGCACTGAATGGTTCTTCCTCCTGGTACAACATTCCCTGCTACTCTTAGAAGTACACTGAGCTGGGTTTACCTGGTCCTCAACATGAAAACGTTGGCTAAAATATTTAGAATCAGCAAAAAAAAAGTTTCATTAAGAAATAATTTAATGAAGATGATCTTAATCTTCCCACTCCTCTAAAGAAGTTTAGGAGACTCAAGGCTCTTTCAGAATTCGAATTTTGTACAATCTCTGAAGAGTTTGGGTTCTAAGGGACCTTAAAGATCACCAAGCTCCACTCCTTGCCATGGGCAGGGACACTTTCCCCTGTCCCAAGGTGCTCCAAGCCCCATCCAACCGGGCCTTGGACACTTCCAGGGACGAGGCAGCCAAAGCTTCTCTGCGACCTGTGCCAGGGCATCACCACACTCATAGGGAAGAATTTCCTTTGTATATCCAACCTAACCCTATTTCAGCTCGATTTTAATGGAACTTTAAGTGACAGTCTGACCAGATAAACAGACATTTACCTTCCAAAGCACCCTTCACACACCCACTCCACTGTCACAGGTAAGACCATCCTTCCTTGCTCCCAGAGCTGGGAAATCCACAACCTTCCCTGGCTGTGGCAGCGCCAGCAGGTACTGACACCTGGGGAAGTCACCTTGTGCAGGACAGGAGAAGCAGCTGAGCTCAGACTGGGAGTTCACTCATTTGAATCGATGCTCTGTACTTACTTTAAGCTCCTCCAGGCTGAAGCCTCTACCAGCACGAACTTTTTTGTGGTATCTGATCGTAGGGCACCTCACGATGGGCCTGATGGGCCCAGCCACGGGGCGAGGGGCGATGCGGCGAGCCTTGGCCTGGCGAGCCTTCCTCCTGGAATGGCAGGATCACAGGATCATTTAGCTTGGAAAAGACCTCCAAGGCCATCGAGTCCAACCTGTGACTGATCCCCACCTTATCAACCCAGCCCAGAGCCCTGAGTGCCACATCCACTCCTTCCTTGGGACAGCCCCAGGGATGGGGACTCCACCACCTTCCTGGGCAGCACCTGCCAATGCCTGACCACCCTTTCCAGGAAGAAATTCCTCCTGATGTCCAATCTGACCATTTCCTGGCACAGCTTGAGGCCGTTTCCTCTTGTCCTGTCCCTGTTCCCTGGGAGCAGAGCCCGACCTGCCACCAGCTGCCCCCTCCTGTCAGGGAGTTGTGGAAAGCCAGGAGGTTCCTCCTGAGCCTCCTTTTCTCCAGGCTGAGCTCTCCTAGCTGCTCCTGGCCATCCAGACCCTACCCAGCTTCCTTTCCTTCTCTGGACATGCTCCAGCACCCCAATGTCTGTCTGGTAGTGAGGAGCCAAATGTAGCATCAGAGTTCCAGGTGTGACATCAGCAGCACCAGTACAGGGGACATGCACTGCCCTGGCCTTGCTGGTCACACTATGGTGGGGCCAAGCCAAGTGTCACTAGCCTCTTGCCCACCTGTGACAGCCACCGGGTACACGGCATCTTTATCACACGTGCCACTCCTGCCCAGCGATGCCTCCGGAACAAACGGGCGGGCCGGGCTGGCTGCTGCCGCCCTGGAACCGCCAGTGCCATCAGAGACCCAGGGAAGAGCATTCATCACTGTGGATGCAGCGATTCCGGAGATGTCTCATCACTTGGCTGCAGCTGGCAGGGACTGGCTCTGAGCACGCGCAGAGAATGGCTAAACAAACCCACGGCGCCCCGGCAGCTTAAGCGGTCCCGCAGAAGCCGGGAAAGCACCTCCCGCGGCCCCCGGAGCTCCGGGACTCACCTGCGGAGCTTGCGGGCGGGCTGGTTGAACCAGGTGGCGACCCGGCGCTGCCAGTCCTTGTGGAAGTGAGGCTTCAGGATCATCCCATTGCGGCTGGGCGCCATGGCTGCGGCCTGCGGACACGGGCACGGTTAGCGCGGCGACATCCGAGGCGCCCCCAAGCCCGCGGTCCCCGGCCCGGCAAGGCCCCATCGGCGCCCCCGGGGCCTCCCCCGCGGCCCCGCGCGGGGCTGTGGCGGCGGTGGGCGCGGCCCCGGCGGGCGGATGGCGGCGGATGCAGCCCCCGGCCCTCACTCACCTCCCGCCACGACAATGGCCACCGGAAAGGAAGCGCTGGCGCGGCGGCGCCGGAAGTGCCCGGAGAGGGGCGGGGCCAGCGAGCGGCGGCGGCGGCGGCGGCTTCCCGCGCCCGCAGCAAAGATGGCGGCGGCTCAAAGGGCCCGCGCACGGCGAGCGATGGGCGGGGAACGGGACAGGAGCGAACGGCGCGGAGCCAGGCCCGACCGGGAGCAGCAGCTCCATGCCCTCTCCGGTGCCCAGCATCTCCTGGGCAGGCCGGATGGGACGGACACCGGTCCCAAATCCCTGAGGAATCCCACGGGAGCATGGGGGTCCCTGTTCCCATCCAACCCCAGAGCAGGATCCCTGCTCCGCTGTCCTCCCTTTGGGGGAGCAGCGTTATCGCCCACGTGGCAGGAGAGGGCTCGGGGACTGCCATGCCCCTCGGCAGGTCCCAGCACCCCAGCAGCCACCGAGAAGCCTGCGCTGTCCCCAGCACTGTGCCCCCGGTGCACTGCTCCCACCGCCACCCTCAGCTCCACAGCACCGAGGTTTTGTGAGTTAAAAACATAAAATCAAAGATCACTTGAAATTTCAGCTGCTGCCTGGAAAGGAAATTCAAAGAGCGAGTCTGGGAAGAAACAACCAAGCTTGGAATTAAAAAATCCAGGCAGCATTTTAGATGTAGAAAATTACTTGTGCCCCTGAAATGAAGGGAAATCAATCCCTAGGCACAGAGAGACCCCAGGAAATGAGCTGGGACAGGGGAGAAGACACAGTGCAGAGTATCTTCACATTCTCACGGAAGGAAGAGGCTCCCAGCTCCAGCCTGACCCGGGACAGGAGCCTGTGACTGTGACAAAGGCCCGAGGGCTGGGAGCTGTCAGAGCCCCCACTTGTGCTGGGGTCTTTCAGGTCACAGACAGCCCTGGTGGAGTAACTCCAGACAATAATCTTTCCTAAAAGATGCACCCAGCCAGGGCACTCCAGGCAGCAACAACCACTTTAATGCTTTTTCTGATGAACACCAGACAACCCTGTCAGCAGGGCCTGTTTTGCAAGAGCCACGAGGATGAAGCAGCTTCTCCTGAGGATTCCCAACAAACACACCTGCTTTTGCTGGATTTCCAGGAGCACCTCTCCAGCTCTGAACCAGCAGCTCAGAACAGTCTTCCCATATGGACTCAGAGTCACCCTCTGCACAGTTGGTTTCCCATGTCCCACTGCTGAGCTCTGCAGAGTTTTGCCTCAACCTCTGCTTGGGAAACACTTGCTGTAAAAACTGGACATAAATTATTGACCAGGGAGAAGAAGGCCCTTGTCCTGACCACTCCACAGCTCTAATGAGCTTCATGTGTGCCAAAACACTGCCGGAGCCTGACACATTCTACACACACAGCAGCATGTTGTGGGCAGTTTATTCCAGCCAGGGCTGTTTGTGTGTTATTTTCAAAGGTTACACAAGAGCTGCAGCAGCTCAGCTCAGCCCCACAGGGGTGTCCCCATGCTGAGGGCACAGCCCTGCCCTCCTCCCGTGGCACGTGGCTTACATGGGATCTTCCACCCATTGGAACACGTTCCCTGCTCCTGTGTACAAGAAACCTCCACAGCAGATCTGACTTACCCGACTCCTAATCACCACTACCCTGCTGGGAAATCAGTTCTGAAATCCTGAGGAGTTCTCCTTCCTGCAGGATAAAGCTCAAAGAGCCAACTTGGCCATCCCTTAATTTTGGGGTAGCAGCAGCACAGCAATTCCGTGCTCAGCATCTTTGATTCTGGAGCTGAGAAGGCAAAGGGTTTGTGTCTGAAAGAAGCCTCCAGAGCCGTCTCATTCCACATGGGAGTGGGTTCACACTGGTCTCAGGCGTGGTTCCTCCTCTTCCTCATGATTTGGTGGCTGAGGAGGTGTTTCCTCCTCCCTGGTGTCCTGCTTGTCCCTCTCTGCCTGCAGCCAGCTCTGAGGAGCAATCATCTTCTTGGGTCCGTGTGGCGGGGGCCCGATCAGCGCTTCAATGTCATCATAATTGATCACTTCTTTCTCCAGGAGGGCATTGGACAGCTGGAAAGGAGGAAGAAGGCAAAATGAGGGATGGAGCCCCCGGGCAGAGCAGAGAACTGCTTCTCTGAGCTGGTCTGACCTGTCAGCTCAACTCAGGCCTCAGCACCTGCAGCCCCCAGGAGCAGACCCCAGCTGTCCCACCACAGATGGGGTGACCCTGAAGCTACTGCAGCCAGGACCACGTTCTCCAGGCTCCAGCACCGTTCCCAAGAGCATGTTTGGCCAGGAACACATGACGTGACTGCAACAAAGCAAGCTCTTGGGAATGATTTGGAATGAGAGCTCCAGGAACAATGAGAGAAGTGTCCCTCCTGCCACTGTCACTGCACCTGTGGCCCTGCCCAAGAGCCGAAGCAGCAGCATGGAGACCTCTGGCAGACCCTGAGCTTTCCCTGCACACACAGTGCTAACAAAGAGCTGCCTGTTCCTGCAGGCAGGGGCTGGAGGTCAGCACAAGTTCCTCCCCAGAAGAGTGGAATTCTCTGGCCCCTCTGGCAGCAGCACCGCCCCTCTGGAGCAGCAGGTGGCTGTCCAGCGTGGAACTGCTCGATGCTGCTGACGAGATGTGACACGCTGGCCTGGCAGCTGAAACACTTACTCTGGAGATACTTTGGCTGCGCTTTAAAGTTTTTCTGCGCTGAGCCTCTAGCAAACAGCTGGCTGCTGTTACACGGCAGCAGCAGGACAGAGGAGCCTGCAGAGACACCCCTGAGGATCCCCGCTCCAGAGCTGCCAGGGCACTGTCCCGGGGACAGCGGCGTGCCCCAGTTCTCTCCTGACCACGCACTGGAGGCCTGACACTGCGTAGCTGAAGGGGCTGTTGTTGCTGTTCTTGATTGTTTAAAAAGAAGAATTAAGGAAAACAATTGCTTCATTTGCAAAATAGGCAACATTAAGTTGACTCCTGGTCATTTTGGAAGTCACGGACTGGAATTCTGAAGGGAAGTCAAGGAGATACAGAGGGTGCTGTGACCCAAGCTTGGCTCAGCACTGGGCACAGAGCTCCTGGCACAGGTGGGGATGTGCCAGGGTGTGGGGCTGGATTGGGACTGTCACAACACAGAGGGGAGGAGGAAAAGCTCTATCTCTGCAACAAAGATGCCTTGGTATATCAGTTATTAAGGAGGTGAAAACTGCCTGGAGTCACCAGAAAGCGGGAACCAGCCCCATCAACCAAGGTGACAGGCCCCCTATTCCTACACCAAAGCCAGACACTGTCCACCTGATTGCTGGCTTGGCTTCCCAAAAACAGCCACTGTCAGCTCTCCAGGAAACTCTGCTGCCAAGAGGCAAGCAGAGAAGTGCAGGTGAAGGACACAAATTCCAGCTTTGATCATTTCCACAGAGCACTCCTCCTCCTCTACCCTGCAAACACCAGCTGGTGTGAGGAGGCAGACTACTCACTGCTGGGAAAGGCACACACATTCCTCCCGTGCCTGCTCTGAATCCGGGGGATACACAGTAAACAGTCACTCGTTCCCAACACTCCCACTACAAGACTTTCTAGGAGAGAGACAACACTGCAACAGCTGAGCTACAGAGCACAGAAAGCAGCAAGGCAAAAACCACCAGTTAAAAACACCCAAACTAACCCAAACCAACCAACAAACCCCCACACAATTCAACTCACTGTTTGCAGCTTGTCCCGGTTCTCCAGCAAGAGCTTTTCTGTGCGCCTGTAAGCCTGAGCCACCAGGCTTTTGGCTTCCTTGAAGAAACAAGAAGAGGGAGTTGGGGCGTAGGTGGCAACAAACACAACGTGTGGCTAAACAAGGAGAGCACTGAGGGATGGAATCTGCAAACTGAGCCAGGCAGAATGTGGTTCCCATCAACAGAAACTATGGATAAACTGGTTGGAAAAAGGCCCAAGGAGTGCTGGTGATAAGGGGCAGTGAAGTCTTGCCCTAGCACAGCTCGATGGGAAATGCAGATTAAGGCTGTCCAGGAGCTAAAGGTGCAGCTCAGCACAAATCCCAGGGAAGCACAGCCATGGTGCTTCTGAAACAGAGCTTTTTTGTTTCCAGCTTTTTGACTTTTGAACTAAAACAATGTGTTTTTTCAGCAATGAAGCCAAATTTCCTGTCAATACAGGCTGATTTGCAGTCAAGTCTGACCATCATTTTGGTTAGATCTGATCTAGGAAGCGCAGACATTTACACTGTGCAGCTGTGACCATAAAACACAGATTTCTTGCCATCTCAGCCCTGCACAGCACAGGCTACTGGACGGAACTCACAGCCAGGTGGGATTCTGCCTGTTCCTGCTGCCTCACTGCACAGCCCTGCCACAGGCATGGAACAGGTAAGTGCTCACTCACTGGCCAACAGCAAAATGCAAATTGTTTGGGTGTAAACCACTTGCCATTTTTCACTGAACTGCAGAAAGCAAAGAACAAAAAGAAGCCCTTAGCCCAGGGTGACCTTACGTGGTCCATCATTTGCTGCAGGCCCTGGCTGAAGGGGCGCCGGCCGATGCCAGGGGCACTCTCCAGGTCCGGGAAGGAGATCTGCCCGATGCTGGGCACCATCCCGTACTGCTTCACCATGGAGTAGGCGATCTTGGTCACCTTCTTCAGGTCATCCTGTGCTCCTGGGCAGGAAAGACACACACACTGCTGGCCAGCTCTCAGCTAAGTGCACGAAAAGCACGTCCTGCACAAACACATGTCCTACCAGTGGAGAGAGCAGAGGACCCACTGGAGCCCATGGGGGTGAACACTCCACCCACCGAGGGACCTTCCTGCACGTCCCAGAAGTGACAGGGAGTGACCCTACTGTGGCCAGCTCACCTGAGTCCTGACCTGCCACTGCCCACTGAGCAACCTGGTCTAGTGGAAGGTGTCCCTATCCACGGCAAGGGGTGGAACGAGATGGGCTTTAAGGGCCCTTCCAACCCAAACTATTCTGTGACCCTATTTGAATTGAACTAGTTGGAAACAGCAAAGAAAGCTCTAGGTCTTCTCAAGAGCCTCATCAGTAACTCTACCAGTGGCCTTAGGCTTTGGGACAAGTCTGAGACAACACAGTGACAACCACCCAGAGACCTCCATGCTCACCAGTGTCAAAACACACCACGTGACATTTCTTCTTGCCAGCACAGGAAACCTCTGTTCCTTGCTGAGACCCCCTTGGACCTCCACCTGCCCATGCCAGGCTCTGGCTCCTCACCTGTGGTGACTTTGTTAAAGGTGATGGCCTCAGCCACTCTCCCCCCCAGGGCCATGCACATCCTCTCCAGCAGCTGCTCCTTGGTGAACAGGTACTGCTCCCGGGGCAGGATCTGCGCGAATCCCAGCGCTGCGTTTGTCCGAGGAGCTATGGACACCTGCAAAACAGGGCAGCTCCCTCAGCTCAGAGAGCGGCACAGCTCTCCCTCCAGCAGCACAGGGAGGGCAGGAAGAGGCCTCTGCATTCCCAGTGAAGTTTGCCCATAGCCGTGGATAGATTGGCCTACAGAGACACGGCCATGGACAGCAGCCTGTCCCTATTCCTGCACTGAAGGCTCTGTCTTCACACACAAGCACACTTCCTGTTCAGGAGATTATCCTTAACAGCAAGTCACAGAAATTCTGAAATTTAGGAGTTACTTTGGAGTGTATAGGCCGCACAGAGTTCACTGATTCTGTTCCAGAATCTCTAAGACTACCTGCAGAAACACAGAAGCCTTCAGAAAAATAACAGCCATTTTCCCCACCCATTAAACGAGAGTAATTAACACCAGTTCTGCTTACACAATGGGTGATTCAGAGTGAATGTGCCACTGGTAAGGGGCCAAGGAGCTGTCGCCCTTGTCATTTCACTCCCCACCTCCCCCCAGTGTCCCGGCTTTTGGAGGAGATGTGCACGGATCACATCCCCGGGTGCCAGAGAGGCCTTTCCCTGCAGAGAAGGGCTTCGGGCAGACAATCTCCCAGTCTGGGAAACACATCTCTCCATCAGTATCAGAGCAATTCCTGCAATGGCTTCGCCGGCTGCAACGTGCTGGGAAAGGGATCACATTTGGATGTGTGCACACATGGAGCAGCCTGGAAGTGCATGACTGAGCAGCAGCACCAGGAGACTCAGCTGCTTCTAATTTTTAATTGCAAGGCTTCTCCTATAGCTGGTTAATCAGCTTTGCACCAGCACTATCATCAATGGAGCCTAATAATGGATTTCTCTACAGCATGAATTAGGGACATGGTTTATATAATCACAGAATCATTAAGGCTGGAAATGTCCTCCAAGACCATCAAGTCCAAACTTCAACCAAATCCCACCAGTCCACTGAACCATACTGTGAAGTGCCACGTCCGCTTGTTTTTGAACATTTCCAGGGATGGTGACTCCACCACTTCCCTGGAGAACCTGTTCCAATATTTAACCAACCTTTCAGAGAAGAATTTACTCCTAATATCCAGCCTGAACCTCTCCTAGTTTAGTGGTGGGTTTGGCAGTGCTAAGTTAGTAGTTGGACTCAATGACCTCAAAGGTCCTTTTCAAAGAAAATGATTCTGTGATTCTGGATTTGCCATTTACTTTGCCGCAGTAGCACAGCCCCAGGCTCACAGAGCTGAGCAGAACTGCACACAAGCACCACAAAGCAATCTTGGACACAGGGAAGCCCTCGGGACTCCCTTCCCTGGCAGTGGAGGTACCTTCATGACGGCCTCGGTGTGCTCCAGCAGCCAACCAACCAGCGCGTGCCCGGATTCATGGAATGCCACCACCTTCCTCTCTTCTGGTGACAAGATCTTACTTCTCTTGGCAGTGCCTGTGGCAACACAGACCAGGGTTTGATAAGTTACCAACAGGTGGAACCAGTGGGGCATAACCTGGTCCAGCCCAGCCGAACTGTTTGTGCTGCACTCTGGAGAGGGGGAGGCAGCAAAAGTCCTTTAACTAAAATGTTTGGAAAAGGTGCTCCCTGGCCCTGAGGTAGAAAGCAATCCATGCCTGGAATTGCTTGAAAACCCTGGCAGAAGCTTTCCCCCTTCTCCTTACAAGAGACTTAATCATTAGACAAATAATTTGACATTTGATTTGATCACAGCTCAAGAACCTTGCTCCCAGCGTTGGATCTGTAACAAGGCAGCTTACTCTTTTATTTTTTTTGTGGAAAAAAAATCTGAAAACAACACAAAAACCCCTCAAACAACAAAACCCAAAATGAGACTAGCTAGAGCCTCGCACTGATTTTGCTGTTTTCAGTCCCTTAGGCAGAACAAGAGAGATGCTGAATTATATGTACAAGGTCCCAGCTGAGAAAATTGTGCATTAAGAATGTTCAAATCAGCTGAAGTCTGAGAGTAGATACAGAAATCCTTCTCCAGAGCCTGAAAATGTCTCTGATTACACATGGCATGCTCCGTATGAGCTTACTCCCAGGCTCCTGCGAACCAGCAAATGAAGCCATAACTCACACTTAACCCTTCCTTGAGGAAGGTGATTTTTGAAAGTATCTATTTTCCAACTCGGCAGAGCAAGTCCAAAAAGGATAAAAAAAAAAAGGTGAATGGAAGTAAAACTTCTAGCACATAGGAAAGTAAGTACAGAACACACAGTGTGCCAGGCATTCGTTACAGCTCAGAATGTTGGATGCAAAAAGGTCCCAGGATTTGCAGGCCAGAGTCCCCAGACAGAGCCCAGAGCAGCCAGTCAGAAGCAATATTGCACCAAGCTTGCTTCATGTCTTGGAAAACAACATTCTATTAACATGAATTTTTAAACAAAGTCAAGGGTTTTATTGAACAAGGAAACAACAAAATTAGTGTGGCAGATCTTGTAAAATTACTGCTCAGGGACCCAGGAAACTGCTGTGCCCCGCCAGGCACGATGGAACAGCAGATTAACTGCAACTGCCTTGATTATCATCAGTCAGTCCCTTACCCTGCCGTCAGCAGTGTGTGAGCGTGGCCCTGTATGGCTATTTCCACAGAAAGATGTACCTACTCTCTATAAATATATATGTATATACTTATATATACACACATACACACACACTTAAAGAATTCTGGAAGCATTCCTCTGTCAGCCCACTGAGGGAGGGACTGTGCTCTCCACAATAGCACACAGTGTGCCTACCAAGATTATTTCTTTTCCTACACAATCTCTAGGCAGAAAAGTTCCCTGAAAGCCTGTAGTTATCACATTTATGACACAAACTACCCAGGAAACAACTCTGGTGCATCTCTGCTGGTCTTACACAGACCCCACCAAGAAAATAGGCTCCATCTTCTAAAGCCAAGCCCTAAAAGCCTCTGTGTGCACAGCAGGTTTCTTCCCTCACTCCCAGGAGACCTGACTGACTGCTTTCTGTTCCCAAACTAAAAACACAATGGGAACTACCACAGAGAGAAGTTCTTGCTCCTCCCTTACAGCAACACAAAGCTTTAAGGCTGACAGGGCCTCTGGACTTGCAGAGCTCCCTTTTGATTCCACCCCACTCTTATTAAAACCAGAAGCTCCTAATGGAAAGCACAGTAGTATCTTCTTTCTTTCAAGAAAAGCTTTTATAGGAACTGAAATGCCCTCTGGATTGTGAAACCCAGAAGCATTTCTATGACATGGAAAGGGTACATTTAATACAGGGGCCTGAGGGGTTGTTTGGGGTCTTTTAGAATCTGTCTACAAAAAATAGCCAGTCCTGCTAATATGAGAGAATCTGATTAAGCAACAAAAAGACTCCGTGGCCTCCTACACACCCCAGAGCCTGAGTGAGGCCAGGCAGCTTTAAGTGCCAAGCCCACGTCCTGCAATGCCCCACCACATGGATCCCAGAGATCCCTTCTGCTGCCAGGCCCCTGGCCTTCCTTGCTTTTTGCTTTATTTTCCCAGTCTGGGGAACTAAGGCAAGGCTGGAACTCAGAAAGAAAAGGCAAGTGAGTCCCTACAAGCCTGGTGCTTTTGCTCCTGCAGATGGGAAAGTAAAGCACATCTTTACAAGAGCACGTGGTGCCAGGACAAGGGGGAATGGCTTCAAACTGAAAAAGAGGAGGTTTAGTTGGAATATTAGGAAAAAAAAACCCCTTCCCTGTGAGGGTGGGCAGGCCCTGGCACAGGGTGCCCAGAGAAGCTGTGGCTGGATCCCTGGAAGTGTCCAAGGCCAGGCTGGACAGGGCTTGGAGCAGTCTGGGCTAGTGGAAGGTGTCCCTGCTCATGGCAGGGATTGGAATATAGACTTTGAAGTCCCTTCCCACCCAAACCATTCCAGGATTCCGTGATCTTTGCTGCGGCTGATGAGAATTTCTGTGTTACACCTACAGCTGTCTCACTGTCCACTCTTGGGAGCTCGTGTTTGTACCCAAAGCACTCAAAAGGTTTTGTTTTTCTGCAGCAGGTGAAGCTGTGAGGAATTTTCTCAAACATCTTCTTTTAAATGAGGAATTCTCTAAGCATTTTCTGATAAAGCAAACACTCAGGATTTAATTCCAGGATCAGGAAGTAACTGACCCAGTACAAACATCCTGTTGCACACATTCCACTAAAAAGGCACAGAATGCCAGTCTGTGTGCCCGGGCTCCCCCTGGGAATGGAGCCTGGAAGCAGTTCACTGTCTGATTATGAAATCCACAGCTTGGCACCAGGGCAGTTCAGCCTGAAACCCACCAGATTCAAATCCCTCAGGTGAAGTCAAGAGTTCTGGGAACTCTTTTGCCCTCCCTACAATACACTGCTACAGGGAAATCTCCAGAGGTTCCTCTCCTGGCAATGGCACAAGCAGCAGGGAAAGGCCACAGGATGTTCTCAGAGGGAGAACAGTGCTCTACTGTCTTGCAGTTTATTCTGCCAATTCATCAAAGCCTGGGCTTGTAGAGCAGAAAGAAAAATCTCTAATTTCTTGCTGGTGAGGATGCAGAGACTATTTGCTATTGATGTTTATGTAGCAGGTGTCCAGAGCAGCAAGAAAAATTCAGAAATATTGTCACTCTTCTTGTTTAAAAAAAAAAACCAAAACAACAATTCACGAACCCCCCCAACCTTCTAAACTGAAAATGCCACACATTCGAATTCTACTCTTTATGATTTTGCCACTGGCCACTTTCCCTGAGCTATGAGTTCAGACTCCTGCAGATTCAAGAAGAGGAAGCCATTTGGGGTCTTTTTCAGAGAACTTTCTGTGACTGTCATTGAAGACCTTCAGACCACAGCACTGTCTGGAGCCATCTCTCTTTCTGGAAGGTAACCCTCTCACCTGAGCAGAACAGAGCCCTGAGGCAACACCAAGAAATGCTGCTGTCCTGGCACAGGGTGCCCAGAGCAGCTGTGGCTGCCCCTGGATCCCTGGCAGTGCCCAAGGCCAGGTTGGACATTGGGGCTTGGAGCAGCCTGGGACAGTGGAAGGTGTCCCTGCCATGGCAGGGGGTGGGACTGGATGGGCTTTAAGGTCCCTCCCAACCTGAACCATTCCTTAATTCCATGAAATGCCTGCATCTCTCACCTGCAATGACTCTTTCCACAGCGTACTCGAAGTTGGAGGTATCGATGGATTTGTGCCCTTCCCTGGCAGCGTGAAGAGCAGCTTCATTGCAGATATTTGCTATATCAGCTCCTGCAGACACAAGTTCACAAGAGTTACACTGGGTCTGAATGGGACAGAGAATTCAGAGGAACGGGCACAAACAAATCTGGAGAAGGACCTAAGGAAGTCAAACAGCCTGTGCTTTTTGTTCCTTGGGAACAGAGAGCAACCCCAGCCCCTGGTGTTGATGTTGGATTTGAAGAATATAACTGCTTTGGCAGGGAATGCTGATACCACACAGAGCTCAGCAATCCAGGAGCCGGCTGAGGCCAGGGCTGGCTCCCAGGGACAGGGATGGTGCGGGCAGTGGGCTGGCACAGGCTGCTGCTCTGCTCAGCCTCAGAGAGAAGAGAAGGAACATCTGTTCCCAGTTTGTGTGGGTGGGTGATGGTGGTGGGGGGCTGCTGAGAGAAGTCACGGAGAGGCAGCGTGCTGGGGCCTGGGAGAGGGGAAACCCAGAAAGGATATTCCAGGAACTCCACACAAACAGGAACTCTGGAGCCCCTTGCTCAGTACTGTTTCAAGCTCCCAGGGATCCACCCTGGAAGCAGGCTTGATGCAGGAGCCAGGCAGAGCTGTCCAATTTCTAGTCTGACCAGCAAAATAATTCCTACTCATTCCTTCCATTGCTTTCCTGGTAACATAAATCAATTTAACAATCTCTCCTCTGAACTGCAGCACCTCATCCTCAACAGCTCTGAGAAGAGCATGACTGGTTCCTCCTTCCCTCAGGAATTAGGCACCTGGGCATTATAAAAGTGTGTTTCCCCTACCTCCCCACCCTGCTAGTCCAACAAAATTTTGAAGATTGAAAATAGTTGTGAATAACTGCTCATCAGAGCTCAGTAGGGAGCTGGTCAGGTTCCCACAATTTTTTTCTATTTCCCATAGAAATGGAGAAAAAAAGCCCCTTTTGACCAAAACTCCCTGTTAGACCCCCAGCACCCAGGAGCTCCAGCCTGAATGGAGCAGGAGCAGCCCAAGGACACATCATACCACTGAATCCCGGGGTCAGCTCTGCCAGGTGCTGTGAGTAGAAACTGCCGTCCTGGATCAGCTTGAGGCCCTTCAGGTGCTGCTCAAAGATCTCTTTTCTCTCCTGTAAAGAACACCCAGCACCTGAGCCCAGGCAGGGGTCACAACGCGGCCCTGCTGTCCATGGCAGGGAGCAGGGCCGTGGAACTGCCGGCAGAGGGGACGACGACAGTGCCAGCAGAGGGCAGGGCTCTCCTTGCAGCGTTCCGGTGCTCCAGCAGCCCTGATAAACACCCAGCTCTCAAATTCCCAACAGATGCACGAGGCTCTCCCTGAGTCACCGCTTTCTCTCTCAGGGCCACTCTCCCCTCCTCACTCTCACTCTGATCTGTCTTAACTTTTCCCTCACCATAAAAGCTCTCGCAGGAAGGAGCTCCGACTGCCTCGACCTGCTCCTGCACAAACCACAAACTGCAAAGCCCATCCAGCAGCTCCTCAGCCTGCGCCCATTTCCCAGCCGGGGGTGGGGGTGAGATGCCGCTGGCTAGCAGCCACCAGTGACTCATTCAGCTGGTCCAGGAGATCCTGACTCAAACAATGGGCTCAGTTGCCAGGGTTTTTCCCCTTCCTCCTTCAGGGCAGCTGCACAGTTCATGCTTCCGGGGCCAGATTCTATCAGGCATTTAAGGTATTTTCACTGAAAACTCTGCGGAGGACAGTGAAGCACAGATGGGAGAGGAAGAGCCTGTGCTGGCAGAGCACACAGATCCTCACTGCAGCTGAGCCTATTCCCAGAACTCTGCTACAAATGTCAACACAGCGGACATGGAAGACTCTTGTAAATGGATTTAAAAAGCATTCAGAAGGAGAAAGTCACTTAACAGGCTGCCTAAAGGAAAATGAGGAACCTTACAAGGATAGGGAGGGCAATAAACCTACAGAACAAATAGTGCTCAAGGCACAGGACAATTTAAGCTCTCACACCAGCCAATTGCCAATTAGGTGCTTCCCAATTTCTTGAAGAGAAGACACAAACATAGCTCTGCATCTGCATGGCAAAGGGAACCTCACAAAAGAATTCACTGCCAAGGCTCTACCAGAGCAGAGACCTCCAGACCAGCGAGCTGCCACTTCAGAGGAATAGGCTGCTGCATTAGCACCACAAATCCTTGATTCAGAGCACAGAAACAAGAACAAAGGCAAATAGAGGCTCAGCATCTCCATCTCCTCCAAGCTCAGCCTTGCCAGGCCAGTGAGACCAGCAGGGACTGGGACACCTCAGTCACAGGAAGGACAAGGCAGCTGGTGGAACATACCTGGAGTGTTGGGAGATCAATAAAGATGTGCCTGTCCAGCCTCCCAGGTCTCATCAGAGCGTTGTCCAGGACATCGGCGCGGTTGGTGGAAGCCAGCACTATGACGTGATCTGTGGTCCCCATTCCTGCCAAAAACAAGGAAAACCAGAGAAGGTTTTTCCACACCTCAGACTGCACTGCAGTGGGCTGGAGGCAGGGGATGGAGTACACAGCTTTACACAAAACCAGAGGGTGTTCACAGCATCCTTTGGGGCTGCTGAGGCTGAGTATCCCCTGCAGCTTGGAGCAAAGTCAGGAAGGAACCTCCCAGGTCACCCAGGCCAGTCCCTGGTTATTATGGATACTCTGAAATCCCCTTTTCCTTTACTTAATAAGCCTTGGCTTAAGACTTCTTTTTCTCCTTCCTATTGCCACTCTTGGAAACTGCTCTAACTAGAACCCAGAACAGAATCTCTGTTTTGATGAGTTCACAGATGCCTTCTCACCCCCAGGATAAGTCAATTCCCGATCCTTTAGCTCCAGGTTGTACAAGCAGCATTTCCTAGCTGAAACAGCCTTTTCCACAAATTTCCACGGAAAGCCCTTTCAGTTTTTATTTACTTTCAGCCTTCAGTCACAGACAGGCCACCAGGGGTGGTACAGGCTTTCCTCTGGCCTGCTCAGGTTAGTGCAGAGCGAGGACAGCTTTGCCACCCAAGAGGGGCCATGTTACAGCATGAGTTGGTCTTTGCCTCCTCCCTCACCACTTACAGGCACTGTGCAGGGCCCTGCACAGACCAGCCCTGCAGAACCCACACCAGAAACACAACACAACCCAAGAGCTTTGCATTGATTATCAGCACAGAATTTGGCCAAGCCAGTCAGAGCAGGTTCTGTCTCCAGGTCTTAAAGATGAAGGGAGCATCAGGATTTATAGGCTGCCTGAGAGCAGCCTCAATGGAGGCATCAAAGACGGGCAGGATTTCCTGGGGAAGGGAAGGCAGGGCACTGGCAGCTGCAGGAGGGCAAAGAGGGGCAGACTTTGAGCTGCCTGGGTGGGGAGCCAGAGCTCCTGTTGAATCACTGCCCCACACTGTTATTTATTGCATTCCTCCAGGTGCCTGCAGGCCCCTGGGCATGAGTCACCTGCTTCCAGCACATTCCCCAGCCCTGGCACACAGCAGCCTTCCCAGGGAAAGGACACCACAGTCCCATGTGCTTCCCTCTGCCAAGTCCCACGCTGTGGAGAGGCGGCTCTGTGCATGTAAGCTGGGCCAGTTTCAGCTCTCAGCTCCAGCAGAAGAGCTGCCAAATGTGTCAGCGTGCGAGAGCTCAGCACAGATCAAGGTTCCAGGTGAGGCAGGGGACTGGCTGTGCCAGCCTGTGCTGCAGCAGACCCGGTGCTCCCTCTCTGCAGGCTCCTGCCTAAATAAGCTGCCGGAGAGGATGAAGCCGAGCACCCTTCAGGTGTGTATCACACTGCACTCTGGAGAGGGATAAACAAGCAGAGACTGGCAGGCACTCCAGGAATGGCAGGATTAGATGGCACACTGCATTATCTGCCTTGCAGCTGGGAAGACTCTCCTAAAATAGGTCTGACTATTAGAACAAATAAAAAACCAGAAGCACTAAGAGCATCCTCCTCACATCGGCTTCTGCCCCACTTGCTTAATGCAACACCACCTGGCATGTCACAGGCAAAGGTCAGCCAAAGGAACAGGCTACAAAAACAACACCTCATCATATCAACAAATGAGAGACAGCTCTGAAAATGCAGCCTGAAGAAAAGAGTTCCTGCAAGGGTCACAAATGAACCACTCCAGAAAGGAATGGGAAAAAGGGTCCACTTGAGCTGCAAGTGCCCTGCTCCCCACTGAGCAACACACTGCTTGGTGGGCATCTCACCTGCATGGTTACACTGTGTCACCCTCCAGCCATTTGTCCAAAAGCCTTTGGACATCTCCTGGGAGCAGTGGCACTGAAATGGGGTCCCTTCCTGAAGGAAGCCTCGGGGCTGCACATGGCACAGCTTTGGACTTGTCTGAGGGCTCCAGGTGAAGAGCTCCTACCAAAAGCCGTCCTGCATTTCCATTCACAAACCCCAGCTCAGCCCAGGACTGCCAAAGCTCCTCTCAAAGCATCCAGAACAGAGGAGAGATTTGGGTCACATTCCTCTTCCGCTTGTCTGCGGTTTGAGAGGGAAGATTCACTATTCAAAGCAGGCACCTGCTCCGACAGAGCCGGGGTTTGTGCGTCACTCACTCTGCTCTCACAAACAGCTTTTGTAGAGAGGCTCCCTCCAGCGCCTCCCCTTCTCCCACCACATCCCGGTGCTTCCCGAACTCAGAAGTTGTCAGAGGGAAAGAACCCGAGGCTGCTGAGGGAAGGAACCTGAGGCTGCTGAGGGAAGAGCCCTCCGATTACTCCAAAATGTTCACACCAGTGTGACCGAACCCCAGCCTGCACTCACCCCATGCAGCTCATGCTGTCCTCACCGCCCTGCAGCCTGCACAGCTCTGATCTCCTTTTCTCCCTCTCCCTTCCCCTCCAAGGAATCTCATTCAATCACAGAAATCACAGAAATCCAACAATCACTGATGACTCACTGATCTGCTTTTGTGCATGCTTTTTTTTTTCTCCAGTTAATACCCACCTCGGGTCTGTGGTGTTGTCTTGCCTCCAACATTCAATTTATGCTCAACCTTCCCTCTCAAGGCTTCCTTACAAACACCCACCACTCCTGGGGCAGAACTGTTCCCCTCCTAAACAGCTTATTCACCATCAACCTGAGAACTGTTTTGTTGTGACGCACGTGGCACATCAGTGTCATTTTAGGCAACACACCCTGTTAGGTAACACTCCAGTGACACGTGCCAGGATCCCTGCTGATCCCATGTTCCCAGCACCAGGCTGACATCCTTGCCAGCTGTCTCCTGTTTGACACTGTCAACTCCTTGGACTGTTTTTTTTAGCGTGTGTTTGATAAAGCAGTGAGCAAAATGAGGGACTCTGTACATGATCTGTGCGAGACATGAATAAAGAATGAGATAATACAGATTTAAAAATAAACCAGGCAGCACACTGCAAACAAGGGACTATAAAGTACACACTGAGGATAATATTTACCTTCTAAACTCACTTTCCACTTGAGTTGAACCCTCATTTCTGCATTGAGACTCACCAGGAAAACACTCTGGAAACCACACCTAATTTTTACAGACTGATGGAAATCAGACATTTTCATTTTTAGGATAGAGGTGTGGAATGTACTGACTCCATATTCCTGAACAGACATGCAGGCTTCCATTTAATTCAGAGGCCAGCTCACAACTGTCAGGGGAGAAAAGGACCCACCCAAGCCAGGACTGCTGGGCTGTGTTACCACTGGCCTTTGCTGGCAACATCCTCTACTTCACTGCAAACACTCAGTAGAGAGCCAGCAGCTGGAACCCATGTCTGGGGATGCTTTTGGTGCATGATGGCTTAATTTTTCATATGAAGAGTGTGATGAGACAACATGACAGTCAAGCTACGAGTCACAGTTACAGTGAAGGGAAAAATGAAACAAATGCTCCCTGATGGACAGGTAGTTGGTTATTCCTGATCCTGCTCTGCAATAGTAAGATTTAGCAACAGAAGTACTGCAAGTTGGGTCAGTGCTGCAGGCTTGGACAGAGACAGGACTAAGGACTGCCAAAGGATCATTCTTTGTGTGAAAGTGTCTGAGCACAGGGCCAATTCCAGGTGCAGAACAGCCAGAAACCAAACACAAGTGTGGCATCAAACCAGGACTTGTTTGCAAAGCTTATCTCCCTCATCTCAGAGATCCTGTGGTCAGGCAGACAACACAAACATAAGGCAATGGACAGGAGAACTGATGTACTACATCATTTATGTCCCTTTGGGACAGCTGAACTCTAAACCCTGACAGGCTTTAAACCACTACCTGTCTCAGACTGGATACAGCAAGTATCCAACAAAGTGTAATGGCCAGCTGGACTGAAACTCCAGGGGGCTAAAATTTACTAGATTTAGGGACTAGTGATGGGGTACATGGGTTCAGACTGGTTCAGACTTCAGCAAGAGAACACTGCAGAGACCAGGCAAGCTCAAACGGGACAAAGATGAACAGGCCAACAGCTGGACCTCTGAGGAGATAAGCCCAGGGAGAAACACTGACCATCCATTTCCACCAGCAGCTGGTTTAAGGTCTGCTCCTCCTCAGCATTGGCAAAGCCAGACACGTTGGTGGAGCGCTTCTTGCCCACGGCATCGATCTCATCAATGTAGACGATGCAGGGAGCGCGAGCCTGCGCCTCCCGGAACAGGCTCCGGACACGAGCGGCTCCCAGACCTGCGGGGAATGGGAACAAACAGTGAACCTGGCAGCTGAAACTGTTAGCAAAGCTGGAGAGCAGCATTACTGCCCTCAATGAGACACCTGACATCAGACAAACCCTCTAAATATGGCGGTCCCACTCTCAACACTCTTGGCACAAAGAAACAGCCCCAGAACTTGTGATTAGTCCTTAGGCTCAGTCTGTCCTGGAGCTGGCTTTAACTGGGCTCCTAAACCCGCAGAGACTCCTACAGCTGCTGCAAGAGGAGCTTTGCTCCCAGCTCCCAACATGGCCTCCTGTTCCTCCCACAGCTCAAAGCAGATATATTCAACATTTTCCTGCATACTGACCCTTGTCGGGTCTCAAGAGATCTGTGAGGAAGGAAGAAAAGGAGAAGGATGGAATTCCCAAGGCACAGAGAGGCTCTACTTTCCCCATCTGCATTTCCATACAAGGAAGGAAGCCTCAGTCAAGGGCTTTAATAATAGGTACAGGGAAGCCAGGGAGGATGCTTGCAGGTGAAGAACCACAGCTGCACACTGTCAGAAAGCAGCAACCAGAAATGCACTTCAGATGCTACATAATTAAGGAACTGCATCACTGAAAACCGTTTATATCTTCAGTCTAAGTATCCAACTCGCCCTCCCCATGCCAAGCCCTGTCCTTTGCAGGAAGCCCAGCCAGCCCCCTCCACAACAGACCAAGAGAGCTCCCCCTGTTCCTCGGAGCACCTCACCTCCAATCACCTCCACGAACTCAGAGCCTGCCATGGCCAGAAACGGCACCTGGGCCTCTGTAGCCACAGCCTTGGCCAGCAAAGTCTTCCCACAGCCTGGCGGGCCCAGCAACAAGGCACCCTTGGGCACTTTGGCCCCGAGCTGGAGGTAGCGATCGGGATTCTGCAAGGACAACACAGCCTGGTCAGAGCCACAGCTCACACCAAGCACCTGCACCACAGTGGGGCCTCCCAGAGCTTCCTGAGAATGTTTTCAGCCTGGGCAGCTCTGAGCTGCCAATGGGAGCAGCTCCATCTGCATTCCCATTGTGGAAATGGGCATACAGAGCTTTTTTCAACAGAGGCTGCCCAGAACCACAAAGGATAAAGAGCAGAGCACCACCTCCTCCCCAGGTCACCCCTCTATCCCAGAAGACAGGGAGCAAACATTCATTTTGTCCTACTTTTACATACCTTTAAATAGTCCACAAACTCCTTGACTTCCATTTTTGCCTCATGCATTCCTGCTACATCCTTGAAGCTAATCCCTTTTCCAGATTTCCCATCCACAATGGTGAAACGAGCCATCTTCAGCTGGTTCTGTGGAAGGCAGCACAAAGACCAAACAAATTTGGACAAGGCAACAGTCTGGAAAGGCTCTTTGCTCTATTTTGGGCAACAGCCCAGCTGTCCCCACCAAACACCACTGAAGTCCTCACCAAAGCACTGGTGTTTCACGGATTTTTGCTCTGGAGAAAGTTCCCAAATGGATGGTTGACTCAGACTTTATTTATCCACATATTGGGAAGAGACAGAATAAACTTGCAGTAATAGTCCCAACACAATCCAGTTCAAATTCCATATAGACCAGACAGGGATGATTATTAAAAACATGCAGATGTCCAAAACCTGATTTGGGATCTCCTCCCTGATTTCTAAATGCTCTGATCCTCAATACACATGGGACAGGCACAGTTCCGAGGAATATGCATTGATGGCAAATAACTGTCAGTGGCAAATAATTGCCAATACTTGTGAAAGCACAGACACTTTGCACCAGTGCCTGATGCTGCTGCTGGTTTCTGCTGGAAACACCCCAGGCCAAAACTACAAGTTCTCAAATTGAACAGCCACCACGTTTCCGTCTCCTGATGCATATGAAGCCACAATGAGAGTCAAAACAAGAATTCAGTTAAACATCCCACTCATAACTGCTCAGTGTGTTCTACCCAAAACAGCTACTCAGGAGGTTTTTTCTTTCAGAAGAAAGTTTATGGCTTCTGAGGCCTCAGAAACATCCAGAGGAAGAGTTAAACTCAGGGCCTGGTTGTCCCCACTTAGGCAAGGACACAATCTAGTCCTCAAGGCCTCATTACTCAACATTTCTTTAAAATATTCTTTTTCTCTGAGCAGCTGCATCCTTTTGTTCAAAGAGAATCTCAAAGCCAAAAGAGAACTGCGGAGGAGACTGAGTGGGAAATCCAACAAGGGACTGAATTCACTGTGTTCTCATCCCCAATCCCTGCGGTCAGGGACAGAGCACCCCAGGCTGATTCCTACAGTTTCATCAGCTGATCCAGACCAGGGTGGGAGAGGGGAGGAGGGGGAGGTTTGCCTGGTGTTGCAAGAGAGGCATGCGGCAGGAGCAGAACAGGCCAACACATAATGAACTCCAGAATCTGAACATATTTTATAAATTGAGAACTCATTTTGCAGAAAGCAGCAATTCCTACTTCTGGCTGTATGGGAGGCATGTTGGCAGGGCCCAGTGAAAAACACCATCTGCAGCTGCAGCTCATTAGCAAGCTTTGAAAACAGCAAACTGGACTGAAATTCCCTGAGCTCAGCCCTTCCTGCCATTGGGAAGGGACCTCAGCTAAGGCCAGTTAAGGTACCAGCCAGGGAGATGATCAGCACAGGATGCAAGATGTGGCAAGATGGGAGAGTCCTTGGCACCAGCTCATCCTCATCCTGCACTGACTTTGCTGGGAAAAGGGGAGGAGATAACCCAGCAGAAGCCAGGACTCCCAACAGGCTGCAAAACATGCTGAAAACCCAGGCTACTCACAAAGGCGTTGAAGCCTCCGGCCCTGCTCGCCACCCTGAAGAGGCGGAAGATGCTCCACAGCATGGACACGGCCACCAGTGTCACTATCAGGGAAAGGACATCACTGAAAGGACAAAGACAGGTACAAACTGAAGCATTCGGCCACAACCTGGTCAATATTACCCAACATGGCCACTTTTAAAGGACATTTAGGCTACAGTGCAAATGAGCAGACGTGATTAAGAAAATGGAACTTTCACCGGTTTTTATACGGATACATAAAACCCCAAACCCCAGCCATTACATAACCTAAGAAGTTAAGCAGAGGGCACTGGCAAACATTGCCTACAGCTGTGGAAGAAATTCAACCTCACCATCCACTTCAGAGGCATTTCTGCTTCTAAAACAAGCAGGACCTCGAAGCACTCAGATGACACCCGGAACAGAATCCACTGGGGCTGGCAGTACATCCAAAGGGACCTCACTGCAGAGGACAGTGTCTAGTAACAATAGGGATTCCAACCCCCCCAGTCCTGGCAGAAATCCTGGTGTGGGTCTCCCATTAAGAGACTGCTTGATCCTCTGTAGTTAAATCTCTCAGGAGCCCTTTACGCCAGAAAAAAGTGCTCCAGAACCAACACTGTCAGTTTTCTGGATCCTTTGGAACACCCATTGCATTAGAAGGGAGTGGGGAGCTGAGATGACACTCCAGGTCCAACACAGTTACAGGACAAACATGCTGAGAACAAAAACCCTGTGAGCTCTAAACAAAGGATGCTCCCAAGAGCAGGAACATTGATCCTATGACAGATGACAGGCTGAGATTGGTGGGCCCCTGTTCTGCTCCACATGCCTGAGGAACCATCTGGCCTCGCCCCACTTTCATGCTTATCTTTACACCAGGAATGTGTGTTCCACCTCTCAGAGAGGGATGATTTACTGAAGCAAGGGACCAGCAGGAGCTCTATACCCAGCTGCATTTTTTTCTGCTCAGTGAGAGATGCAAAGGCAACACTGAAACCTGAAAGGCACCTTCAGTTTGTCTGCTCTGCAAACAGGATTAATTCTGAAACACCCCGAGCGCCCACAGTGCAGAGTGGGCTGAGCCCAAGTCACAAAGGCTCTGCACCTCACAGGCTTCAGACTTGAGACCAAATCCTCCAGACATGCATCAGGTCTTCTGAGAGACTTCACACCCCATCACAGCTCTTAAATTGTTTAAAACCTCTTTTGAGGAGCAGGGGAAACAGTTTGTGTTGAGGGCTGATTGTCTGTTCAGTCCTGTCTTCCTGTTACACCTAAGTCTGAAAAAATTGGCAAGTTCTGAATTTGAACTGAAGGTCTCATACTGCATGATTAGTTTGAAAAGCCTATCTTCACATATTCAACTATATATTAAACATGTCCAAATGTTGATGAGAGGACAAAATCCAGCCCAGGTATCCATTCATACAGAAACTTCACATTTTGGCAAGGTGTCTGTGAGGAGGAATTGCACACACTGGCCATCTCCAGAGGGAAAATCTAAGCATTTTAACAAGGAAGGAAAGCTTAGTGCACTCCCAGCCTTCTCTGCAGACCAGGCTGCAACATCACTTGTTGCCAAGATTTCTATCACACTCTGCACTTGAATAGTTGATTATGAGGACAAAAAGTGCTCAGCTGGGCAAGAACTCGGTGACCCTGACCTGAAACATTTTGGCCTGTTGCATGTTGCAATTCCAAAATTCTCAGGACCCTCACTTTTCAAACATCAATGTACATCTAAAGCACCTTATCTTTCAGAAATATTCATTCAATGCTCCAAATCCAAGCCCACTTTTTCATTCTGTATTTAGGTAACATTTAGCTGAAAGTCACTTTTCTCTCCAAGCAAAGGATGCTGTCACCAATACAAGAGCAACAGTAAGGACAATTTATATCATACTTTCCATAAAAGCCAGGGTGTTTGTAGGAAATGGGGATTCTCTCTTTCTCATCAATATTCAGCTCATCCTCCACAGCTCTGAGCTTCTCTTCGAATTTGTCGATGTTTGCCACGCGCATGGTGTACAGCAGGGTCACGTTCTGGGGACAGGCAAGCCACAGCAGCATGGAAATGTTATTTATTATACATCAATATCTGCAAGGAGCAGAGGTGCACAGCATGGACAGGTCAGGTAAAAATTAGCCTCATGCTACACCCTTTGATCCTGCATCAATGAATTCGGGAGCAGATGACTGACACCAGGGCTCCAAGTGAATTTAGGAACCCTCTGGTCTCAGGGAAAAAGGCTGATGGAGTTTGACAGAACACTCATGACTAAAATCCAAGCAGGAGAAAACTTTTGAACCAAAACCCAGTCGTAAGAGTTTACAATCTCCTGTACGCTTTTTCCCATATCAGACTGAGCTGGTAGAAGAAAATTGAGTTTCTCCAGCTTTTTAGACATACAAAAGAATTTTTTCGAGGCCATTATTAATTATTTTTACAATTCAAACAGGAAGTCTTAATTTTCAAGTTGCTTGAGGCCCCCTGAACTTCAAACACAAGAAAGAAAAGAATTAAAGAAAAGCAAATTTACCAGCTGGAGTTTTACTGACCACATACATTCATTAATTCAGCCACCTTCTGCAGTATTATCTAAGCTCATTCACTCCAGCTGTAGGGAGTCACTCACAACTTGTCCATGTGGAGTTCCTCCTGGGTGCAGATAAATCTCCACGATGTCACTCTCAGGCACCACCTCGATCCTCTGCACCTCCCCCTTGGCCAGCATCTCATTCACAAAGTAGTTCCAGGAGATGTTGGTCCCTTCCCTGTTCTCGCTGATCATGAAGCGAAGCATCAGCACGATGAAGGTGAGCACCAGCAGTGCCCGCAAACGTTCCAGGTGCATCTGATTTTCCCTTCTCCTGCGCTTCTCCTCCTCTTTAGAGGAAAGGTATCAGAGGAAAAAGGATTAGTGCGTAATTGTGGAGCTTTCTGACCCAAAGAAGGCATAATTAAATGACAAATATTAACGCAATGGCACTTGTGGGGGGGTTTTGTGCTGCATGTTTGGTTTCTCCTAAAGGACTGGGCTTCCCACGGTCCTAGTGCACCAAACGCACTAAAATTCCACCAAATACCATTCTAGGATAAAATGAGACACTCTCTTGCCTGGCCCCATATGGACAGAGGTCAAATAAAGCCACAGGATCCTTATTGCTAAAAATCAAACTGCAGAATGACTATAACCCACTTCATACAACATGGTTCCACAACAGAAAATATTAGGAGTAAAGCCAGTGTCCCTGGTAAATCCCACAGCACATTATTGTTTCCAGGCGAGCTCTGATCTCCTGGCACCTGCACCATGACTCCAGCAATGCTTCCACTACCTCAGTAAATACCTGCATTTGCAGAGAATGGGAAATAGCACAGCACACAAATACACTGCAAATCCATCTGCCTTAACCAAATTCCCCGGATTTTCTCCCATACAACTCACCTCATGTTTCAGAGGGTTTGATAACTTGCCTACATTAAGGATCTGTATCCAAGAGGGATTCCTACGTTGGATGTGCTTTCCCACACTTTTATTGTACTAGAGCCACACTGAAGCAATGACACATGGAAAAGGGATGTTTTACTTCAACTATTTGCCACCAAATATTTTTCCAGTCCCACAACACTTTTTTTTTTGCACTGCACAGGCAAATTTATGATTCTGTGGGCTGTAAAGGACTGTCACAGCACAGTTCAATGTCAGCCGCTGGCCAGTGTTTGAGTTGTTCAAATGACAACAAATATCTCCTCCTCTTTCCAGTCACATGTGAATGTTCCCAATATATAATTTAGCACTTGCTCTTGATACACAATTTAACAGCAACAGCACCATGGCACACATAAATACCCTTCTACACCCAGAAATAAATTCATTCTGTGCCACTGGGCTCTAATGCATCAGTGCTGCAGCCCAGATTTGATTTATTTGCAAATTCATAACAAATGTCCTGACACCAGCATTTATCACCAGTCACCAATTAGGCCCTACGCATGCTGCAACAAAACCCAGGGACAAACATATGACCCAGGCAGCTGCTAAAAAAAGTCCTCTGTCCTTCAAAGGCACAGCCTCATTTTTCACTGCTTCCCAGCTCTGCTCCATGCTGAACAGGAAAGGCCTGTTCCTAAATAGAAACAATGCAGCTTGGCAGAGAAGTCATCATTTCAGAGGGCTGTGACAAGCTCAGGCTCCACGTCCAGCCCATCCGCTTTGTTCTCTGCTGCCATCCCCTCACCAAGTGTTATCTGCTGCATCCAGCTTTGTTAGGACTCAGGAATTCATCCCAAGGCTGCAGGATGACATCCACTACAGTCTTATTACGGAAAATTAAAATACGTGATAGAAGACTTAGTCTGCACAACATCCTGAAAAGCTGAGCAGGTTCTAAATAAAAAGATTCTACAGAGAAAAGAAATTACTTCAGGAAACTGAATCCCAACAGGAAAAAGTCCGTCTATGGCTGTGCAAGTTCCTCGGAGGCATCAAGAGTCAATTCCTGCTAGAGCACTCTCCTGTATTACACTTCAGACCAAGTGGAGGCCCATAACCTGCTCTAAGCACACACAACCAGGGGTGCGATCACAAAAACATCACCCAGGGGAAAGCTGCCCATTAGACATCCTGACACAACTTCTCCCATTTCCAGGAATTAGATCTTTCTAGGACCTTTAACCTGCAGCTGAATAATTTCAGGAGAAAACCCCATTTCTAGAAAGCTGGAAGGCAACACCATGCTTTCCTCTGGTCTGCATTTAATTAAGGACAAAACCGATCTATTTCTCAGCTGAGGTAAAGCACGACTGACTGTACAGCACAACATCCACACTGCACCACAAGCCACCCCACAACACTCAGGAAATTAGTCCTAGGGACTGCATGTGACACTTGCAAGCAGCAGCTGTGGGAATACTTCCAGCTTTTGAGTCTCCACCAAGCAATGATTTGCCATTAACCCCAAACGTGAACTCTCTGATTAAAATCTTTGCAAGGGCTGTGGTGACAGTTTGAAGAGTTCTTTGTAATAATTACAGCAGAGACAAGTGTTCCCCTGGAGACACGGGGCAGCATTCCCCCTCCCAAAGCCAGGCTGTCCATTAATCACAGGAGGAGAGAGGCCATGGAACACGGTGTGTTGCTGGTTACTGATTTGAACAGCTACAGTGCTTCCAGGTGCTGTGCTCAGTCATCCCCTGGCCTCGCTCACCATGGGCCCAAATTCCACACCCTGACTTCCTTCCTGAGGGCTCTGTGATACCTGCACTCACATCCCACTGAATACTTCGTCCCAGTTGAATCATCAAGGAAAAGCCATTGCTCTGGTCCTAAGGGCACTCCAGTGACACCAGCCAGGCTGTCAACAGCAGCTGACCTCTGACTTCAAAAGCAAAAAGTCCAAGAGGATTCAATTATTAAGCACAACAAAGCAAAAGCCAAGTGCTCACGTCATTTGATGATACCCAGGTAAATGTTTAGAAAATAAATTATAAAATTATATTACAATCTGTAACGACATTAAATGCCTCCCAACTTGCAGTACAAAGTTCTGGAGCCACGGCAGGGGGTTGGAACTGGATGATTTTGTGGTCCCTTCCAACCCAAGCCACTCTGTGATTGACAGGTTTTTAGAGAGATAAAACTCATTTTCAAAAAGTTCTGTACGTGCCTGGGGCTTAGGAGAATAAGACATGGAAAAAACCAGTATCTAGAAAGACTGATTTAAAAAAAAAAAACACAAGAAAAATTAGTAACCCAGCTGAGAGCTCTTTAAGGAAATTTATATCTGAGTTCTGTGAATCAGTAGAGGTAGGGGCACATCCACATTGAAGGTAAATGAAACAGAAGAAAATAAAACCAAATCCAGCTTAAAGGACTGGGTTTAGTCAATACAAGTTTATTAAGTCAAAATGCTCTACAACAAAACCTCCCAACCAAAAGCCAGCTAATGTTACTGTCCCCCTCCATAAAGGGGCACAGCCAAGGCAAACAGTTATAGAGTGATTTGCACAGGATGCAAAGTGGCCCAGAGAGAGAGTCATTTTCATGCTCTTTCATCCTGTGACTAGATATTAGGGAAAAATTCTTCCCTGGGAGGGTGGAGAGGCCTTGGCACAGGGTGCCCAGAGCAGCTGTGGCTGCCCCTGGATCCCTGGAAGTGTCCAAGGCCAGGCTGGACGGGGCTTGGAGCAGCCTGGGACAGTTGAAGGTGTCCCTGCCCATGGTAGGACAGGTTTTATGGTCCTTCCAACCCAAATAATTCCAGGATTTCTATGATCTGCCTTGTATCTTCCAGTCCATCACCTAAACCAAAATACTTCTTAAAACCTGCTCTTAGCTCCAGGCTCGTACAGGGGGAGGTTACAGGTACAGGGAACTCCCCAGAGAGAGGAGCACAAAGTGTTCCCCTCCTGTGTGCCCCTCCCTGGGCTTCAGTAAATCCTGGAATTTTTGGCACACACGTACCATCCTCCTCCTGTGGAGATTTCTTCTTGAATCCTCCATTCTTCTGGCTACTCCCCCGAGAGCTGGAAGTAGCAAACCAGGAGGTGCTACCTGCAGGCAAGCAGAGGTCAGAGATTGTTTTAATGGCACAAGGGAAATAATTTGGAGACATTTCTTTAGTACTGAAACATGGACACAATTCCCAAGGCACAGCCATCGTTAACACTTGTGTGGGCAGTTAGGAACAACCTCACACTTGGGATGGCAGATGCTCATTAAAGGAAACACAGGTAATGGAATTAAATCAGGCTTCTTGGGAATGCTGGGGGATACTCCAATAAAAGCCAAAAAAGACTACAAACACAAAGTCTAGTGACTCCAGTAGTTCTTTAATCCCATGAGCTCCTCATAGGAAGGTGCCACAGTTCATCCCTGTCACCAAACACAAATCTGGAGCCCTGCAAACACACCCAGGTCCCACATCCAGGAACAGAACAGCTCTGCTGCACTTTCAGGAATGCAGAGGGAAGGTGAGGAAAGGTCAATTCTCTTATGAAATCAGACCTTTTCCCTTCCTGCTCCTCAGGACTCACCCAGGAGATTCCAAAGTCTGACTGGATCCCGGATTATGTGCTGTTTTGTCAGGACTCCACTGAGACCTTGACGTGGTAGGGAGAGTGTTGGTGCCAGGAGGCTCTGAGCAAGGAGAGAAAGAAAAACAAGACAACGATTGGAAAAGTGCTGTGGCTGCTCAGGCTTTGTGTACCTCTGTGAGACTTGGATTCCTTAACAGGGAAACACTGTGGGTGAGTGTCAGGACAGCAGCTGGGAGCCCTGGATGGGACTCCTGGTTGTGCACTTCCCACGTGACTCTGGAAATGTTTATAGTCCAGTTCAAAGAAAGCACAAGCAAAAATAGACAACCCACACTCAAAACACTTCATATTTCATCTTTTTCCTCCCTGTGTCTGTTTTTTGTTCTAAAGGCACGTTGGAAATCAGTTCTTAGAATGTAAAGACTCCCTACCATATTAAGAGAAAGCTTTTTAATGAAAAAGGATTTTTTTAAAGGAAATTTTAAGGACTTTGAACCCTCCTGCACAGCAGCAAGGCCAATGCAGCTCTGTCCCAGAGGTAACTCAGCAGGAATCCTGCAGTGGATACTCCCATTTAAGTGCAATTTCAGGACAGCTAAACTAACGCTAGTAGTCTCACTGAACACAAGTCTGGCTCCTTCTCCAGTGTGATTCCCTGTCTCCCCTCCACTGCACAGGCTCCAGTTTCTAAACCAGCCAGGGACACTGAGCAGGCTGAAACCCCTCACTCTCTTTTCCTGGTTTTCCTCTTTTTTCCAGCTTGTGATGGCTTAAGATGGCAACCTTAGGATTGATGCTCTCTAGAACAGAACAGCCTACATATAAACGATCCCAGAAAAACTTGGCATGAAACAATGGTGCCATTGTTCTCCCTCCACCTCCTACCTGCACCACAAAAAAAGGCTTAAATCCAGACGACGCCACAAAGTTGATGAGAGGGAAGGAGCACCTCTTGTACAAGGAAAGGCTGGGAGAATTGGGATTGTTCAGCCTGGAGAAGAGCTTTGCCGTGACCTGTGACCTTTCCAGGGCCTAAAGGGGCTCCAAGAGAGCTGGAGAGGGACTTGGGACAAGGGATGGAGGAACAGGACACAGGGAATGGCTTCCCACTGGCAGAGAGCAGGGTTAGATGGGATATTGGGAAGAAATTGTTCCCTGTGAGGGGGGTGAGGCCCTGGCACAGGATGCTCAGAGCAGCTGTGGCTGCCCCATACATGGAAATGTCCAAGGACAGGCTGGAGGGGGCTTGGAGCAACCTGGGGGAGTGGAAGGTGCCCCTGCCCATGGCAGGGCATTAGAATGAGATGAGCTTTAAGGTCCCTTCCCACCCAGATAATTCCATTATTTCCACGGAGTTTCCCAAGTCAGGGCCCAACAGCGCTGACACGACAGACCTTTGGACGGCACAATCAGAGGTCCCCTCCGAGCAGCCCGAACGTCCCTCTGCCCCCGTTCTCCTCCTCTCCCGGTGCCCCCGGTACTCGGTGAGGCCCCACCACCGCCCCGTTACCTGCAGGCCGCGAACTCCACCGAGGGCACAGCCGCGGGGCCGGGCCCAGGCGGCGGCGGGAGGCCGCCAGAAGGAGCAGCGGCCGCGGAGAATCCCCATCCGCAGCAGCAGCGCCATGTCCGCCGGTGCCTTTCCCCGGAGGCCTCACGAGCCGCGCCGGCGGGACGGGCCCGGGCCGGGCCGCGGCGGCTCCGCCGTTACCGGGACCGCAGCCTCGGCGCGGCCGGAAGCGCCCGGTGAGGCCCGGGCGGCCATCTTGGAAGCGGGCCGGTGCGCGCCGCGCTGCCAGGCCTCAAGATGGCGGGCGGCGCCGCGCGGGGGCTGCCGGGAAGGGTCGCGCCGTTACCGGGGTAACGGGCGGCTCCGGGGGCCGGGCCCGGTCCGGCGCCTCAGGCCGTGCCGGCCCCCTCCCGCCTCTCCTCGGGCGGGCTCTGGGCTGCAGGCGAGCCCCAGGCCAGGGCCGGCCCGGTCACGTCTCCTGGAGCAGACGGGTCCCCACCAGCCCGGTTTTCTCCAGGCTCTGTAGCGTGGCCAGGACCCGGAACGGCCTTGGCCCGGTCCCAAATTATTTAGGCAGGAGAACAAACGCTTGGGAGGGGCGAGAGGGTCCCTACAAGGATAGCGGGGAGGCTGCACTCTGCACCACGGGGGGGGCCTGAGACTGGAGTCTGGTGGTGTGAGCACACAACCAGCCCGGCTCTGGGATTTTATCCCTCCTAATCCCTTGTAATTGTAATGCCTGGGAAAAGAAGGAACAGCCTCCGCAGTGTTATTAAGGAGAGAGGAAAGAGACCAGCTCCCTCCCTGTGCAGCTGTGGCTGAGGAAGGTTCCCTTTCTGACAGCCCGAGGTAGGAGTGAGCTCTGGTAGAAAACAGCCTTTGTGTCTGCGGTGGGAGTGAGGGACTGAACTGTGTTCCAAGGGAAAGGGAGTGAACAAACACATAGATATTTATATTTACTTTGAGGGTGGGCAGGGCCTGGCACAGGATGCCCAGAGCAGCTGTGGCTGCCCCTGGATCCCTGGCAGTGCCCAAGGCCAGGCTGGACATTGGGGCTTGGAGCAGCCTGGGACAGTGGAAGGTGTCCCTGCCCATGGCAGGGGGTGGAATAGGATGGGCTTTAAGGTCCCTTCCAACCCAAGCTATTCCATGACTCCATGAAGGACGGCTGGGGGTCTTTGCCTCGCTGGTGCCAATGCAAAGTGATGCCAGAGAGTCAGGAGGTGCTGCCCTGCATGGGCAGCTCAGGCTGTCCCCTCTGTGCGTGCCAGAGGTGACCTTGGGAAAGGTGGCTTCAGTCACTGCCCTTGGACTGACAGTATGCTCCTTTGGGAGTAAGCCAATATTCTGAGAGGACAGATATAACCTGATCCAGGCTTGGCCTTGCTGGGATGTGCTCCAGCCATGACATCACTCAGTAATGCCACATCTATTTACTACCAGGGAAAGGTGCTGGATTGGAGGCTGAAATCCCTGGTTTATCTCCTGAGCAGGTTAGGAGCAGGAAGCAGCATTAGCAGCCACATCTTGTTCTTTTCAGGCCAAGAGAAGTCAGTTTCCATTGGAAACACAGCTCTGCTCTGTCTGAGAAGTCACCTCTCCTGTTTCCATGCTTCCTGTAAGGCAATCTTGCCCTCTGAGGCTTGGGAAGTTCCTCAGCCCCCCCAGTTTATCCCTGACTCATTTCCACACAGCACTTTGCCAACGGGGTAAATGGATACCTGGAATCAGGTGGCCACTGTGCCATCCACAGACTTCTTAACAATGAATCAAAGGATTATATGCAGAGCTGAAGCTGCTGGAAGGTAAGTTCAGACTTTTTACAGGATGAAAAAGTGCCCCAGCAGCTAAGCCAGGACTTTGCTCCAGCAGGACAAACCCCCTGGCTCGGAGGGCCCAGAGGTTTCCAGCCTCCCCCAGCACTGTGCATCTCGGTCATGCACCGGATGGGATTTTTTAGATGACTTCTTTGCAGATGACAAATCAAGGTCAAGGGATAGATGCTCCCCTTCAGCACAGCAAGGCCAAGAACCCAGGAAAACCTTAGGATCAGCAACAAAGGATGTGCTTAAAAGACCACATGGTTTTCCCTCGAGCACAGTAAAACTCCTCACCAGGAAAGAGCTGTTCAGCCTTTTTCCATGAGCCAGTCCAAACCCATCACACCTATTCTCTCCTCCAGGAACAGCTTGGGATCACAGCGAGTTCCAGTTCCATTGCAGAGGACAGCATGGCACCAACACTGCTCCTCCCTGGGGCACGGAGCCTCCCCAGCCCCAGGGCGAGCCTGGGACACAGCACCGGGGTACAAATCTATCTTTGGGTCACCTCTAAAGCCCTGCGAGTGTAAGACAGGCAGGTGACAGATGGCTGGAGGCAGGGGATCACGGGGACTCGGCCACCCCGCAGCAGCCACCGTGCTGTCTGTCAGCCGGGGCTTAGAAACCTCCGGAAAAGCTAACACGGGGAAGAGGGAGCAACGCTCCGAGGGTGACAGGGGTAAGGGGCAGAGCAGGGGGAGGGAAGTGGCTTGTTTGTGACTCAGAGCAGATTGCTCTGCGGGAGTGCACTCCCCAGAGAGCTGCTGGAGCGTGCGGAGCTCGGAGAGGCCCGGAGTCCATCTGTGTGCGGGAGGTGGCTGAAGTCATCTCCAAACCCGCAGACCGGAGGAGGTCACTAAGCTCCGAGTGAGCAACTGTCACTCCACACCCCTGAAATCCATAAGCAGCCTGGAAACCCAAAGCCTGTCATTAGGAATGATAAAAACAGTAATTAGAGCCGGGTTGTCATGAGTTCACACCTGGAACATCAATACAAGGCGTTTACCCAGCAGCAGGAAAGCAGTTCGCCCAGAATCCATCCTCTGCGGATGCACCAGGCACAAAGCTCCACGGACCACTCTTCACACAGGTGTAAGTCCTGTAAGGAGCCTTGCAAACAGACATTATCCACCACAGCAGCAGCTCCCAGCTTTGAGGGATCCAAAAATGCTGCTGCTGTGGAGGCACAGGAGCTACATCAGCTCCTGGGCTGTGGGCTCTGCCTGTCCTGATCCTTCACTGGGACTGAGCTGGGTGCACAGTGGGCTGCACTGAGGAGTTAAACCTTCAAAACACACAGACTGGGGGGCAAACAAGCTGTACCAAGGAGTTAGACCTTCAAAACAACGCAGATTTGAATATGAGAGAGCTGTTGCATGAATTTAGCCTTAATTACATCTTGTAGAGCTCTGAGTAGCCACCACACTGAAAAGCAGGTGAAAGCCCAGACTTTTATTTCTTTATGGTATCACAGGTGGAACAGCTTAAGTTGGAGTGTCCTTAACAACAACAAGAGCAAAGAAATACAAGGATGGCTTGAAAGTAGCTTTATTTAGTAAAACTGAGTCTGTACAGAGCCAGGGAGGTTCCTGCTGCAGTACAGCAGCTATACTCCTCACTGCCTTCCCAAATGGCTGCTTGGTTTGCCAAACCCATTTCTCTTCAAAATGTTAATAGATGACATTAATTAAAACATGAGCCAAGCTTTAAAGTAAAGGTTTTTCTAATCAAAGTTCTTCTAGAGTTTTATTCTCTTGGCCTCTGTGATGTTGGCACCTGACTGGTCACTCAGGATTCACCCAGCCATAAATCACACCTTGTTTTGTCTATTAAAAATAGATCCCCATCCCTCCATCCTGAGCGGAGCTGAGTCAGCAGGGAACTGCACCCACAGCAGCACAGCACAGGAATTTCTGACTTTAGGGTTGGCATGATGGTTCCTTCCTTCACAAGACAGCTGCTGAAGGATTGAGGTGAGTTTGGTCACCCACAGGTTGCCGGAGCAGGTGAGGAGCTGACACAGGTGCCATCTCCAGAGTGAGCCAGAGAGCAGTGCCAGAGCAAGGAGTGCAGGGTCAGGAGCTCTGTCCCCAAAGTCAGTGTCCTTTTAGCTCGCTGCGACAGACAGAAATAGGCCTGAAAGCACATTCCTCAAGCGGCCTAATTTCCCTGCCCTCACACAGTGTTCTCTTTCCTCTTCAGCACCAGGGTATTTGTTTTATTTTAGGATTTAAGAGCTTACAACCTTTATCGAAGGATAAAGGTGCTCAACAATTGACTGTAATTTTTTTTTTTTGTCTTAAGTATTGCAATTAAGGAGCAAAAGCCAGCCCAGGGTAACAAACCCAGGCAGGTTAAACATCCCCATCACACAAGTCTCACCCAGAAAACCAAGAGAACCCCCAAGGAAATAATCCTCCCATTCCTGCTAGCAGCTTCCCTTGCCTCAATACTTCAAAGTCCCTCCCTGAACCAGGCTGTTGTGTTCAAATAGAAAAAGGTCAGGGTGACACAGAAAGGGTTTAACTTCCTCCCCAGCACTGGATCTCTGACCTGGATGACATTCAAGGTTGTCAAGGAAGCAGTTACAGACAATTATATTTAGGAAATGAAAACACGTATTTCCCCTCTGCTCAGAGGCCAACACTCACCTGCAGCGTTTGCAGGGAGCTGTGACAAGAAGCTTAATGGAAAGGAAGCCAAAAAAACCCCAACCCCTTTCTTTTCACTGGTTTAGTAGGTCTTACAGAGGAAGGAGATGGGTAGAGATAAAAAGACTAAGCCTAAGTGGAACACAGGACCAGCTTAACAGGCTCAGAATAAACCTCTCTCCTGCTGTTATTTAACAGCAGAGCCAGACACGTGCTCCTGAGCCACTCCTTCCTGCTGAGCCCAGCACGGGGATTTCTCTTGCTGGGGCCTGTGGCACCCCCAGCACATGAGAACCGTCCCCCAGGCTGCCAAGTGTGTGACCCGGAGTGGCCCTGCACATGCCAGAAGAGAGATCCCAGTTACAGCCCCGCTCCTGGCGGAGGGGGGTTAAAAACCAGGACAGTTCTGGATGAGGTCATGGGCAGAGCTGCTGCCTCCAGGCTTCCCCATCTTCAGCAACCGTGGTGACGCAGCCCCGCGGGCACCGCAGCTGGGACCTGCTCCACTGATGGGATTCCTCACTGGGATTGGTCTACCTTGGTGGCACGGAGGTGCTGGGGCAGTAGATGTGTGGTGCAGAACAGAAACACACAACAGAACAGTGGAAGAGTTTGGGGTGAATGAACCTCAAAGTTCATCCTGTCCCACCCCTGCCACGGGCAGGGACAGCTTCCACTAGCCCAGGTTGCTCCAAGCCCGCTCCAGCCTGGCCTTGGACGCTGCCAGGCCAGGGCCTGCCCACCCTCACAGGGAGGAATTCCTTCCCAATAGCTATCTGTGACTGATGGATCCCAGCCTGTAATCAAACACATCCCAGCCTGTAATCAATTGCCACCTTGTCAACCAGACCAGAGCAGTGAGTGCCAGGTCCAGTCGTTCCTTGAACATTCCAGGAGAATGAAGGAATGACTGACATTATTCATCACGGACGACCTGTCCAGGAAATGTTTAAAATGATTTCTTAGGAGGCACCCTACACATAAAAACTGCACAAAAGCCTTTCGGTGTTGTGTGATAGGCACTTGAAAGGATTAGGCCCAAAACCCAACCTGGTCAGGAGCGAGCAGCTATCCCAGCCTGTCCCTGTCCCTTTGTCCCTTTGCTCTCCAGGGCCATCGCCCTGGGCTGGTGGAGCAGCCCCGCGCGGCACCGTCCCGCCCGGCACCCACTGCCCCGACCAGGGCACCTGTGCGAGCCCTCAGTGTCCCGCTGGGCAGCGGCTTCCATCGCGGCCACTTCGGAGAGCCGCGGCACAGCCGGCACCGGGAGCTGTACCGGGCCTGCGGCAGGAGCTGGGCCCCGGCCGGGAGCGGAGCGCTGCGTGCCGCAGGAGCACCGGGGGAACGCCCCGCGAGCAGAGGTGCCCCAGCACCCCCGACGCGTTTCGGCTACTCCGGTGCCCCAACTGCCAACACCGGCAGCACCGACCACCGCCCCGTGACCACTGCCAACTGGGAAGGGCCCGTTCCGGTGATCCCACCATCCCGGGGCAGCGCGGCGGGCCCGGTCCCGGGGCTCAGCTCAGCCCGCAAGTCCTTGGGGGGGCCTATCCCGGTCCCGATCCCGGTGCCGGGCACAGGCCGCACGTCCCTCCGGGCCGGTTCCGGTGCCGCTCTCGCTGCCGGTGCCGATCCTGGTCCCGCTCCCGGGGGGTCCCCGGGCCCCTCCCGCCCCCTGCTGGCCCCGCCCCGGAAGCGCCGCCCGGCGCGCGCGGCCAATGGGCGGCGGCGCTGCCGGGACACGTCGCGCGCCACCGCGCTCCCGTCAGCCTCCGCGCGCCACCGCGGTGGGGGGGGGCGGGGGGGCGCTGCGGCTCCTCCCCCCACCCCGGATCGCCGTGTCCGCCAATGAGCGGCGCCGTCTCATCGGGCCAATGAGCGGCGCCGTCTCAGAGGCGCGCGGGGGATGGAGCGCGCGGCCCGGAGCCGCCACGGCGCGCGCCCCCCGCGCTAGGGCCGGACCCCGGGACCCCCGGACCCCCCAAAACCGCCCCGCAACCCCCCCGCAGCCCCCCTCTATGCGGCGGGGCCGGCCGAGCCGCAGGCCTCGCTCCGCCGCGGGGCTGCCCTTGGCCCGCTGAGCGCCGAGCGCCGGTAAGCGCCGGGGGGCGGCGGGCGGATGGCGCGGGGGGGGCACCGGGGCGCCGGGGACGAGGGGCCGAGGGCAGAGGGGGTCCCGGAGAGGGGCTGCGCGGCTGGGGGGGGGCAGCGGGAGAGGCACCCGGAGCGGGGGGGCCCAGGGGACAGAGGTCGGAGGGGGGGCACCGGGCCGGGGTGGGGGTTCGAGGGGGGGCAGCGGTAGCGGCAGGAGGTGGGACCCGGTGCGGGGAGGCGGCGGCGCGGGGTCGGCTGGAGGGAAGAAAGCGCCGCAGCGCGGATGGGAAGAGGATGTTGGGTTTTTGGGGGGGCGGCGAAGGAGATGAGGGGCTGTTCGGGGGCTGCGGGGCGACACCCGGGGGCAGGGGGTGTGAAGGGGCTGCAGGGAGAGGCAGCGTGGCTGGGAGGTGGTGGCTTGGAGGGGCCGCGGAGAGAGCCCGGTGGCTGGTCGGGGTTTTGGGGTGCGTAGGCTCGTGGGGAGCCGTGGGAGGAACTCGGAGCTCCGTGTCGAGCCCGCAGCCCCATTTCCCGCCCCCCGCCCTCCAGACCCCGTTTTTTGGGGAGGGGATGTTTTTTTTTGCAGGGGTGCGGGGAGGGGGGGAAGTGCCTTTTGGGGTGAGCGCTGTGCTGGGAGGAACAATACCAAAAGTTGTCTGAAATGGTAATTTCCGTTTCCCATTTCATCATCCCCGGGTAGGCGTTAGCCCTGCGTGTGTGTGCGCAGGGCCGGGGCCGCACCGAGCCCAGCCGGCCCCAGCCCCGCGGCTTTTATTTATTTCCCCGTTTAATCTTTAAATCGCTCCGTGTTTCTGTCCTCCGAGGAGCCTTTGTGTGCCGGGGAGGGGCTGCTCGACACCTTTGCCCCTTAGCAGAAAGGAAGAGAGGGGAAAAAAAAAAGCCTCCCAAGCCCAAACAGCTGCAGCCCAGGACGAGCCTCCCCCAGCCCGGGGATGGATTCATGTTTAGAAAGGCAAATGTGCTCGGAGGGAGCCGGGATGAGCCGAGCCCTCGGTGCCCTCTGCCCTTTCCCAGAGGGAGCAGCTGTCCGGGGTGTGCGGCTCAGAACGGGCCCTTCATTGAGGCACAGGGGCCGTGTGTTTACGGCTTGGCTTCTCCTCCAGGCTTGGGGATCTGTTTTGATATCCAGTTGCAGGAAAGGGTTCCTCCCCCCTCCTGGTTTTGTACACAAAGTGCTCTCTCACCACTGGGGACATGGCTCTATAGGCAGAGAGCGAATTCCAGGCAGCTCTTGAAGCAAAATTCCCTCCTGAGATGGCTTGTGAAATGGGGTATATACACCATTTCTACTCTCCCTGTAGGCAAAGATTTTTAGGTGAAAACATCTGTACTGCTTTGTAGTGGCTGTGTGCTTTCCTGAAATTTATATAAATTTAAGGAACTTGGAGCTCAGTGTATTTCTCCTTTTTTTTTGGTTTGTTCATAAAATGGAACATTTTTATATAATGACTCCAATTATTTCCTTTTTCTGTGGGAGAAAACCACTCCACGGAGTCATGGAGAGGGAAAAGGAGATTAACTCTCACATGTTTCCCAGCGGCATCGATACATTCTTTGTGTGTGCCCTACCAGGAGCTCAATATTTAACTCGATTAGCTTAAAAAGGGAAAAAGTTGGCGTTTTTACAGGCCGGATTTTCTGGCAGATTCCAGGTCGGAGCACTCTGAGATGGCTGTGGGGTGGTGGAGGGGCTTGGAACGTGATGCGGAGCGAGCCCCACGCCTCGGCGGGGAAACTCTGGGCACGGCGTTTGGTTACAGAGCTCCGTGACCTGCTTTCTTTCCGTGGGAAGCGCTCGGCAGGGCAGGATCTGGCTCGGAGGGGTGGTCCGTGCCTGTGTGGGCGAGCTCTGGGGCTCTGTGGGAGCCGGTCCAGGGCTCAAAGCCGTGTCTGCGCTGCCTTGGGGGTGTCGGGGTTTGTGGAGCTCAGCGCTTTCCATGCAGGAGCGCTCCGGGTCTCCCCGGTTCCAGGAGAACTCGTCAGTCCTACGGGAGGTACCAAACCTGCCGGGGCACATCCTGCCTGGAGAAGGGCTCTGCTGTGAACCCGTCCGGGCGAGCCGGGGCTTGTGTCACCCCGGGGTGTCTGAGTCAGAGCGAGGGGTTGGTTGGTTTTCGAAACTCCCAGCAAAGCGAGTTGCCCGTCCAGCAAACAACGTGCTGGGCTTGGAGCACAGCGAGCCCTCAGTTCCCAGCGCTTTTTTGCCTCCTTCTTGTAAATAGTGACCGAGGAGCCCCGGCCATGTCGGCGCTGGCTGCCGCGACTGGCTGGAAACTGGAGATGTTGCGTTTCGTGTTGCACACTTGGTTTTGCTGTTCAGTTCTGCTTCTGCTTTTAGAAATGAACTCTTCTCTCTTGTCTGTGTCTCCATTTCATAAAAAAGCATGGCTCAGAGTGAACAGTTTGTTTTTTTTCCATGGGCAGCTTTTTGTTTTTATGATGTTGCAACAGCATTTTCTCAGACTTAAACCTGCAAATTGTCCAGTTTGAGGGTTGGGTTTGGATGGGGGAGGAAGTCTTAAAAGAAAGCCCCAGAGCAAAACCCCTTCGGCTTAATTTCTTCCTTCCTGTGTGGTAGGCAACCTGATAAGATTATTTTATTTTCCACTCGTGTTTTAATGGACTAAGTCCCCCCAAATGCTTGTGAACAAAGCGAAGCGTAGCGCGGCGTCGTGCCGCGTTCTTCCGCTGCTCAGCAGAGCAGACAAATGTGTTTCTCTGGGGTCAGTGAGACTCGTCGTGTTAATCAATACTGTACCAGCAGTGTTCCCTTTCCAGGGAACCAGATGGGCTACTTACAACTGGTGCTGATTATTTTAACTGTGTAATTGTAACATGGCTGCGTGATGACAGTGTTTCCTGCAGATACTTCAAAGGAAGGTTCCCGATGAGTGTGTCTTTACAGCGTTTAATCTGTCCTCTTTGTCTTTATGTTGTGGCTTTTGGACATGTGTTTGAAGTACTAAGAGGTTTTTTTTTCCTTACCTCCAGCTTTTCTATACATTAAAAGGAGGCAGTTCTCTGGAATGATGAAGCGTCTCCAGTGTGGGAATAAACCCAGGGTTTTAGAGGCTCCCACAGTGGTAGGTTGGTTTCAGTGAGTTTTAGATCCAGGCAGTGACTAAGCCAAAAGCTGGGAAGAGATTTAAGTGGCTGTGAGGAAATGGCAGTATTTTTTTAAAATAGTGCATGTGGCTTTGTTTTGGGGAAAATATGTTGTGTGGTGACTTGAGTCTTAACTGGGACAGGCTAATTACTCGGTGAAGAAATCCTTCTCCGAGGGAAGGAAAGGCACAGGGCCGGAGCTGGTTAATTACGTTCTGTAAAATTATGGAGTGATGGCTTTCTGAGGAGGTCTGCCCCTCTTCCTGCCCTGTACCTGAATTTCAGGCTCAGCAGTTGCCTTACGGATTGAAATTCCTCCTGGGTATTAAGATTTAATGGTGGTAGACCCAGAGCAAGTAGTGGCAGGTACTGCTGCTTTTCAGTACAGCAAAGCAAATAATACTGGAAAATATTTACATGGGGGTTGTTATTCTCCTCGTATTTCCTCGATGAGCTCTAGTAAAGGTGCTTGTGTGCTCCCTCCATTGCCGGGGAGAATTCCCTGCACTTCGGTTGTAAAAGGCTGTGGAGAGGAACCGGTGTCTCCATAGCAAAGATTCCAGTGTTTCGTGATCAGCTCACATATATTTTTACCCCATCTAATTTAAACCAGTCTGCACGACACTCACAGGAATGATTTGTATGCAGCTTTTAAATATTTTCCTCCTTCCTGCGTGAGGGATTAGCGGCACAGAGCTGCTTTTTCGGAGGGTTCTCAGCCAAGTGTTACGTAATTTGTGTGCCACCGATGCGCGGCCATAAAAAATACTCCCGTCAATGTTAAGGGAAAGCTTGTGTAGGCAATTATTTGAAATCACAAGCGTCCTAGGCAGGTTTGTGTAGCCTTAAAATCTGGGCAAAGTGCTGCCTTTGGAGTCCTGCTGGGAAGGGGGGGTGGGAAGCTGTCAGTGCCCGTGGTCTGGAGGCTGGTTTTGAGCACATTCTACTCCACTTTTTAAGCTTTCCTGTGTGAGAACTGGTGTTTTCTGGTGTATTTTCTCATGCAACTGTTGGGTGGTTAAAAGCCTTAATTTCTCTGAGTCTGGGTGGTGGTGCTTCAGCTGGGGCTGCTTATGAGTGATGCCAATTTGTAATCTTTTATGAGAGTATGGGGGGGAAAAAAGTAAAAAGAAGCTTAAATGCTAATAACAGCGAAAAATCTGCTCGGCGTGGAGTGCATGTGAAGAAAGCGGGTGCACGTCGGGCTGTGGAGTCTCCGTCAGCTGAGCTGGGGGCTTTTAAAAATCTGCTCTAATTTTTATGCTACATGTGGAATGGCTAATCCCATAAAAGCCTCGCACCTTTTGACAGATGAAAAGCTGCTGTTCTTCACTTATTTGAGCAAAATATTTTTATAGATGGTATTAGCTCTGTGGCTCCGAGGGTAATTCAGTCCTTAGACGAGAAAGATCTTGCTTTGATCTGACAGCTTTCAAGATCCATTTCCAATCTTGGAGTTCCATTAAGTCTGTTTGTAATGGTGCCCTCAGACTTTTTTTCTGTTTATGTGACTCTTTGGGGTGTTAATGTTGCTCTGTATTTGAGTTCTCTTTAATAAACTGAAGGAGTCAGGAATAATAATTGGGGTCAGGAAAGGAAATAATCATGTTAGAAGGTGCAGTTAATTATATCAGGTATTTTGGGCTCCAGAATTCTTTGTCTTGATTCTAATGTTTTCTTCAAGTTGTAGGATGTAGTGGAATTATCAAATCATCAAACCAGGACAGTGGGGCAGGGTGATGTGTGATGGTTAATTCTGGCAGTGTGAAATGAGTGTGGCTGCAGGCTTGATGTCCATGAGGGCCGTGGAGGATAGGAGGGATGGTTTCTCTGGTGAGCAGTCTCTTCCCGCTTCTGTGGGGCAAGAGGTGGTCTTCTGTGTGGTCCTGTGTCCATCCAACATGATTTAAATGATCTTGTGTCCATCCTGTATGACTTACATGGTTCTGTGTCCGTCCAATGGGTTCTTTGTGGTCCCGTGTCCATCCGACATGATCGGTTTGGTTCTATGTCCAGGGGGGTCTTTGTGGTCCTCTGTCCATCCAACATGGTCTGTTTGGTGCTGCATGCATCCAACATGGTCTTTGTGGCTGTGTGTACGTCCAGTGGGATCTCTGTGGTCATGTGTCTATCCGACATGATCCATGTGGTCCCGTGTCCCTCGAGGATGGCACGGGAGCCCCCTGGCTCAGCAGCCCCGTGCAGGGCTTGGGTGGGTGCCGGCTCTCGGCGGGAGCAGCCTCCCTGCTCCCTCTGCTCCTCCTCCTCCCTTGGGGCCCCGCCGGCGTCTCGCCAGACCTCACGTCTGAGAAACCATCCTGGCTTTTCCTGCCCCTCTCAGTGCTGGCTGGGAAGGCGTGAGCTCCCAAAGAGGACGTCTGAAGCCTCCGTCTCCTCGGGTTTGTTCCCGTTTTCTGGAGTTCACCGTGTGAGTAAGGTGCGCTGCTCCGTGCCGTGTAGCTGCTGTGAGCAGAGGCTGTAATTGCAGCCTGGGAAGGCCGAGGGACTGGGAGACGCTTCCCCACGGTAACCCCACAGCGAGCGGGTGGCAGCGCCGGGGAGGGAGTTGGCTGCTGGAGTCAGAAGAAAGTGATGTTTTTTTCTAGGTCAGGGTTGAAGGCACTGTCACGGTGGTGATGTGCAGCATATATTACTGTCTGCATTGTCCCTGCCATATGGATGTGTGCACACTGCCCTTGGCATTCAGGCATTGAATTATTTATCCTCTCCAAATCTGGAGGCAGCCTTTCTTCCCCGTCTCGAAGAAAACCAAACTTACCCAATGAGTGTTTTTAAAATAAACCTTCCGCTGTGAATTACTGCAGTGGCAGGAGCAGGGTATTGATTGTATGTTGCGTTTGGATTCGGAAACCAAAGGTTACAACACTGGATATCTTGTGGAAACACTGAAATATTTATTTTGCTGTTAGGTGCAAGTGTGTCTGTGCTGGTGCTGGGTTTGTATGTGGCTAAAATGCCATGTAATGAAATTTCCGGACCTGGAGAATGGAAAGGGTAGAAAACTTTGTAGTATGTGTAAAAGCAGCTTTGTCTGAGCTGTGTGTGTGAGGGAATGGATGTTTTTCCAGGGAGAAGGCATCTCCTTTCCTCTTGTGCTGTGTTGGATTTGCTCTGAGAGGAATGTTAAGGTGGTCCTGGTTTGGGTGTCAGGTCCTCACTGAGGATGTGGGTGTTTGCAGGGTGTCACAGTGGGGTGGTGCCAGGCTCGGGGAAGCAAAGGCTGGAGGGAGTTGGCTCTGTAATTATTTTTGAGAGATTGACAGCTTTGCAGGATAGAAAAGGTCTCGAATAATTTACCTTTAGAGCAGCATAAAGCTGCTAAAACTGTGTCACAGGCACGGGGAAGAATCAGAGAGTCAGGAAGGGAGATGTTACCCTCTAAAAAATTCACCACGATCCGGAGGCAGTGTGTCCCTGAGGGCTCAGCAGCCAGAGGCTGGAGCGCTGGGCTTGGAAATACGGTGCTGCCCTCAATATCGGGATGTGAAATGAAAGGATGTGTAATTAGGAACTCAAAAAAAAAAAAAAAAAAAAAAAAGGCATTAAATAGCTTTAGAGGTGAATGGAAGCTTCATTATTAAGTACCAACTGCTTAGCTGCAGTTCGTGGTGCCTCTTCCTTTCAAATCACGAACACATGAAAGTGCTCCCCGCCCCCAGCCGGGGCGTTATCAGCTTATCTGGGCAGGAGTTCAGAGCCATAAAAACTATATCCTGCTTACACCTTCCAGCCGATCCTGTGACCTGTGCTGTGTAAACAAGTTGTACCAGGAGCTCCAAATGGCTGGTAAGTGGCTGGGTTTCTGCGGGCTGGTTAGGTCCAGGAGGAGCCAAGATAAAGTTCCAAGAAGTTCCCCTTTGGGAATGGTCTCCTGATAGCTGCTACAGGGAGGAGGTGGAAGGGCTGAGATCCTGCTGACTGTGGCAGTGACTGTATCCCATGGAAAGCACTTTGGGATAGACTTTACACTCCAGGGCTGGTGTTTTCCACCTTCTGCAGGAGGATGGCTGTGGCAGATTGTGAAATGTCAGCGTTGTGGTAACAACACCGACCGGCGCTCTGTGGTTGCGTCAGGCCTTGGATGTGCTGGAGATGTAAGCCTGTCTATAAATATATCCATATATCTTTGGATGGATGGGATTAGCCATGGTGGTGCTGGGAAGAGATGGAGGTAATGCAGGGAAGGGGTGTGTGTGGGGGGACGCAAACATCCTGCTCCTGGCTGTGCTCTGGGGGTTTAAATACCACCGGGCGCTCCGGTTATGGTGCTTGGCTGCTGCCCACCCCGAGCTGTCTCTGTGGTTTCATCTTGCAGCTCGGCACAGGCAGATCCATTTATCCAAGCTGGACTGTAATGAGCAGGTTTGGGGATTTAGTGTGTGAAACTTCACCTTTCTCAGCAGCCCAAGGGTCGGGTGCACAGGTTTGAAGATGAAAACCTGTTCTCCTTGAATGTTGACCTTTTTTATTCGTGTGGTTGCTTGTCCCCGCATACGGGGGAATATGCTGGGTTTGGGAATTAGGCTGGCTGGTGGCTGGTCTGCTTTCCCTCCTTGCACTGGCCTGTCCTGGCACGTGCCAGGGTCCTGTGTGATGGCTTTCCTGGCTCTGAGTTCTCTGTTCCTCGTTCTCCCAGCAGCCTGGAAGGTTTCTGGCTCTCCCAGGAGATCTGAGGTGCCCTGTGTTACTCAGCTGCTCCACGGTGAATTCAGTTCCCTTCCCCTGTGATCAGCACTGGCACTGGGGTGTTAAACTGGTTCTGTGGTGAGAGACAAATTCCTCTGAGTTAGTCCAGGGCGAAAGGGATTGGACACGAAGTCAACTTCGTGGCTCTTTCCTGGTGTGCTGAGTAGAGCTCCTTGGTTAGGGAGCTGGAGGCTGTAGTCTTAAAACGCTGCATTTAATTTCCTCCTGCAGTGTGTTCTGTCTGCAAGCTTCCCCTGCTTTACCCACCAGGATGTTTCTTCTCTCTCCTGTCCATCCCTCCCCTTTCCCAGGAGCCTCATCTGATGGAGGGTCTGCTCTTGCCTTGGTCCTCCTCATCTAAGATTCTTGTCTCTAATTTTAGCCCGTCTGCCTTTTGAAGTCCCCTCCTGTCTGTTCCTGCCTTTCTCCTTCTCTCTGAGTTGTTACTGCATCTTCCTCTCCCTCTGGAGAGCTGGACCTTGTTTTTGCACGGTGGGAGGAAAGTGCTTGGGAAGGGAGTTGAAGCTGTGGGTGTGTTGAGGTGAAGGCTCCTGGGGTGTGGGGAATGCTGGCAGGGATGTTTGGGGTGCTCACAGGGAGCAGCCCTTCCCTCTCCTGCATCTCCCTCACTGTCCGTGCTTGGATCTGCTCTTGGAATCTCTCTTTTATGGATTTATCCTGTATTTGTATGATGGGGCTCTCTTCCACAAGGTTACTAGTAGTGGTAGTGCTGCCCAGCAACCTGGTGTCCCTGAATCTCCTGCCCTTTTCCCTGCAGGAAAGCTGCAGGCTGCCTGGTTTTTCCTGGAATCTCACTCCATATTAGCGTGTATTTGCTTATGTTTACAGAGAAAATGACTTTTCTAACAGGGAGGCATCTGACACAGTCAGGTCTCCTCAAAGGGATGTGGAGCCCATCAGGGAGAGCAGGAAGGCTGCTCATCCTGGTGGGATCCACCTGCTTGGAGCCTTGGGAGCATGGTGTGTGCAGCATAATCTGATTTGTGCCTGGAATATAAATCCTGGCTGTTGCAGACATGCAGCCTGGGGTTTTACAAGTTCTTTTGTGAAAACAGCATTCAGCCCCTCCACTGCTGCAGCAAGGAGCTTCCCTGGAAACCCAGTCCCAGCAATTAGTGAGGTTTGCAGAGGATCCTAGCAACTGCTGCTGGGGTTCCATTGGCAGGGGTTAGGTTTTGTTTTTTAGACTGTTTGTAGTTATATTCTGTGCCTTGTATGGAGATACGTAAACTAAACCACAAGAAGTTCCACCTCAGCATGAGGAAGAACTTCCCATGGAGGGTGGGAGAGCCCTGGAACAGCTGCCCAGGGAGGGTGTGGGGTCTCTCCCTCTAGAGGCATTCCAAACCCACCTGGATGTGTTCCTGTTACACCTGCTCCAGGTGGCTCTGCCTTGGCCGGGGTGGGACTGGATGATCTCCTGAGGTCCCTTCCAACCCTCTGCCTGCATATCCTGTGGAGGGAAAGGTGTAGGGGGCCAAGGAGCAGTACTCAGCTGAAGCGATAATGGGAATGCTGCTGTGGGCTCTGCAGGAAGTTGATCCTCGGGGAAAGTGGAGCATGGCTGGAATATATTGGGTGGTGTGTGACTTCGGTGTTTGTGGGTAACCTGAGCTCACCTGTGAGGAGTTTTGTTACCCAGATACTCTCTGACCTGACTTGCTTTTGTCAACAGTGGCTCTGGATGACTCGGGAGCGATGCTTTCCGCCAGGGTGGTTATGTAAAACCTTAGTATGCTGCGTTCTTCCAGCTCGCCTTTACAACGTGCGCAGGGCTCCGAGTGGAACTTCAAAGGAGGGAGTTTGCTTTATGGCTGAACCTATGAGCAGTTTTATGTGCAGGGTGGAGTGAACTCGTGGAGAAGATTGCAGTTTTCCCACTGTCATAAAAAGTTACGATCCTCATGATCCAAGCATTGTTCCGTAGGCAGAGGCAGGAGGCAGATGCAGAGGTCAGTGGGAGCGTGCACGGAGCGAGCTCAGATGTGCCAGCGCAGTGAATGCCCTGCTCTGTGTTCCCAGCGCTCCCAAACGCCTTCAAAAAGTGCCTTGTGCTCTTTCTGGGGCTTCCTAAGAAACCTGCACCTGTGTTACTCGCCGAACAGGCAGGCATTTCCATGGGAAAGGAACTTGGCAGGGCGGCCGTGGAAGGCGGCTGAGGGGGGGCTGTTTTCCAGGGCAGTATTTTAAACCCTTCTGAAAACGTGGCGTTTCAGTGGCACAGACTGTGAGTCAGTTTATAACCTCCTTCCTTTCTTTGGGCTTTTCTTTGGGGTACAAGCCAAGGGAGTTAAAAAAATAACGAAGTGGCTGCATCTTGACGAGCCTCATTCCAATTAACTTCCCTCATGCTCCAGAAGATACATTCCCTAAACTGAGATACATTCCCTTGAAAAGGACTGTTCAGGCTAAGCTGTGACAGTGGGAGAGTAGGATCACCTTTTACAGCCTTAATTGTGGGCTTTTCTAAAAGCCCATTTTCTAAAAGCCAAATTTCTGAAATTGTGGCCTGTGCTGCCTTTAAACCCTGGTGGGGTATAAGAGTCTCCCAGCTGTGGAGTCACCACCCCAAATTCTGAGGTATGAAACACCTTCCAGTTCTCAGTAAGTTATAGTTGATTCAAATAAGTCACTATTCCAGTTTCAGTCAGATCTTTCTAAATATAAACTTAACCTCTCGTTTAAACCATTTTCTGCTGGGATGGGGAGGTGTAAATGTGGTCTTTGTTTGCAGCTAGGAAAATTAAAGATTCACAACATTCAGAAATGTGCATTTTAGATCTTCTGAAAAGCTGCTCCTTAAAGAATGTTTCTGTTTGGAAATGGGCAAATACCTTGGGTAAGGTGGGTTGTTTCCCATTCTCTCAGCTTGAAGAATTTTATTCTGATGAATAGACTAAAAGTTGGGGGGGGGGGGGGGTGTGGAAAAAGACTCTGATCCTTCTCTTTGGATGATCCATTAGCTGCTCCAGCTGCCTTTTATTTATTTTTGTAGACACATGTGTGAATGTAAACATTTTATCTGGAATGGCCTTGCAAATGTTCCCGCATTAACATATATTGTCATGGAGAATAATTTTCATTTAACTGTAATTTGCTTTATATTTTCCTGCCTGGTTGCCATGGAAACGCAGACGGATGTGGCAGGGACTCCTCACAGGAGCCAGGTTATGGATTGCCTCTCTAATGGACCTCTGTTAATCACACTGCAGCCTGCACTGGAGGAACCAGGGCTCTTTGCAGGAGACACTTTATTTAGATAAACTGTGAGATGCCTGTGCTACCTTAGCTTAATACTCAGAGTTACCAAGGGTGTTTTTCCTTTCTCTAGAAGTTTTTTGTCATAAGAACAATGTATTATGATCCTGGAATTGAGATATATTTATTTAAATTCAATGTCGGTCAGACTCGATTTTCAATTTTCATTTCATTTGCTGCAATAGCTTAACTGGTAATGTTCTTTCCTGGGTTCAGTTTAAGATCTGAAACATTTGAAACAGAGCAGTGAAACATTTGTTATCTTTATCCCTGCACAAGAAGTTTACTTGCTTTTCATAATAATGTGTCTGTGCTTTTGTGTTTCCTTTTGGCTGCCAGCAGGTAGAAAGGGGGCAAAGATGGATTTTATGAAATTTATCATCTGTGGATTTTGGGTCTGTTTTGCACCTCTTGTTTTTGGCTGCCTTGTCCATGTCTGTCTCACAGGACAGCTGCTGTTCTGAGCTGAGCCCACACAGCGTGTCCAGGGAACGGAAGGGAGCTGGGGCAGGGTCTGGAACACCAGGGGTGGCTGAGGGAGCTCACGGGGCTCAGCCTGGAGAAAAAGGAGGCTCAGGGGCGACCCTCTCACTCTGGAGGTGTTAAAAAATGTGTAAATGTGACACTTGGTGGCTTGGCAGTGCTGGGCTTGGTGATCTTGGAGGCTTTTCCAAACTAAACTATTCTGTGATCTCCAGAATTATCAGTGCTCAGATTCCTGACATTTTAGGATGCTGATCTCTGCCTTTGTCCATTGCTTATTGGATCCTTGGAAGGAGCTGCCTTCCAACTACTGAGATAAGAATCACGGTGGCATGAGTTCAAACTGAACTCGCCAATTAGCAAATGATTCATTTTTGGTTAATGGGGATGAGCTCAAGGAGAGAAAATCAACCACCTGTGATTCTCTGCTCTGGGTACTTCCACGGCAGAAACCTCAAATCGTAACTTAGAGACATGAATATAATTTGCGTCCTGAATCAGACCCCTCAAAATGAATTTTTGGGTGGGTTTTAAAGGGAAGTTGGTTTGGCCCTTCCTTTGCTGGCTGGTTACATAAGGCCGGATTACTCCAGCACGTGGATGTTTCCCCCTGTATATGGTCTCACAGTTATTTCTTGGTGCTTTGCAGAAGGAATTGGGTAACTTTTTGTTCTGTAATGCAGGATGAAGAAATCCAGCATGTTTTTCTGTAATGGCGTATAAACAAGTAGTGTAACATCCTATTTCAGGCGTTTGGAGAAGGAAGGGCTCAGGAGGGAAGGCAGGGCTGAAGCAAAGCTTTATTTTCCTAGACCTACACACCAGATTTTAGTAGCTTTGTCGTCGGTGGCTGCTGTGAGTGTTACAAATGAGCTGGTTTTTGAGGTGTGTAAGCTCAATTCAGTGGGTGCTTAGGGTGTGGAGGAGCCTTGGTTTTAGAGGTTGCTGCCGGTCCCCTCTGCATTTCTGTGTTTCACTGGGTGATGTTGGTTCTCTTTTGCTGCTCACGAGGGGTGAATGTGATTCATAGTCTAAAGCCAATCTAATTTTAATACAAGTCTGAAAATGGCTTGGCTCTACTCAGGACTTCTGGGTCTTGCGTAGGCTTTTTGCATTTTTCCTTTATTTTTGTTTTTCCACTCCTTTTCTGCCTGTTGTCCCATGAATACTCAGAATTGAGCATTTGTGTCCCCCAGTGGCACATTTGGGATTCCCAAAGGCACCTCTGCAGGGGGGTAGGTGAGGCCATCTGCATCCAGGCAGTGCCATCTCTGAGCTCTCGGATAGGACAGTCAGAATACCTGGCAATTTATGAAATAATAAACTTTCTAATTACTGATTAGTCTCTAATTCATAGTTTTACCTGCATTTTATTCCATTTTTGGACTCCCAGGTTTGAGGCAGTGATCCCTGCACACCTGCCAGGTGCTTTTCCCAAAGGTGTGTCCGTGAAGGGTTGGTGATGAATGGCACTGTTGTAGGTGGAAGCTAATGTGACTAAATCACCTTTTGTGGCCTGGGAATGGACTCCTGCACCTGATAATTGGGTTAAATATTGGCTCATGGTGGCCAGGAGAGCAGAGCAGCTTTGGTGGCCGTGGCCGTGTTTGGCTCCCTTGGAAGCTTCACTTTGAGGATATTCTTCATCAGGAACTGGAGTGCCAGGACACCGGGAATGTCTTCCTGCTGCCAGAGGGCAGGGCTGTATGGGATATTAGGAAGTAATCCTTCCCTGGGAGGGTGGGGAGGCCCTGGCACAGGGTGCCCAGAGCAGCTGGGGCTGCCCCTGGATCCCTGGCAGTGCCCAAGGCCAGGCTGGATGGGGTTTGGAGCAGCTTGGGACAGTGGAAAGTGTCCCTGCCATAGCGGGGAGTGGAACAGGATGGGATGTGCTTAAGATCCCTTCCAACCCAAAACCATTCCATGATATTTTTCATGCTTCACTCACTTGGATTCGGCCAGCAGCTGATGCTGCTTTACCAGTACTCATTGAAAAGTGTTAATTGCAGATAAAACAGTAGAAAGCCAAACTGTTGTTCTGCTCCTTTCAGTCTCGTGGACACTCGGGTTGACTTTGAGCCGCTCATCCCATGTTGTGCCATGAACGCAGCTTTGAATTTATCTCCATTAATTGTGCCAGAGATGCGGGGGGAAAGAGCACTTTTAATGTATTGGTGTTCCCCAAAAATGGTGCAAATCGGGATGAGCTTAGAGGGAGTTTAGAGGAGCTGCCTTGTGTGCAGTCGTGGGAAGAGGGATTTCTTTGGGGAATGGGTGAATTGTTTCCTTCTGCTCTGAGCAGCCTCTTAATGAGCTGCCCTCTCCAGGGTGTGGAGAGATGAACCTCCCATGGCTAACTCCAGCCTGGGAGGCTTCCACCACGTCGCTGCCTTTGGATCTTTGGATCTAAAAATACATCCATGCTGCACAGCAGACTCCAGGCACGTTCATCTGCTCCCTTTAGGAAGGGGACTTGTGGTACTGGATGAACTACTGTGGAGATTGTATTTTTGCTGTGCTGTGTTACCAGTTTTCTTCTTCCAACAGAAAAGTGTCGTGGAAATCGTTGCTCTGGTTGGAATTCCCTCTCTGACAACAATAGCAGCAATGGGGTGGGGTGCTTTGGAATTGTTTAGTGAGGGAAAGTTTTGGAGGAGCAAGCTCTCCCAGGCTGCGCTGGCTCCACTGCGTGATTCCTGTGTGCCGGTCAGGCTCCTGCAGGAGCGTTCCCACCGCTGGCTTTTGGGATACTTCTGACCACTGCTGGCTCTTCCAGCACAGCTCTGTAAGATTGCTTTTTCTCTATTGGAGCTGGGTTGCTCTGCCACCTTCCTCCCTTCAGCTGGGCTCATTTGGTTGTAATTTAGCACGTTTTCCTGGGATGAGGAGGAATGAGAGCCTGCCAGGCTAACACCTCAGAGCACTCCTGCAGTTACTGCTCCCTCTGAGCACAGTGATTCATCCCCAAGGCAGGCAGCTCATGCCCTCCATACCTCCCTGGAGCTCCAGCCATGCTCATACCATGTGCTCCAGCCTATCTGGCTGCAGGCTCAGCTGGGATGCTGCTCTTTCCTGCCAGCCTTTGTTCCCAGGTAACTTTGGGAATATTTTAGGGCAGCAGCAGCAGCGCGAGGGCCGGTTTAGACACAGCACGGAGGGGCTGGAGCTGTGTTTGCTGCCTGGTGTTGAACAGCTCAGTAGCTGGTTCTCTTCACGAGTTACAACTTGAATTGCTGCTGTTTGTGCCAGTGGGGCGTTTGAGGTCTGGGATCCAGGATGACTTGCAGCGAGGGTTGGTTGCGTAAGCGTGTGTAGCTCCGCTCTCGGTGCTTTGTTTTCTCTTGTGTTCTGAGAGATGCAGCTTTTGCCTCTCCAGCTATTTAAGATTCAGAGTGTATTTTCCTCCTTCGATGTTTGGCTTACCTTGACAGGCTGGGAGAGCTGGGCTTGTTCAGCCTGGAGAAGAGAGAGTTCTGGGCAGACCTTAGAACCCCTAAGGTTCTGAGGTGATAAAAGGGCTTCCGAGAGAGCTGGAGAGAGAGTTTGGACAAGGGCCTGGAGTGGCAGAACAAGGAGGACCGGCTTCAAACTGAAAGAAGGAAAGATTTAGATTAGATATTAGGAGTAAATTTTTGGCTGTTAGGGTGGGGAGGCCTTGGCACAGGGTGCCCAGAGAAGCTGTGGCTGCCCCTGGATCCCTGGAAGTGTCCAAGGCCAGGCTGGACGGGGCTTGGAGCAACCTGGGACAGTGGGAGGTGTTCCTGGCCCACGGTAGGGGGTGGGACTGGATGAGCTTTAAGGTCCTTTCCAACCCAAACCATCCTGTGGTGTTGACACAGGAGCTCACCTTCTCCACCAGCCTCTGTTTTCCTGGGATGTGCTGCTGCTCATTAGCACAGGCTCAGTCACAAGCTGCTCAGACAACCTAAACCATTTGTAAGGAAACTGTCTTTAAAATATGGATGGCATTAGAGGGACTCAGGCTTAAAATTAGAAACTGTTTATGATGCACAGTTGTAGTTGTTTACCTTGAACCATAATTATCTTATTTCCTGAGTTAAAAACGTCACGTCAGCTTGCCGAAGCAGGATTTGATGACAAAGGAATTGTTTTTAGCCACCAGCAGAGCAAAGAACACTTCAAAATGTGTGTCTAAATATGATTTTATAACCTGAAGTATAGCACACTCAGGATTTTAAATTGGCTCTGGAAGTTGTGTGGGCTTATGGGTCGGCCATTTGGCCGGGGATCAAGGGACTGGGTTTAATCCTGACTCCGTCCTTTTGTCCTCTGAGCGTTTTCCTTGCCACCCTCTGTGCTGTTTGTTTGGACGGCCCTGTGTTGGAAGGGAGGGCTGTGCCCTTTCTCCGGGCGTTTGTGGCTGTTCCCGGGGCGCGGTGTCGTGGCACGGCCGCAGCGGGGTTGTGCTGCTGCGGGGGGTGAGGCTCCCACACCCTCCAGCCGGGGGACAGAGGAACTTCAGGAGTTTTCTGCTGGGCTGGCAGGTTCAGCTGATTTATGGACAAGCTCTGGAGTGGCCTGGGAGAGAAGCTGGGTGCCAGCAGCTGAGCAGGGGCAGAACCCGTATCCCTCGAGCCCCTCTGAGCGGCTGGGGCACTTCAGTGGGCACAGACAGACATTTGACTTCCTTGTTTTATTGTTATTATTATTAATGACTGTATTTCCTTATTTCATTATTCAGCAATGCTTTCTGATCACATGTGGCTGAGGTGGCCTGTGCCCTCCTCACACCCTTTTCCAGACTGGATTTCTGTACCTGAGCGAGATGGCAGCTGCTCCTTCCTTACCTGTGCCTGGTGCTGCCAGGATGCTCCTGTCTTGGGAGAATGGAAAGTGGGAGGGGAGCAGCTTCTTTAATGATGACAACTGCTACTTAAACCTGTTCAGGGCTTAGAATAGAAAGGAAAAAAGATCAGTGGAAGCTGTAGGTGCTTTCAATGTATGTGGGATTTTTAAGGAATCTTTTTATTCTGACCGTAACTTGCCAGGCCCCAGACAATAGGGGAGGGATGCCATGTGGAAATCAAGGAGGTGCTTCCTTTCAGCTCTTTCTTTGCTGTGTAATTTGAGGTGGTTGTAAGGCACTTATAACTCAGGAATTGTAGACTTGAGCACATTCTACAATTACCTTTTTCATGTTGCTTGCTGTGGACCTCCTGGGTTGTCCAGCCAGGTAATGGTGTCTGATCCTACGTACCTGGGTGTGGGGCTGCTGCCACCTGCATATTCCTGAGAAACCTGTATTTGAGTTGTTGAAGTGTCTGGTTGTAACATTGCTGTCTCCACAGAGAGTTTTCTTGGCTGGGGAGGTTGTACTCAACCTGCTCAGATCCAACCAGAATCCACTCCATGGCTGTTTGCTGTGTTTTATTTTCTCTCTGTGAGGGAGACTGTGTCTGTTCTTGAAGGCTGAACAGTGACTTCCTTGACTCCTCCTTGGCTAATTAGTGTGCTTTAAAATGGGATGCTTGCATCCTTTTCACCAATCAGCATTCAGAAAGGAAAGGAAATAGTTCAGGTATTAATAGTAACCTGTATCCAATTTGCCATGGAATTACACAGATGCAAATGTCTGGGACTGCAAAGGTGGCAAATGTGTCTGTCTGTCACTCTTCTTCTGAAAAATTGTATTTTCTGGATGTGTTAAAATTTAGCACAGAGTAAGAAATGCACATTCATTTTTAAATAAAGTGGAGCTCGTTGTGGCCTAGTGGCATCGTTCACCCTCCTGCTTCCCTTGGGAGAAGGTACTGAGGGAACTGAGTGGGACTTTGTGGTGAAGTCACAGGGAGGGATTCAGTCTGGGAAGGGCAAGGATGTGTTTGTCCCACCTCACTCGTATTTAGCAGGAATGGAAAGGAGAAGGAGCCTGAACTATGGCAGCAGCTGTGAGCTCATTTTAAATTACAGCTTTAGTTCCAGAGGACATCCTCGCTTCTTGCCTTCACTGGGTCAGTGAAGTTCAACATCTTGGAGCTTAATCCTCATTCCTGGAAGTGTTCACTGCCAGGTTGGATGGGGCTTGCAGCAACCTGGGATAGGGAAAGGTGTCCCTGCCCTTGGCAGGGGGTGGAACAAGTTGAGCTTTAGGGGCCCTTCCAACCCAAACCATTCCGTGATTCTATGATGTGTCATCACAGATCTTGACCTCTCCTAATTCACTGGAGAAACATCTTGGTCATGCCTGAATTTAGGCTTCTGTCAACCCCCAGTTCCTAGGGACTGCATTGTCCATGTCAGACTTTCAATTAAAACTCTTAAAGGACAGTGTGGTTTTCCAGGAATCACAGCTTTCCCATCCTTTGTGCTTTTTACAGTGGGACAAATTGAACCTTGGGCTCTTTAGCCCACAGTAGTGTCTGTGTTTTTGAGGACTGTATCAGGTTATTTTGTATTTTTTATCAAGTAGCACAGACAACACAAGCTTTAAGAACTGTAGATCTCAGCATACATCTTATCTGCAGGGCAAAATAAAGGAGCTTTAAGACCAAGAATATATCACCTACTTTTGTTCCAAAAGCCGTCTAATTAAATTTTACTTGATGCTACGGTTGTGTCACAGTCAAACACGCTGAAAGGTGTTTTTTTTAGGACTAGTGAAATTCTCTGTGTGCTTTGGCTTTTCACTTGGGTAGCTGGTGCTGTTTGAGCATAGTTGGTTTGCGATTGCTGCGGGAATGTTCGTAAACTGCAGCGAAAGGCAGGTCCTGGAGCTCACCCCAGTGCTGGGAATCTCTCCGAAAAGGGTGGGAGTGGCTGCAGAACGTGAGGGTTTGCTGTGTGTGTGCACCTGGAGATGGCTGTGCTGGGAGCCCCTGATAGGCTGCAGGGGGGGTATTTATCTCAAATTTATGTGGATTTCTTGGAAACAACTCTTTATCCCCTTTCAGGTCTACAGAGCAACACCTCTTCTTTTCCTCCTCTCTCTAGAGAGTGCTGAGCTGTGTGGAGTGGTCTGGGGGTGCTTTTCCAGGCTCCTGAGGGAAGTTGCCACAAATCTGATGATCCATATTTGCTGTCCATCCCTTGGCGGGGGCCAGGAAAGCTTTCCTGCTGTGCTGGGCATGGGTGTTCTGGCTCTCACTGGGATGGGATAGACAAAGCTCCAGAGACAGGGATTTCTGCACTGTTTCTGTAGAGGTGGCACGTTTTCTTTCCCAGACTCCAGCATTTGTTGGGATTCTTATCTGACTTGCGTGCTGTAACCAGGCAGGAATAGAATCGCTGTTGTTGTGGAAGGAACCCGTGGATATTTATGGAAGACATCTGTGGGGTTTGTAGTGCTGCTGCTCATGGGTTCTTCCCCCACTCCCCAGTCTCTATTTGCTCAGGTTCTGGAATTATAATGGGATTTAAAGCGTTTTTCCCCATTTCAGCAGGTGAAAGCTCTGGCTGTGCTGTGTCAGGCTGTGCAGGCAGGCACTGAGCTGTGCCAACGGAGTGCACAGGAAAACATTTCCAAATTTCTCCTCCCTCCAAATTTGCTGCAGTCGTTCCCCCTTGGTTCTGTGTCGGAGGTAATGGAGCTTATCTGAGAGCAGGAGCTCCGTGGGTCTCGGGTGCTCCCCTGGGTGTATTTTCACTGGAGCCCCTCAGAGAGATGCCTTATTGAAATTCTGTCTCTTCCTGGAATTATTTTGAGGGAAGCAGATGAGTGCTGTGGAAAAAGGTTCTCTTACTCCCTAGAGATTTTTTCCATTCAAAAGTTGGTCTAAACCAGAATCTAAATCTCTGATATCCTGTTACGCTGCCTAGTTCTGGATCACCATAAAATCTGAATTGGTGCAAGTCTCACTTGGGGTCCAAATACAACTTCTTCCCTCAAAGAAACACTAAGGGGGAGGCACACATTTGTGGGGATATTGGCCTCCGGGTTTCCTGGGATGAGACACCATCAGTGGCTTCTTTCCTGCTCCCTGTGAAATGAGATTTCAGCAGAACCTTTCTGCATTATTGATCAAATTTAAAAATATGGAGACATATGAAATCATTGACTCTCAAACACATTTTTCATGGAGACCCTTGTAGGGACTCTGCATCTGCACAGAACTGGTTTATTCCTTCAAGGAAGCCAATTCCCACCTCGGTGTTGGGACCAGTTGGTGTTGCTGCCACATCCCAACTGCTATGGTGTGGAGTCTATAGCTAATGCCAGTGTTTTTCAGGTCACAGCTTGGGATTGTGAAGCATTTTCCATCTTCAAATACTAATTTCTGTGAAGTTACAAGATACCCTTTTATTAAGGAGGTTTGAGTTATGTAATTCCCAATTTTTTCGGTGGAATGCTGGCAGAAGTTGCACTTTGTGCTCTGAATGTGAAGTCCTGATCTGTGTGTGGGTGCAGCAAGAATCACTAATTTGGAGAAATGCTGAGGGACCCCATGGTCAGTGTTAAGATCAGGAGTTGGTGGGAAAACTTAGAAGTTTAAACATTTATATATTTATTTTGGTGGAACTGTCTGCTTGCCCAGAGTTACCAAGTTGCTTCACGTTAAAAGAAAAGAAAGTATCCCAAGTTTTGAAAGACTGAACCTGTTGTAAGCCAGAATCTGGCCACCTTGAGCACTTGATTATTTGGTATTTCTATGACCATTTCAAGGCACAGGAAGACCAGTGTGTGCCGTGGTGCACTGAAGATGGCTCCTGTGCAGTGACTGTGAGCTCGGCAGGGTTGGAGCATTGTCCATGGTCAGCTCTGCAAGTTCCCAGGAGGGACAAGGGCAGTGATGATACTTTGTGAAGTGATACATTTTCATCAGCTAAAGCTAAGAAAATGGGATGGATAGATGTGTTTATTAATTATAATGTGGCTTTTGGAAGTGAATTTGGGTTTAAATTGAAATGTTGGATTGCGTGCAGCAGGAACGTTGTGTGAGTGACCCGACCACGTACAGCTAGTGAGGCTGTGCTGGGCATCTCCCACTGGAGTATTTGCTGCGTTCCTAAGTGATTTGATAACAATTTCATTAAAAAATGGTGCCATGTTCGTTGTGAAAATTACTTGGCTCATGTGTGGTTGCTATTTCAGCGTTACGATACTTTATGCATGTTTATATGTGAGCCAAGGAATGAATAAATTTGCTGTATGTGGGCCAGGAAGCAGCTGTAAACAGGCTTTGAAAATGGTGTATCAGTGTCCTGGGACTGATTTCTGTAGACTTTTTGGTAATTCTGTTCACAGTTGATCATAGTCGTTGCCCAGAGAGGCTGGGGCTGCCCCTGGATCCTTGGCAGTGCCCAAGGCCAGGCTGGATGGGGTTTGGAGCAGCCTGGGACAGTGGAAGGTGTCCCTGCCCATGGCAGGGGGTGGAATGGGATGGACTTTGAGGTCCTTCCAACCCAAACCATTCTATGATGCTGTGGCAGTCAGTACTGTCAGCAAAGTAGCACTGCTGAATTTCCAGACAGTGTAGTTGGAAGTTCAGCTGTTGTTCCCCCAGTTTATCTCTTACTGCTGTTGAAGTGCTAATTAGTGATGTGGCTGTTACTGTGCAGGAGAGGATAAAAGGAGTAGGGGAATCCTGCTAGAAAAGGTGCTGTGCAAGTACTGCCATCATGCTCCATAGGGCTGCAGTTCCCATCAGGGGATCCCTCAGGCTCCCTGGCCTTGGAAAATCCACGAGGTAGCCATGTGTCTGTATCTCCTTTGCTCTTCTCAAAGAAAAACGCCAGAAAACTTCTATTTTGCTCATCTGGAGAAGTTTACCTGCTGCAGGATTCCTTTCTTTGAGTCAGGATCCTGTGCCTTCACATCTTCCTATGGGTTTTGGGGTTTATTTTGGCCTGTTCCTTTTCACTGAGGTTCCCAAGACTTCCCTCAGCCCAGCTGGAAGCAGCTCTACCCTGGATGCAGCTGCATTGCTCATCTGGACATCTTCCCTTTGGCTTTTCATTGGGGAGTGAAAGTTTCCCAAAACAAACAAGGCTCTCACAGGGTTCCCGATCTCCTCCACTGTGTATCAGTCCCAGCTGGCCTCAGAGTCTCTCCTGGATGGTTCTTGGAAGGAACCATCCCATTGGAAAGCAGCTGTCCAAATCCAGCTACATCAGAGAAGTTGTTTGTAAGGTGACGAGCAGCGGTAAAGCATAAAATTGTCACCAGCTTTGCAAGGCAAGAAATTCAGATTTTTTTCCCTGCAACTGGAGCAAGGATTGGTCACTGTGTCCCTTGGTGTGCTTTGCAGTGTCTAGAGATTGGATGGAATATGGGGTTTTGGGGAATTTGGCATGAGCAGGATGTGGAGCTGGCATCTGTTTAAGCAGACCAGAATAACATCACTGGCACTGGGGAAGGCCCAGTGCTCCCAGTGCCTCACTTTGCTGCTCTCCGTACCTACGGGTCCCTCACCATCCCACTGAGCTTCTCCACCTTGGGAGCGGTGAGGAGTGCAGGTTTTGGGCTTGGAATCTGCCAGTGCTTTCATGTGCCAGTTAATGAATCTAATTCCCCTTGGCCTTGGGTGCTGAGAGCTCCTGCTGGTTCCTGCCCGGCGTCAGAAATTTCACTTTGGGAATTTGTAGCTGGGAAAACATCCTTGAAGGTACAGCAAGAGCTGGTCAAGAAAACCACGTTAGAGGTTTGTAGAATGAATAGATTCACTGCTATTCAGAGCAGAGGTATGCTTGAAAAGAGAGCACTTGTGCCACGGATAATTCCACAGGGGTTGTTTGGGAAGGTGAATTCCCAGCACGGGAGCTCGTTCTGGCCCTGCCTGTCTGTGGGTTCGTGAGCTGCTCAGGGTTGGGGGGGGTGACATACCCTCATTTGTAAATAAAATGCCTCTCAGCCCACCCAGATGGTTGCAGGAACCTTGAAGCAGGTGATTTAAAAAAAAAAACTATTACCAGAAAGTTACGGGACAAGGTGGGTGCTTGGTGGAGCTTCCATGCTTTCCTTTATTCTGCTGTTTGGGCAGAGTCGTTACCAGGAAGTTTATTTGTGGATTAGGCAAGGGTTTGTACTGGGTAACCATCATGTACTCAAATCCAGTGTGTGTGTTGTGAATAAAACTCACTTGTTTTAATTTTCTAATGAGCCAATTCCTGTGTTTTTCAGATTACACAGCGTTTTTGGGACACACCTCTGTTGGATTTTAATATATGTCCTGTGAAGAACAGCTTTCAACTATGGAATCGGTAAATATTGACTCTGCTTCTTTCCAAAATTTCTGGTTTATTCCCTAACAACTGCTTGTGTCTCTGTTGGACTGTTTGGTTTTGCCTTTTTAAAATGTTTTTCTTTATTTTCTGCAATTTGAAGGCAAAAATTGCAAGTTCTATGGAATATCTAAAAGGTACTAACCAAGAATATCTTGGGAGTTGTCTGTAGTTCTGAGATGTCTTTTTAATTTTAGATAATTTTGAATATAGCAAGTTTTTCTCTGACCTCAGTGAAATCAAAGTGAACTTTCCTGCGTGGGCAGTTCCAGCACAGGTTTGCCCAAGCAGACTGTGCAGCTTGTTGGTGCTGCTGACTGCTGAGTATTAAATAATACCACAGTCCTCTTTCTTTCTTTTCGCTTTCAAAATGTCTTGAAAAAACCCAAAGTCTCTGAGTTTCCCAGTGTTACGTCTTCTTGTGATTAGCCTAATTGAAACAGATGGCACCTACGTTTCATTTTGGGCAGAGAAACCTCCCAATCTGCTGAGACTACAGTTGGATGCAGTGTTAGGATTCAACTTTTTGGGAGCATTAACAGATGCAGAAATAACAGGCTGTCGTAGAGTGCAATTTAGGGGGAAAAACGAGATTTTTGCCTCTGTTTTGTGCGAGAGGGTGGGAGAGGCTGGTGCTGTCCTAGAAATCCCGCTGGTGTGGCTGGAGCTGTAGACAGGGGGTTGTTCTGGCTGGTTTTTTTGCTGTGCTGGTGGTTTGGTGTGATGGGAGCTGAGCAGAAGCTGGGTGGGCTCAGCTGGGCAGTGCGTGTTGGGGTGGGGTGATGCGTGGCAGTGCAGGCTCAGGGTCACCCCCAGCATGCCCAGAAATCCTATGGAGAAGGCTCCTGCTGGATAACTACAGTGTGTGGCTCCTGCCTTGGGGCCCTAGATCCCTGGCTGACCTCTTGGTTCAGGCTGCAGGGGGATTATTTGTGTTGAGGTTGTCAGCACGATAAAGGCTGTTGCTGGAGAGTTGCTCGGTGCAGTCCAGCTCTGCTCCATCGGCTGCCTTTGCAGGCTGATAGGTGTCTTTTGTCCTGGATTTGGAGGGGAAAAAAATAAAAACCGTTGTGTTTAGTGTGGCCATGATAATTTCAAAGTATTCAGATGGAGACAAGTTGTTATTTCAGCTTCCCCTGGTGAATATTAATAGCAGGAGAAGCCTTTCACAGTGAGACAAAGCAGAGTAGGCATTGGTGACTCTCGGTGCTGTTAGGTAATTAAAGTGTATCAGGTGTGAGCCCTTTTCCTGGTGTGTGCAGGAACTCTGTCCTCCTTCCCGGGAGCTCTGCAGGGCCCTGAAAAACCCAGCTCAGCCCTGATATCAGTTATAAATCAGGCTGGTTGCTGTTTGCTGCCTGTTTTATTTCATAGCTGGGGACAAAGGTTTTCCTTACAAGTTTTGGGGGTAAGTGGTGTTCGTCTTTCTGAATGCAAACTGTCCTTTTCAAACCTGGATAACAAAAACTTACCCAAAATTCAGGTGTGTTTGCACAACCCTGTTGGGAAGCACTTGCTTGAAGCGAGCCAGGTCATCACAGAGTTATGGAATGGTTTGGGTTGGGAAGAACCTTAAAGCACATCTTGTTCCACCCCCTGCCATGGGCAGGGACACCTTCCACTGTCCCAGGCTGCTCCAAGCCCCGTCCAACCTGGCCTTGGACACTTCCAGGGGTGGGGCAGCCACAGCTTCTCTGGGCAGTGGTATTTGCTGCTCTTTTTGCTGTTGGCAGCAGGGGTGGCTGCGCCACGCTGGGCTTGTCCTGGCCTTTGGTGACTCCACTGCTCCCCAGCACCGACGCCGACAGCCGGTGCCATCCGCGTGTTCCCGACACCTTCCCAGGGAAGCAGAGGGGTCAAGGCTTTCTCCAAGCAGCAGCTTTGCTAGTGGCTTTGGCAGTGGTGTTTCAGGGAGTTCCTAATGAATATGCAGGTGTGAGATTAAAGGGATGAATGAGGAACAGAATTGCTTTCCGAGCTGCAGCCGCGCGTTCTGACCTCCCGAGAAGGGCACGATTGTAAAGCCGAGGCCTGGAGTGGAAAAGCAATTACAGTACATGCTGCCAGGATTGAATTGTCCTCGGAAAGTCAGATGCTGCAATAATGGGAGCGTTGTTTAGGTGGAACGTGACTTCACTTAACTGCTCGGTGTTTTTCTATTAATGCTCTTAAACGTGTTCACATACGGTTCTCAGGTTTTACTGCTCTGGGGGAAATCGAGCTCAGTATTCCACCAGGAAGATATTTCTCTGCAGGAAGTGTTCTTCTGAGCTTGCTGCCTTTTTTCCCATGTGTTTCAATTCTTGTCCCTTTCGGATTAGAGGGGCTGGAAGATAACACTATGGCAGTGCAGTGTACATTGATTCTTTAGCGTGTTGGTCATTGTGGAGCCAAGGAGAGCTTTCCGTGGGGTTCTGGGGTGTGAAAGGGTTGGCCTTTGGGTTAAGAAGCTGGTGTGTTGCGAAGCAGGGCTTGGGGAGGGGAAGCCATGTACAAGGGGAATTAATAGTCTGAGAGAGCTGGGATTGTTCAGCCTGTGGGAGAGAAGTCACCAGAAAGAGCTTTAGAGCTTCTTCCAGGGCCTAAAGGGGCTTCAAGAGAGCTAGAGAGGGACTGGGGACAAGGGATGGAGGGACAGGACACAGGGAATGGCTTCCCAGTGCCAGAGGGCAGGGATGGATGGGATACTGGGAAGGAATTGCCTCATGAGGCTGGTGAGTCCCTGGCACAGGGTGCCCAGAGAAGCTGTGGCTGCCCCTGGATCCTTGGCAGTGCCCAAGGCCAGGCTGGACAGGGCTTGGAGTAACCTGGGCTGGTGGAAAGTGTCCCTGCCCGTGGCAGGGGTGGAATGGGATGAGCTTCAAGGTCCCTTCCAACCCAAACAATTCCATGATTCAATGCAGCATTAAAGAGGCAGAGTTGCGTGGCTTTGTGGGTTTGCTGACTTCTGCTGGAGCCCTTTCTCTGGGACAAACAGATTTTGGGAGCTCCATAAAGCAGCTGGGTGGCACTCCAGGTGCGGGTTTGCCCGGAGCGTTTCACCAGGGCCAGTTTGGGTTTGTGCTGCCATGTGGGTCATCCTGGGAAGGGGAGGTGGGGTCAGTGGGGAACACCCCAGCCTCTACACTGTCCTCCCTGTGTGTGAGGTGGGTCTGCATGGCCCTTCGGAGCAGTAAGTGTTTGTGTGGCCATGTTCTGGTCTCTTGGACAGCACTGAGGTGACACAGTATAAATTTAACTTCTAAAGCTGTATCTTCACCGCCAGCAGAGGTTAAGCAGAGGTGGCTTAACTGTGAGCCTGGAGTTCTTTGTGGGTCAAACAAGCCTTGAGTTTTTGGACTCAAAACCCTGCTGAGACCTACAGGAAAGAGCTTTAAATCCTTTCCCCTGTCCATGTGAAAAAGCTGCTTTTTCAACTGTAATCTCAGCACAAGCGTTTGCTTTGAGTGGTTGAATTGCTGCTTTTACAGTTCTCTGTATTTTCCTAGAATTTGTTAAATTGCCAACGTTATTCACATGGCACTTTTGGCAGGTGCCACCTACATGCCCTCAATTTGAAGGTACCTTTCAGGAGCAGTGTAGGGAGGCTCCTCTCTTGCATGTCAGATGTTGGAGAGCACAGCACTTCCATTAATTCACTTTCCCTGACCTTTCCACTGCTAATAAGCCAAGCTGGAGCACAATGCAGCACCTTAATGAACAGACCTGAGCTGAGCAGGGGCTGCTTTGAAAAATGTCTCGCTTGACTTGTTCATTGGGTGTAATTTTGGTCCATTTATTCACCATGGCACAGACGGGAGTTCTTGGTGAGAGCAACCCACAACCAAATACAGCCCTTTTTCTCCCTTTTTTAGTGTTTAGAACTAGAGAAAACCATGTCAGTAACTGCTTGAAAAGAAGCAAAATGGCTGGTTGGGCTTTTTCTCTGAATCTATTTGATTTGAATAATTTTGTTCTCTGAGGGGCTATATTGTGACCACAAAAATCCTAATTTTTAAAAGAAATATACTTTTGAGTTAGGATTTTGTAGATTTATATCTGCTAATGTAATGTACACTGAAAAATGCACGCTTCTGGGTTATGATGTTGTAGGTTAATACCAACCAACATGTGATCTATGCTTAAAAATCACAGTTGCATTTAGGAACAAGTTCATTAAAACAAGCAGACAGTGCACGGGATTATCATTTCCAGTAGCTGCCAGGCTGTTATTTCGTGGAGGAAGCTCCTGAGCCACCCAGCCCAGGTGACAGAGGGAGGCTGGGATTTTTGGGAAGGGATCTGTAGGTTTCTTGGCCGGTTCCTGCTTCCATTTGTTGTGCAATGGTGTTCCTGGGTGTGACCTCTTGGGAAAAGTAAAAGTGCTGGGGGGCAGGTTGTGGGGTGGTGAGCGAGGGTTTTATTTATTTATGGGTGTTCCACAGAGCTCTTCAAAGCTGTGGCCTCCGCCCTGAGGAAGTGACACTGGCTGGGGAGTGAAGTGGCAGCATGACACATGATATGGCTGCAATCCCTCGTTTTCCAAAGGTATCCATCATGATGTGATTAAGTGCAGATGATGCTCTTGGCAGCAGGAGGTGTGCAAGATGTTCCCACCTCCGGAGCTTGCAGGCCAAAGGCCCACGGGGAGGACCAGGCTCTCTTGTACTTCTGGAATGAAGCTTGGGATGTTGTTGTTCCCTTTTGTGTAGGTAGTGGTGATCCTGAGGTTTTGACATTCAAATCCTGAGTTCTTTGAGTGAGGGGAGTGGTTCTGTGTTCAGGGAGTTCATTCCTGCCTGGGAGGGAGATGCATCAGTGACTTGGGCATGTTTAGTGAGGCTGCAGGTGGGACAGTCATTGTCCAAGGAACAGGTCAGCTGCTGGACCCCCTGTGAGGGGGGAATGAGGTGGGAATTGTGGCTGGGAGGTGTTCAGTAGCAGAAGAGCCAGAGTGTGAATTTATGGAAACCTTGTATGGAAGGTGATTTGGCTGAGCCACCCAAGTGTCTGACATGAACAGGGAGGTGCAGTCTGGTCCTGGTTCTGTCCTCCGTGCATGGAAAAGTGGGAAATGGTTATTGCAACCAAAGGCAAAAGTGATGGATCTGCTTCATTGATAGTCCTTGGAAGGGGACTTCTGACAAAACCAGGAAGCAATTCTGAAAAGTTAAGTCTAAAATGCTGGATGTGCCCCATCCCTGGAAGTGTTCAAGGTTAGACTGGATGGGGCCTGGAGCACCCTGGTTTTGTGGAAGGTGTCCCTGCCCATGGCAGGGGGTGGAAGGAGCTGAGCTTTAAGGTCCCTTCCAACCCGAACCATTCCGTAGTTCCATGTTGTGTGGAGATGGGAAGCAGGCGTTACCAGTGTTTCTGTTTCCTTGGCTAAATTCTTGGCAGGGCTTTGATTCTGGAACAACGGGAAAACAAGGGCTGAGCTTTGCTGGCTCAGCCTGATTCCTTCCTGGCTTAACAAGAGGCTTGAGGACTCACTCAGGTGTTCCAGCAGTTGTTTTGCTGCTGGGTGTTACCCCTGTTTTATGGTAGTTTGCTGGACTTCCCCAGAAATCCAAAGCTGAATTGTGTTTAACAAGTTACTGCTTTAAGGAGTGTTTTGATCTTGGGTTGTGACTGGACAGGCTGATTGTTTCCAGTTGCTGGAGACATGTAGGAGCTGGGAGAGGGGAGGTTTTGGGTGTTTGCAGGAACTTGTGGACATGAAGGGAGTGAGGGACCGTGGGCTGTGCCCACCATGGCAGAGGCTCCCCGGGGGCTGGAATTCCAAGAACTGCTCCCTGTGCCTGGGTGTTTTGGGAAGCTGACACGCCTGGCTTTGGCCTCAGAAGTAGCTTTGGGTTGGTGGACAAACACTGAGAGCTCTGCTTCCCCTCAGAGCTGTTCCATGCCTTGCCTGCCTTCCCCTTCCCAGGGCCCTGGCTCATCCCGGGAGCGGGCAGATGGCTGCAGGAGCCGCCTCGGGGTGTTTTGGGAAGGCACAACGCTTGGGTGAGGGCCGAGGCAGAGCAGCAGTGAGCAAAGTGGAGTTGTGGAGCTGTGGGACCGGCTGAGCCTCGGCGCTTCCCCTGAGAGCAGCGTCTCAGCTGCGACGTTTTTAACTCTTGAGTTTGGAACAGACTTAGCAGCTCACCTTTGGGGGTGGGAGCTTGGGAGGTTGTCAATACTATTGCCTGGAACCATCTGTTCCTACCACTAAGTAGCTGCAAAAATCAGTAATTCATTCCCTATTTCTTTTTACTTTTTTTTTTTTTTTTTTTTTGGAGGAGCTTGGGTGTAAATCTTCTCCCTTGTTATTTTTATGGGCTCCTTCATTATGGAAGACAAGCATCTCCACGGTGCTGGAATTGACGTTCTCGCTTCAATCTTTCATCTAAATTTATTTGAAATTTAAATCCCTGTCGTTATCGATATTAGAGGTTACTTTGGAGCACAACAGCTATTTCTGGGGAACTGGGTGCGTGGGGCTCCCTTATCAGCCAGGAATGTGCTTGTGTAACGTCACCCCTCTGGATGAACCGCTCGCAGAGGAGCGGGGATGGCAGCCATGTGTACGGGTTATTTTGGGAAATCGCCACTGTAAATGGATGCTGTGTTTGCTTTTGCAAGTAAAATTGGTCATGGCTTCCTATTTTTCATTTATTTTTGCCCCAGTGAGTTAACAGTCCAAGTGGGCTGGCCCTGGTGGTGCTGACGTGGAGCTGGTGGTGGTTGTGGTGAGGGTGCGCTGGTGGTTCTTGTGGGGGAGTCACGGGAGCACCAAAACCAGCATTGGTTGTAGGGCAGGCACAGACCACTGCAGATAGCCTGAGTTGTCTATCCCGGGCTGGGATTTCAGTCCTAGGCTTAAACTGCACAATCAAGATGAATTGATACCACGAAACTCTGTTAGTGTTTCGGGCAGGAGGTCCCTGAGACTGGTGTCTTCGATGCAGGTGGTGACACTCTTTAAATACAGAAGGACCTGGGGTCCAGAGAAACCTGGTCTTGGTATCTCTGTCCATGGCAGGGGGTGGTGATGAATTTTAAGGTCCCTCCCAACCTAAAGCACTTCTATGACTTTCCTGCCTGAGGCCTGGTGTTTGTTGGAGATGGTGTTTGTTTTACACTCTTCCTTACTGTGTCACTGGAGTTGAGTTTCCAGGTGTTTATTTCAGTGGTTATCTAAACTGCAGAGTGAATACCTGAGGGTTCTGCCAAGCTGATGTCCAGTCTTCCCAGCATTACACCAATGGCAGAAGCTGGGCTTTTTCTGATCTGAAAGAATAGCGGTTGGATTTTGGTGGGGTTTGTGTGTCTGGACTCATCCTAGTGTACAATAATGTGAAAATACAGCCATCAATTCCTTGTGTACCCTTAGAAAATGTTAATGCTTTCAGGCTCCAGAGGATTTTAGGAAAAGTTGTAGTTCAAAAGTTGTCATGTGCCTTGCAGGGAGGCCTGGACTCCATAGAGCTGAGCCAGGTGGTTTTCAGAGCACATTCTCTGTGAGTGTCCTTGGTTTCCTTGCCTAACATTTAACCTTAATTCTGAATTTCCTGGAGGTCTTGACACCCAGTTTGTTTCCCAGTTTGGTGAAAGATGGGATGGCAGCAGGAGAACCAGATGTGTTCACGTGTGTGTGGCACCTCCACCTTGGAGGTGACAAATACTTGGAGGAGCTGCAAAAATGAGAAGAGCTGGTCAGCTTGATGGATATGAGTGGGTATGATGGGAGGAGTTCTCTGATTTTGATCATTTTTATCCTTTTATATAATTTTTCAGCTGTTGAACAGTACAACAAGGATTCAAAGGTCAGCGCTGAATAGCTCTGGTTATTCTCTGCTGGTCCTAAATGTATTGCTGGTGTCATATGAGAAATATCGTTTCTTTTTATGTTGCACAGTCAGAAGAAAATTATTTTGTTGTCTTCAGTAGTTTTTACCTCATTCTTGTAGTCTTGCCAATATCCTGTAGTTGTTTTTTGCAGGAAGCCTTTCAGCATTCTCTTAATTGGAATTAACTTTTGTAAGAGAAATGCACGTTTGGGTTGAAGATAATGTAGGAAATAAATATTCAGGGAAATCTATTTTAACTTAGTAGAAAGACGTTCATTGCAGAGCTTTGCTTTGGAACTGTAACTTTGGAGAGGTTTAAGGAGAGGTTTAGGGTAATAATGGAGGAATAAACCAACTCTGCTCCTGAGTCCTGTCTGTGAATTCCTGTGGCAAGGGCAGCTCTGATCTCTGCTCTGTCGTCCTGGGCAGGGCCAGGAGCTGGACTGGATGATCCTTGTGGGTCCCTTCCCACTCAGGATATTCTGTGATCCTCTGATTATTTTGAGTAACCTTAGAGACTGATAGTAAGTCTACTTGTTATTGTCTGGTAAATCATGTTTACTAACATAATTACACGGTTTTAATGCTACATGGAAGTTATATGGAGTCAAAACCAAATAGCAACAGGTAGTAAATAATTGGACAAAACAAAAACACAAAACCAAATAATGAAGAAGAATAATCATGTATTCTTTTCCTGTCACCAGTCGGGGCTGCAGCTGGATGTAGCAGCTGCCCAGTCCTGAATTCTTTCTTCCTCTCGTTTTTAATGCTGCTTTTACAACAGTCTGAAGGAAATCTCTGTCTAAACCAACTGGTAGCAGCTCCTCTGGGCTTTGCCTTTGGCAAGGTGTCACACAGCTGAATTCTCCTTCCTTTGCTAAATTCTCCTCTCTTTCTCCTTGCAGTGTTTGGTTATTTAGTGCTATAAGGGGAACCTGAATATATGAATTTAGCCAAACCCTTGAGTATATAAAGTAGAGAAACTTCCCTCATTCCCTTGACCTCAAGCTTGCTGAGGTAGGAAAGCATTTAAAACACCCACAGCTCTGTGTGCACATGCAGATGTATTTTTAAATGTCCCCTACTTGAAGGTCATCCACAATTCCAGTTGAAGTGCAGTTTGGATTTCCTGTAGCCAGAGACCGTCCCTGGGGCTGGTCCTGTGGTCTGCAGGGAGTGTGGGACAGGGACCCCAGGAGAGGTTTCCATCCAAGTGCTGCTTTGGACCTGCCTGAGTAGAGCGAGTCCAGAGGGGGCCATGGAGCTGCTCCAGGGCTGGAGCCCCTCTGTTCTGGAGCCAGGCTGGGAGAGCTGGGGGTGCTCAGCTGGAGAGGAGAAAGCTCCAGGGAGAGCTCAGAGCCCCTGGCAGGGCCTAAAGGGCTCCAGGAGAGCTGGAGAGGGACTGGGAACAAGGGATGGAGGGAGAGGACACAGGGAATGGCTTCCCAGTGCCAGAGGGCAGGGATGGATGGGATATTGGGAAGAAATTCCTCCTTGTGAGGGTGCTGAGGTCCTGGCACAGGGTGCCCAGAGCAGCTGTGGCTGCCCCTGGATTCCTTGGCAGTGCCCAAGGCCAGGCTGGACAGGGCTTGGAGCAACCTGGGACAGTGGAAGGTGTCCCTGCCCATGGCAGGGATGGGATGGGATGGGCTTTAAGGTCCCTTCCCACCCAAATCATTCCATGACTCCATGAGAGGAATGTGGATGAACATCTCTCTGCCCACAGGAGCCTTCAGAGCTGCTTCATCTCTTTTTTCCATCCTTGTGAAATGCTCCTGTGTGAGCCCAGGCCATGATGAGCCAGAGGTTTAATTAGATCTTCAGGACAGATAACTGCAGCAGTGAGCTGGGCATAACAACAGCATGGAATTCCAGGGATATGTTCTTGGCCCAACCAGAGTTTTTCCTCAGTGTCTCACTCCCAAGCGCCCCTGGGCTCTAGAGCAAAAGGATGTGAACAAAAAAGCTCAACTCTGATGGTTTACACACCAAAAGCTGCCAGTGATGAACTGTGGGTTTGGTCACCTCTTGCTGGTGTCTTCTGGTGCTTTTGTGTGTAATTTAGATACCTCCAGGACACTGCCCTAGGCTGAGACTGACCCCTTTGTAATGCTCAGTTAAATAATTATAATAAAGTATTAAAATTACCCTCTAATATAGTGATTTTCTGTGCTGTCACCATACCAATTGTATGGTTTTGAGCAGGGACACAGCTTATTTGGGAATTCTGTGCTGCCACTGGTGCCTCTACCCTGGAGGATGTGGTGGCTTTAAGGTCAGGTGTCACTTTAAAGTGAATATTTTTGTGAGTGAAACATCAGGTTAAAAAAAAAAAAAATCTCCCTGTGCTGAGCTTCCTTTGCTCACAGAAATAGTTTCTCTATTAATATTTAATTTATAGTAGTTCCGAGGAATGAAGAAAATCCTGGACTTTTTTTTTCTAGTCCTGAATACATTTCTTTGGAACAACTCTTGGATATAAACAAGGAGGACAGAGTGTCCTGGGCAAAGGATTGAGACAGTTTGTGTTAAAACCATAAGTGTTCATGGCTTTAACATTGGAATGTTCAGCATTAAGGATCCATCAGGTACCTTGGAGTAGCCCTAGTTCCCAATTGCTCTTTTTCAGTCTTTTTTCTCCTGGGATTCTTCATGGCTTTACCCCTTGATGCCCATTTAGATGTTTTTATTCTTGAAACCTCCTGTTCCTGATGCTGCCAGTGCAGAGCTGTGCTGCATGTCAGGAGAAAGTGGGTTCAGAATTCCAGACACGCTCCTGGCACGGCTTCAATTAAAAGGTGTTGATAGAGGCTGGATTTTGCAATTTTGCAAAGTTGGAATTTTTGTGCCTGTTAAAACCTTGGGGATCCCTGGGAAAGGAGCTTGATCCTGGCTTTTTCTGCAGGGTGAGGAAGAATTTATACCGTCATCCCCCTGCTTTGACCCAGTTATGAAACCCTTGCCTGTAAAATTATTAATTTGGGGACTCTCAGCCATTCCAGCGTGAGAATTCAAGCAGTGGGAGTTTTTCTGGAGAGCCACCTCCAGTTTAGCCATTAAAAGCTGGTGATAAATCCAATGAACTTAGTAAAATATATATTGCAGTGTGCCATGAACCTTCTTCATTACTCTGGAATTAATCAATGACTTGGACTACTTTTTCCCCCTGCTCAGCCATACTTTCACAAGGTATAATTAAAATAAAAAAAGCTCCAGTTTTCCTTTTTGTTCAACTCTGCTGTTGTTGAACTATGTATGGTTTGGACTTCAGCCCTCCAGAATGTTGGCAGAAGTTCTCGTCTGGAAAGAAATGGTAATCCTTTTGGGGTTGAAAAACGGGGAAGGAAAGATCACTGTAGCAGAGATGATTTCAGGCAGAATAAGTAATTTTGCACATATATATAGCATGTGCTAACGTTTGTGTGATTTTATATAGATATTTGTAATTTTGGTAGTTTTATGTCAGATTTGCTGGTTTTTAGTTTATTGTAGCCATTCCAATTTTTAAACTTTTTATATGAAGCTTAATGGAGTAGCTAAAGTTGCCCATGGAAATTACTGCAATTTCAATATTGCGTTTTAATTCAGCTGAGGTGATAGAAAAGTGACCTAAACCTATCTATAGAAAAGTGACCTAAACCTATCTTTTAAAATTTGAATTGCTTCTCTTTTACCTTGTAAGCAGCCAGCAGAAGGCTATATGTATCCCTGCGGTGCTGCCTGTGTCGTATGAAGTTACCTGTGCAGAGTGGAAGGGGAAATGTCCACTTCTTTCAGCTGGAGAGTGATAGTCTGTCTTTTTCTGGGACATGTTCGGAATACTTCTCCGAGAGCAGCGCTCGTGGTTGTGTTACCTGCAAGGGGTGATTCTGGAGGTCAGGATAACTTCACAAACCTTCCAGGATGGGCTTCCCCTCATTCCCCAGCAGAAACCCCGGCAGCAGCTCTCCCAGCTCCTCCTCTCAGGACAGTCCAGTTCTTGTGGGAAGCTCTGTTCAAACACAGGCTCAGGCTTGGATTTCTCTCAGTCTAACAACATTCACTCCCGTGAACTTGTTTGTTTTTCTGCCGTTGTCCAGCTCTGTTTGATGTCCCTGCTCTGGCTGGAGGGACGCCTGTGTCACTGGGTACACGTGCTGCCGGCAGCCAAGCCAGAGATTCCGGCTGCTCCTGGAGCTCGGCCCGTCAGGGGGACACAGCACCCACACCTGGAGGCTTTCCCAAGGCTGTGCATGAAGTTCAGCTTGGGTTTGCAGGGGAGGGGTCGTAGCTGGGATTGTCTGTCCTGGTGCAGGGTGAGGATTTGCAGCTTGTGAGGGAAGCAGATGTGGAAGTGATGGGGTTTGTGACGAGTGGTCGCTGTGTCACACTGGTGCTTCCCAAATGGGCAGGCTCCAGACTCGATTCGCTGTGGATGTAATGCCCAGAACTCCAGTTTGGAACTGTTTGAATGTTTTCTGTGAGGAGCAGGAGGTGCAGATGTCACTGAGGGTTTGGGTTTAGCAGCCCCTTCGGCACCTTTGTGATTTTAGGTGCCAACGAATGAGGGAGTGTGGAAGCACTTGAACAAAGAATGTCTCTGGAAGTGGCCACTGGTCATTCTGGCACACACTTCCACCAAAGCTGCTATTGTTTTTCTCTTAGTTAAACAACAGTCAAGCTCACGCTGGGGCTTTTTTCTTTTCCCTTGCAGTATAATGTTGGCTTTTATGTGTCCCCCGGGCCCACACCCGGCCGTGTGGTGGGCCAGCACACAGATGCATTGTTTGGGGTCCCACATTCCAGGGAGATCAAATGCTCCTGCACCACATCAGCTGCACATCTGCAACTGCTAAAACCTCAGCAGCCCTGCCGGATCCAGGTGCCATTCAATTACAGGTTAAAGGCATAGAGAGCTGCTGCTTCTCAGGCCTTTCTGTTGAATTCTGCCGTCTTTGATTCACTACAGCTGGTGGAACAGTCAGGCTTGGTTCAGGCATGTGTGGAAGAGAGCTCATTTCATGCTTGGAATTGTAATTATGTTCTTTTCTTTCAAGCTGCCAGCGGTAAAAGATGTCTTCCAGTGTGTATTATCTAAATAAGCTGTAGTGTTTAAATGTTTTCTTATTTCATTTTAAGAATGTGGCAAAATAAATTGTGCTTACTCTTCTAGTTTTCGTTCTGGAGCAATTAATTCCCCGTAGCTCTCCTGCGATCCGCACTCGTGGGCTCTGGGAAGCTGCTGTGTTACGCTGCAGTTAAACAGCTCTGGGCAGCAGAGTTCTGTGTGTGGGCACTGCCCTGGCGTGCCCGGTTGGCACTGGTGTCACCTGCTGTGTCACCTCCTGTGTGCTCCGACTGCAGGTGATAGCTGCTGTCAGCCATCCATTCCATCCCAGTTGTCTCTTGGAGTGGTAGCTGCTGAGTTTTAGGGAATTCTAATCTGGGTAATACATACGAGCAAGGGACAGAGAGTGCAAACGCTGATGGGACAAGGGAATGGTTTTATGCTGAAGGAGGATTGATTTAGATGGGATACTGGGAAGAAATTCTTCCCTGTGAGGCAGGTGAGGCCCTGGCACAGGGTGCCCAGAGCAGCTGTGGCTGCCCCTGGATCCCTGGAAGTGTCCAAGGAATGACTGCATGTGGCACTCAGTGCTCTGGGCTGGAGTCAAGGTGGGGATCGGTCACAGATTGGGCTCGATGGGCTTGGAGGTCTTTTCCAGCCTCAGTGATTCTGTGAATTCTGTGTTGTCCCAGGAAACAGTTTTTCCCTGGATGTACTGGCTCTTTGGGAGGGCTCCCTGTGCGCGCTGTGACCCAGGACCCTTCAGAGCCGGGCTCTGGGCTGGGACTTTTGCCTTCCTCACAGAGATGTTTTTCATATGCAGCTGTTGGAGCTTCTCTGTGAATTTTGGGTGTCTGGAGTCAGCACTTTGATCTGCCTTCCCTCCTCTCTGGAGTCTGTCTGCTTGCCTGTGGTCTCGAGGAGAGAGCCTGATTGCCATTTCAGTGTCTCCGTGATTGACTGGAAGTCACACTGGATAAATCTTTCATGATTGGAAACCACTTAAGCCACGAGGTGGCTGGTGATCACTGGGTATTAGTGGAGAGGTTCTACCAAACAATCAGGGAAAATTGAGTGGCAGAACATATAATTTATGACTTCATCCCAGCTCTGTGGGGGCAAGTCAGTGAGAATCGAAACACTGAAAGAATTCTATTTGACAGATATTTTAAAGAATGACTCCAGTTAGTGTCATTTATTGCTGGAATGTGTGGACAGATCCCCAGTCAAAGCCCTTGTAGGAGCAGTGCCAAAACCAGATATGAAAGAGTGTGCAAGAAGATGAGAACATGGGATGTGGCCGAGGGCTTGAATTTTCTGACAATGGGCAGAAAGAATGTTCTGAGGGCTTTTTTTCACACATTTTCCTTTGATAATAAAGTTTACAGATCCTACTTGGTGTTTGCTGAAACTCCTGCCTGAAGGGGTTTTGTTGGAGTTTGCAAGTTGAACACTGAAGGTGTCATCAGTGTGCAGAGACCAGTTAGAGAAACTTCTGGAACATTCTGGACTTTATCTCTAGGATATCTTAATTTTTGCCTAGCAGTGATATATGGCATAGGAGAACTCCATTGCCCTGTGCTGGAATGTGCATTAAAAATACCTGGGCAGGAGTTTTTCCAGGCAGTGGCAGGTAACGACCCTTGCTCTGAAGGAGGAAACGTTCTAGAAAAACACTCTTCCCTCAGATGTTTTGTAGTGGTAATGCCTCTGGAAGTATTAATCTTTCCTGTCACAATTTGGCACTCACTCTAGTTCCCAGCAGGGGTTTCTCAGCTAATCCCTGTCTGGAAGATTTTCCCTTACCTTACATTAATTTCTGATCCCAGCATCGTTTGAGGGTTTGTGTTCAGCTTACATAAATACACCCCAGGCCATCCTGTCGACTCAGGGTTGAACATCGGGGCAGTGGAAGTACCTGTGTTCCTGAGCCCTCACGGCTGCCACTCTCCTCTCCAGCCATCCCCGAAACCTCCACCCCCTGGACTGTGTCAGTGTTATTCCCCCACAGCCCTGGCGAGATTATTTGAGAATTTTGGTTTCAGTGCAGAATTTTCTTGCTGTGAGTAGCTCGCTTGGAGAGGAGAGTGGCAGCTGTTCTCACTTTAGCCCATGAGTGACAGCTCCTGAGTCAACATCTGCCTTGCTGCTGGAATTGTCCGCGAACGCTGCCATGCTCGAGAGACCGCCTCAAACTCGCTGGAGCCAGCCCTGCCCGTGTTCCCTCTCGTGCTCCGTGCTCTTGGAAGCAGAGGCAGCTGCCGTCGGCATCGCTGCTCGGCGGAGGCAGCTGTGGCTCGTGATCCACCCTCGGCTCGCCTCGAGCCCGCGAAGGGCATCGGGAAGGGACATCCCTGCTCCCCGTGCAGACAGGCTCATCCTCGATGCCGCAGCCGACCTGTGGGGACACCTCGGTGTCAGACCCGATCCATCAGTGCCGGGACTGCCTGTCCCGGAAAGTTTGGGTTTGGGTTTGGTAAATTTGTCCCCGTGGCACAAAGAATTGCTGTTGGTAAGTGCTGGAGAGATTGTCCAAAGCAGTGTCCATGAAAATACTGTGATTCTTCCTTTGTCCTCAGACTTTATCCTTTTAAATGGTTGTGTTTCTGCTGTTGCTTTCCTTTTTGACCAGCCTCCCAGTCTGTTCTGACTATGAGGGTGTGAAGCTGCAGGCCTGGATTAGGGCTCTGTGTTCCACAAGCATCCCAACGTGGACTCTGTCATTCCAGGGGAGTGGGTCTGCTGATTTTCTTCCCAAGTTTTGTATCTAAAACTCTTGGGAGCTGAAGTTTCTGCCAAGTCCCTGCAATAGACCCAAGGAGAGGGAATAAACCCCTTAGCTAATAAAACACTTTTGATTACCTTTTTTGGCTTTAAGTTGGTTTAAAAACAGATAAAAATGATTTTTTTTCAAAGAAGTCATCTAAGTTTTAAACTTAAAAGGCTTAGCCCATAAATAACCAGCTTTTCTTGGTTTGTACTTGATTTTTTCCCACATCCCAAAGGAAGTGAATCTCCTGGTGATGCAACTCAAGGTTTTTGTGCTCCCCTCCAGGTTTTGTAGCTTTGACCCGGCCTGGGGTTGAAAGTGCTAAAGCTTAGTCTTGAATTTAGGCCTAGTCTGGTGCGTGTCTTAGCAAAGGGGATTTTGGAATTATCTTTCAGCTCCGTTGTGCCTGGGTGAAGGTTGTACTGGTCTTTGGAGAGTTTTTGTGGTGTCTGAAGAGGAGCCTTGAGAACGGGAGCTGGCAGTCACACTGTGGGGGGAGTATGTAAACTTAGTCTAAAGATAATTTATGGTTTCTAAAGCTGCTGCTGAGTAAAACTTTCCAAGGCTGGCTCTGACCTAGCTCTCATCAGCGTAAAACCGAAAACAGTCATCTCAAAGTAGCATTTTGAGTTGTGTGGAGGGGAAAGAGGAAAACTTTGCTTTCTCAAAGGCTTCATTGGCTGTAGCTGTGCAGCACACGAGCAGCTCTCTTCTTTCGAGCACGAACCACGGGGTCACTGTTCCGTTACCTGAGCCTTGACTGGTTTAAACTTGGCTTATTGGTTTAAACTTGGCTCAGAGCACGGTGTTTTTTCGCTGGGTTCACTTTGCAGCAGCTGTGATGTCAGGGTTCTGATAACCCCCCTGGGCTGTCTCCGCAGCAGTGCAGCCCCGCTCCCTCCCCGCGTTCCCGCAGCCGCGCGCCGGCACCGCCGGGAGAACTTTGGGTCACGCCGGGTTGAGCTGTTGGCAGCGACGCTCGCGTGTTGGCAGGAGCTTCCCCAACAAGATGCTGGAGAGCAGGGGAAGATTTCTCCTTGTTTTTGCAAATTAGCAAATGAAACCCTAAATAAGTTGCTAAACTCAGTTTCCTTCTGTTGGGTTAAGAGGAGGGGAGTGCTTGGAAACCTTCGAGATCTTAATTGGCCCGAGCGTGCTAAAAACACCTTCTTTCCACCCCAGGCGCTGCTTCTATCTTTCCAATACATTTGGCTCGCTCAGTGGCAAATCATTTTTATAACACTTCAGAAACTGTATAGCTCCAGAAAAACAGGATGTGTGCCCTGCCTTATATTTTAGATCTGCTTTCCAAGTATTTTTGGGGGTTGCTGAGAGCCCAGCTCTGTTTCGGGGCGTTGGGGCTCTGCCCGTCGGTTTGGTGCTGGTGGGGTGATAGTGACAGTGGTGCCTCTTCACTGAGTGATTCTGTGTTGGGGTAACGACTGGTTTTATTTGAGCACAGATATCCAGCCAGGCCCCCCAGCGCTTTCCTTGGGCTGGCTAACAGAATTTCCCTTTGCCAAGGCCAGTTCTCTATCAGCTCCCAACCAGGAGCACACTGAGGTCCCATCCAGATACTGTCCCCCATCCCCTCCCAAGCTGGGGACAGCGAGCTTCTCATTTCTTCCTTAGGCTGATAACAGCAATTCCTCCTTCCCACAGAAAGCTCTGGAAGTTATTTAAAGTACTACAGTATTGTTCCTAACAGTTTTCCGGAGTTTTCTATGTTAGATGGTTGGTTTATGGCTTTGGCCACTTAATTTTGCATCTGATTTGGCGTTTAAAAACTTAGTATTTTAATTTTAAATTCCCTGTGAGCTGCAGAGCTTCAGGGTGTGGTGGAAGTCCCATTCGTATCTCAATTTGGGCAAGAAACTGGGATTATAAACAAGCTGTGGTAGGGCTTGAAAACCTGGAAAAGGGTTGGTTGGGCATTCAAGGGGATGGTGGGAGGGGGAGGCTGAGGGGGAAGATGGAAAATGTCATTGACAGTCAGTTTGAGATGGAGTTTATCTGACAGGACCAACCAGCCAGCACTTGGGAATGTGAGACCATTTCTCTAATAATTAAAATACCTGTTTGTAACTGGTTTTCAGGGTGAAGAACCAAAGTTTGGGCATCTTGTAAGACTGTGAGGTTTTCCTCTGAGCCAGTGGATTAGGATACCCCAAAAGGGTCTGACATGCACCTGAGGTGTCTCAGTTCCTTCCTGGCAGGAGCTGAGTGCACATCTGCATATTTAATTCATGCAGATATCACAGGGTGGATCTGGAGGTAGGAAAACCTTTTCAGGACTTATGTTTTCAGGTATGGCAGGAGAATTTTTGCTGCTGTTCTCTTCAGCTGATTATAGCTGAATAGTGGTTGGAGAGGAGCTGGCTGGGCTGTGGGTGGTGGGTGCTCCTGTCCCTCCCTGCCTGCTCACCTGCCAGGCTCTGCATTTCCAAAACCTTCAGTCTCACCTTACATTTTCTTCCTAGTCAGTGTTTTATTGTTTTTGAATAACATTTCACTGCTTCAGAGCATAACCACATTACAAAATGTTTTTTGTCTCAGATACCACATCTGAGCTCTGGCAAAGGTGACCCTTTGGGTCTCTGACTCGGAGACTCTCCTGATCCATTTCTTTGTCTGTTTTTTCCTTTAATTTTTCTGACTTACTCCCATTTACTCTTCCATCATGACAAGTTATCCGAGATCTTGCTGTGTGTGGTGATTTCTTGCTTTTAGGGTTGAGTGTAGAGAGCGAGTCAGTTTTTACAGTTCCCCAAGGAAGTGATGTGCCGTTATTATACAGAAACCACTGACATAGCACATTTTAGGCCTGGCCTGCTGACTTGGGATTGCAGCGAGCTTTAAAGTGACAGTAAATCACTTGTGACCGTCTGCAGCTGCGGTGCCCCCGGGGGTAGTGGTGGTGGGGCAGAAGAGCCCAGGGCCACCCACTGCTGCAGGTCTGGTGACACCAAACCTGAGCAAGCGTGGCCTCAGGGCAGGTGTCTTGTCACCCAGAGCCTGTACTGGTGCCCCCAGGGTGTGGGGACACAAACTTCTGAATGGGGGAGAGTGAGAAGCTGGAGAAATAGTCTCAGCATAGGGAATGTGTCTGGTTGAGCACTTTGTAGAATCACGGAATGGTTTTTGTTGGAAGAGACTTTAAAGATCCTCTAGTTCTACCCCTTGCTGCAGGCAGGGACGCCTTCCACTAGACCAGGTTGCTCCAAACCGTCTCCAGCCTTCTGTCACTTCATCCCACAGGAGTTTTGGGTACCTTGGTTCCAGCACAAGCACAGAGCTTGTTGTGTAAAATGGAGTCCCCCTTGCAGTGCTTCTCTTTCCCCGTTCCCAAACCCCTCCTGGCTTTGGCAGGACGTGCTCAGCCCTGGGCTGGGGAGGCCGGGCAGTGACCGAGCGCTCACCTTCCCGCAGGGACGAGTGTCCCCGCTGGGCTGCTGAGCCCCTCTCTTCCTCGGGGCTGTGCTGGGGAGCAGGGGGCTCGCTGCAGCTGGGGGCCTCGTTTCCTCAGGAAGCCAGGCTAAAAATACCGGAGCAGTGCTCGGGGAAGCGTTGCACATCGTCGGTCCCGAGCAGCCTCTGCTCAGCTCGTCCTCGAGTTCTGCACATCCGTGAATCTCGTGTTAAATGTGGCCCTTTCCCATTCCGGGCGTTCCTCCTGCTGTCCGTGTCCCGCTTCCAACCCTGTCTCTTTAAAAACAGCCCTCTCCAAATCCTTACTCCAAATATTAACGTCCTTTTCGGTGGTGGGAGAGCATCCAGCTCCACGGGAGCTCTCTGTGGAGAACAGGAAGCTGCGGTTGGAGTCAGAAGGGTGGACACGCAGGCCAGTAAGAGCTGTTGTTTTAGTGGAAGTGATGCACTCTTCCTCATGGACAGTGGTGGGATCTGCTTGGAGTTGATGTGGCTGGGGGGGTGCAGGTGGGCTGTGTTAAAAAAATGAGGAGTGGTTTATGCAGGCAAGAAGTCAGGGTTTGGAATTGGGGCGTGGCCTTGGGTGCCACCGTCTGCTGGTCCCTGTCCTTCATCCCTTTGGGATGTTCCTGCTGGGGGGAGGTTCTGCTGTGCCAGGGATCTGCGGTACCATCACCTGAACCCCAAACTGGGATCGGGGAAAGGTGCGGAAAGAAACCTTGTCAGTGGGAAGTGATGTCAGGCAGGAGATTTGCATGAGGGGAGTTGGGTTCAGTGGCTGTTAAAAAAGTGATTTTTTTTCAAATACTAATTGAAAAACTGGCTGAAACTCTGGCTGTGTTCTCTCCTAAAGAGTTTTGCTACATCCCACTGAAATTACAGACAAATTGAAGCTGAAACATTGCATTTTTCCACAAATGTGGCCAGGCTCCAGGACCATAAAAAGAGTTTGGAAAGGCTGTAAAACACATGTTAAACGATTTTTTACTTGAGGCACCTCTAGAAACATTTCTTTACAAATAAATTAAGTGTTTAACTTAAAAAAAAATCTTTTTTTTTTAAAAAAAAAAGATACTGGTAATTAGAAGCATTAGAAGCAGAATGTTTCTTCCTTAGCAGATGCATATTAAGAAAGTGATACAGCAACAAATAATAAATGAAATATAGTAAAATTTGGACTATATAAACCAGTGATTGTAATTAGGGATGTTCCTTTCAAAGGCAAGTGTTTTGATTTCGCTGGCATAATCAACTCCTGTGGTGGTTTTTTCAGTAGTTACTACAGAATATATACTAAATCAGAATTACAAAAATAAATGATTGTGAGATTTAAAATCTGTGAATAACTGGGCAGCACAGAGGCCATGTTGCTTTAGGATCTTCAACTCCTAATCTGGTCAGAGAACCTCAATATTTGATGCTGATATGAGTTTATGAATTAAACACCCTTGTATTTTTGTACAGGCAGGAAAAGTAGCATTAGTGATGTCTACAAATGATATATTTAACATATTTTAATTGATGTAAAATGATTTTTAAAAGCGTATTTAAGCTCAGCATTATTTGCCAAGGAGGACAGACTTCACATCTCGGCACAGAAGGTATTAATACAACTTCAATGAGGAAGCAATGGGCACTTCCCATATTTTTTGAGACTAGATGCATCTTTTTAAATCGAAGAGGGTTTGAAGAGTGTGCCTGCAAACTGGAGATTGAGTCAAGCTGTGAAATGCCAGCGATATGTCATGTGTTCTGTATGTATTATTTTCAGTTTTTACAGAGGAGGAAATTTTGATATTTAAACTTTTCCAAATGTCAGCTGGTTCTGCACAAAATGATCTTCAGTCTCAGTCTCACCAGGAGCTGCATGTCACCGGGAAACCTCCTGGGAGCTGAAAAACAAGGAAGTTGTTCCATCTCAGCAGAGTCCTGTGGGAGAGGATGTAGTTGAGGGGTGGAAAGGAGCTCTGGAAGGTGGATGCTGGGAGTCGTCCCCTCCATACGGAGGCTGGGGTGCCTTGACCTGAGATCCAAACCCCAGAACTCCAAGACCACGCTGGCTGGGGCTTGGAGCAGCCTGGTCTAATGGCAGGGGATGGGACTGGATGAGCTTTAGCATCCCTTGCCACCCAAACCATTCCATGATTCTATGAGCTCCATCCTTTCCCTGCTCCTTCCAAACATGGCGTTTATCGATGCTTGATCCAAGACTTTGGATAGCTCCCCAGGCTGACCCCGCATCCACCCTCCTGGTCAAATTCTCCAAAAATTGCAGGCAGGACAGGGAGCTGCCTTTGGAAGTGTCACTGGCACTTGGCAAAGCTCCTGCCCGCACGTCCTGTGGGGGCTGTTGGAGCACCTTTGGGAAAGCAGCTGGAGGTGTGTTCCCTGTGCAAAACGCTGCTGTTACTGTGTCCCATGGGAGTTGTCAGACTGGGAATTTCTGTGTCCATTAGTCTCATGCTAGGAAAAATACTCAGTTCCTACTGACAGCCTGAGGAATCATTAGGACCGGTGACTTCCAGTATTTTTCCTAAGCCTCGGCAGAACCTGACTTAATCTTTAATGAAAACTAGAACCCAGTGTGCTTGAGACTTTATATAGCAACCAGCCCGACCAGTTCCGGTGTCCCACCTCCCTGGGAGGGAGTGCTAAGGAGCTGGTTGGTCTGGATGCTTCTAAGGATGGTATTTAAGGTGTAAATGTGGTTAATTTTACACATGAAAGCAGTGTTTTAGCCCCAAGATACTCTGCACAGCCCTCAGCAGCAGAGCTGGGCAGAGCTTACAACCCACTGTTTCTTTGAGAAGAAGAGTGAATTCTGCTGATGGCTCTTCCTGACCTGTCTGGTCTTTGGGAGTAATGCTAGGACAACACTGCCATACATTTTCTTTTGGATGGGGAGTGTTATGTGCTTGTGGTTTAATAGCAAGTGCTTTTATTCTGAGAGGTGGCTTCTGTGTCTTCTCGGGGGATGGTGAAGGACTCTAAAACCTAAAAATTGGATGATGGGTTCTAGGTCTGTCCTTCATGAAGCCCCAGGCAGCTGTGGGGGGTAAATTCCATCTGCTGAGAGGAGGGATGAGGAAAATTTGTGAAAATGAGCTTTGACTTCTATTTATTTTTAAGACCTGCTCTGTTTCCTCGCCCTGTTGTGGTGCATCTTCCAACCCTGAGTGCAGGTCACTTGTCACAGCAGCTCAGCTTGGTGGGCATCAGCTTTGCTCTGCTTTGGCCAAAAATTGCTTCGGTGTTTAGTAATAGGGTCAAAATTGGGAGCTGAATATTGGGAAGGAATTCTTTTCTCTGGGGGTGGTGAGGAATTCTTTCCTCTGGGTGCCCGGAGAAGCTGTGGCCGTCCCTGGATCCCTGGAGGGTGCCCAAGGCCAGGTTGGATGGGGCTTGGAGCAGCCTGGGACACAGTGGAAGGTGTCCCTGCCCATGGCAGGGGGTGGAACTGGATGGGCTTTAAGTTCCTTTCTGACCCAAACCATTCTATGATTCTGTTAAAGAAACTTCCCCAAACCACTTGGTTCTTCAGACTGTGAATTCTGGGAGGGACAAGGAGCCAACAGCTCCAAAGGAAATAACACGTAAAGGCAACTTTCTGTGGAGTTATCTGTAAATGATAGATCATTCTAGCTGTGAAAATTGTGTAGAAATCCAAACTGGTCACCAGACATTGCAGAGGTGTCATCAAAAAACTGCTCTGGGAATACAAATATGGATTTTAGAAAAGCTGCTTGGGGAATATCATCCTGTGTTGTGGAAAAATTCCTTGGGGAGCGTAGTGGAGCACCTCCAGCTTCAGGGAGCCGAGGCAGAGGGAGGGCAGGTGTGTCTGACATGGTGGGATCCTTCAGCTGGTGTCACGTGGATGGGATTTGGGTCAAGTCCTCAGTTCCAGGTGAAGTAGGAGCCCTGGTGGTCTCTGCAGCACCTCTATCCCGCCAGAACCCTCCAGGTATGGGGTGTGGTCACTGAATGCCCAGACTCGGGGCTGCTGTCTGGGAAGCACTGGTGAGGAGGCGGCTGCCGGAGCTCTCCCTGGCTGGAAGGCTCTGTCCCGGCAGGCTCCCCTGAGGAGGAGCTGGAAGAGGCTCCAGGAAAGGCACATGAGCGGGGCTGGCTGCCAGCTCTGCACGGTGCCGGAGCACGTCGGCTGTGCCGGCACGGCACGAACCGCTCCCGATCCCGGGGTCCTGCCAGGGGCTTTTCCTCATGTGGATGTGATGCTGTTTCACTCCACAGGTTGGGGGGGCACCTCGTCTGGGAGAGAAGGAGAGGTGCATTCCCTGCGGAGAGGTAATGCTGGAAGCTGAGCAGGAGCGACCCAGACACACGTGGGGCGAGGTGGTCACAGCCTCCCTTCCTGCTCCCTCCAGGAAACCAGACCAGAGGAATTTTTCACATCTGGCAGTAGTGGTGCATTTTAAATTATTTTTTGTCAAGGCAGAGCAGCTTTACAGTGATTTGAACGTCAGTTGTACCCACCGGAGCGTTGCGTGCCGTGCCGAGGGTTGACTAACAGCCTGGGTGGATCACGGTCCTTCCCAGTCGGGTGGATCTCCCTCCTCCTGGCAGCGTGGCTGGAGCCCGGTGTGGCTCTGCTGCCTGAGTCAGTGCAGCTGCTCCAACAAGTTTGTGGTCCTAGGCAGCAGCGAGGCTGGTGGGGGTGGCTGCAGGGATCCAACAGCGGCGTTCCCATATGGCTTTCATGGAAAACACCTCATCTGAGTCTGGTTTTTGATCTGCTTCCTGCTTAAATGTTGAATACAGAAATATATTTATTAGGGTGGAGGGAATTAAGACCTTTTCTGTATGTTGTAATTTCTGTTACTAGTCTTGCTTTTCTGTAAACCCATTAAAAATGATATTTCATGTCAGCTCCTTCTGCTGCAGTCCAGGCTTAAATCCTTCCCATCCATTGTGCTGGCACAGCCTCTTGTGGGCCTGTTGGAACTGGGTTAGAGACAGTAAACTTTATTTTTATTTTTAAAAAATATGAAATTTTTTTGCCTGGCTGTATTTGTTTCCAGCTGAATTAGTTCCCTGCTCTGAAGTGCAAGTGTGGCAGGTCACTGAAGAGGGTGGAATCACTGGATGTGGTGGTGCTTTTGGGTGAAACCTTGGGTGTGATGAGGACTTAAAAGTTGAGTAAAAGTGATCTTTAAAGGTGGTGCAGTTATTATACACTAGCTGTGGTTTTCAAGGTCTTGGCTCTGTGTTTTCTGTTATGTGAACCACGTGGTGCGTATTTAAAAATACGACAAAAAACTTTAAGATAATTGAATAAGTTGGTGGTGTGATGGCAGTGGAGCTCACCTGGCCTTCCTGGTTTTTGGTGTGTCTTGATGGGGTTGCTTGTCTGGAACTGGCTGGGAATGGTTCCTGCAGGGACACGTCCTGGCAGTCACCTGGGCTTTGTCTTCTGTGCTTAAAAATCCCTTCTGTAGGGAAAATGGATCAAATGGAGTTGGAGCTCCTGGAGATGCGATGACAGGAATCACCAACTATTTAGGGTTGGAAGGGGCCTCTGGAGATCATCCAGCCCAAGGCAGGGGCACCTGGAGCAGGTGGCACAGGAACACGTCTGGGTGGGACTGGAATGTCTCCAGACAGGGAGACCCCACGCCCTCCCTGGGCAGCTGCTCCAGGCCTCTGCCGCTCTCCATGGGAAGAAGCTCTTCCTGATGTTGTGGTGGAACTTCTTGTGGTTTAGTTCATGGCCATTGCTCCTTGTCCTGTCACTGGGCACCACCAAGAAGAGCCAGTGTTGTGTTGTGACCATACCAGCAGTGCGAGGCTGCTCTGCCTTCGGGGTAAAGGGATTTTTCCCCCACCTTTCCTACATATGCTTTCCATGCTTTATCCTGGTTGGGCAGTGAAGTTGCTTCTTTGAGATGAGCTTAGAGTTCGGAAGCTGTGCCTGTGTGTCCTTGTTGCTCAGCCGAGCCATGGTTGCAGCTCCATAAACCCTGGGAGAAGCGATCCATCCTGACGGAGCCGGAGCCTGTGCGTGTGGTGGGAGAGCTGGGAAGAGGGGCAGAGCACGGAGCACCCCCCACTGCCCCCAGCCTGCTCGCTTCCTTCCAGCCCGCTGTTGGCATTAGGAATTAACTTGTCCCCAAACCGCGGCGCCGCGTACGCACCGATTTTCCAAGCTTCCCTGCACCTGTCTGATGCGCTTTCCAGCCTCGGCGTCACTAAACTGTTTGTCATTCGGGGGGACAATGTCCCCTTGTGTGCCGGGCTCCTGGAGGGAGGGGCTGGGCGGGGCACGGCCTCGCTGGCGGATGGGCTTCCCATGTGAAATGAGACGGGAAGACAAATTGCTTCCAGAGCGGCGTTTCGCACAGGCGGGAGCGCGATCCCGCTCCAGCAGCGGCAGCGCCCGCTTGTCACTCACATTTCCCTTATCTGGGTTAAATATAAAAGGGGGCAAATGGGGGTGAAGAGAACACAGGGGAAGAAAAGAGCTTATCCGGGGCTCTGAAGGCTCTGCTGGCGAGTTGCCGCCCTGGGATCAGCCACGGGTTTGGATGGCCTGGAGCTGATCCCATACAGATGGTGCACCAAGATCCCTGTTGGAGCCGAGGAACTTCCTGGTCACTTGTGCAGGAATAACTTGGTTCTTTTTCCATGTTTCTTTTCTGGTGAAAGTTTTTTTTGTAGGGTTCTTCTCTTCTGCGTGGGGATACCACAAAACCTTGTGTGTGGCTGGTCTTTCTGTTGGTCTTTAGGCTTTACTGTAGGAGACTCCAGTAGCTTTTCCATATTGAGTATCTGTACCTTAAAGAAGACACAACAGTGTCACACTAATTTTCTTATTCTGTTAAATGAATAGAAACACAGCCCAGAACTTTAAATAAATGTGTGATTAAAGTTCAGTGGAGAAAAGGTAAAGTCCAGGCTCATCTGAATTATCCATACCTTTGGAAAGCACAGGGATTCTCAAAAGTTGTTTCCTTAGAGTTGAGGCTTCAGTAAAACGTAACACTTTTCATGACTTGGGAGATACTGACATTTCTAACTTGTCCCAGGTAAAGGCAGGAGTGGAGTTCAGTTGGCTGCTCCATTAGGAAAGAGGGGAAAGAGGAGCGTTTCCGTGCTCTTTGCTGGCCCTGGGAGTGAATCCCAGCCGTGGGAGTGAATCCTACTGTGCTCAGCGCGGTGTCACTTTAAGGGCTGCATTATAATATTCCATTAGTGGCAAGTGCAGCATCAGCACAGCAGCCGGCCGCGATCCCTGCTGGCAACCCCTGGAACACGGTGCGGGAGCCTCATGCCGGGATGCTCCATTCCCGTCCTGTGGGATGCTCCATTCCCATCCTGCAGCCCGGCCGTGCTGCTGGCAGGAGGTGAGTGAGGGCAGGGCAGGTTCCCAGCTGGCTGCTGTGCCCAGGGGAATGGGCAGCAAAGGGAGGGATTGTGGGGAGACGAGGGGTGGCTGCAAGGGTGTAGGGAAGGAGTTTCCGCAGAGAATTTCCAGATGGAATTGTTCAAAACCGGGTGGATGAGGCTTGGAGCAACCTGCTCTGGTGGAAGGTGTCCCTGCCCATGGCAGGGGTTGGAGGGTTGGAACTTCAAGGTCCCTTCCAACCCAAACCGTTCCATGGTGAACCGACACCGTGGTCCTACTGGCCCTGGAAGCCCAGACCAGTAAGGGTTCAGGGAGTTACCAGACTGTTGCTTTTTGTTCTTGTGTTTGCTCTTGTACCCTTAACACACTGTCATCCCTGGAAGATTTCTAAAAACAGGAGTCAGTGTGGTACGTTGGGATATGGTTTAGTGGGATTTGGTCAAACATTGGACTTGATGATCTTGGAGTTCTTGCAGTGGGAATGGCGTGGAGGAGGCTGTCAGGACCTCTCTGTTGTGTGTGGTTTTCTCAATCCAGACTAGAGGAAGGGAAGGAGGAAAGGGAAAAGTTAGTGTTGCTTCCCTGAGCAAACTCCATTTCCCAAGTCGGGGCAGAGGTGGATCCATGGAGTGCCTGTGGGGCGGGCTGGGGAGTTTCTCAGACATGGAGATGCTCCAGGGAGAAGCCATGTGCTCTGTCAGGGTGTGGGCGAGCAAAAACAGCTCCTGACCTGGGTGTTATCACGGACACGAGGATGTGCAGCGCATCTCATACCCGGCTCTGGAGGGTGGTTTGCAGGGCGGCACGGGGAGAGAGGATGTAGCAAATACAATATTGGGAAAGATGAAAAAACGAGTGGGTGGCAATGAGAAGGAAGAGGAGGAGACAACCCAGACGATGAAGGAAAACAGGATCTTCTCTAAGAGATGGGAATGCTGGAAGGAAGCCAGGAAGGAAGCCTGAGAAAATGGTGAGAGCACTAGGAAGGCTGGTGTTGCTCTGATAATTCTAGCAGGTATTCCTGGCATGCAGTTTCCAGAAACGAGAGAAGCCTTTGAAAGTCTGGTCAAAACCAGTGACATGCACAGAATAATTTAAATGTACCCAAGTTAAACTTTTATTGTCTTGCTGTTTTTTCCATATGGGATTTGGCATGTGCTGTTGACTTGTCCAGGAAGGAGGGAGCTGACCTTGGAAAGGGCTTGGGGTGCAGGTGGGTGTCACCATAGCGGGGAGGAATGCTCACTCAGATCGGAAGATTCAGGCCTTTCTGTGCTAAGTGATCGAACGGATTTTTCTGCGGATTCTGATGGGAGAATCACTCTTGGTGTGAGCAGAAAGCCTTGTGCTGTGTGGATGGTGCCTGAATTCCGTGCTGGGCCCTGAGAGCCGGCCGGATCCCTCCAGCTCGGCAGAGCGCGGCGAGCTGGGAGAGGAGCAGCAGCTCCAGTTCCAGCTCCTGCTCCGGCGCCGCATCCATTGGTTGGTAAAAATAGCTCTGCTGCTGGCGTCAGTGCCAGGCCTCGCATCTGGCTTCCCCGAGCGGGGATCGAGCGGCTCCAGCCCCCTCCCTCCCTCCAGACAGGGTCTGCTGGAGGACACATGGCTGTGACGGCTGCGCCGGCCGCTCCCCCTGCCCTCGCCGGCCTTTGGGAAGGGCCTTTGTGCTGGAGGCTCCCTGCAAACCTGGCCCTGGGCCTGGAATCGAGGGTTACCCCACCTTAATCAATCCACGAGGGAAACCAAAATCATCTCCTGCAGCCCGAGGGGTTGTTGGGAGCCTTTTGGGTGTTCAGGGGAAAGGTGAACACCCGGCTGAGTGTGCAGATCGTGTTTTGCTCCCCTCTTGCGCAGGTTTGGCTGAGTAGGTGTTTAGAAACAGTTTTATGAAGTCGGCTGGTTCAGTGTCGTGATTTCTTTTTTTAGTCTTGCTTTTTTCAGCATTTAAGCTCTGGAAAACAGGGAGATACCAAGTGCAGGCAGGAATGCTCTCTTTGTAGACACGGAAACAGACCAAGGCAGCCTTGCAGATCGCCTTGAAAATTTGGTGTGCACTTGCAACTGCTCACCTGCGTGACTGACAGCGAACAGTGAATGTTTTACATCATGGTTTAAAAAATTAAATTATTTGAGCTCCAAAGGGTGTTGCAAAACTGTTCCATACTCAGGCTTAGTGTGGCCACACAGGCTGAGCTCCATTCCCAGCCTGCCCTGAACCCTGACCGACCCCCTCGCCTGCTGATCAGGGTTTCAGTTGCCATCACACACGTGCCAGGAAGAGTAATTTACCCAAAAAACCTGCTGTGGGTGTTTTCTGCTTTGCTGTCAGTCTCTGACCAGCAGTACTTCGTTAGTGGGGCTTGCTCTGCTCACCATGGATGGTCTGCAGAGGATTTCCCTTCCTGTGCCGCGGTGAGCCCGGATGGCTGCTGCTACCCAGCAGATGTTCCTTCTGTTTGCAGCCCATAATTCCTAATCTTTCTCATGAGAAACATCTCGAATGGAGCTTCAGGATCTGCTGAGCTCTTCCTTGTGCTGTCCCCAGACTTCCTGAGCACCAGGCCACCAGCAGACTTGAAATCCTGGCAGTCAACCTCACTGGGAGCTTCCCTCTCTGCTGCTTAAACCAGAAGTACTTTTGTTGTAGTAACTGGACAAATATTTTCAAGTTATCAACAGTTTTGTTTTCAGACAACTCATGAGAAGCTCCTAGTTTTCTCTTTGGGGAATTCAAAGCAATTGGTGACATACCTTGTGGAGTTACTGCGCTGCTGGCAGATCCCCTGTTTTTAACATACGTGCACAGTGTGTGTTTGTGTGCTTGAATTTGGGGACACTCGCCTGTTCTTTCTCCAATCTGCCTGCTTTAGGGCCATTATCATATTTTTATCATAGAAACCTGTTTAAAGCAGAGGAGAAATGAGAATATCCAGGGAATGTGTAACTCAGGAGTAGTCAGAGAGGCACAGCCGGGCCGAAGGAGGAGTAGGGAGGAGTAAGGAATGTGCCCTGGACACCCACAGGTTCTGAATTTCATCTTTTTGTCCTTTTCAAGGCACAAACCTGAATGCACGGTGTCCTGTGTGGTGGAGCTGGCATTGCTGGGTGCTGGGGAGGCCGGGGGTCTGAGACCTGTTCGGTACAGGGGGTTCCACACCTCTCTGTCACCAGACCAGTGTGTGTTGGAGGAGCCACAGGGCCACTTTCCACCTTTAAAAAAGAATTTAGGTCAAATACTGTAGTTGGTGTGAGCAAAAGTCCAAACAGGTCATTAGTCTGATGTTGGGTCATCGCTGGGCCTTCAGCCCTGAACTCCTGGGGGTGAGCTGGGGTGAGAACCACCCCTGCGTCGACAGGTTTTTCAGGTTTTTAGGACTGCTTTTTTGGGGAAAATTTGGCAAATATCTAATCTCCACAGTTAGTCATGGTAGGCTGTGATATATATATCTTTTTTTAAGCACTTGAATAGTGTGAATTTTGCTTGAATTTCTCACTGCCCCTTAACCAAACTAGGCCAAAGTAGCCAAGCCTGGGCTGGGCTGCCTGGGAACTTTTGGGCACCTCATTTCCCATGTTCTTTAGAGAAGGCTGTGTCCAGCTGTAGAGTTTGCAGGTAGATTTTTTTTAAAAAATGACATTCCATAAAAATAAAAGCTCTTTGCATAAAACGATGCCCTCTTTAGTATTGCCTTAATTTTTTTAGAATGTCATGGATGGTAAGGAAATAAACCCGAGCTGCAGAGAATTAATCTCTGTTCCCTGTGTGCATCATGGAAAGCATCATCTTTCATTTCATTCATTGATTAGCAGCTCGCAAACCTGTTCCATAGCCTGCAAATCCTGAATTCCCAACAACAGAGTTCAGAGCTTGTAGTCAGAGCAGCATAATTCAGCCCCAGCTGTTTCTCGCTTTCTTTGGTCACTCAGCTTGAAAATTTACCTGTCTGCAATGAAGAAACATAACCGTACCCTTTGCGTGAGGTTTTGCTGAGGTTTCATTTGTTGTAGCTTAGAGTTGGGCCTGTGGCAGGCTGTGCTGGGAGCGGGGGACAGCTCCTGCTGGCCTCTTTGTCCTCACTTGGGCTCCTGGGGTGCTTGTGGACCCTTCTCCCAGAAATATTCTATTTCTGCTCAAGTCTGATGGCTGTGGCTGGTTTAAGGTGCAAACCTTCCAGGCTACCCCAACCTCTCCTCTTCCCCATGTGTTCCATGCCCAGGTAGGGTTGGCCATCCTGGGGATGGAGTTGGCTGCTAGTGACTAACCCAGCTTAGGAGTCCACGATGTTTTTGGGGTGTTTTGCTTCTTGTTGGCTCTTTACCCTGGGCAGTGCCAGACTCTGAGCCCTGCCCATGGCATTAGGCACCCCAGGGCCCCTCACTACGCTCATCCTGCCATGGCAGGGTGTGAGTCTGGGTGATAACGAACCAACGAACAAATCTTATCTCCATAGCTCATGGTATTTTGGTTTTTATCTCCCCTCCTGCCTCTTAATGTACAGACAGTGTTATCCAACCCCATGATTGGCTTTGGGAGCTGCTGCAGCTTGTGAGGGACTTCTGGGATGTGAGTGGTGCCTGTGGGGCTCAGGATCCTCCCTGCTCTGCCCACACCAGGATGTGACAGGAGCTGCCTGGTGGGACTTTGGCCTTTGCTCCAAGTGGCCCAGCTTTAAAGGAGGTGGTGGAATCCCCATCCCTGGAGGTGTTCAAGGAATGACTGAATGTAGCACTCAGTGCTCTGGTGTGGGTGACAGGATGGGGTTTGGTCACAGGTTGGACTCGATGACCCCAGAGGTTTTTTCCAACCTCAGTGATTCTGTGAAGAATTTGAGTATTTAAACTCAAAGGAACGTGTGTTATTTGAAGTGATGCTTTGGCGTTAGAGGAACTAGGATGGAGAAGCAGCTGGTTGGTGTTCCTGCTCAGTGCTGAAGGAAGGCACAGTTGTATCAAGCCCAAACTGCTGTGCTGGCTCATAGGGGCTTTTAGGAGCTGGTTGAGGCTTCAACCTGCCCTTGCAACAGCAGAATCCTTACAACTGGACTCCAGAATAATTTCTCCTAGAAACTGTGGGCTTTGGGAGGTGCAGTTGTCTGATTTTCATTTTTATTTATTTTTTAAGCGATCACACTCATGTGCTCCTGCACCACATTTACCACACCATCAGCTGCTTATAATTGCTTCCAACTGAAACCAAACAGCGAGCGCTGTGGTGGAGGTAAAATACTATTTTATTTCAGGAGGAGATTGGGGAATCTCTGGGTAAACAACCCAATTCAGCTTCAAAGCCTTTTCAGCCCCGGCGCATTGTTCCTCCTCGGAGCTGCGCTGCCTCGCACCCTAATAAAAGTGGAAATCAGGCGTGGGGGGATGGGGACGCAGCAGAAAACACAAGCTGAGAACTGGAGATCAAAAGGACAAACAGAAGCAGAAGGCAGGGAAAGGGAGGCACAAAGAGTCACAGCTGAGCGTGCGGAGCCTGGGAGGGATGGAGGAGAGACAACAGCTATTAGAGGAGGCCGGGAACAATGGGCTGAGCGGAGCCCGGGTTTAGCTTTCATTTCAGTTTAACAAAGCTGCCTTCCACCAGCGGAACTCCGTGGATGCTGTGCCCTTAATTCATCTTGAAAGTTGTTGGCTTGCTGCTCGCCGGGGCGCGGGCTGGAGATGCGCTCCAGCGTGGTGGCTGTCCCTCGCCGGATACACGGATCTCTCAGTGGATGGGCCCTTTGGAGGACTGATGAATGATTTTTCCCAGTTCATACTGTGGCAAAACCTGTCTGAGTTCTTTTAGGCTATAGAATCGTTGAATCCCAGAATGATTTGGGTTGGGAGGGACCTGCCATTGGCACAGACTCCTTCCCCAATCCCAGGTTGCTCCAAGCCCTGTCCAACCTAGCCTTGGACACTTCCAGGGATTGGGAGTCCACAACCTCTCTGGGCACCCTGTGCCAGGGCCTCCTCACCCTTATTAGTAAAGAATTTTTGGTTGCTGAGAGTTGGGAGTCGGGGGGACTGTGGGAACCAGCCGGCAGCGGCTCTTCACACTGGGAATGTCCCGCACAGCCGGAACGAGCTCCCTGAGCTTCCTCAGCTGATTAAACCAGTTCCCAAACCTGGCAGCCTGCGAGCAAACCCAGCTTTGTTAGTAAAGCCTCCGGCTTTCAGGGCAAGTATTTATTGTAACAAATAATTTCTACTGGCTGAAGAATGAGGAATATTATTTCTGTGGAGCCAGCAGTACGTGTTGCTGAGGCGAGAGGACTGGCCATTGGTGTGGTCCCGTTCCGGCTGCGCTCCGGCACCCTGTGTCCTGGGAATTCCGTGCCCCCGGCATGTGGGCACACAGGCTCAGTCCTGCCTTCCCCGGCTTAGTGCTGGAAGCTGCTTATTCCCTGTCCCCATCTGCCTCCCTCCACTCGGAGCTGTGAGGGCTGACCTACGGCAGCCCCTGGTCCTGGGGTGCCCCTGGAGCTGGGAAGTCCCTGGGGAAGGAGCAGGGTTTATCCAGCAGATGGGAAGAGGCTGTTCCTTAACCTTGGAGCTGGGCTTTGGGAGGTTTTCATTCCTGACCCGATCCTGGGATGAGGGCTGTGCCATGGAGGTGGCTGTGGGTGTTTGGAGCCTTCTCCTTGGCCAGAGGAGTTTCTGGACCTCGGTTTGATTGTGAAAAGAATGGCTGGGCAGGTCAATGCTGCTGTATCCTGCTCCTCCCTTGCAGCCCGTGTTTGCTTTCCTTTGTTTGGGTCCCTTCTTGCTCTGACTTGCCTCCCTCAGCTGTGCTGGCTGCGGCTTCGTGGGGCGAACGCTCTACCTGGGCGCTTAATTAAAAGGAGGGAAGATGTATTCCAAAAATCCTTGGCTTCCTCGTCTGCGTGGAGCGTGTTGCTGAGCTGGTGGCGGGGAGAGGAAGCGAGCGCAGCATTCAGCTGACAGAGCATCTGAATCGCCGGTTGGGGCCCGGGAGTTCAGGAGGGGGAGGGAGAGTGAAATGGATGCTGAAATCCTGAATCTGCTTCTTAAATTTCCTCTCTCCCTGGAGAGGGAGGGAGCAAAGTTAAGCGCGCCGTGTTTGGCTTGGCTCCCTGTTACCTGCTGTCTCTTCCCAAGCAGAGCGCTTGTGGCAGGGATAAAGGATGGGGGTTTATGGTGGGAGAAAGGACCTTTTCCTTCAGCAGTATTTGCTTATTTGTGGTGGAAGCGCATTAAAAAAAATAATCCAGCATTATTGAGGAGTGAGTGGGCGAATCGCTGCATCAACTGCCATGGTAACTCCTAAAGGGCTTCACCCAGAGCTGTCAGAGCTGGATTTTTAGTGTTGGAGTGACTTTTAATGTACAATCCTTTCCAGGCCATTTAATTATTTGGTCTCCTCATTTAATAACGAAACAACACAAAACCCCTCTTCTCTGAACTACGTTCTCGTTGATGTTCTCCTCTTTGACCTGAGTTCATCTGACCCATGGGACCCTGAGTCAACCACTGCACTGGTGTTTGTGTGCAAGGACTGCGTGTGCTGCTGCTTGTGGAGTCATGGGATCAGGAATCATGGCACGGTTTGGTTTGAAAGGGACAGTAAAGCCCATCCAGTCCCACTCCTGCCATGGGCAGGGACACCTTCCACTAGCCCAGGTTGCTTTAAGCTCCATCCAGCCTGGCCTTGGGCACTTCCAGGGATCCAGGGGCAGCCACAGCTGCTCTGTGCACCCTGTGCCAAGCAGGGCCTCCCCACCCTCACAGGGAACAATTTCTTCGCCATATCCCACCTAACCCTGCCCTCTGTCAATGGGAAGCCATTTCCCCTTACCCTGTCTCTCCATGCTCTTATAAATAGTCTCTCCAACACTCTCTAGTCCTTGTAGAAACAATCTCGTGGTGGTCTCAAGCCCAGCAGGTTGTTGGGGGACCTCCCTGGGGACCCATCCCATGGCAGGAGTGCAGTGTGCAGTGGGATTTCTCCTGTCCTCCTGCCTGGTTCCTTTGGCAGGGTGGCCCAATGCTCCTGGCAGTGTAGGGAGTGCTGGGGACACCTCCACGGCCTTAGCACGGTGTTCCAGTCATGGGAACCATCTCCTCCCACCCAGCTGTGGCAGCGGCTTGGGGAGCCTGGATGTGCTGGGTCACCTAGCAGGGATGTGGCACCCAAGAGTGGGCCACCCCTGCTTTCATCTTCTATCCCTGGGTCTGCGTGAAGGACCTGTGGTGGTTGGGAGTGTCCATGAAGGACATGTGATGGCTGTGAGGCTGCTGTGTTGCTCACCAGGCTGCCCTGGCACATGAGGGTCACCATGCAAACCACACCCACCCCAGTTGTCCTCATTCCTGCTACTTCATAGCCCGCCACAGGAGGAAAATCCAGCAAGGAGGGCATTTAGTGCTCAGACATGGCTGATGGGGTGGCTTTGGGGACCCTCCCATGGCTGGACTACGTGTGGGAGGTCCCTGGGCCTCACACTCCTGCAGATGGAGTGTCTCTGGGTGTGATGGGGACATCGGGATCTTGATGCTCAGAGATTTCGGGGTGTTTCCTGGCGCAGGGTCCCAGGATGGGCTGTAGCTGCACTTGGAACCTCTGCGTGAGGAAGCCTGGGATTCTGGTCATGGCCCTGGCAGCTTCCTCTGCAGCACCACCCATCTTAGCTTTGCTCAGCATCCCAATGGAGTTTAAAATGGTTTCATTCTGAATAATTTATCTCCCAGAGAGAGAGAGAGAGACAGTGGAGGGAAGCAGGGAGGGGAGGGCTGAGCATGGGCAGGGATGGGGGCTCACCCCGGAGCAGCTCCGTGCACTGCTGGGCTTTGTTGCTCCCGGCATTTTTCTGCTGAACAAAAGCTCTGGATCCCGGCTAGAGGCTCCTGTGGGAGCCCTCCTGACCCCTGACCTGCCCTCCTGCCACCTCCAGCACCTCTTTGTCACCCCGGGTGAGCCCAGGCGTGACGGTCCGTGGTGTGGCCGGTTCGCTGGAGCAGGACATGGCTTTACTATGGGTTGTGAGCTTTCCTAAAGGGTTCCACACTGGAGGCAGGGCCATCTCCCTCCCCACCATCCCTACACGCTGCCCTACTTCTCGCCAGGCTCAGCCAGCTCTTGCTGCAGCCCTACAAAGAGGTTTGAATGCATTAGTTTACATAGAATTAATCTCCAGATTCCAAACATGCTTTCAAGCTGGTTTGGCCTTATTTTCCTGCAAAAGGAGGCCAACTCCGTGTTGTAGGCAGGGGCTGTTGTAAGCGAGGGTTGAGCTGGAGCAGGGAGAGACCAGCACAGGCACCATATTCAGGCCATTAAAAGGAATTTTTGGCTCATGGACAAAACAAATTGAAAAATCTCCTTCTTTGTCACCACATCAGCAGTGATGGAAAAACAGAGCAAGGTTGTGGGATGATCCTGCTGGTAGCCACTGTGCCTTTCCAAAGGGATTTGAAGTTCAGGTCTTGATAGGAAAATAATGAAGTATTTTAAATGTGTCACAAATGGTTGTATAGAATATTGTGGGTGAGGGGAGTGATGGGAAAACGTTGTTATTGGGGATGAGGAGAAACTGGAACACTGAACTCTGAGGTGAAGTGGTTCCTGCAACAGGTTGGTCCGAAATTCCCAGTGCTCCTTTGTCTGCCGGCGGAGTGATGCCGGCCGGGGAGGGAACAAGGAGCTCAAATGCTCCTGGGATTTTTTTGGATAGCCTGTCATCCCTGAGAAAGGAACAGTTGTGTGGGGGTGGGGAGCGTCGTATTCAAAAGTGGGTGAAATGGAAACGAGCCAAAATTCTGCAAATTTATAAGGAGCAGCAAACAGAGATTTCTTTGAGGCAAGGTCGGAGCGTTTTCTGTGAGCACCGCCCTGGTAGGAGTGTGCGAGGAAATGGAAACTGTGCTCCACTCTGCAGGGCTTTTTTCATCCTTTAGCCAGGCAAAGATACACAAAGCTGCTTATTTTGGGAGGTAGTGGAATGTTTCTGTAATAATTTCAGCAAATTTTGGTTCACATAGAGCATCTGTAAGAGCAGCACACCCCCAGCTTCATGGAGTGTGTTCTTTGTGGGGAAAAAAAATTGCTTTCTCTTGAATTTAATGCCTTTAAGCTGCCAGAGGGCAGGGTTAGGTGGGATATGGTGAAGAAATTGTTCCCTGTGAGGGTGGGCAGGCCCTGGTACAGCTTGCCCAGAGAAGCTGTGGCTGCCCCTGGATCCCTGGAAGTGTCCAAGGCCAGGCTGGACGGGGCTTGGAGCAACCTGGGCTAGTGGAAGGTGTTGCTGCCCGTGGCAGGGGGTGGAATGGGTACTTCCAACCTAAACCATTCCAGGATTCTATAAATTTGAAAGTGATTTCACCCAGAAGAATCTGTGCTGGGTTTGTTTTTCCTCCCTGTTTAGTATCCTGCATCTGCCAGGTCCTAATGCCTGGCTCATGGATGAACATCCCAAGGATACCTGTCCTGGCTGTGGATCCTATGCAAGCCACGCTGGGCAGAGCTGAGGAGCACACGGGGCTCAGCCAGGGGAAGATGATTAGAGAAGGAGCTGGGATGGTTCTCGGGAGGGAAGGGCTGAGCCGAATGCAGGAGTAATGCAGGAATATCCCCGCGGGGTCCTCACAGCACACCTGGGAGCTGCTGGATCGCTAACAGCTCTGATTAGGACTTCATTTTGGGCTGACAATCCTTTCCCCTTGTTGACACGGAGCATGTAGAAGCATGTAGTGTTTGAAACACAATATGCAAAGCACCGTGTTAGTAACCGACTCCAGAACATTCCTGCGCTGCAGCGAGGCTGCCCACAGCCTGCGGATTTCATCAGCTCCTCTGAGCTGGCACAGGGAGGACGTGGAAGCGGTGAGCTGGAGTCACAGGAGAGCATGAGCCATTCGCTTGAACCATGTCCACAGTCCTCAGGCTTCCAGTGCCCGCTGGAGCCTGTGGGCGTTTGCCCTTTCCAAAGGGAGGGAGATCCCAACCTTCTGCCTCTTCAACCGGCGTCGTGTGGCCGGAGCCAGGACGGAACATTCCCGTGCTGGTGGTGGCGGGGCTCGGCTGCACTTCCCAGAGCAGGGCGAGGGTTTGGCCACGTGAAGCGGCCACGAGGCGCAGGGAGGTGTCGGTGGTGAGCGCTTGGCTGGTTGCCCGTGGGCAAGCAGAAACCCGAGTTATCTGCAGCAGATAAGCACCGGCAGGAAAACACGGCAGCCTGGTTTGTCTGTAAACAAGTTATTTCGCAAAAATGTCTGCCTGGGATGACTGGCAGGGAAAGTGAGGAGCCAGGAGCGTGCCAATGTCTGGCTGGGCAACAGGGAGCATCCGGCTGGGCATGGGAAGGAGATGCTGCAACAAATGGCTCTGCCACTTTAAGCCGAGTTAAAACCCACACTGAGATCCACAGCGCTGCTGGGCCCAAGCGCAGCCGCTCGCTACAAATATATGAAGAAAAAGCCACCAAAATAGAAAATGTCATCATCGCTCACGGGGCGGCGAGAGCCGAGCGCAGCAAGCGGTGGCAGAGTGGGACAGGAAGTCTCCTCCCCCTCCCCGGGTAGTGCTGATCAAAAGGATGTAAAGCTTGTTTACAACATGTATGCAAAATCTAGTTGGGAAGAAGTCTGAGAGCTTTGCAGACCCGGGTGCACTAGGAATGAGTGATGTTGTGTTTATGTAGGTCTGAGCCTGCAGAGCTCGTGACCCAAAGTCAGAGAATTGTGGAGCATCCTGAGCTGGAAGGATCATCGAGTCCAGCTCCTGTCCCTGCACAGACACCCCAACAATCCCACCCTGGGCATCCCTGGCAGCGCTGTCCAAACACTCCTGGAGCTCTGGCAGCCTCGGGGCCGTGCCCATTCCCTGGGGAGCCTGGGCAGTGCCCAGCACCCTCTGGGGGAAGAACCTTTCCCTGATCTCCAGCCTGAGCCTGCCCTGGCACAGCTTCATGCCATTCCCTTGGGTCTGTCACTGGTCAGCAGAGCAGAGATTGGTGCCTGTCAAGTCATGGTCACTTTGTGCAAAGCAAGAAGAGGTGCCTGTCTCTGTGGGTTGCATCCACTGGGCTGCTCGGGATGCCCACTGGAAGCGTCTTGCACCTCTGCTAGCAAATGCTGGCTGTCAGGAAATCTTCATAGAGCTCCAAGTGAATGTCAGGACCCGGTGGGGCTGCCATCCATGGGGTCATTTTCCTTGGGATGAGTGTTTTGCGTAGCACCGATGCCCAAAGGTAGGAAAGAGCATTTGGCATAGGAAAGATGGAGGTTTTGGAGCTGTTGCAGAGTCTGGAGTGAAATGGCAAAGGTGCCTCTAGGCTGATGATGGATCGGGGATAGACTCATGTTTGTTTGCATGGAAACAGGCGAGCTCTGCACTATGAAGTGCCTCTGTGCAGCCTTCAGCCTCACTCACGTCCCTCGGCCAGAGGCACTTCCTTACCTCACCGGGAGTCTTAAGGCTTAATCCATTGTTTGTAAAGCTCCTTAAGATCCTTGTTTGGGAGCGCTGGAATCTGGAGGATTAGAACCAATTTATTTTTGTGTGTCTTGTATCATGTGCATCTCAAAGACTTTCCAAAGAAGGAGGAGTTGTGAGCCGGATGGAGATGGCAGGTCCGGAAGGTAAACACGAGGGAGGAAGTGGCAGGGAAGAACAAAGAGGGAAAAAGCCAAAAGCTGGTTCTCTGTGGTGGAGACTTGGCTGTAAGGACGGTGAGTTTCTAGCCCTGGAGGAAAGGGCTGGATGTAGTAGAGCTGTCTCCCTCTTAATGCCACTTAAAGACCCATCTGGTCCATGCTGCTGCCTCAGGAAGGGCAGTGGCAGCTTTTCCCTTGCTGTGTCTGTGCCCTTTGATTGGGAAGCAGGAATCTCACCCGTCCTCACCCAGTCCCTTTTGTCAGCTCTAAACCACCAAATAAGCTCATAAGAATTAATGTCGGTGATCTGGACAAGGGAGATTTTTAAAGCCAGGTCTAGGATGGTCAGTGAACGGCCCTGCTTTCCCCAAGCCCTTGCCCTGGTGTCTGTTGGCACATCCATGCCCTTGCCCGTGGACCTGCTGGTGAGATCAGTGAGGTGTTTTCTCCAGGGGGACCCCCCTGGCCCTCGTGTGGGGTGACCTCACTGTGAGGCTCCTCACACCTGCCAGGAAATCCTTGCTGGCAGCATGTCCCCATCCCTCCTGGCTGCTATGGCCCTCCCTGATGCCACCCCCTCTCTTCTGAAGATGCTGTGTGTGTGCATTGGTGCGACTGCTTTGCCACCTTCCCCACCCTCACCCCCTTCTCCCCATGTCCCTGGCACAGCCCAGGGCAGCTGCCGCGGCCTCTCCAGAGGCTCACGTGCCGGGTGTGACAAGCCAGGGAAGAGGTGACCCGGTGCTTTGGGCACTGGTGGTGCCTTCACTCCCGTGGGGAAGCAGAAACTGGTGATTAAATTCTTTCCCCAGGTGCAGGCCGGAGTGTTCTGTGTAGGTGTGTGGCCATCATGTGACTCTTTGCATTTTACACAAGGTGTTTTCCCACGTGAGCTTGGTTGGGGTCACAGGACAGGACTTGTAGCTGAATGTAGGACGGGTCTCCATTGGGATTTCTGGTTTGGGAGCTCCCCAAGAGATGTCCCAGATCCTGGGGAGGTTACAGGCATCAAGGCAATGGTTTCCAAAGGATGTCAGAGCACACTTGAGACCCTCAGGATTCTGTTATTCAAACCCTATAATCCTACAGGACCTACAGTATAGGAGCAGCCATCAGCTGGTACTGGTGGTACTGGTGTGCAGGGGAGGCTCGTGTGGGGCTGGAGGTGCCTGAGCTGGTGCCATGTGTTGGCAGGCAGGTGTAGGTGTGGTGCAGGAAAATTCCTGAGGTGTGGGTGTGCTGGAGCCAGGGAGGATGAGCTACCAGTGCCAAGGGCTGGGAATGGGCAGTGCCAAGCCCTGCTCACCGGGAACAGCACTTGGTGGCATTGGGACACGACAGAAGGGAAGCTCTGGGTTCTGGGACACTGCTGGTGTTATGTTTTGGCACTATCAGGGTGTGTTTATCCTAAACCCAGCAATATTTGTTGTTCACAGTCTCCTGGGATCAAAGCAGTCTGAGTTACAGATTCCGTGGGGAGCGGGTAGGACGGGCTCCCCGCGTGGCTTTGCGCTTGCAGAGCTAATGGGATTAAAGGAGTATTCACTGGGAGAAGAAAAGAAGAGGCTGGGGGCTTCAGTGGGGCTCAGAAGCCTCGTTTCATGTGCTGGGAGTGGGAAGCACAGGCTATTTGGCTTAGCAAGGAGAAAGTTGGGAGCATCTGGCGGGTTGGAAGCCCAGCCGTGCTGACGGCCAGCGCTGGGGCAGGGTCTGGGGGGTGTTAGCGTCCAAAACATCTGCTGCCCTCAGATTTGGGGTGACCTCACCTGACACCCACCCTGCTCTCCTTGTCCTGGGATGTCTCTGCCTGCTGGAAGTGGCAGCTTAAATAAATAAAAATCAAAAATAAAGTACCAAATTCCTTAGGAGGGTTGGTAGTGGGAGAAGAGCTCATGTTGTGGCTGTAGCAGCCCTTGCATCTGTAAATATGGGTATTAGGCTCTCCTTTAGATACCTCTTGGTTTGAAAATATCTGCTGTAGTTGGTCTGAATCTCTAGAAATGCAAGAATTTACCTGGGGAAGTTCTGTCACCTCTTTGCTGAGATCCTGCAGCAAGTCCTTCTGGCTTTGAAAAAGTTCATTAATTTGAACTCTTCTCCTGTTTTTGTTGTTTCTCTTCCTTATGTCTGTGACTCTCTTGCCTCCTCCATTACTTCCTCCTTCAAATCCAATTGCTTCACACTCCAGCTCAGCTGTTCCTGTGCAGCTGGGCTCGGTACCTGCAGCTCCAGGTGCCTTTGCTTTACACCCATGATCTTGCACTCCATGATCCAGCACTTGGTGCTGCCTTCCCTGCTTCCTGTCTCAGCTCAAAGTTACTTAATGGGAACTCAAAGTGCTGTTTGAGCTCTGGAACTAACGTTTCCCTCCAAATACATTTTTCCTTTTGTTCTGCTTGATCTCGTGACTATCCAGTAGTTTAAATAAAGCACTTTTTTGTCTCCTGCACCCTCAGCAGCGAAACACGGGAGCTCTGAACAGGCACCAATGTTTTCTCTTGCACAGCAGAGAAATTATCCCAAACTTGACTTAATTTTCCCTCCCTGGTGACCTCATGCATCCCCCATCCCCAAGTCATTGCATCGTGAGAAAGCAAATGGAATATTGTGCATTTTGGGAGAATTTATGAATTCCTCAGGGTTAATCCATGGCACGTGAAGAGCCTCGGAGCAGAGTTTTATGAAGCTCCACTGCTGACACCGGAGCCAGTAGCGGATGTTTCAGATTTTGCTGCTGTCAGGTGTAAGCTCAGCCAGTGCGGAGCTCTGGGGCAGAGCTGCTCCAGCGGGAGATGGGCTGGGATTGCTGTAGCAAGGGGCTGGGGATGTATTTGGGAGGGAATTGAGGCCTGTGTGCTGGTTCACAAGGGCTCTGCCTGTTGTGGGGTTGGGGTGGGACATGGCTGCACTTGCTGGCTGAGCTGGGAGCGTCCAGACTTGCACCATCCTGCTGGGAAGGAGCAGGCAGGTGCTGTGTTTAGGAAGAGGAGCTGGAGGTTCAGGTTGCATCAGAAATCTGCTACTGATTTGTTGTGAGTGAGCAACAGCCAGTTATTCCCAGGATGTGATCCCCTTCCTCTGCTGGGATCCGTGGATTTGTGCCCCTCTGTTTCACTGCTCTTCTCTGTAAGTGTCCAAGGCCAGGTTGGACGGGGCTTGGAGCAATCTCATTTAGTGGAAGGTGGCCCTGCCCATGGGATGGAACTGGATGAGCTTTAAGGTTTCTTCCAACACAAATCTTTCTGGCATTCTGTGTTTCAGCCCCGCTGTGTTCCAAACCAACAGGCTGGAGATATCCCACCCTGCAATATCCCACCATGCTTTTATTGTCTTCTCCTTCTTGACTTCATTATGTCTTGATCTCTGTAACCTGTTTAACATGTGTAAATACTGAAATGAGATTATCTTTAAAGAGCCCTTTATTAAAAATGTACTGACCGTCCTAATCAGGAGAAATGTGCCTGTAGCTGCTTTTCTCTTTGCTGCATTTCCACAAGTAGCGAAGGCAGGATGGTGAATCATCTCACCAGGGCGACAGCTTGGGCTTCAAACCGGGCAGGTTTCTTCACACACCGAACAGACGTGATGCTCCCAGTGTGGCACGACCTGCACAGGAAGGTGGGCTTGCTCCACGGGAGGGTCCCAGGGACACGTGCTCTGGCTGTGTTTGCAGTTTGAGCAACTCCAGACCTCACTGGTCTGTGGTTGGTGGTCCTCGGTGTGCTGAGTCTGGTGCTGCTGCCTGCTCGGCTGACAGCACCAGACTCTTTGGGGAGCTGTATCCTGGAAATGCCAAGGGATCTGTGCCTGGTGGCTGGCTGGTCTCTGGTAGATCAGGAGGACCCAGGGAATATCCTCATGCCTTCCCCTCCCACACCAGCCCTGGGTGGAGCAGGTGGAGCTGACATGGGACCTGCACCCCAGTGTAGTGTCGCTGGGTGCAACCTCCCTGCTCAGGGCTTCACCTCACAGCCCCTCCCTGTGGAGGAGGTTTTAGAGCAGAGGAGGGTGGGGTACAGCCAGTGTGGGGGGCTGGCAGGGCACAGCCTTCCCTGGGCACAGGCGATGTACCCAGAAACGGCTTTGGGCCTTGCATGGGCACTTTGGGCTCTGCCATGAGAATGAGGCGTGAGGGGCTCTCAGTGCGTGATTTAATGAGCTGCAGTCATGGGAATTTGGTGTTTGCTGTGTAGAGCAGGGCCAGGAGGGCAGGGGGGCCCCGGAGAGGTAGCTGAGGCCCCAGGGCCACCTGAAGAGCAGCCGGGGCTGCTGTGCCAGAGGTGCTGTGCCAGAGGTGCTGCCCGTCCTCGTCACTGAGCGCTGCCGTCAGTCCTGCCCTGGGCAGCAGAGCCCTTTCCTGAGGCCTTGCAGGCAGCTGTGCCCGCCTCTGCCCGGGATCCCGGCTTTCCCTGAGGGATTGCTGGAAAGTCCCCACATCCATGTGCTGTTTATCACAGGGTGAGCAGGGTGGTCTCACTGCTTTTCCATCGGTGTTTATTGCTGGAGATGAGGAGCCTTTTCCGTACGGTTCTGGTGGAGCCTTCAGCGCGTGAGGATGATCACAGAAGGGTTTTTTCCCCCCTTGTAAAATATATTCCAGCTCCAGTTTGTAATGTGGCGAGAGGGGGAGCGAGAGAAGGGAACAACAGCATTAGCGGATGTAGAAGTAGCTGGAATGAGAAGCTTTTGTGCCATTAATAACAGTCCTGGCAGGCAGCCAAGGCTGGGAGTGTGGGATTAGCCTGAACAATCAAGACTGCAGGATCAAAACAAGGAGGCAGGAACAGCGAGGTCACACTGCTGCCATCTGCGCTGCCGCAGTGGTGGGAGGGAGCGGAAGAGGGGGATGCGCTGGAGGAGCGGTGCCGATAGCGCAGGCAGTGGGGGGCCACCGCCCCCAAACCGGCCCCGCGCCCCTGCCGGGGGCTCCGGCCTGGGGGCTTCACCTCCCGGCTCTCCACAGGCACTTCCCGAGCCCCGGAGGGGAAGGCGGCTGCAGCGCGGCCGTGTTAGGAAATGGCTTCTGAAAAACCAGCAGCGGCTCATTGGGGGGTTTGGGGCGGGGGGCTCCGTGTGGCAGTGCCGCTGGCTCGCCCCAGCCTGTCTGGCGGTGGCTCCATCTGGTGACCCGGGGCTGGGGAGAGGTCAGCGGCCGGATTCGGCCGCAGCTTTGTGTGGGTGAAGCAGCCGTGTCCCTGCCCGGCGTGGGGGTGAGCCGGCCTTTCCGGGGGCTCCACGTGCGGCTTTACATCTCCCTTCCAAAGCAGCGACTGGAGATCGCAGCTGAAAGGCGATTTTTGAAGCAGATGGAGGCAAATCTTGTTCTGTTTCACTCTGGCCTCCATCAGCCTTCGCCGAAAAACCTTCCAAGAGTATCAGAGGCAAAAGGATTCGCATCAGTTGTGCCGCTTCTCCTCTCTTTCTCTCTGACCCAGTAAATCTCGCTGTCCTGTGAATGTAAATACAAAAGCTGAAGCGCGAGAGAAGCAAAGCAGTGTCCCACAAACAGCCTTCCAGCTCTTGCTAAAAATATCTCGGTGCGGTGCAGTAACTCCCAGGCATTCTTTTGTCTGACTGCTTTTGAATTCCCTAATTGAAGTTGGTTGGAGGGCAGTGCACCAGCTTCCTGAATAGCTCAGATGTTGATTGTGAGTTAAAAAACAAGAGCAAAATTGTTTTTCCTTTGTGCCGCCACGCTTTTATTTACCTTCCCCCTCCCCTCCCTCATTTTTAATCTCTGTATTTTTTTACTTGCAATTTTATTTTGCGAGACAACCGCATTAAATCCGGCTGCGGGGAAGGGGCCGGGAGGCAGCGAGCAGGAAGACACAGTTTTGGGTACGTGATGCCACGTGCGCCTCGGAGCTGGGGCTCTGTCAGAAGCGTCCGGGCTGGCGCAGAGATGCCCTGCAAATGGAGCTTAACGTAGTAGGAAGTGTTAATAATATTCCTAATTGCCTACTAATAACTAAATCTGTGGAATTTGGCAGCAATTGGGATATAGTTTTCTCCTGCAATCTGTCCATTCCCTCCAGAAAGAACAGAGTTGCTTCCCTCACGCACAGCAGCAAATCTGGAATTCACTGGAGGTACTGGGGGGAGTTTTCCAGGTTCCGCGTGGCCTCTAACCCGTCCATGGAGCTTTCAGGGGTGCTTCCCTGGATGAAAACTGCCATGTTTTGGTCCAGCACTCCAGATTTAACAGAGAAAGAATAAAACCAGGCTGTTTCCCTCCTTTCTGCTTTTTCTTAGTGTTATTTTTCATTTGGACCTGGAACCTGTAAAATCCAGGCGTTCCGACAAGGCTGCTGGAAGCATTCATGGTGTGTACAGTTGGCTCTCCTGGCTGTCCAGAGATAGTTCTTGGGCTTCCATGGGGACAGGGAGGAAAAGTTCATGAATATTGGTGTAAATGAAATAAATTGGAATATTCGGTATATATTGGGTAAAAGATATAAACCATGAATGCTCCGACCTCTGGCAATCAGACACAGACTTTGCTTTTACCCGAGTAAATTAAAGGTTTGAAATTGTGGTGGAGGTTGGAGAGAAGCTGAATCAGATGCTGCTTCAGGAGCCAGAATTTATTCAGGCTCTCCATGGTGGGAGACATTTCATAGCTGCTCAGCAGCAGCAGAAAAACAAGCACAAATTTTTCTGTCTTCAGGGATAACTGCAGTGAGGCCCATGGGGGAGGGCTGTGCCAGGACCAGAATACCTCCCTGGAAAACCTCCCCATCCCCTGCACAGCACCAGGCCCCAAAACTTCCCCAGCACGTGGGGACCGGGCTGGCCTGCAGGGCCCGTGGGGGGAGCCAGGCTCCTCTGGCGCTTTCCTTGGAAATGGAGCATCCTCCTGGTCTGCCACACACAAAGCCAAGATGCCACACGGGCTGAGCGGGCAGCCTACGAGCTGGGTGTGCTGCTCCTGCTCTGCTGTACTGGAGGCCAAGTCTGGGAAGAGCAGACTCCTGCATGTGCTCACCCTGCTTTTGGCACAGTGATGGGAACCAGGTGCCAGATGTCACCCCCTTTCCGTGCTGCTCTGCCCACAGGCAAATGGACTCTGCAGTAGAGAAACGCACTTATGGATGCCCCATCCCTGGAAGTGTCCCAGGCTGGGTTGGACGGGGCGTGGAGCAACCTGGGATAGTGGAAGGTGTCCCTGCCCATGGCAGGGGGTGGAACAAGATGAGCTTTGAGGTCCTTTCCAACCCCGACCATCCTGGGATTCTTTGATTGTCCAAAACCTCCCTTCCTTTCAGTGCCTGCAGCTTGTGGGAGTCTGGGCATGGCTGGTGGTGTGGGGCTGGATCCGAGCTGTGGAGCTGCAGCTGGACTGTGGGGCTGGAGCAGGATCGCAGCACCAGGGTTGTGTCCCCTCCACTCAGCTCCCAGGTTAATGTTTAACCTGTTTGGGTTTCAGTCTCTGGGGTTGTTTGGTGTTTCAGGGCACTTTTTTCGGCTCTGAGCAGCTCCTTGGAGAGGCTGGGCTTATCGGCTGTGCAGGAATGCGAAGAATCCGTGAGGAGGAAGATGAGTTTTCCCGTTCCCAGTGGAGGGGAACCAAGCCTGAGCAGGTGACACGGTGATGTTTTGTACACACGGCAGCTCCCGGCTGTGGGAGCCTCTGTGCACTTTCCACCTGGCCAAAACATTTTGCTCTGACTGTGAACCTTAGAGGGGAGAGAGCTCCAGTGGAAAAGTTGACGCAGCCTTATCTGCAGCACAGCCTCTGTGATAGAGGAATCCAAGCCCTGGCTTATGTCAGGCTGGAAGCTCTCCCCTTCCCTTCCAGCAAACTGCATTCCGTTGCCTTGGAGCTGCTCCTTCACTGGGGGCACATCCTTCAAGGAGTGTGGTCAAGAATACCGGACTGGGTTCATTTTAAATACATATTGAATTCCCCCATGGCTGTCTTTGTTAGCCCAGTGTCTTGTGAATGGTCCTCCTTGGAGTGCCACAGCATTCCCAGCATCCCTCCTCCAGAAACTTCAGCCCTTGCCTTCAGCGTGCAATTATTCTTGCAGGAGTCATTCAGGTCATGCGTTCTCCTCGTGCAGTAAGTGACGCTTCTACCCATGACTGATGCTGAACATAGTCTGGGGTCACCTTACCCAGTGCTCGGTGCCCGAGGCTGCTGTTGCAGTGCGCGTGAACAGGCTCCCAAACTTCCTGCCGGCGGTTTGTTAGCAGGGAAAAAGCCCTGGAACTCAGTTTGCCAGCAGTGCCCAGACCCCCTTGCTGGCACGGTGGGGCTGTCCTGGCTCAGCCTGGCGAGGGAGGCACCGCTGCTCCCCTCGCACCATAACCCCCATAACTGACCCGAAACCGCAGCTCTGGGGTCAGGCTGACATCTGGCACCACAGCCAGCAGGGGAGGGAGGGGGAATGCTGGCTGGAAGGGAAGGAGCTGGAGGAGGAGGGGAAGGGAAGGGGGAAGGACAGAGCTGGGAGCTCCTGAAGCTCCAGGGTGAGACATTAAGCAGGAGAAGGGGCAGGATGTAATGCTCAGTGATTTTTGCGAGCGGCCAGGGGCTGGCTCGGGGCTAAGGGCAGCTTGTTTGCAGCGAGGCACTGCAGATAACAGCAACAACGGGGGCAGTTAATTGCCATCTCTCCAATCATGCCTTGGTCTGCATTTGTCTCGGGACAGGATGTGTTTGCAGATGGATTTTGGAAGTAGCCGGGGATCAGATGTGTTTTGTTCTTTGGTTTTGCTCGCTGTCGGTGCTCGGTGACGCGGAGCTGCCTCTGCCTTCAAAGGCCATGGTTAATGTTACAATTTCCTTCCTGCTATGAGCTGCTGTTTTCTCTGCTCACACCTTTCTGGAAGCCTTTCAGGCTACAATATTCCCTACTTGGTTTTGTATTACAGGAGTCTTTCTGTGGAAGAGTTGAGAAAAATCTTTTCCTTTTTGCTTTAGGTACATAAAAGAATAATATTGTGTTCACCTGCTAAAACCAGCCCAAGGTTTCAAGAGGCCAAGCCTCTTGTTCTGGTGAGGGAAAACATTCCCTTAAGTGGAGAAGCTTTTGCTGCTGAAGCAGAGGTTTAGGGTTGATGGTTGATGGTGTGTTGTCCTGCTCAAAGTCCTCTCCCCTGGCTCTTGGGGGTGAAGATTCCCCTGCTTCCAGCTTCCATCCATTTCTTCATGGAAAGGGTTGTCTGGCATTGGAAGGGGCTGCCCAGGGAGGTGGTGCAGTCTTCATCCCTGGGGGTATTTTAAGGACTGACTTGAACGTGGCACTCAGGGCTCTGATCTGGGTGACAAGGTGGGGTTTGGTCACAGGTTGAACTCAATCTTGGAGGTCTTTCCTTTCCCAACCTAAATGATTCTGTGATTTTGGAGTTGCCTGAAAACCCCCATGCTGTCACACGCTCCCTGTAGAGGAACAGGGCTGTTGTACCTCTGATAGCTGCCAGTTTAGTGCTCTGGAGTTGCATTTCCTTTCAGGAGGCTCAACCTCACAAGGCAGATTAGGACAGAAAATCCAGGTTCCATTAAAAACCATTGGAAATGAGTTCCCAGGTTGTTCTAAGGTAAATCAATAATGCCTGTAATCTCCGTGGCTGGACTGAGTGACCGAGCCAACAGTTCATTTAACCACTTTTTTTTTTTTAAAGCACTTTCAAAATCATTCCTGTTGATTCTGACTTCTCGCTCTGAATTGCTGTTATGAAATTCTCCGGCAGTGTTTGGTTCTGAGTGCTGCCAAAACCTTGGTAATTCCCTCAGCTCCGTGCCTGGGAACTGTAGTCACTGCAGGGCTGACCCTGCACTGGCTCCAAGGGAGCCACAAAATTCCTGCCCGTTTGAGAGTGGCGCTGATGTGGAGAAAGACAGCTCCTTGTCAATGTTGCTGGGTCTTGATGGGTCTTGCTGATTTTTAATTTATTTCTACTCAGCTTTAATAAGAGACTTGTCCTTTCTCAGAGCAAATACTCCAAACTTGTGAACCTTTCAACCTAAATGTGAGAAAGAGGTATAAATGGTGCTTTTTAGGTACAGATTTGAGGCTATTCAATAAATTTTTGTAGTACTTTGTGTCATGATAGCCATCTTTTTGATTCTTGTGTAGGTGCCTTGCAACCAGGTTTATCATCTCATGGAAACTCAGCCTTATTTAACAGCATTTGAACAGCTAGATACTGAAGTAATGTCTTGAATAGGGTAAGACTTGGCTTGATATAGGGCTGTGGTCTTGGAAAACCTATAATTCCTCCTCCTTCTCCTTCCCCCCCCCCCCCCCCCCGTTGGTATTACTATCAGATTTTTCTCTTTAGCTGTGGCACAGAGAAGATTGAGTTGCTGGAACATGATCTATTTTGATTACTAAAAATCTTAGCAGTGCTAATTTAGTCAGTTGGTACGTTATGAACGTAGGGTCTGTGTGTTCAAACTGTTCTTGGTTTTTTTTTACTTAATAAGTTCTCCAGATAGTTGCCATGGAAATAATCCTGGATTCAGGGAGGATGTGAAGGCCCCGAAGACGCTGGCGCGGTGGCAGCCGCGTGTGGTCTGCACGTTCCGGGCTTGGCTCAATGACACAGCCTGGTGTTGTGACTGGCTCTGGGATGGGAACCAGCTTGTTCCTCCCATGGCTGTCCCAGTTCCCCCTTTTGGAGTTTTGGGCGGAATCTTCCTGATTTTCATAGCACAGAAAGGTTGAAGAGAAGGCTCACTGCTGGTTTTCAAGGCTGACTGTTTTTCTATCTTGTCTTTGCCTGAATCACACTGATATGAAAGGTTTGGCTGTTGCCTTTGCCTCACCTGGGGTTCTGTGCCAAATCTGGGGAGATTCCCCTTGCTCCACTTCTGGAGCACTGGGAGCTGTGCTGGACGGGGCCTCAGCAGGAGCCTCCCCTGGGCCTCTGTTTGTGCTGCAGAAGAACAAACCTGCTTCCTCTGGGCCTGAGATTTCTTTTTCTGCAACTTCCTTGTTGTGCAGATGTTGTGTTTTTGGTGAAATCTGTGTGTGTGGTTTCCAGGCACCGTCATTAAAATGTGTTTTGTGTGGCTTAAACCAAACCTGGGCACTTGCGGCTTGCAATAAGGCAGCCAATCCTAAGTGCAGGAAGATTCAGGTTATGTTCCTGGCTTCACAAGACTTGAAAAAATACCTTATTATTTAAGCTGGAATTGACTTTAGTTTATGTCATGAGACGGATATTTGGGCTGTGTGGATCCTCTTTATCAGTGGTGCAGGACCAAGCACAGGAGCTGCCAAAGCAGCAGCTCATCTTGTACCTGATTTCTGCCAGAGTGATGTGCAGGGGAAGCATCTCTTGCACTGATGGAGACCCCGAGTCACAGAATCCCAGAATGGGTTGGGTTGGAAGGGAGCTTAAAGCTCATCTGTTCCTCCCCCTGCCATGGGCAGTGACACCTTCCACTAGCCCAGGTTGCTCCAGGCCCTGTTCAACCTGGCTTAAGCAGCTACAGTCAAAATTTAATTGCTTTGATGTAGATATCAGGCCAAATGAGTGACGTATTTCCAGAGTCTGAAGAGTTGTTGCAGAAGGTTTCATTTTGGGCAAGCAGTGGAGGAGGTGTGTTGTTAAGTTGTAGGGACAAAGCCTTGGAGAGCCGTTTTCCTACATGGTGGCCCAGTACAATGGGACACTGCCCCTTCCTCGGTGGTGAAATACAGGTGGATCACAAAATGGCTTGGCTTTAAGGGACCTTAAAGCTCATTTTGTTTGAGACCTTGTCTGTGCACTTTAAACTGTAGCTGAAACAACAACATATAAGAGATTTTCCTTTTTCAACATATAGGTATACATGAATTATTTTTTCTGGAGAGCTGAAGTGTCCTTTCTCCTCCCCCCCTCTTACTTGCAGCCGTTACTGAGTAGCTCTTGCTGGGATATGTAGGAAGCCATGCAGTGCAGCCTGCCCTTCGTGTGGCACGGAAATGGAGATGGAGATCCCATGGCTCCACCACTGTCCCACCTCTCACCCTGTAGCACACCTGCCCTGGATCACGCCGTATCTCAGTCCAGTGACCAGGGAAATCTCAAAGGCAGGTTTAAAACAGCCAAGTCAGCACCTTAACAAAGATGACTGAGGCCCCACCAGCTCGCTGTAGACCCCACCTCCCCGTTCCTATTCCTATTCCAGGCAGCAGCTCTGCATCCTTTTACGCTGCGCTGGGTGTATTAAATTAGGGAGCAGAGTGACAGCTGGGCAGGAGCTGGGAACAATGCAGATAAAGTTGGCTTTCAGCGCTGTGACCCTCTCCAGGCTGCACGCCAGGAGACTATAAATAATTGATAGGAGCAGCCACCCTGGCCAGCACGCTAATGTACCGCGCGGCTCCGGCGGCGAGCGGAACTGTGCTCCCCATTACATCACCCGGGCTCTCCGACCGGCAATGTCATTTCTCTGCTTTTAAATAATAAATTGCACTGGGAGTTGAAACACTCCTTCGCCCCATTCAAGCCTACCAGGGTGTGCAACTACACAAATGAATTTTACAGATGGTAGAATAAATTTTGTATCAAGCTGAAGAGAACTCCTCGTGGGAGGAGTTCAGCCCCGAGGATTCGCCCCCGATCGATGATGGGTTATGGGGATCAAAGGCAGCTGTTGGTGGTGTTGGATCTGGCTCATTATCTGGAATGACTTTGAAGCTTGACTTGGGGTCACGGGCCTAAGTTCACGGGTAGTTTCGGGGGTAAAGTCCTCCGGTGTTGCAAGTCAGAAAATCCCCCTTGGCCGGGGCCGTGTCTGCGAGCGAAGGCATGCGAGTGGCGCACGCTGGCTCCGCTTCCGCTTCCAATGGCTGGAGCGTCCCAGCAGTGAAAACAGCCTGATGTAACCCAAACCCTGAGATCTTTCCCTTGAGTCTTTCTGTAACCTCCTGCTTACCCACAGATGTGTGGAGAAAAGCTAAAATGTGCTTTGTCTAATCATAGAATCAGGGAATGGTTTGGGTTGGAAGGGACCTTAAAGCTCATCCAGTCCCACCCCCTGCCATGGGCAGGGACACCTTCCACTATGCCAGGCTGCTCCAAGCATTGTCCAGCCTGGCCTTTCCAGCCTCTGGGAACACTGGTTCTGACCACAGGGGGACACCTTTTTGGTGGGCCTTAGCAGCTTTTTATGCTCATTTGTGTGGGGCTCCACGGATTTTGAAAATATAATTAAAAGAAATAAACCCTATGAGTCCTAGACTAGAGTCCACAAGCATTAGGAATTGGGCAGGTTGTGGTGCCCTGTTCCTGATAAATTAGTGGAGAATAAATAGAGAATCAAACCAGAGAGGAGTCAGCTGTTATTATGGAAAAAACGAGTGAAATTCTGGGAAAACCAAGAGCAAGGACCTGCAGTGCATGACCAGAGCAGCAGGACACAAAGGTGAAAAATTCTTTGCTCAGCACTGAGTATGGGGTCACAGAATCCTTTAGGTTGGGAAAGACTTTTAGGTCATTGAGAACACCCATTCCCGCAGCACTGCCAAGGCCACCGCTAACCCATGTCCCCAAGTGCCACATCCACATGGCTCTTAAATCTCTCCAGGGATGGTGACTCCACCACTGCCCTGGGAAGATATTTGGGACTTCCAGGAATTGTCCGTCCTGTGAGTGCACCTTGCAAGTCTCAGAATCTGTGCAGGGTGGCTGTGAAGGGTGGTTTCTCACCTTCCAGAGAAGGGGACTTAGGGAATGATGATTTCCAAACCAGGAAGTGAGCCATGGCGCAGAGCTGCCTAAGGAAGCGTAAGCTGCTTACGGTGGATTAGATGAGTGCCTGCTTAGCTCTGCAATTAGAGAGGGAGATGGTGTGATAAATCATGAGTAACCAGCTTACCTGTCCCGTGATGTTGTTTATCTCCGGGCACATGTCCTCCAGTTTCCATAGGTGATGAAGCATCTGCTTTTGAAGGAGTAGATCTGGAAAAGAGGATGTGCTTTCCGTACAGTTTTCTGGAGTTTCTTTGCTACCCTTGAACATCAGGTCTGCCCTGGAGTGAAGCTCTTTCCAGAGGAGCCCGGATATGTGTCACCGAATTGGGGTCACACTGCAGGGCTGGTTTGTGTTTTCCAAGGGGTCCTGGGCTCCTGGTCCAAGGCCATGGCCCATGAGGGTGGTGGCACCAGCCTCTGTGTGCTCTTCTTGAGCCCATCCCTTATCCTACTGCTGCCATCCATGAGCTGCCCTGTGATGGGACCTCACGGGAGGCAGGAAGGGAGGGGAAGGTGTTTTCCAGGGGTGCTGGGCTGCAGCAGCATCTCAGCCTCCCATGGTCTCCAGCTGCCGTGGTGGTGCTTGTTCCCTCCAGCTGCACAGAGAACAGCCTGCACAGGTCTGGGGTGTTGCTGACGTCGGTGTGTAAATACTCTGGACACAGGAAAGCTTTTATTGGGCATAATGTGTGAAATACTGAAGCTGTTCCTTGCTGGTGGTTGAGCTCTGGGTGATCCACCTGCCTGCATCTCCAGCTGGTCCCTGCCAGCCTCTGGTGTCAGGAGGACACAAGTCCCAGCACCAGCAGTGCAGAGCTTGCTTTTTCCCATCCCAGGAACTCTGCCATATCCTCCCCAGATCAGCAGCGTCTCCTCCACCTCTCCCAGGTGTACAGCTTAGCAAACACATTCAAAGCACTGCAAGATTTTGGCCAGCTTTGGAGAGCTGGTTGATGGAAGAAGAGATTCTTTTCCAGGAAAGCAGCGCAGCCCATGCACAGTGCTGTTAACAGTGTGACTGTTGTAATTGGTCTTTTTCTGGGTGATGGTGACAGGGACTTGTGCTGGCTGTCCCTGGGGAATGGTGTTCCTCAAACTGAAATACCCATCTGGAATTTTAGGGTGTCTCTGAAGATTTGACTATAAGGGCTGGGAGGTGCACAAACCGTGCTACGAGCTATGGAGAGGGGCTTCCAGATTAGGGAAATCGGTGATAAAGATGCCAAAGGTTGATCATGGAATCCCAGACTGGTTTGAGTAGGAAGGGACCTTAAATCTCATCCGGTTCCACCCCCTGCCACAGGCAGGGACACCTTCCACTGTCCCAGGCTGCTCCAAACCCCGTCCAGCCTGGCCTTGGACACTTCCAGGGATCCAGGGGCAGCCACAGCTTCTCTGGGCACCCTGTGCCAGGGCCTCCCCACCCTCACAGGGAAGAATTTCTTCCCAGTGTCCCATCTAACCCTGCCCTCTCATCCCAGCGGGACATGCTGGTAGCCTCAGCCCCTGCTCCTGCCAGGAGGACAGCAGAGAGCAGGAGAGGCTGCTGCACCTCCATGCGTGCAACATCCATCAGCTGCTTCCCACTCTGGCCAGTCCTGCTGGCCCCATCCCCTGCTTCCCCTGTGCCTCCCAGGAACTCCTGGGAATATCCTTCCCTGCAGCTCACCTTCCCGAGCTTGGGTAAGAGCCTGTGCTATTCTTAGCAGCTCGGCAGAAGACTCAGGCAGGAGCCTTTGATGGAGGGAGCAGGAGTAACCATGGCAGTCTCCCGGAATGGGGAACCGTGGATTACAGACATTAAAAGGCATAAAGCAAATAGCAGGATTATCCTTGGCGGTGGTTTTCTAGTGAGCAGAAGGCACTACCTGATTTCCATGTTTAGGTGAGACACTGTAAATTACCTGCAGTTAAAAAATAATGCTAATTAAATTCAGATGCAATAACGATTAACACTGTTGATCTCAATGCACTGGATTTCCTTGCAGCTCTAATTGACAGAGAAAAAGCCCCGACCCTACCTGGGAAAAGGAGGGGGGATTCTTGCTTCTGGCTCTGTGCAGGATCCTCCTCCTAGTGCAGTTGTCAAGTTTGCATTTCCCCTTTCCCTGCCTTATTACTTCTATTTTTAATGCAAGGCACTTCACAGAATCACAAAATCCATGAGGTTGCAAAAGACCCCCAAGGTCATCTAGTATGACCCATCCCCACCTTGTCACCAGCCCAGAGCACTGGCCAGTCATTCCTCCAGGGATGGGGACTCCACCACCTCCCTGGGCAGCCCCTTCCAATGCCTGATCACCCTTTCCATAACAAAATTCCTCCTGATGTCCAATCTGAACATTCCCTGGCATAGCTTGAAGCCATTCCCTCTCCTCCTGTCCTTGTTCCCTGGGAGCAGAGCCCGATCCCCCCGGCTGCCCCCTCCTGTCAGGGACTTGTGCAGAGCCACAAGGTCCCCCCTGAGCCTCCTTTGCTCCAGGCTCAGCCCCCCAGGTTCCCTCAGCCTCTCCTGCTGCTCCAGCCCTTTCGCCAGCTCCGTTCCCTTCTCTGGACACTCTCCAGCAAAATCAGAGGAGCTGGGTTTGCCAGAACCTTTGCCAGTGAGCAGGGCCGGGATCCGGGAGCCCTGCAGGTTCCTCGTGCCTGTGTGTGGTGGGTGCTCACACCGAGCCCCAGCACTTCTCTGCCCTGAGCAGAAGGCACCGTGTCCTCCTCCTTCCCTGGGTTTTCCAGAGGAGAGGGGAAGGAGCCGGGTGGTTTGGGCCTCTCCCGCAGCGTTCCCGGGGTTCACTTAGCATGCGAACGGTGTTCTCTGCACAGCAAATTCCGCTTTCAAGTTCAGCGAGTGCTGAGGCTCTGCCTAAATGGGCCTGCTAAAGATATTTTTTGACATTTGAAAATCCTATTAAGGCCGTTTCTCTGTCTCCCCTCGCTCCCTCCCCGCTGCCAGCTCACCATGGAGGCTCTGCAAAGGTTTCTTTAGGCGGCCGGGTCACGTCCAGCACAACAAGCCTCGGGAATATGGGTCACAACGAGACGAGGGGAACAAAAACTATATTGTCCTCATGTCTTACGCTGATGGCTGATTGAGGGACTCCCTGAACGGACAGTTTAGGGTCTTAATGAGGTACCAAACATGAGGTAATTCAGAATGTGCCCCTTTCAGGCCGCCTGCTCAACGCGCGGCCGGCCAGGAGCGGGTTCCTCGCGCCCGCTCCTGCTCCAGCTCCTCTTTTCCAAGGGCACAGGCCTGGCAGCACGTCCTTGGAGCAGAGTTTGCCATGGTTCCCGTTCCTGCGTGACTCACTGGTGAAGCCCATGAGCACATTGTTGATTTTCTTATTTACAAATAATTCCCTAAGTTGAAGCTGTTACTCATTGACTTCAAAACCCAGGGCTGGAGGCTGGAGCTGGTCCCTTCAGCCTCATATTGCAGCTTCTTCTCCAGGCTCTGTAAAATTAAATTTAAAGAAGGATTTCTGTCAAATCCTCGTTTTCTGGGAAATTCCTGAAACTGAGAGCAGCCTGCAGTGGGACAATCACCAGTTGTGCTGGTAGGTGTGTAATTACCCAGGTTTTGGGGAGCGGGGATGCAAACAAGTTTGCATACATTGAATTACAGGCGGTGTTTTAATAGTATGTTTTTTAGGTCTTGGCTTAGATCCAGAATTTTTTCGTGCTATTATCCTCTATTTACAGCTTTCAGAAATCAGCTGATGTCACTGCACATATGTTTAGAGCCGTTGCTAAGGTGATTAGCTCCAGAATTCAACGCCTACGCAGCGCTGATGAAAGGCTGAGAAACTGCTCGGCAGCGTCTGTTCAGAGCTTTGTCGGCTTCAACTATTAAGAACCATAAAACAATATTACCCAATTTTAGGGTAAATACGTTGGCCTTGACTGATAATCGTGCATCAGGTTTTACAGGAACAGAGGCTTTATCTGGCACGTTTAACTAAGCCTGGGAACATTTTTCACTGGGAAGGTGTTTTAAAATCACCTAGTTCCTCATTTCCATGAGCCTGTGCAGAGTTGTGAGTTCAGGATTTCCTCTGCCAAGAGGTGACAATCCAGAGCCAGGCCAGATGTCTACTGTCTGTCCCATGGGCAGGGACACCCTCCACTGTCCCAGGTTGTTCCAAGCCCTATCCAACTGTCACCACCCTCCCAGGGTAGAATTCCTTCCCAATATCCCTTCCATCCCTGCCCTCTGGCACTGGGAAGCCATTCCCTGTGTCTTGTCCCTCCAGGCCGTTTTCCAAAGTGCCTCTCCAGCTCTCCTGGAGCCCCTTTTAGGCACTGGAAGGGGTTCTAAGGTCTCCCCAGATCCTTCTTTTCTCCAGGCTGGACACCCCCAGCTCTGTCAGACCCAGCAAGACCCAATCTCTAGTAGGAGTCCGTCCTCTGGAATGGAAATTGAAGTCATTTACCTTCCTCTCCTCAACAATCAAGTTGCCTTCCTCACCAGGTCTGGGATCCTCTTACCTGCCCAGCTCCTGCTCCCAGAGCAGCAGGAGAATGCCTTTATTCATGGTGGAGAAGCCATGGAATACAATCGAGTTGCCCACAGCCTACACCAAAGATGGGCCACCAGGTTACACTTCATAGGTGAAAACTCTATTTTGGTTTAAGTCAGTACATTAAATTCATGTGGAATATCTTTTTTTGCTGTTCATGGCACGTTAATGTCCTTAAAAAAATTACAAAAATTAAAAATCTACCATTTAAACTATGGAAATATGTAGATAAATGTGTGTGTGTATATATATATACACACACATATATATATATGTATTTTTGCCCCAGTCATCTAGTGCACAGTATGTATTGTAGATGTTCACAAGCATTCTTTCCCTGGGAGTTTGCTGCTCTCCCACTGATTATTTTTTCCTTTCCTTTTTTAAAGGAATCTGGTGAAGGCTTGACCTAGTTTGGCTGTCATCACACCGTGAACAGTGCAAGCCTTCACCTAACATAGCTCCCTGTATTTTTGTTCTGTAGGCTGTGCAAAAATAGCCACACACAGCCAACAGCTGGGGGTGAGCAGCAGCACAGGGTTTGCAAGGAGCAGGGCTGGGAAGGTGCTTTGGCATCAGGGATCTCTCTGGGAGCAGGCAGACACTGAACCTGATCGGTGGGATTGGAGCCTTTCAGGGGATGGTAAAAGAGGAGGAGGGAGAGGGACTTTGGACCAGGGTCTGGAGAGACAGGACAAGGGCTTCCCACTGCCAGAGGGCAGGGCTGGATGGAATATTGGGAAGGAATTGTTCCCTCTGAGGGTGCTGAGGCCCTGGCACAGGTGCCCAGAGAAGCTGTGGCTGCCCCTGGATCCCTGGCAGTGTCCAAGGCCAGGTTGGACAGGGCTTGGAGCATCCTGAGCTATGGAAAGTGTCCCTGCCCATGGCCAGGGGTGGAATAGAGTGTTGAAGGTCCCTTCTCACCCAGACCATTCCAGGATTCCATGAGGTGTTTGGCTGCACAAGTAAAACCTGGTCTACAGCTCCTGTTCCCTGTGAAAGGAGGAGTTTGGCTGATGGGATGGGATGTGCCATGGGAAGCACATCCTTGGTGGTGAAACCTCCCCAGCAGGGTCTGGAGCTCCTGTGGGTCCCTGACAGCCTGGGACCATCCCTGGAAGGATCCCATTCAAGGGGTCCATGCACAGCCCAGTGTTGCTGAACATGCCCTTCCTGGGATTTCTGGCATGGGTTTTTTTTTCAAGAAGCAGTTTAGTTTGGGTGGATCAGCTGGGAACAGCTGTGGTCTCACTGAGTGGATTCCCAGGTGCATTTCAAGTGGAATTCTTTTGCCAGGCTCTCCTTTTGCAAGAATGGCATTAAAAAATGTGATGTTTGGGGGAGTTTGGTTCTGCTGTCCTGGCTCCAGGCTGCCAGGGAGCCCTGTCCTGTTCCTTTGGCTTGGTTCAGCTGCTGCAGGGCACGGGACACAGTGAGGGCATCCAGGATCGGCTCCTTGCTCCTCTGGCTGGGGGAGTTCACTCCCTGGACCCTCCTGGAGCCTGGGATCTGTGGTGGCTGTAGGAAAGCTAAAGAAGCAACGAATACCTGAGGTTTTATCATGGAATTATAGGATCGTTTGGGTTGGAAGGGACGTTAAAGATCATGTAGTTGCAAGCAGGAATTGTACATTAAATAAACGCAGCAAACCAACTCCAAACTGGCACTGGTGAGTGGCTTTGCATGTTCTGCTCTCATGGAGAAGTCTCTGGATTCTCTCCCAGTTTGGAGGACCCAGAACAGAGAGCTCTGCCTTTACCCACTGCCAGTCGTGTTCCCAACATCTGCACAAAGAGGGAAAAGCTGCAGTAGTTTCACTGTTTCTAGAAAAGTCTTCTGTCCTGCTTTTGGCCCGGCTTCTGGGGAGAGTGCTGGGCCCTCTCCTGCCATCCCCTCGAGCCTGCTCCTGGGTTGTTGGGACATTGAACAGCTCCCACAGAGCCAGTCCCGGGGGTGGGTGATGTGGGGACCTGCATGTGGCAGGGGGATGCAGCCACGCACACCCTCCTGGAGATGGGAGCTTTCGTTCTGAGAATCCAAATATAGCTCTGTGTGATCAAGTGCTCACAAAGAAATGGAGTAATCCATACTTGGGACGAGTCCAGGGCTTAAAATTCCTAACAGCCTCTTTCCTGGGCTCAGCAGCATGTGCTGCACTGAAGGCTTCGGAGAGTCAAGGTCTTTGCTGCTGATGGTTTAATTTGGACAATGAGCATCACTTGAGAGTGGCGTTTTACTGCATTCGTTTCACTCTTACTTTCCAAAGAATCCTTGTGACCCATTCAGGCTCCTCCCTTTGGATGCTAATGGACTTCTGCTGGGATTTTGTTGTTACTGCGAAGCACCAGGGTCCCGTGTGCAGGGGCTGGGGCTGGAGAACTGCTCTGCCCTGAGACAATGCCCCCATTCAGGGCCCGACACAAGGGGAGGGGAGAGGCAGTTCTGGTGGCAATTAGCGTGCAAAGCCGGTCCTAATCGATGCCTTTGCTGGGTGTCCAAAGTGCTGAGCTGGTCCTTCCGGGCTGCACGTTCCTGCACTAAACTAAATGTGTTCCTCAGGCACTTTTTAGAAAGCAAGGGAAAAAAATTCCCCAGTTCACATCTCAGCAAGAGCAGAGCATCTGCAGGAATGGTGGTGGGAGAGAGCAGCCACAGCTGGTTTGGACCAGCCTTTTTGGAAGTAAAACCTGCTACAAATAGTGCTTGGTCCTCGCCTCCTTCGTCTGTGGGGCAGAGGGACTGGCTGGAGGGGGACAGCAAAAGGTGCCCCCATGGGATGAGGGTGTTGTGAGGGTCTTGAGGGTCTGCCTCAAGTTGTCCAGAGAAGCTGTGGCTGCTCCATCCCTGGAATTGTCCAAGGCCAGGTTGGATGGGGCTTGGAGCAGCCTGGGACAGTGGGAGGTGCCCATGGCAGTGGTGGAATGAGATTAATGTCCCTTCAACCCAGAGCATTTCAGGATTCTGTGGTTTAATTTGCTGTTGTTCATCCTTAGCAGAGGACCAAACAAGCCATGTTTTGCTGTAACTCCAATGCCAAAATTTCCAGTATATCCCAGTACGGTAGGATGTGCTGTGCACAGGCTCAGTGTGGCAGGGAAGCGCTGCCTGTCCTGCTCAGCTCCGATGTGTCCTGGCACGGTGTGGCACCTGTGACATCCTGCATTTTACAGGAAACCCCCTGGATCGGGAGCCACATGGTTTGTCTGTATCCCAGTCTGTCCATACCCTGCTGGTCATTCCCAAAGGAAACAATGCCACTTTGTGTTTCACAAGCTGTTTTTAATCTCTTGGCTCAATCCCAGTCACGAGGCTCGGAGGTGGAAGGGCTTAGAGAGACCGACATGAATCGTGACCGTCCCCATCGGCACCGGGAGGCGGCCGCCAGGGATGCAGACCTGGAATAGCCAAACCGTGTGATCCGATGTGCCAGGAACTGCAGGAGGCTGCCCTGCTGCCCGGGTTGGCCTTGGGAATGGTCTGGAATGCAGCAGGTCCCGTGGGCAAGAACAGAAGGCTCCGGGGAACCATCTCTGATGGCTCCTGGTGGTGCAGTGTCACTGGATGGGTCTGTTGGCATTTGAGCCAGTCATGGCTGGTGCGTGGCCTTAAGGAGTTTGTCTCGTGCTGTGTTGTGGGAAAGGCTGTTTGACCTCTGACAAGTGACGGATTAGCCGGGAAGTGGGAGCTGGAGACCTGGCCCTTGAGTCTCACCACGCTGAGCTGCCACTCTTGGGAGCATCAATATGGAATCAAATCACAGAATCATGGAATGGTTTGGGTTGGAAGGACCTTAAAGTCCATCCCATTCCACCCCCTGCCACGGGCAGCAACACCTTCCACTATCCCAGGTTGCTCCAAACCCCATCCAGCCTCGCCTTGGGCACTGCCAGGGATCCAGGAGCAGCCACAGCTTCTCTGGGCAGCCTGTGCCAGGGCCTCCCCACCCTCGCAGGGAGGAATTTCTTCCTTATATCTGATTTGAATTTCTCCTGTTTTAGTTTAAAACCATCACCCTTTGTTTTGTTGCACCAGGCCCTCCTGGAAGGTTTGCCCCCATGTTTCTTATGGGCCCCTTTAAGTATTGAGAGGCCGTTTTAAGATTTGCTAAAGTGAGTAAATAATACAATTATTTCTAGAACATTTGCAGGTATAATTCCTACATGGGGGCTACGTTCAGGTGTCCTTTAAACCTGAGCCTGCCATGACTGCCTGGGGAGGAACTGCCTCAGAGCACATTGGGGATAATTATATCTGGAGTTTTCCTTGGACTTCACGCAGTTGTTCCCTTTTGCATAGAAGGTGGGATTGGGAACAGTGAAGTCCCTGTGTGCTGGGGCAGCTGCTGGAGATGTTTCCATCTCTGGCCTCGCTCTCCTGTGGCTCAGCACACCCACCCCAGGTGATGGGGCTGGTGCAGCACAGTGGGTGGGATGGGCTAGGTGCCACGGGGTGGGATAGACTTTTCCCCGTACAGCACCGAGGCGTTAACATTTTCCCTGGAATTTTAAATAAATCTCTTCATGTGCAGGCTGGGTTGTGACTCACACCCTTGGGCTGATGGCAGCAGCAGCGTGGTGAGCTCGCACTAAAATGAGGACAGAACTCAGCTTATTAAGGCTGGTCACGTGTTAAAGATGCAAAAGGATGTAAAGATGCAGAAAAACAAGGATGGCAGAGAAAACCAGCAGGTGGAAGTGTCCTGATCCAGCAATTTCCGTCCATCCAACGTAATGAGGGATCGGAGAGCTGCTTCCAGCTCTGGACCTGCAGTGTTCTCTGCTCACACACACACTTATGGACAGTGTGTTATGGCCCAGAACTAGAAACAGGTGCTTTTTAACATTAGAAAGGCAGAACATTTCCCCCCTTGTGGTGTGACGGTCTTGCCTCTGCTCTCTGAGAAATGTTGAGTGTAAGGAGAATGGAAATGGTGTTGTGGATGATCTTTGATTCCACTTAGACTATGGAGAAAACTGTACTGCTGATTATAAAAAAAAGAAAAAAAAAACCCAAAAAACAAAAAACCAAGAAGCAAGCTGGATTAAATGTGTTGGTTGGTACTGTTCCTGTAAAACCATGTGGCCAGGTCCAGCAGAACAGGGATGTACAGAGCAGTTTTGGGAAATCTACTTGAGGAGGTCTGAGAAGAGAGGGAAGGAGGAGAAAATACATGAATGGATGACTTGACTTCAAATCCCTGCACTTTGACTTAACTCAGGGAAAATAGGTTGTGACAGTGCATGAGTCATACAGAAACAGCTTGGAAATAGAGGGGAATGTGAAAATACCTTTGGATTTGGTCAGTGGGGACCTGTACCTTCACAGACAGGCAGTGAAGAAGGGGAGTGGGTGGGAATGGAGCACGGAGATCCCGTGGAGGTTCTTGTAAGGTGGGGTCTTGGAGGTCTTTTCCAAACTCAGTGACTCTGGGGTTCGATGTGCATGGAGCTCGTAGGTTCCACGAGGAGTCACTGCTTGGTTTGTGATCTGTTGGTGGAGCAGGAGGAAAGGAGGAGGAGGAAGGCTGGGGAAGCCCTTGAAGGTCACCATGCTCCTGAGCCTTGCAGAGCAGCACAAGGAGCCCTTGGCCGGTAGAAGAACATGAAAGAATCTCTGTGCAGATCTGTTTATATTGATATTCTCGAGGATATGGGGGATAAAACGCTCCAGGAACCGCTGGGGCGTTCGTTTTAAGTGTTGGATAACCAGCTGGATAAACAGCTGGATCTTCCCTGCCGAAAACAAGGCATGGGGAGGGAGAAGGGTGCAGATGGATCCAGGAGCTCTGGTGCCCCTCTGGCGCTGGGACACGAGGCGGTGGAGCCCGTTTGGTGAATCAGCACCCCTGGGTCGGGATGCTCTGTCCCCAGGCTGTGCCTGCAGGGAGCTGAGTGCTCCTGTGGGAGCAGGTTTGTACAGGAATCTCATCCAAACCAGGCTCTGACTAACTCCCATCGCCCCGGTGTGATGCCAGGCCGGGTTTAGGATGTGGCTGCACCTTGGAAAAATCTCGGGTTCTTGCTGTGAGGTCCCTTTTAAAACAGTGCTCACATGACAGGCTGCTTACAGGGAAAATTGAGCTGCTGCTGCAGCACCTGGTGCATCCTGAAATCCCTGACAACTGCCTTGGAAAGCAATCTCAAAACCTCTCTGTCTTGACAGTGTCTCTTAATGGCTTACTAATAATGCCTGAAGATTTGCTGGAGCTCTGCCACAGCCTGCTGTAGAATCACAGAATCATGGAATGGTTTGGGTGAGAAGGGATCTTGCAGCTTATCCTGTTGCACCCCCTGCCATGGACAGGGATACCCTGCTCCAAACCTTGTCCAGCCTGGCTTTGGTGGGTTCAGAGTGCTCTGCTCTGCTCTCCTCCAAACTGAGAACCTCTCAGTTTTCCGTGATTAAAATAAATCACCCCAAACTGGGAGCCTCTGAAGGTGTTTTCCAAGTGCCCTCCAGGAGGCAGCCAGAGCGGGCAGGGAGGGATCTCCTTGATTCCTGGCAGAGGTGCAGCGTTGAGGAGTGCTTTGTGGTGGGATCAGACCTGTGGCTTCATTGTCATCTACAGCCACTTCATCATGGGGGACACGGGAGCCCCTTGGATTTCTAAGAGTTAAGGTTGTTGAGTGAATCCATAAGCAAAAATTCCAGCTCCATAAACGTACTTTGCTGTGGCATGGGGTTTGTGCCTGTCAGGGTGGGGAAGGGGTCATGTAATCCAGGCATACAGCACTGGATTAAATTATCATGCGCAGCATTTGCTCTCATTTTTGGAGGGGAGGGGGATTTCTCCCGCCAAACATCGCTGCTAAGCTGAATGAGGCTTTTACTGTAAAATAAAATAGGAATCAGAACACTCAGTGCACACCTGGGCTTCAGTCATCGCCACAGAAGGTTTGTGTACAGCCCTGACAGCTCCAGAGTGTTTGTGGGGGGAAGAGGGACATTGTGTGAGGGAGGCTCAGGTTGGACATTGGGAAGAATTTCTTCACGGAGAAGGTTGTCAGTCATTGGCAGGGGCTGCCCGGGAAGCTGGCGGAGTCCCCATCCCTGGAGGTGTTCAAGGGACACCTGGACGTGGCACTCAGTGCTCTGGTCTGGTGACAAGGTGGGGATTACTCACGGGTAGGTCTCATTGCTCTTGGAGGTCTTTTCTAATCTCAGTGATTCCGTGAAAGCAAAAGCAAATGGAAGCCAAGAGCTTTGCTGGTGAACTGTTGGGATGGTCAGTGTTACTGTTGGGAGAACGTGTAGGTGCAGCCAAGCGCGTGGAGAATCCTTGGGCTGAACAGGGAACAAAGGCAGCACGAGGCTGGATTTTATATTTACGAAGTCCCGACGTGCTGAGTGCTCCGGCGTCCAGGCAGTGCCAGGCTCTCCTCCCGGCCCGTCCTCCTCCCGCTCCCCCGGGCTCCGCTGACGCCGTGTTAATAATTACTAGAATGTACTTTCGGGCAGGTTATTTGTTTTCCCTCCTCATGATGTGCAAGAGCGGATAATGAAATTAATTTGCACACTTGGTGAGTTTGCAAAGCCGGCTTCAGCCACGTTGCCACGATACTGCGGCGGTGCCGGCGGCTCCCAGGGCCCGTGTTTGCACAGCCGGGGCAGCCGGCTGCTGGCGTGGGCAAACAGAGCTCGGAGGGAGCTGGGGCGTACCCAGCCAGGAGCAAAGCTCCCTGCAGAGCCAGCATGGAGTGTGCAGGCAGTAAAAGCCCTTCCAGGCTGTAAAACCCCTTTCCAGGCTGTAAAACCCCTTTCCGACATGAAGCGTTCGGCGCTGCTGATTCCAACCAGTTCAGTAGGTCAGCAGCCCAAGGAAGAAATTCCTGTGTTGCTCCTGCAGGTTGTGGAGCTCGTGGTGGGATCACCTGGAGCCTGTTGGTGAATTCAGATGTTGCATTGTCACTTGTCTTTAAGTCCTGAGTCCTGTATCCCTGAGCTCAGGGGTGTGGTACATGAACCTCAGTGTTTTCTGGGAGCACCAGGCACTGCTCCTTGGAGCTGGCCAGGCTCTGCTAGGCAGATTGCAGTCAGGAGGTGGCTGGTGAGGCTGCCCACTCTGTGGGATTCTCTGGAGAGGTGGCTGGGCTTCACCGTGCAGTGGTTGGGAACTGCAGCTCCAACATTCCCGTTTTCCTCACCACGTGCTCGGCCAGGGGGCAAAATCAGTTTGGGACAAGATGTGGTCGAGTCGTTTTCTGTGCCCTAATTCACCACACAAGTAAAGGACCGAGCCAGGAGCACAAAACTGCCAAAGGCTGACACTCCTGTCCTGCTCCTGAGGCCCCTGGGGCTGTGCCCTCCATGGGCACCCAGCAGCATCCGCCCTCTGGCACAGGAGGAGCTCAGGGTGGCTGTGTGTTCCCAAGCTGAGTTCTCTTGGGGTTTCACCCTCGTTTGTGAGAAGGTTCAGTCCTCAGATCACAGGGAGGAAGCTGGCTGTGCTCAGCTCTGGAGGCTGTGGTTCCCCTTGGCCTGCTGTGATCCTGCTGGGAGCACATGCGCCGTGTGCCAGGTGTGCCATGTCAGCCTGGCGCAGACCTGGGGGACCAGCAGCACACAGTACCACTTGGGTGGTTCCCTTCCTACCTGTATCCTCGTGATCCCGCTCCAAGGCTTGGCTCCATGTGTCCCTTGATGTGTTATTTTGCTGTGGCTGCAGCCTGGCTTTAGGTCGCTCTTGGGGTAGAGGTTGCCTCTCATTCCCAGCTTATTCCCCCCGCCCAGGGTCGCAGAGCCTGGCTTTGATCCCTCCGTTCTCCGAATTCTGCTACCGAATGCCACGTGTTCATACCGGGCTCCTCAGCCTGGGGGAGGCAGGCGGATCCAGCAGGCAGCTGGGAGACAGACCTTGCTTTTTAAGGAAGACAAGGAGGCGGCAGAGAATCTGTTGGGTTTTTTTCCCCCAATTTGCCACATGTACGTGTTGTCTGAGCTTTGCCTTTTGGAAGATGCTGGGGTTCCTGGGTGAGCTGTGGTGGGGCTGTGCTGGGGACAGCTGCAGGGCCACACATGTCCCACCACGGCACTTGTCTGGTCAGCTGCTCCAGGTATTGCTAGAATTACAGGGTCATGGAATAATTTGGTTTGGAAGGGACTTTAAAGCTCATCTCATCGCACCCCCTGCCATGGGCAGGGACACCTTCCACTATCCCGCGTTGCTCCAAACCCTGTCCAGCCTGGCCTTGAACACTTCCAGGGATGGAGAAGCCACAACCTCTCTGGGTATTCTCAGTTTTTGGCCGGTGTTGAAGCAGCAGCTTTATAACAAATTGTTTTACCAGAGGCCTCATGTCACTTCATTGAGCTCAAAATCAGGAGGGGCTCTCAGGTTTGTGGTTTTGGGGACTCATGTCCTTAGAGAAAAACCTGTTAAGGCAGGTCTGTTCTTACAACTCCTCATCGCTCCTGCTCCAATGGCACCTTCAACAAGAGCTCTGTAGAGAAAATGGAGTTTCCCCATACTAGAACATACCCTTTTAGTAAACACATTCCTGTGTCTTTATATACAATAGAACTCCTTCAAAAGCTGTGTGATTTGGGAGATGGAAAGCTGCAGGTTTGTGGAGGATTCACCTTGCTTTGATTGTTTGCAAACCAGCAGCGGGGTTGTGCCGTGCCCAAACCTTCCCTGCCGGCCCCTGGCCCAGGATGGCCCCTTCCCCTCGGCCGTGACGTGCGGCCGGCCGGGGTCCTGGCACAGAGCTGAGCCAGGCCTGGGCCTCCTGGCACCGCCACAGCAGAGTCACCGCATGCTGGACCAGGAATGGGAAAACCGGACGGGGAGTTTGGCTTCTGGAACAAGATGAGCAGAAGTGATGAAGGTAACAAGCAAGGTGCTTCTCCCCATACACCTGGCAGCGCAGGGTGTGCGTTTGCTTGGAGCAGCTCAGGATTTGCATGTTTCCTGTGTTGGCTGTGGCACGCGGAGCCCCACGGAAGCACAGCAAGCGCTTTCCTGTCACGCAGCTTGCTCAGCAGTGATGGGCTGTCGTCAGCAGCACTGCTCCAGCCAGAGCTCAGCTTCCAGCTCAGGCTGAAACAATCAGGAAATCCACTGTTGGTGTCAGTGTGTCAGGGCTCGGGGAGCCACCGTGGCTTTTGGAGTGGTACAAAAAATGTGGTGACAGCTCAGCTGCTGGGAGGGAGCACCAGCAGCTGAGGACAAGAGGAGCCAGCTCCGAGCGAGCCCAGAAATGTGCATGGAAGCCCTTCCACGCACCCACTCCTTCCCTCCCTTTCCCTCGGCTTCCCTGCCCTTCCCTCCTGCCTGCACGGAGCTGTGACTCCGGCCGGAGCCCGGTGCTTGCCCGGCCTTGGCGCTGTGCCGAGCTGCTCCGTGGTGCGTGGTGTGCTTGGGAGAAAGGCTTCCCTGCCGAGTGCTGCCCTGGCACAGGGCTGGAACTTCACATGGCCCGGACTTCTCCTCATCTCCCCAAGCGCCGTCCATGCTTACAGAATTCCAATTTAATGTGAGCTGTGAATCAGTCTTTTCACAGAGTCATGGAATGGTTTGGGTGGGAAGGGACCTTAAAGCTCCTCTTGTCCCACCCCCTGCCATGGGCAGGGACACCTTCCAGTAGCCCAGGTTGCTCCAGGCTCATTTCAGCCTGGCCTTCTGTCCGTGTCTATTCAGTTGTTGCCCTGTCCTTTAAAGGCTGACAGTAACATGGCAAACAAATCCCAGTGTTGCTGCAAAGTGTTTTGTATATGGATCAAATGTGAGTCTGGAATCTGGAAGCCACTGGCCTCAGTGAGAAAGAAAAGAGGAAAGCAAAACTCCTGGGTTTGCAGACCCCAAATAAGAGGAAATCAGTGAAGTTCTGTGCTGGATTTTCCCCAAAGCCTGATGCCTTCAGGGCCCCTGTGTGAAATATGTTCCGTCTGGTCTTTACTCCTGAATCCACCAAAATATTTCTGAGGTTCCCACACTGCGAGGAAGCACGAGGATGCTGAGATGGAGAGAGGGATCCTGGGAAGAATTGTGCAAGAATGGGGGAATGTTTTGCTGCCATTACCATGGATTTTCCTGCTCACAGCTGGGAGAAGATGTTACTCTGCTGTTGCGACATCATGGACTGTAACGAGATATAAACACAAACATCCCAAATCTTGTGTCCAAATCCGCCGAGGCTCAAGCAGGGATTTCACTGGGGGGGTAGCTGGTGTTGCAGAGCCCTCAGTCGAGGGTCTTCTCAACTTGAAGGTCCCTGTTGCAATGGTCATGGCACCTTTTGCAAAATATTTTTGGTTTCTTTGTCATGTAATGAATGTGCTTGGTTGTGGTCTCCTCTCGAGTTTAAGTGCTTAAGTCATGTGGTTTATCTGTAGTTAAGGCTGTTTCTTGTCCTAGACGTGGACACAGTGATACCAAAACTTGGGCAGAACTGCAGGGAGTCTCACTTGGGTGTTACATTAAATGTCTGTGTGTCTGTGCACGTGTGTCCATGTGGACATGCATGTACAGAGATGGACACTGTGAATGTGGAGTATTTATGGAATTAAAGCAGCCTGGACTCCCAGGGCCAGGTCTCTGTTCAGCTGTGTTATGTTAGAGCCAATTCTGAGTGCCCAGGGCTGAACAAGGCACAGAGTTGTCAGTGATGAGGCCACGGAACGGTGACGCCTGTGCTCCTTTAAACAGCCAAAAATGAGCCCAAATGCATCCTTCATTCTGCTCCCTTCCCAAGCCTTCCTGTTATGCAGCTGAGCAGCAGATGGGACTCGCCGGAGCCACCACGAGCTTTCCACGGGAACCGTGTTGGTCCCGCAGCCTCCCCTTGGGACAAGAGTGGGAAGATGGACCCTGTGCAGGTGGGAGCGCAGAGGAGCCTCGGCCTGGCCGAGGAGGGAGTGGAGTGAGCCAGCAGCCCCTGCCAGCCCCGCGTCCCCGGTGCCACCGCGGGGTGGGTGACGCAGGTCGCTGCCAGGGCACTGACAGCCGCTGCTGCTTCATCTGTCACCCTTTGGTCCATGATGGTCAGGAATTGTCTGTGCTCACTTGTTTCTCTGAGTTGAAAATCGGGTCTGGCTCGTTCCTGGGGCTTGCCTGATGCTCCTGAACCCCTCGAGCTGCACTTGGAAGCTGCAGCCACGGCTCTGTGCTGGGCATGGCAGAGCTCCCCAAACGGTCCTGGGAATGGCGCTGGTTCTGCAGTTCTGTGGTGTTTAAATTTTGCCAGGATAAAGCGGCCCTGGGAGATCCCTGTCTTTCCCAGCTGGTGGCACCTTCAAGATCCCACTCTCATCCTGGTGAGCTGCGGGTGAAGGCTTCGTCCTCCTTGGACTTCTCAGCTCCCCAACATCACATTTCTGCCTTGTTTTCTTTGTGCTGGGTAGTTCGGGCTGCATTTCTCCTCCCATGTGCAGCAGCACTGGGAAGATTCATGTGGAGTTGATCACTGTTCTAAGGAGGTTGATGTGCAGAAACTCTGGTAGTGACTGTGCTGGCAGACGTGGTTACAGCTCTTCCCTGGCTGAAGCCTGACGGGTGTCCAGGAGAAGCGGAGAGGAGATGAAAGAAGCGCAGAGTCCTCCCTCTCCGGCAGGTTTTGGTCTGAGCTGGTGATCCAGAGCCATCCCGGAGAGGACAACAGTGTCACAGTCACTGTCCTGCCCTGGCTAACAGCGGTGCAGCAGGGCCGTGCGCTGCTCCAGCCTTCCTCTAACACTCCGGCTGCTCCAGAGGTTTCCACATTGCAGCTAATCCCGCTCCCAGACCGCAGCCCCAAGCACTGACTCAAACTGCAGTTTTGTAACTTGGCCAGGAACCAGATCATCGGCAGCATCCCGAAATGGAGCAATACCAGAGGCAGCTGTGTACGGATAATTGAGGGAAGGGTTTGTGGGAAAAACTGCTCCCGGAGAAACCACACAGGCGGAGTGGCTGCTCGTGGGTGCAGGGCACTGTCATGGCTCTTCTCGTTTGGATTTTGTGTCTCCTGAGAATGGTCCCAGCTGGAAGACTCTGAATCACAGCGTGGTTGGGCAGAAATTTCCAAATATAATTCTGTTAAATAGCAATGCTTGGTGCAATAGAAATATGTCGAGTTGTCAGAATTTGAGACTACTGACCTCTTGCTGGGGCAGGAGGAGACACTGGCAGGTCACAGGTGTGGGGTTATGGTTTGAATTGAACCCCTTAGCAGGGATGGGTTCACGCAGTGGAGCCATGCTGGAGAACCGTGCAGGAGCCGGACGTTCATGGTGCCCAGTGAAGTCATGAGCATCATCTTCATGGTGATCCTTGGAGAGCTGGGTGCACATCCATGTGCAGCCTGAGCTGCTCCACTGTGTTGTTTTCTGCAGGTCCTGAGGAACTCTGGGAAGGAGCATCTGTCCCACAAAAGACTGAAGTACTAATAGCTGCTGTAATTCAGTAGTATTATTCAATTCAATTTAATTGAAGTAACTTAGGCTGCAGGATCGTTGTATTTTGTTACAGTAGGGTGGGAGGCCCTGGCACAGGCTGCTCAGAGCAGCTGTGGCTGCCCCATTCTTGGAAGTGTTCAAAGCCAGGTTGGGCAGGGCTTGGAGCAATCTGGGACAGTGGAAGGTGTCCCTGCCCGTGGCAGGGGCAGAATGAGATGGGATTTTGTGATTACAATTTAGTAAGTTTACCTGGCTGGTGTGTGTTTGAGAGAGCAGCAAGCCTTGCCCAAGCCAGTTGTTGTGCAGGCTATCAGGAGGTCAGGATACGTGGGGTAAGGCAGAATAAATACTTCAGAAAGGTGGAAGAAAGGACAGTTATTTGGGACCAGGCAATGACTTTGAGAACAGGAGAGGAGAAGCTGAGCAAAGAGCTGAAGAAAGATGTGTCATCTCTAAGAACTCCTGATAAGGAGCGACATCCCCTTTCTAAAGCCAGGAGCAAACAGGTAACAGGTCCTCAGGGTAAGGAGGGATGTGGAGTTGAAGGTGAGGACATGACAGAGCTGTGAGACCGGGGTGAGCCCAGCTGTGACACCGGGCGGAGGCGCGTCCCCACCGGCTGTGCTCTGGGAAGCGCAGGCTCTCCGTTCTCCTTGGTCTCAGTTCTGGCTGTAAGAATTAGCACCTTGCACAGCTCTAGCTCAGTAATAGCTAATCTTTGTGATTACCCATTGTCAGGTGCTGAGGAAACCAACCACCTGCGTTTGCCATGCAGGTCTGCAGGGCTCCTGCTGCTCCTGGCCGTGTGTACTCACTGTGGAAAGCCATGGACTTTGCTCTTCCAGAGCTGAGCTGCAGCACAAAGAGCAGTTGTTCCTTGTTCCCCAAACTGCACGTCCTGCTGGTGCTCACAGGCGGTTTCAGGGACTAATTGTGGGTCATGTTGGCCGCACAGGTGGAGGATAAACTGGTGCAGGGCAGGTGCTGGGAATGCAGTGGTGGAGCAGCCTGAACACACAGCAGGGCTGGGTTGAGGCTGGGGCAGTGAGAAGCTGTGAGAAGCTGTTGCTGCCTCATCCCTGGAAGTGTTGGTAGGGCTTGGAGCAACCTGGGATAGTGGGAGGTGTCCCTGCCCATGGCAGGGGTGGGACAGGATGAGCTTTGAGGTCACTTCCAACCCAAACCATTCTGGGATTCTGTGGTTCTGTGTGTTGAAAGACATCAGCTCTTGGTTTTCTCCCTTTGCTTTCCAGAGCTGGGGGACAGGTGTCAAATTGTGGATGTGAGTTATTAATCTAAGACAAAGATTTAAGACAGGGTCCTTAAAAGGAGCCTGAAGTATTAAAATTTTCGTTTTTCACAGGCTTGTTCCTATTCCAACCTTTTCAGACCAAACAAACGTGTTGGATCTGTGCAAATAATGTCTGGGGCTCTAATTGCATCGGGGGGTTTGGACGGGCAGGAGCCTCCAGCCAACTCCCTCCTATTCTGGCATTTAAAGAAGGCTCCACAATCTTTTTTACTCCAAGCTGGCGGGGTACGAGCAGGCTCCAATGCACAGATCGTGGGCATGAGCTCATTTGTTGTGGCTTCAGATTGAATGGCAGGAGTTTGGCTGCTCTGCGGGAGGGCAGGGAAGGAGGGCTGGGACCAGGAAAAGCTGACATTCCCCTTGGAGATACATCTGGAAATGTTCTTTATTCTTCCCTGTGAGGGTGGGGAGGCCCTGGCACAGGGTGCCCAGGGAAGCTGTGGCTGCCCCTGGATCCCTGGAAGTGTCCAAGGCCAGGCTGGACAGGACTTGGAGCAACCTGGGCTAGTGGAAGGTGTCCCTGCCCATGGCACAGATACAGATGTTGGGGTGTTGCTCACTGGTTCCATGAGGCAGGAGGGGTAGGGATGGGGAGTTTAAATGTACATGGGATCCGTAGGGTTGTTTAATGAGGAGTCTCCTCTCCTATCGGGCCCAGTGTTGGTTTTTGGCACAGGCTGGAGTCTGTCCGTGGGCTTTGTCCTTGTTCTCTGTGCCTGTCCCAGTTTGCCCATCCTGGAGCCTGTCCTGGCTAATGGGTGCCACTGCTCCGACGCTGCCTCCCGGCTGCCCAGATGTCCTGGGGTTGAAGCCAGCAAGTGCTTTCCTCCTCCTTGTCCTCCTCCCTCCAAGGGCCAGATGACATCCCCTTCCCTTCCATCCCTCTCGGGGCCGTGGCCTTTCTAGGTCCTTCACAGAAGTGTTTGGTCTCAGTGTGTGGCTTTGACTTGGTATGCCCTGGGCAAAATAAAAACCATTTCCAGCTGTTTCCTTGGCCCATCGAGGGGACAGGGGACGATCGTGGGTGGGTGCGCCTGGGGCTGGCTCTGCCATTCCCAGCCAGACTCATTCCTCGCTGCTCCAGCCCTGCTCCTGGTTGTGTTCCTGACAGTCCTGTTCCTCCATCCTCTGGGAGGGTGCTCGGGGGTGCTGTGGGGGCTCTGACACCCATCCAGGGCAAGGTGGATCAGGAGGGCCCCCAGTCCAGAGCAGGGTGACAGGGCTGGGTGTCATCCCTGCTCTTCCAGCTTTCTCCCGGATGGCAATACTCCATGGGCTGGGGCCGCCATAGCCTTCCCTGCTGGATCCAGCCATCCTGAAGCAGCAGGAGCTGCCATACCCAGGCTAGTCCATCCCAGGGCAGGCTCCCCCTCTCTATTCACCACTTTCCCAGGGGGTTGTGTGGGATCCAGCCTCTCCAGCTGCGGGGTCTGCTGTGGCCGGGCCGGGGGCTGGTGTGCACCGGGCCGGCCGCGCGCGCAGCCAGGGCTGGCCCCTGGCCAGGGGTAAACAGCTCCTTTGTTTTCCTGGAGAAGTACGAGGGATTATATTCTGTTGAGCTCACTCGGTCTCCCACTTGGTATTGTGCAGCCACATGTAATCAGCTCCTCGGAGGAGCCGAGTTAATTGTTTGTGAGATAGGAAGGGTGCTGGTTGTCTCCTGTAGGGAGGTGAGTTTGAGAGGGGCGTTGTGGAAAGGGAGTGGCTCGTCCATCTCCTAAATTAGGAGGAATTGAAGCCAAATTGTCATTCTGCAGCCCTAGATTTGCCACCCTGCAAATGCTCTGTCGCGAGCCGGGGAAGACTCTTCCAGCCGGGAATCTGTGCCTCCCCTCTGACTCTTATTAAATGTGCTTAAAAATGAAACGAACTTATTAAACATGCTTAAAAATGAAAGGAAGGCTGCTGCGCTGTCGGTAATTGTTGTGCAAATGTGATACTCCCTGCAAGCTGTGGAACAGGCCAGGGCTGTGTTTACCCGGAGAGGCAGCCAGCTTTCCAAGTGTAATGAGTCAGCTCTGCGAACAGAAGGGGCGCAGAATTAATCTGGCATCCGTCTGGCCTTTTCTCAGTTAAACAGGTTTTGGAAGCTCCACGTGAATAGGTGCCTACCCTGGTACAAGCAGCCACAAAGACTTGGGAGTGGGCACGATTTTTTTGGGAATACATTGGCAGGGTGCAGGTCATGGGGTGCTTTGAGTGAGGTGCTGGCAGTGACGGGGTTGGGTTTTGGCTGCCGGTGGGAGCAGAGCGTGGCCCGGTCCCACTGTCAGCAGAGGTGAAGCTGCTTGGGTTTAATATCTACTGTAAGGTGTAAATAAATCTCCCTTGCCCAGCACTTCATCTGAATTTCCCCCTCTTGGATTTGCAGTGAATATTGAAGGGAATATTGTCCTCTGCTCCTGCCTCCTCCCAGGCACACGCTCCTTTCTCCTGTACCTGCACCTTAATGAGCCCGAATAAGAGGAACCGAGGGGAAATAATTCTTACATTTTCCCAGCTGGATAATGATGCCTGGCAGAGAGAGGTTCCTGAGGCTGGGAATGGCTGGAGCTGCTCCTGGAGGCACCCCATGGATGTGCAGCATGGAGGGGACACTCTGGGCTCTGGTGGGATGTCCCAAAGCTCAGCTGTCCCCATGTCAAGCAGAGGGGCACAAGGAGGTCTCAGTTCCCAAAGTTTTGTTCCTAAATATGGATAACAGCCTTCCCACAGCCCAGGCAGAGGAGCTGGGCTGCAGAATTAGCTGCCTTGGGAAGCACAGTCTCCTGCTGGAAACACCAGCACTGTCTGTGCCTGGTGCTTTGGTCTGGGAATTTGTGCTGCTGCAGGGCCAGGCTGGGCTGGGGCCTCTGAAACACCTTTTAAAAGAAAGGAAAACAACCCAAAGTGTCCCAAAGCCTCTGAGGCGTAAATGGAACAGAAATTTTGAAGGGATTTCCAGGGAACTTCTAAATACAAGACTTCTCTCTCTCCTCGCTGAGAATTCCCATCTCCCTGGACAATTTCCTGCAGTTGTAGCTCTGCGGAGCCACTGCTGTAAGATGGAAATGGGTGCAATTTAGGGCTGACAGGTGACAATTACTTGGGGAAAAGTTCCTGTTTGTGCCATTCCAGCCTCGCGCTGAGGAGCTCGTTGCTGTTGGGGTTGCTGGGGATCACTCCGCACAGATATCCCGTTGCACTGATGCTTTCCAGCCTCTGGTCTTGGGAGAGGAGATACTCCTGTTCACCTGAAAGGGCCTTGGCTCCAGCCAGTGTTCCTGAGCCCTGCTCCAGCTTGTGCCTCGCTGTATTTCACATGGCAGTTGTCTTTCCAGCCCTGTAACCAAGCAACACACGAGGAGCAGGGAGCGCTTTGTCCTCTCCAGGTTGGCTTTCCCCAGCCAAGGTGCGGAGCAGGGTGAGGAGCTGTGACAAGCTGCTCCAGGAACACCGAGCCCTCTGTGCTTCCTGCTCCTGTCTCATGATGGCAACATGTTCAAAGAGTGCCTTTTTAATGGAGCTTTTGTAATTTGTTTGGTCCTGCGAGTGTCTGGGAATTCAGTGTGGCAAACTGGGTCTGTCCTCCTGTCCCTGTGCTCCGGACAGAGCCACAGCTGCAGGAAGCTTTATGTGGGCTTGGGGTGATGCTGTGGATGAAGAGCAGGACGGATATTGCTCTTTGATGGGACTTGATCCCTTCTAGGTTGTTCCTTGCATATGAGACAAGCTGTTTCTGCAGCTGCAGGATCCAGTTTGGAGTTGGCCTCTTCTCCCAGGAAACAAGTGACAGAATGAGAGGAAACAGTCTCAGGCTGTGCCAGGGGAGGTTCAGGTTGGAAATCAGGAGGAATTTCTTCATGGAAAGGGTTGTCAGGTGATGGAAGGGTCTGCCCAGGGAGATGGCAGAGTCCTCATCCCTAGAGGTGTCCAAGGAAGGCCTGGAGGTGGCACTCAGTGCTCTGGGCTGGTGACAAGGTGGGGATCGGGCACAGGTTGGATTCGATGTTTTGGAAGGTCTTTTCCAAGCTCAGTGATTCTGTGTGATTCCATGTGTGATTCCTTGCAGCACCTCTGTTACTCACTGGGAAAGTGACAGGAGCCTGCTGCAGCTTTTCCCACATCTGAGGGTGCTCTGCCATCCCAGAGTTTCCATCCAGGGGTTGGGAGGGGGTTTATCCTCATGGGAAGTGCCTTGTCTTTCCCCCCCACAATGGAGAGATCCCTTGGAGATGTCTGACCTCCCTTTTCCTCTCTCCCAACAGACGGTTGATGATGAGGCGATGGCAGCATAAATGAAGATCAAGTAAGGAAGGCAGAACGATGCCCAAGGGTGGGTGTTCTAAAACACCACAGTCAGAAGATTTCTCTCTCAGCAACGACATGGTGGAGAAACAAACGGGGAAAAAGGTAACGTGTTTGGGCCACCTGCCTTCCTTCGGGGATGCTGCTCCTTGAGCCTGGAGTCCTCAAGCCATGGCAGCGTTTGACGTGGCAGGAGGTTGCCCTGGGCTCTTATCCCAGGATTTACATTGGTGTGTTGGTGCTCTGCCAGCTGATGGGGTTGGGTTTATTTTCCTGTGGCTGCAGTCCTTCCCAGGAAGTGCTGTTCCCACCTGGACCCGAGTCAGCCGAGCGACAGGGGATGCTTTGGAAGATTCTCTTTTGCAAGTTCTGTGTGTTTTAGGGGTTTCTGCACTAAGCTGTGGAAGACCTAAGTGATGTGGTGATGGTGCAAGTGTGTGCTGGGTGAGGGAGGAGCTTCTCCTCCTCTGGATGGAAATCCAGGTCCTTGTCAGCTCGGCTGGTCTGGCTTTTCCCAGCAGCACAGCTGGACCGGCTCAGCCTGGGAGTTGCTCTGCTGAAGTTGCTGCTTCTGAGGGTTGATTTGAGGTGTTGTCTGGTTTTTGGTGTGGCTTAGGTGAAACTACTGAGATGAAATCTGAGTTTACCTTCACACTTCTCCTCTTCATCCTGTTTTGCTCTAGGTGTGAGCTCAGCCTCCTCTCATTCAGCTTTTCCCCCCTTCTCAGTATCAGTCATTTCCAGTCAATAGCTGTGCAGAAAACTGTGTGCAAATGTTACTTTTAAATAAACATGAAAACCTACATCTACTGAGTTCTGCTAAGGAACAAATCTCATCCACTTCTCTTTCATCTCCCTGCTCAGTTTCTCAGCATTCCCCTGGGAGTTTTTGCCAGGCCCCGGGAGCTGAAGCTGAGCACGGTGAGCCCCAGCTCCGTCACTTCCCCAGCAATCCCACCCCACTGATGGCAGTAAGTCCTCATATGACTGAGCTCTTGTTATTGACAAAATGGGGAAAATGCAAAATAACCAACAGGAAAATCCCAGGCAGGATTTGGTTGTGGAGCACCTCGGTGGCGTCTGCCACGTTCCCCTTTCTGTGTCACTGCACGTGCAGGTCAGTGCAGGAGTGTTGTGGGCGCAGCGTGGGGCTTCTTAGGAGGGGGAAAATCTGGGATTAGGGGTGTTGGAGGGGGAACAGCTGCCTGGTAGCATGGGGAAGATGCCAGCATTTACCCTGGCAAAGGAGGCTGTGCCCAGCAGTGCAGGATATGTAAATACAGGCTGGGTCTGCGCTGGGTAAGAAGCTTAATGCTGGCGCAGGTGCTCGGGGAGGGAGAGGATCAGTTGGAATATGAATCAGCTCCCATTTTATTTCATCCACTCCCGGCAGCTTAAAGGCTGCGTGTTATTTACAGAGCAGGTTTGTCGAGCGGCGCGGGGCACGCCGGGAAGCGGAGTTATCTCCCGCTGGCTAAAGAACTAGGACACAATTCCTGCCTCCCATTCAGAGGCACAGGCCTGCCCGGAGTGGCGCTGAGAGGGGACGGGGCAGAATTCCTGCTCCTTTAATTCTGGCTTTTGCAACAGAGGAGACGCTCGCAGGCTCTTGTCTTCCAGGGGCTGAGCTGAGCTCCAGCCCGAGTGGCTTTTGCCCTGTTTCTGGTTAATTCTGAAGCTGAGCCGGAGCAGTGACTCAGGGGAAAAGCACTTCGACCTCCTCCCTGCAGACGCTGTTGTACCTGCCTGTCAGCAACCACTGCCTTGCATTTATCTTGCCTTTGTCAACACGTTCAAAGGCCCGAGCTGGGACTTGGCTCAGCTTCCCTTCGAGGCTGGAGAGGGAGGGCAGAGCCTGGGTCGTGCACAGGGACCCGCCATGGGCACAGGGAGAGCATGGCAAAGTGGTGCCAACCAAGTGTTTTCCTCTTACGGTGACCTTAATATTGATAGTTGATTTAGCATTAAACAGGCTTTGCATGCCTGGGCTCTGCAGCTCTGGCAGGTGGAGGGGGGTCCTGGTACTGCAGCGGGCTGAGTACCACAGGGGACAAGGGGCTGGCCTTGAGCTGAAGGAGGAGAGGTTTAGATGGGATATTGGGAAGAAATTCTTCCCTGTGAGGGTGGGGAGGCCCTGGCACAGGGTGCCCAGAGCAGCTGTGGCTGCCCCTGGATCCTTGGGAGTGTCCAAGGCCAGGTTGGACAGGACTTGGAGCAACCTGGTGTGTGGAAGGTGTTCCTGCCCATGGCAGGAGGTGGAACGAGATGAGTTTTGAGGTCCCTTCTCACCCAAACCATTGCAGGATTCTGGAATCACCAACTTTTGAACCTGAGTTCCATGCTTGATCATGTAGCAGGCTCTCAGGGGAGCTGCCCTGTTCCAGAGGGCTCCTGCTTTGAGGAAGTGGCTGTGAGCTGCTGCCTGGCAGTAGTAGAGCTCATTATAGGAGGGAACTCCTGGCTCTCTGCTCCCTGCCCCTCCACAGGAGGGACTTAGGAACTGGTGGGATGCAGCCCTGAGGGTGAAGTGGTTTAAAGAGCGTGTCTGAGGGCGCTGGATGCTCTGTGGTGTTGGATGAGGAGCCGTTTCTCCCGAGGTTAGTGGAGCCCTTATAAGGCTGCACAAGCCTGCCCGGGGCGGGCGCTGGCAGCCCCTGGGCTCCTCCTGCTCCCTTTAGCCTGAAGGCTTTTGTAGAAATCTGTATGCCATATATGAATAATTCTCCTTTCTGGTTTAGATCCACAGATCCCCATAGCAGGAGATTACTCATGACTTAGGCTGAACAGAGCACCACAGCAAGGGTTATGTCAGTTGTCAGAAGCATTTCCTGGTGGGCCTGGCCTGGCGTGGCTGCATGGTTACACCGTGTGCTCGGCACAGCCTTTGCCTCTTTATGGGGAAATGCTCCCTCTTGCATAGTCAAAAGTGCATTTTTGCTGCAGTGAACACCAAGCAGAACAGCACTTACCCTGGTTTTTGCTTGTAGGAGCTGGCAGAGGTTAAAAAAACTTGAGGTCTTTCTCCTTCCCCTTCTCTCCTTTTCAGAGAAGGGAAACGTGGTCCTTATTTTTCAGTTCTTCATGAAATCTGTTGTGCTGTCAGGGCTTTCCGGACTGGATGAGTGAGTGCTGGGCTCTGTGTCCAGCACAGAGTCACTCACCGGAGTGTGAAACCTGCAGGAGTATCTGGGTGACTGAAGAGATGACATTTCAGTGAAGTTAATCAACCCGTGCTCATCACAGGGTCATATTTCTTACAAACTTCGGTGCCTGAGGCTCACAGGAACGGGGCTTCAGCTCCAGTCACCTCCATGCTCCACATGTTTTATTGCAGCATTGATAACAACACAAATTCAGACTTTCTGGAACTTCGTGTGTGTGTGTTGTACTCTGGCTTTGGGAAGGCTATGGGGGGCCCAGATTTAGGGAATTGTTTGGTTTTCACCAAATCCAGTTGCTTTCTGGGTAAAACTGCGCCCATTCCTTTTTGTGATGCAGGGTGGGAATCTTCTGCCCCTTCTCCCTTCTTGCTGGCACAGCCAGGACAGACCCTCTGGTGCAGGGAAAGTCCCTCTGTGGCAGCATTTGCTTTTTGCAGCGTGGGTTGTTTGCCCACAGCAGGAATCTGATGTGGGGCATTGCCCAGGGTACCAGCCTTGGAGCCTTCCTGGGCTTCTCTTCCCAGGCTGCCCGTGCTGGTTTTGTTCATTGCTGTCTAATTTTTACTGACATCACAACCTGAAATGCTTAGAGCTCATTTTGGAGAACAAAGGGCTTTGGGGATTTCCATGGCTGGCAGTACAAGTCTCTGCATAAGCACTGGGCTGCGAGTCAGGCTCTGTCGGAGCGAGGTGACGGGGCTGGAAATACGGATTTCTTTGCATGCCTTTGTAAATTGTAGAATCATGCACTGATTTGGGCTGGAAGGGACCTTAAAGCTTATCTCATCCCTTCCACTAAGTCAGGGTGCTCAGAGCCCCATCTAAATGTCTCTGTCTTGCAGAATTCTGCATCAAAAAATCCCACAGGATTGTTTCTGCTCTGAGAACTGGCCTTTGGCCTGCTCGTGTGTCACAAATGCCCTAAGCAGATTGATGTCAGGGTCTGTGGTGCTGATGGGAGAAGCCCTTCCATCCCCACCCTGCAGCAGCTCGCTCTGGGTGGCTGCTGGGGCCAGTTCCTGGTGGGTTTGTGCTCCAACCACGGCGGCTGAGAGCGACTCGTGATGCATCTTTTCACTTTTGCAGGAGTAGCTCAAGGTGGGCTCAGTTACTCATAGTGCAACTCTTACTGCAAGTGTGATGTGTCAGGAGGGGATTTTTTCTGCTCACGGCTGCTGACAGCCCTTTGCCAAAGCAGCTTTTATTAACACCTGCAAAGGGGAACTTGCTGCTGCTGCTGAGCTCTCGACTCTTCCCCATCCCCAGACTCCTGTCCCGGCCTTGGAGAGCCCCAGCTCTTGCACAGGGGTGTTCATACAAGTTGCTCTGCAACGTCAAGGCCAGCTTGGATGGGGCTCTGAGCAGCCTGATCTAGTGGAAGGTGTCCCTGCCCATGGCAAAAAGGGTTGGGATGAGATGAGCTTTGAGGTCTCTTCCAACCCAAACCATTCCAGGATTTTGTGATTCTAATTTGGATTTGTTCCATTTGTGAAACCTGATTCCGATGAGTCTGAGCTTACTTTAAACATGAGAAGACCTAAAAATGAAACAAGGTTTTACTCGAGTAAAGGACAACATTCTTCATTACAGAATTGGAAATAATTAGGGAAGTAAAGCTTAAAATAAGAAAATGAAAACTCTCAGGAGCTGGACTCTCCAACTGCCTTGACGTTCCACCCGCTGCTGCAGGCATCCCCAGCAGGTCGCTGCTTTCCAGGGGGAAGCAAAGTCTGGATCTTCCTTGCTCCAATTAGTAGAAAAGGTTATCATTGTGCTACTGTAGGAATTAATCTTCAAAGCTGCCGCCGCTTCCTTGGCTCCTGGTATTTAATTGTGCTGAACTGACGGGATCAGCAGCTCCGAGCGTTGGGGCGGAGGCAGAGGAGGCGCTGCCCGAGCGTGCCCGGCACCGGGATTCACACGGACACTGCCAGGGCCACGCTGGGCTCACCCTCTGCTCTGAGAAGGGTTTTGTCATCATTCCTCTACTCTGTCTCTCCTCCAACACGGAGATCTTAGCAACATGGCAATAACTATGGCTTTAAACTGACAGATGGGATATCAGGGAAAAATCCTTCCCGGTGAGGGTGGTGAGGCCCTGGCACAGGGTGCCCAGAGAAGCTGTGGCTGCCCCTGGATCCTTGGGAGTGTCCAAGGCCAGGCTGGATGAGGCTTGGAGCAGCCTAGGACAGTGGAAGGTGTCCCTGCCCATGGCAGGGGGTGGGACTGGATGGGCTTTAAGGTCCCTTCCTACCCAAACCATTCCATGATTCAAACTTCTAGAATGAGCTGCATTTTTACCTGTCCTGCCCTTTTTCTCACTCCTGAGTGCACAGAGATCCCAGGCAGCATTAATCCAGCAGAAAACCTACCTGTGTGTCTAAGAGCATCATCCAGATGCTTCTTGAACTCATACAGCCTTGGTGCCCTGACTGCTTCACCCGGCAGGAACCTCACAGACTCATGTCTTCAGTGTTCAGAGATGCCTTTCATTCAAGTAGATATAAGGAAAAGTTCAGGATGTGAATGGCCACTGTGGGACAAGGTGCATTATTTATTTGGTGGCTTTTATTCAGAAAACATACACATTTTATTTATCCTTTTGATAAAATATTTCATAGTATCATAGAACTAGGACAGACCAGGGTACCTGCTCACAACATGACATTCCTGGCAGGTGACGGGAGCTCCCTGGCCTCACCGCCACCTCAGAGCAGTAGAAGTGGCATCATTTGTTATTCCAAACTATTTTTGTTCACCTCAGAAAACATAAGTCAAAAGCTTTTCAATCTGGAGGGTTTAAAGGAAATGCTGGAGTGTTTATTTTGGCTGTGGGGGCTCTGTCCCGTCGCTCCGGGGCCGGTGCTCGCCGGCTGCTCTCGAGCAGGGCTGCCCTTCCTGGGGCTCCGAGCGTGCCTTGGCTGCCTCCCACCACAGAGCCCTGTCAGGCAGGTTTGTTTCTCTTGCTTTACCAAAAAAGGGATTCCCCAACCCATTTCCTTCATCCTCGCTGGAGGGCGGCCCCGGGGCTGTCACGCTGCCTGTGGCGCAGGGATGTGCAAACACATCCCCCTGGGGCGAGTCAGGGGCTTCTCTTTCTGCTGTGGGTGAAGTGTGGGCTCCAGGCAGACACGGAAAGAGGAAGGAGCGACGCGCGCGGTGACGGTGACGCCGCAGTCCTGTGACTGCTGGCACCGGGGCCACCTGCCAGGGAGCTGCCAGGGCCAGACAGCAGGACTGTGCCTCTCTAAACAAGGGAATGCTCTTAGGCTGGCTCGTCTGAGCTTCCAGCCACGCTCTGGCATGATTTCCTGTACTGAGGTTCTTGTACTTAATCTCACTCTGCCTCTAAAGCGCAGAGTCTGGGTTTTGCTGGGTTGTTGAAGTCAGATCTGTGACAAAGCCGCTTGTGCTGCCCTTGTTGTTCGGGCAGGGGCACACTGGTCAGTCCAGAACTGCTCACTTAAAACAATCCTGTTCCTCACACACAGAAAACACAGGGCATGACCTCAGGCTGTGCAGTCCCAGCACACTGGACTCCTGGAGTTTGAGCTGGGAACCAGCTCTCCCTGGTCACATGAAAAATCTCATCTGTCTCAGTATCTGTAACTTGCTCAGGACGTTCCTTCAAAATCTCTTCCTGCTTCCGAGCAGTTCACAGCATTTTTGCTTCACATTGAAATCCAAACCAGCCTGAACAAACAGGACTGACACAAAGCAAGAATGGGTCATTCTTGTCGTGTGGTTGCATTTGGAATTCCTCAGGTTCCCCTATCCCAGCCTGCCTTCCCTCTGTGCCCACAGCCAGGTGCATCCTCAGCCTCACGCAAACAATTCATTTGTCACATGAATTGGTTGGGATTTGGCACCATGCAGCAACCTTGATTGGCCTGGCTCTTCTCTGGTGGTGGTAGAGCTTTAGATCTTGGTGGAGGCTGCGTTGGCAAACCCTGATGCTGGAAATCAGCAGCAGAAAGGGAAGGGATGTTGCATGAGGCCAGTGCAGGATTTGGGGAATCAGGTGAGCACAGTCTGGGGAAGGCTCCTGTTGATCTGGTCTCTTCTCTTTCCAGGATAAAGATAAAGTTTCTCTAACCAAGACTCCAAAGTTGGACCGGAGCGATGGCGGCAAAGAGGTGAAAGAGCGAGCGACCAAACGCAAGTTGCCTTTCACTGTCGGAACAAATGGAGATCAAAAAGACTCGGATACAGGTACACAAATGCCACGTTCCACCCTCAGATCCTGGGTGATGGGGCTGGTGGGGATCACACAGGATCCAGTGTGCAGCCAATCCGTAGGGAAGTGTTGTATCAAATTCCCTGTATTTTTTAATTGAAGGAAGAGGCATGTGGACGAGGGGCTGGATGGGATGACTGCTCTGCTCCACACGTGCACATCTGTTCTTAGGGATGTTTTTAGGTGGACCAAGCCATGGCTGTGTGAGGGGACCCCTTTCCTTCAGCTCTTGTCTGTTCTCCTTGTTTCTGACTATCCCGGTTCGGGAACTGTGGCTGGGACAAGCCGTGGAGCAGGGCCTGCTTGTGAGAACTTAGAAAATAAGGGAATAAAGATGAATAGTCTTTAAAAGAAAACCAACAAGTAGAATCTGGTCAAGCAGGTCAGTCTTGTAGCAGAAGAGTGGCTGGTGCATGAGGCTCCTGGATGGGCTGTTGGATTTGTTAGCAGTTGGGAAGAGCTGTCACAAAGCTTTGGCATGGAGAAAATTGTGTTGTTTGGTTGTGAGGGGCTGAGCTGTGGATTTCTGGGCAGAGGTTTGTGTGGGTTCTTCCTGTACATTCTTGGGAAATCTGCATTTGGAAATAGTTCTGGTAAAGCTCAGTGATTGTGTAAAGAGATAGAACAGGCTAAAAGTTGGGAATATCCTTGAAAATGGTACAAAGGCTGTATTTGGTGGTGCTCTGTGGTGAGCCTGGGAGATGGGATGACGTGGGTTGAGTCTCCTCTGGCTCAGGAGTTGGGAGGGCAGATTTGGAAGGGCCAGGAGTGCCACTGCAGCAGTGAGGGCTGTTCATGGGCAGGGACATGTGGTGGTGACGTGTCCTGAGGCTGGCCCAGTGTTTCCATGGGTTTGTGTTCCTGAACTCCCTGTCCAGAGAGAAAGTTTCCAAACATTTGTTAATTGTCTGAAGTGTGTTGGCTGTTTGCAGAGTTTTGGGTTGCTGTGGTGTCTCCCTTGGGGTGTCACCTTGGCGAGGGTGGCCGGGCCCAGGCAAAGCTGATTAACCAGAGCTGGAGCTGCTCTTTGTCAAGGGTGTTTGTGCTACGTTCAATACTGGGTTGAGAGTTGGAGCCCAAGCTGGCTGCAGGGCTGTCTGACCCTCGTGACAGCTGGAACGTCACGGCAGGGATCTGCTTTTCCCAGGGCTCCGCTGGCTCTCTGGCTGCAGAGATGTTGGAAATGTTTGTGCTGGCAGCAGCGAGAAGGAAACCAAATGCAGAGGAGAGCAGGGAGAGCTGCTGGGAGAGGCTGCGGCTGCTGGGTGGGAGCAGCAGCCCATGAGACCCCCCTGCCCAGGGGCTCCCCCGTTACCCCTCTGCTTTCTGCAGCTGCGTGACTTTTAGCTCCGGACACGTCTTCTCCTTCCTCTGCAGAGCTCTTCCCCTTCCTCTCCAGAGCTCGTCCTTCCTGGGGAAGTGGGTGAGCTGAGGGGCAGTGGCAGCCCAGCTCCCAGAGGAGACCTGGAGGGGGGTCATGGCACCCATTTAAAGACAAACTGGGCTCTCACAAACTCTGGGAAGGTGTGTGGAAGGTGCAGGCGAGTCTCAACAACCTGTTTGGTGGGGACTGGGGAGGAAGTGACTCAGCCACTGGGTTGGAGATCCCAGCAAGGAGCTGCAGATCGATGTGCATAGTCAGACTGGTGCTTAGCAGGAGCCTGTTTCTGTTCCCTGACATCATTTACTCCAGGAATCAGATGCTGGAGATGGGAAAAGACTTCCTGGCACCTTGCTTTGCTCTTGCATCATCCCATTGCAGGGTGTTTCAAGCCTGTCTGGTCCTTGGCCTGGCTCGAGGTAGAGGCAGGTACAGACGTGTTTGTGGTGCGCAGAAGCTGCACGTTCTGGGGGTGGAGGAGTCCCCCCCAGTCTGAGCTGGTGCCATCAGTGGCACCTGGCTGAGGACACACGTGTGACATGCAGGACAGGCTTTTGTTTGGAACAAAGGCTGCTGTGCACCCACCCCACGTTCCTGCAGGAGGGGGAGGCGGCTGCTGCTTGTTCTGCTCCTCAGCTTTGCTCCCAGCCCTCGGAGCAGCGGGATTGCACCATCGCTGCTGGCTGACCCCGGGTGGTTTATGTAATGTGGTCTTGCTTCCCAGGCTGTGTCCATGGGCTGCTGTGTGTGCATGAGGGCGTGTGCCAGGATATTCCACAGCCACGTGGAATTCAGCTGTAAGGACGTGGGAGCTGAGAGCTAGCAGAGCTCTCTCTTTGCTTCTAGTGGGGTATTTTTCTCCTGTTCAGATGTTTAAACAATAGCGTGGATCCTCATCCTGATGTGTTGCAGTGACTCATTTTCCTTAGCACGCTGTGTGTTGCTTTTTTCCCGGATGGCTCTGGCTCAGCCCTGACGTAGGTGCTCCATGTGTGGGGTGAGAAACATCAGAGGTGGGTTTGTCTCCCATGGAAAGGTAGCAAAACCCACCCTGGCCAGGGGTGGGTCAGCAGCTGGTGCTGCGGGACGGTTTGGGGGCAGATGGGATATTGGGAAAGAATTTCTTCCTGTGAGGGTGGGGAGGCCCTGGCACAGGGTGCCCAGAGCAGCTGGGGCTGCCCCTGGATCCCTGGCAGTGCCCAAGGCCAGGCTGGACATTGGGGCTTGGAGCACCCTGGGACAGTGGAAGGTGTCCCTGCCCATGGCAGGTGTGGGACAAGATGAGCTTTAAGGTCCCTTCCAACCTAAACCATTCCAGGATTCTGTTGTGTGGGCTCCCGGAGGCGTTACTGGCCAGCACTGTGCTGAGCGCATGGTTTGGGTACGGTTAGTTCAGAGCTAAATCTTTTAAAATAATCTCTCTCAAAATGGTTTCTAGAGCAACAATTCTGGCTCTCGGGTTCTTCAGAGTTAACTAAATAAACTGTCTTTAGGAAAAAAAAAATGGCATCGAGCCATGAGCCTCCAGACTGTGCATGTTACAGCTCCAGCACTGTGGGAGCAGCATCTCTGTGCCTCTGACTTCTCCTCCTTCCTTCTCCTTCCCTCGTGTGGCATCTCCCCACATCCACAGGCGCTGCCCAGAGCCTACGTGCTGCCTGGCAGCCGCCAAACGAGCACAGCCAGCTTTCCTTCCAGCAGCTCCAGCAGCGTGCGAGGCTCCGCGCGGCTCCCCGGCCGTGCGCCGTGCTGGGAGGGGGCTTCAAACCCAGGAATATTGGATAATTGTGGTATTAACAAACACGCGGAGAGGGAGATGGGAACAGTCCTGCTGGGAAGGCACCTGGCAGGAGAGGTGGGCCACGGGCGGCTGGCGCAGCGGTGCCGTGGCTGCGGCACTGAGCCACGGCTGAGTCACGGCTGACTCAACGGCACCAGACTGCCGGCGTGGGGCCGGGCACTCCCCACCTCCCGCGGGCTCTGACGGGATGGATCCGCAGCAACAGGTCCCTCGCTGCGGAGTGGGACAGGTAACGCTGGTGGAGAGCAGCTGTGAGATGCATGGAGCGCAGAAGGCCGTGTGCCCGCTCCTCCTGCGGATGGTTTCCTCAGCTGGATGTCACGCTGTCACTTGAGTCCCTTGGCTCGAGGTACAGCTGTGGTTTCCAGGCCTTTTGTCATCAGCAGGGAGAGTTGGGGCTCAGTACAAATCTCGGAGCACGCTGAGATAATTTTGGCCTCTCACAGCGCCTGAGCGAGGCCGGGTCAAAGCTGGTGGTCCTCAGCAGTGCTGGGGGCCCTGCTCTCCTTGGTGTCCCACTCCCTCCCTGGGGGTCCCTCGCTGGGTGCCCAACTCCCTCCCACTGTGTGTTCCAGTCCTCCCTCTTTGTCCAGTTCTCTCCCTGTGTGTCCATCTCCTTCCCTGGGTGCTTCTGGAGGAATAAGGGAGAGGGAAACCCCCACCAGCTCTCCAAGCTGGTCTGTGCACATCAACCTCTCCGGGAGCCCAGGGCTGATTCTGGGGCTCGTGGCCGGCCAGGGAGGTGCTGTGGTGGCCGAGGGCCAGTGTGAATATGGTTGGCAGGAGCCGGCCTTGGAGCTTCAAACTCCGTCTCTCTAATCCCCCAAGGTTGTTACATGACGCTAATTAGTAGGTTAGAAAATGCTCGATGAATCAGCTGACCCAAACCATCCTCGCCCGGAGCCGGCTGCTGCTTGCCTAATGCTGGAGCGTTTGGAGCGGCATGGCATGGGAACGGGCTCGGGAACGGGCTCGTTAGTCCCAAGTCGGCGAGGCTGGCAAGGGAATCCGTGAGAAGCAAATTGCTGGCTTATTAAAAAAGGCATCTGCATCCCACAGTGGTGTTTGTGCCGTTCCTGTGCCTGGCTGCGCTCCGGTGTGTGCAGCTGGGGCTCGCAGGGGCTGCGCTGCAGCAGGGCTTTCTTTGCTTGTGTCATTTCAATCCTTTTACTAAAATAGTAAGAAACTGTTCTCACCTAGCAACCAGGGAGAGAGTGAATGTCAGAGCTTCTCCCTTCCTAGCTGGGCTCTATAATGCCAGTACAGTGTGGAGAGCCTGGCACACACCAGCCTTCAGATCACCCTGAGAAACTCCCCGTGTGCAGCAGCCATCTGGGAAGGGCTGCGCAGAAAACCAGGTCGTTTTATGACGGGAGCTGCCATAAATCTCCCTCCTCCCCCCTCATCACCTCCTTAACATGCAGAGGGAGAGGTTGCAGTGTGCTGTGTCTCTGTGAACCAAAAATCTATCAATGATGGCTTTTTCCTTAATACAAGAGCTTTTATCAGCGCTGTCTGCAGAGTGTCCTGGCCCCAGCTCCGGGAGGGGAGGGCTTGGCCGGAGCCTTCCTCCCCCGTCCTCCCTCCTCCAGCTCTTTCTATTTCGTGGGAAATGAACGGTCTGACTTAAAAATTGGTCTTGCTCTGAATTATTCACTTTTAACATGGATATTGTTGTTTCTGATGAAGCCTCTGGGCTCCTCTCGCAGCATTTTGGGTGCCAGTGGCCACTCTATGGAGGAGCTGCTTTTACACATCGGGGCACAGCTGTGGGGTCTGGCCTGCAAGTGTAGGGAGAACACCTGGATTTGGATCACAGGCTGTCACACAGCATTAAACCTCTCCAGTCAAATCATACTTCAAAATACTGCAGCCAGTGGGGTCGGGCCCTGCAGATCCTCATCCCCAGGGAGCCCAGCTGAGTAGTGGGGATGGTGGGCTCAGCTGCACACAATGACCTGACATGGTTATAAAGGGGCTTGTTCCTTCTGGCACCTTTCCTCTGCTCCTGACTCACAGCCAAGGTCTCCACCATCCTTCCCAGCAGTGTGGGATGAGGTTCTGGTTCTCCATCCTTCAGGCTGGGAACAAGCTCCCTGCTGTATGGGAGCAGCTCAGAGTGCCTTCTGTCAAGGCAGACCTTGCTTTTCCTCTTGTTTTCCTCCAGATCACCTCCTGGCTGTGCCCCTGGTCTGTTGGCTCTGCAGCGTGCCCATGACCCCCTGGTGCCAGTGTGTCCCCCCAGCCCAAGCCATGTTCCTCTGCATGCCAGGGGTCTCCTGCTCACCCTCCTCACTGAGCTCTTCACCACCGAGTGTCCTGGCCTGTCCTGCTGCCCTCTGTTGTTTGTCCACCTGTGCCACGGTGCTGCTTCCCTTTCCACGCCGCTCCTGCCACCTCCAGCCTTCCCCTCAGCCTGTCCTTCAGTTCTGGAGTGCCCCAGAGCTCTGGCATGTGGTGGGACCGTGCTGCTGTCAGCCTTTCACCTTCTGAATCATCGGCCCACATTGCAGGTGCCCTGTGAGCCTGGGAGTGCATCCCCAGGCCACGGTGCTGGGCTGGACCTGCTCTTCCCTGCTTTGAGCCGACATGCTCCAAAACGTTTCATGCCCTCCAAGTTCTGCAGCAGGAATGAGTCACTCTTACGCAGGCTGGGCCGGGCTGGGGGGAGCGGAGCCCGCGTGCTCTCCCGGGGGTGCAGTGCAGTCTCTGTTGCTGTCTGTGCCGTTCTAATTTATTCCTATTGATCTCCTGGTCGTGCTCGCTCGGCACAGCAGCGGTTGCAAAGCCCCTCTCGCCGGTGAGCCGGCGCTCGGCGTGGCCGCGCGGCACCGAGACGTTCGGCGCGAGCCGCTCTTTGGAAGTGGTGTTTTTCCTCAGGGTTCCACCTTCCGAGCGTGTGTTGTCATGCCGAGCAGTGGGAGCAGATGCTCTCTGCGTTACGGGGTGTGCTGCGTGCGTGGGGAGCGAGGAGCCGCGTGGCTCCGGCCTCCCCACGACCTGCACGCATCCCACCGTGCGCCAGAGAAACCTCCGAGAGGTTTTCCATCACCGCCCTGCTCTCCTGCCTTCCCTGCCCCTCTGCGTTTCACCTGAGGCTGGGTTCAGCCTGTGTCTGCACACAGAGCCAGCCCAGCAGCACTGAATCCCTCTCAATCTGCCCTGGGATTCTTGTGGAGTTGCCAAGGCGCTTCCAGCAGCCCTGGATTTGTGCTCCCCATTGCAGCACTGCCCAGAGTCTCATGTGAGCATGAGAACCACCCTCAAGCTAGTGCTCAAACCCCTTTGTCCTGGGGATCTGCTCCTGCTCTGCCTTTGCAGCCTCTCGGGCTCTGTGTGGTGAAAGGCAGGAGCAGTTCCCGGCTCAGCTTCTGCTTTCCCCTTTAAGCCTGCGCACGCGGTTCCTGCTGGCGTCAGCGTGAGGGAAGAGCCGAGCAGGATCCCCGAATTAAACCAGGGCTGATGCTCGGGAGGTTTGCAGAAGGGCTGAAGCAAGCAGCAAACGAGCTGCTTTAAAAATAGCTGCATGGAGGTGTGGCTCATCCCGGGCTCATGGAGCATCCGTGGGCTGCCGTGGTCCTCCTCCCGCTGGGATCTGTGTGCACGGTCCAGCCACCGCCGCTGCCGATCGGCACTGGGGGCTCCCTGCCTGCACACCCCCCCTTATCACTGGGGTCTGTGCTTGCTAAAGGGATTTTAGTGTGAAATCAGCTTTTTTTCTGTCAGCCGAGGTGGATAACACTGGGAGAGTTTCTCTCCAGTCACTCCATGTTGCTGCAAGGAGTTGCAGAGGCGCAGTTAATTGGAGGCACAGGAGCAGCCCGCAGGAGCCGGCGAGTGGAGATCTCTGGGCAGGGACACCTTTAAATCTGCTGAAAATCTGATTCTGAGTAAAATCCTCTGGGCTGAAATAACATGTGCAGCTCTGTGAGCCTGGGACCAGCCAGAGCCAGGAGAGCCAGCCCAGTGCCAGGCGGGATTCTCACCCAGCTGAGGCTCAGGATGGGAGGTGGGTGCTGGGAGCAGCTCCATCTCCATCCTCCTGCTTGTGTTTCAGACCCACTGCAGGATCTTGCTGATGTGATCCCTCCACATTGCCTGAGGATTGTGCCACTCAGGGAGCCAGGGGCTGCCACACTGCCCACACTGGGATGCCAGCACTGGAGCCATAGAATCACAGAATCCTGGGATGTTTTGGGTTGGAAGGGAGCTTAAAGCTCATCTCCACCCCCTGCCACGGGCAGGGACACCTTCCGCTGGACCAGGTGTGACATCCCACCCTTAAGGGTAGGTCATCACACCAGGTTGCTCCAGGTCCCATCCAGCTGGCCTTGAACCCTTCCCACTGGGAAGCACGAGCCCGAGTCCTCGGCTGCCTCCCCTCAGCGAGCGAGAAAGCAGCAGTCGCTTTCCAATTTATTTTTATCTTGTTGATCACATGCTTTGTAATGTTAAATGTTCTGTGGAGGAGGAAATTTCTGCAACTGCAGAATGAATAGGAGTTTAGGGGGTTTCGGTTGAACTTGATAATCAATTTTTGCGAATCCCAGGCTCGTGCTGACAACCTGCAGCAGCCAAGGGATATTAATGAAAATGTTCCCATTCTAATTGTGGCTCCGTACGTGCGGAGCAGCCCTGGGCACCGTGTACTTCAGGGACTCTGCCTGCTGGCACCAGCCAAGATGTGACCCCTCGAATGTCTTCATGCCTGGCCTTGGGGCACGGCTGGATGTGACCGAGGCTGGGGATAGCCAGGCCTGTCTGAGCAGGGTTTAAGCAGCTTGGAGCAGCAGCTGAGAGTCTCAGGAGGAGCAGGGAGGTGCTGCACACATGGATCAGGTGTCCCTGTGTCCCCTGGCAGGACACACAGCACAGCAACGTGGCTCCTGGAGCCACCCCGGCAAAGTTGTCTTCCCGTAAGCATGCTGGGTTTAATTTTATTTTAAGCCATTAAAAAACTGTCCTATGATCTGATTTCATCTTCCAGCTCTGTTACAGCTGCCAGGATGACCAAAATGTGGTTTCAGAGTAGACTGGGATTCGCCTTCAATGCAGACATGTTTCCAGGGCTTGCATTTCATAGAATCATGGAATGGTTTGGGTTGGAAAGGACCGTAAGGCTCATCTCATCCCACCCCTGCCATGGGCAGGGACAATTTCACTATCCCAGGGTGCTCCAAGCCCTGTCCCACCTGGCCTTGGACACTTCCAGGGATCCAGGAGCAGCCACAGCTTCTCTGGTCAATGAGCAGAGGGCTTTGAGGAGGGGTGGCCGTGCTCTCAGGTTGAGAGTCTCCCTGGAACAATCATTATTTCTTAAATGTATGGGATTCCAGGAGCAGGGGTCGATGGAAATCACCTGCTCCAGGTGGGACCTGAGCTACAGAGCTTGGCAGCTCTGTGCACTGTGCCCAGAAAAGGTTTCTGGAGCTGGCTGTGCCTCAGCCGTGGGAGCTGCGAGCGGCAGGGACGGAGCATCCCCACACGCTGCTGCCCTCGTCTGCCAGAGACCTTTCCTCGGCTGCAGCTGGGTGGGTGAAGGAGGAGACCTGTGCTGTGCTGCAGAGTGTGGTGGCCGGGTGTGACCCCGTCTGTTGGTGGTTCCTCCTGACCCGCTGGACTTTGCGTGGAGGCACCACAGCTCCATCCCACTGGCCATGTGCCCATGACCCACATGGAGCGTGACAGGGCTGAGCAGGGCTGGGGGAGAGGCTGCAGGATTGTTATTTTTTATTATGGTGAAGGCACTGAGGCACCTTCGGGTTGCCCAGCGAAACTGTGGCTGCCTCATCCCTGGAAGTGTCCCAGGCCAGGCTGGACGGGGCTTGGAGCAACCTGCGATAGTGGAAGGTGTCCCTGCCCATGGGGATGGGACTGGATGAGCTTTCAGATCCCTTCCCACCCAACCATTCCATGCTTCTGTGACTCTGGTGTGGCTGTGGTTCTCTGAGAGATGGTGCAGCAGGATTTGACAAATCCCAGCTTTGGGGGTGGTTGCTCTTGGTCCCTCAGCAAGAGCTGCCTTTGCAGCTGGATGATTTAGGAGACCCAGTGTCAGGCTGGGATTTGGGATGACAAGCCAGGAAACATCTGGGGTTTCTTCCTCCCCTCCTGTTTGTTTGGGATTTTTTTAGAGAGTTGCAGAAGACCTGAGGCCAGGTGGGTGCTCTGGGCCAGGTGGGAGCAGCCACTTTGGAAGGAGAGGACCAGCCTGGTGCTCCCCACACCTGTTTGGCTGCAGCCTCCTTGCTTTGATGATGATGATGATGGTCATGGGTGTGATGGCCACATTTCCGAGCTGTCAGCCTGTATCTTTCAGCTCTCCTTGTTGAGGCTGTTCAGTGCCTCCATTGAGTCCATCCTGTGCTGGTGTCAGGCTGTGTAAGCTCCTCCGAGCACCCTGGCGTGGGTTGGAGGCTCCTAAAGCAGGATGGGAGGTACAGCACTGGCAGTGGCCCCTCAAAGGATCCCTTCCCTCTTTTCCTGTGCTGCTCTTAGATGGTGGAGGAGAATGGGAGGCTGTTGGAGGAGCAGGAGTGGGGCATATCCTGGCTGCACCCTCAGCGGTGTGAGCCTGGCTGGCTGCTCCAGGTGCCACTGCAGGGATCCATCCGTCACCACAGGGATCCCTCACTCACCACAAGCTTTTTGGAACTGTCAGTCCCATGCTCAGAAAGGACCGTGGCTTTCAGCTCCAGTGACGTTCATGGCTTGTGTCTCTGTGTCCTTGTCCCACAGAGAAGCAGGGTCCCGAGCGGAAGAGGATTAAAAAGGAGCCCGCCACCAGGAAGCCTGGCCTGCTCTTCGGCATGGGCCTCTCGGGGATCCGGGCAGGGTACCCGCTCTCCGAGCGCCAGCAAGTCGCCCTCCTCATGCAGATGACAGCAGAAGAGTCTGCAAACAGCCCAGGTGAGACTGGGGAGGGGGTGAGCTCCGAGGGGTGGGCGGGCAGGGGGGAGGTGCCGTGAGAGGCCCCCAAACGCCGGGAATTCCCGGTTCCTGGGGTCACCAGAGGTTCAGCTGCAGCAGCAGGGCTGAGCTGCCACCCCTGGCACGGTGCAGGGGGGCTGGTTTGCTGCTCTGTGGGGTATCACCGCTCCCACAGGGCTCTGCAGGTGACTCCAGGTACGGTGTCACTGGGATCCACACGTGGCTCTGGCTGGCCTCCCTTTCTCCAGTGTCCCTCAGGCCCGATCCAGGCCACCACGGAGCCCACCCTGGCTGCTCAACTGGAGCTTGTCCTTCAAGGGATTGTCCTTCACCTCAGCTCTGTGTCTCTCTCAGGCTATCTCAGTAAAGGAGGATTGTAAATAAAGACAAAATATCATCCTCTGTAGGTTTTTAATGTTTCTTCTTGTGGAAGGGGATAAGATGTGTAGCCACCACAGCTGTAACTTGAGATGTGGAGCAGCTGGAATGTGTTTACCACGGATTTTGTGTTTTAGTAGTTTTTATCTGTTTCAAACCTGCCCCACCCCCCGGGTTTTTGGAGGGTCTGTGCTATCCGTGTGCTCACATCCACATCCTACACACAACACTGCAGCTTTTAGCAAAAAAACCACCAATCTCTCCACTTACGTTGCTGTTATTTGGGAAAACTAAAAGAGAAAAAGCTGCAGAGTGTCGAGAGCATTCCAGTGTTCTCCCAGGAAATGCACATTCTCCTCCCAAGGCCATCAGACCTCACATGTGCTTGGTAAAAGGCCACTTCTCTCGAGAATTGAGGTTTGGGGGTAAGGAGCTGCATTGTCTGCTCCCAAATCACGGGATTGCCCACAGCATTTGCCAGGACTGCAGCTCTCCAGTGGGCTCTGGCAGCCCGCAATTCCCACCTCCGTGGGACACACAGGCTGCTCTGTTCACATCCACTCCGGAGCTTGGGTTGCCTCTGGCTGCCTTGTGGTGAATATTTTGGGAAGAGCCGAGACGAAACGCGATGCACGAGCTCCCTCTAAGGGCTTAGGAGTTGTTTGGAATGGCAGCTGCTGACGCTGTTTCTCTCCTCCCTGCAGTTGACACAACACCAAAGCATCCCTCTCAGTCTACAGTTTGTCAGAAGGGAACTCCCAACTCTGCCTCCAAAACCAAAGATAAAGTAAATAAGAGAAACGAGCGAGGAGAGACTCGGCTGCATCGCGCTGCCATCCGCGGGGACGCCCGGCGCATCAAGGAGCTCATCATCGAGGGTGCAGATGTCAATGTGAAGGACTTTGCAGGTAACAGCCCAGGAATCCCAACCTTTTACCACCTGGTTGTGTGTTCCACCTCCAAGAGTGACTCCCACCAGAAAAAGTAGTTTGTTCCTAACACAGGGTTGTGCCGTGGAAAGAGGGGATTTGCCAAAAATCGTGGTTTTGTTCTTTGAAGAGGAAAAAGTCTTTTTGCCCTTTAAAAAAAAAAAACAAAAAAACCAAACAGCAAAGAAAGGCCACATTAAAAAAACCTCCTGAAGCATCAGTTCTCTTGTTGGAGTTTGGGAGCAGAATTCCCAGGCTGTGCAGTCTGCTTGAGGTGGTGAAGCTGGGCTGGGCAGGATCCAGAGAATCCCTGGAGCTGCTGTGGTTCCACGCACCAGAACTGACCAGGCCACTCGGGACCATTTCCTTCTTCCCTTCCACGGGGGTGCTGTGTTGGAAGTCTGGAGGGGGATTTGCAAAGGGAGGTGGGCTGGTTTAGCTCTGTTTTTACTTAAAATAGAAGGAATTATGTGCACAGAAGTACAGCTGAGAGTGGGCTTGTGAAGTCATCACTCTGGAGCTGGGGGGCCGATGCCTGTGAATTTTTGGGAGTTGTTTTTAAGGACTGAATGTGGGGGTGCAGCTGATGGGGAGGGAATGTGAAGGGCAAGGTCAAGCTCCCAGCAGGCACCCAAATTGGAGGAGATGTTGACCATCCTGACCCTCAGCTCAGGAGTAGCACCACCTCCTCCTCGTCCTCCTACTCCTCCTCCTCAGCAGTGCTGCCAAGCTCCTGCTCAGGGTGGTGGGATGGGATGGGATGGGAACAACCCCGAGTCCTGCAGGGAGGAGGCAGCCATGGGATGATGGGGAAGGGGTGATGAAGGAGCCGTTCGGTGGGGCTGGATCAGCCTTTCTTCAGCGCGTCCGAGAGCTTGACTTTGCTGTTCTCTTTGCACGATTCTGGGGCTATAAATAAATAACGGCTGTTCCTCCGCCCGTATGATTAATCCCAGTGCCAGACTGAAGTATCAGTTGTGATTAATTCCGGGTACAGGTGCCCCCTCCAAAGGCTCCAAGTGAAGGTAATGGAACGTGCTCCCACGGCACTATCAGCAAAACACCGGAGCAGCCGCGCTGGGAAACTTCAAAACAGGCTCTGCTTAAAAATAGTCTGTTTGAACACGACAAAATATTTTGTTCTGTGCTCTTCAGAGATTTGTTTGAGAGCTGGAGCTGCCCTTACTGCTGAGACCCTGCTGTTTGGTTTCCCCGCGAGCCTGGGCCGGTGTTCCTGTGTTTGGAGAGCACACAGAAAATCTGTGTGGGGGCTGTCTCGGAGCTCAGGCCTGCTCTGGGCACCAGGGTTTCCCTTACAGAGGGATTGGAACCTAAAGCCAAACCTAAAGGCTAGAGAGGGATGTTTCACAGGACCATGGAGTGGCAGAACAAGAGGGAATGGCCTTAAACTGACGTAGGACAGGGTTAGATTGGATATTAGGAAGAAATTCTTCCCTGTGAGGGTGGGGAGGCCCTGGCACAGGGTGCCCAGAGAAGCTATGTCTGCCCTGTCACTGGAAGCATTGAAGACCAGGTTGGACAGGGCTTGGAGCACCCTGGGATAGTGGAAGGTGTCCCTGCCCACGGCAGGGGGTGAAACAAGATGAGCTTTAAGATCCCTTCCAACCCAGTGGTATAAAGGGCAACAGATTTAAGACCTGCCTTTCACATGACATCAGCAATTCTCCTTATTTTCCAAATAAAACTTTCCCTTTCCATTTCCTGGGGCTGTATCCGGTCTGGCAGATGCTCTGACTGTAGCACATGGCGTGACCAGAGGGAAAAGTGGGATTGATTCTATCACTGCCTGGCAGGAGTAGCAGGGCAGAGCTGCAGGTTCCTTCCTGCTGTGCCATGGGGATCTGGGCAAACACAGCCAACTTGGCTGTCAGAGCAACACAGCCCTGGCCACACTGACCCTGCAGCCTCTGGGCCTGGAGGAGACTTGCCCTGTGTCTGAGTGTCCTGTGAAGGTGGTGCCGTGTGCTGAGTGTCGCTGTCCTTGCAGGCTGGACGGCGCTGCACGAGGCCTGCAACCGGGGCTACTACGACGTGGCCAAGCAGCTGCTGGCGGCCGGCGCCGAGGTCAACACCAAGGGGCTGGACGATGACACCCCCCTGCACGACGCGGCCAACAACGGCCACTTCAAGGTTGGGGTGCTGGAGCTCACTGCTGTGCTCTAAATGACTCTTCTGGAAACTTGTGCTTCAAGCAGCCCGCTGAAAACACGGAGATTCTGAGTATTTTTTTTTCATTTCCTGTGTAATGGGCAGGAATTTGTGCTCAAGGCCAGGCTGGACAGGGCTTGGAACAACCTGGGTTAGTGGAAGGTGTCCCTGCTCACGGCCAAGTGTGGAACAAGATGGGCTTTAATGTCCCTTCCAGCCCAAACTATTCCCTGATTCTGTGAATGTCCCTGTCTCAGAGCTGTTGAGTGTTTTACTTGGAGCTCCCCTGCACAGGGGATGGTTCATCCTTCTGGAATTGGGACAGGAGTATGATTTTGTACCTTGTTCTTTCCCCTTCTTTCCTGCCCAGGTTGGTTCTTAGAATCACAGTATCATTAAGGTTGGAAAAGACCTCCACAATCAGAGCCCAGCCCTTAACCTAATGCTGCCAATGCACCACTAAACCCTGTCCTTAAATGTTTTTTGGCCACTTTCAGGGATGGTGATTCCACCACTTCACTGGGAATGTTGCTGGGGTTTCTCTCTTATGTTAGTCCTGAAGACATCACTCTTTTAGTTATGTATTAAAATAATGCAAAAAAACCCCCCTGGAATGAAAACATCATGAGCATCTTCAAGCCTCAATTTCTCTTTTCAGGTGGTGAAATTGTTGTTGCATTATGGAGGGAATCCTCATCAAAGCAACAGGAAGGGCGAGACACCTTTAAAAGTAGCGAATTCTCCCACCATGGTGAACCTGCTCCTGGGGAAGACCACGTACCCCTCCAGCGAAGAGAGCTCCACAGGTGAGACTGGCCTTTCTGTGGCCATGGCAGTGACACTCGTGGCCTGCAGCTGTCTGTTAACACAGAGACCTTAAGAGGACGGTGAAGTTAGACTCCTGTCAGATGCTGCCGTGGTCAGGAGCCCACCCGTAGCTGTAACCCAAATTCAGACAACCTAACCACCAGCTTTAGCTCGGGGGGCTGCTTGCCCTGGAAGCCAACGTTGAGATCGCTTCCCTGGTGCAGTCGGGATGTGGGATTGGAAGCCAATTGCAGGTAAATGGATGTCTTACCTTTGGAAGGTGGGCTGTTCCAGTGGAGAGGAGGAGGTTTGTGTGCCCACCCTGTGTTCCTGTCCCTTGGCTGTCCCAGCACTGGTGTTTCAGGTTCTGCTTCTGGGCTGTGCCTGCTAGAGCTTCTTCCACCAGTGCCACCATTGTGGGACACTCTACAGGTTTTAATTAGTGCAAATTAGAGTTTCCAGTCTTTTGGGGAACCTTTACCCACACTGTGTGCAGTCACAACCCTGTTCCAAAGTTCTTGTGATACACCCAGGATGTTATTTTGAGGAGCATCCCTTGCAGGTTGGAGCTGGAGGAGCTTCCTTCCAAAAAGATCCCCCAGCCTGGCATTCCGAGCTGTTGGCTGCCAACTTGCAAAGGCTGGGTGAGGCCAAAGGGCATCAGGGCTGTTTGCAGGGGTTGGTGTGTGCAGGAGACCACCGATGTTCCCCCCCCAAAACCCTTGGCAGTCCCTAACACGCTTTTCTTCTCTCTCTGCAGAGACCTCAGAAGAGGAGGACGCCCCTTCCTTCGCTCCCTCCAGCTCCGTTGATGGCAATAACACAGACTCAGAGTTTGAGAAGGGTTTGAAGCACAAGCCCAAGGCCCAGGAGCCCCCCAAAACCATCACCCCGGTAAAGGATGAGTATGAATTTGATGAGGACGATGAGCAGGACCGGGTCCCGCCGGTCGATGACAAACATTTGCTGAAAAAGGATTACAGGAAAGAGACTAAAGCAAACAGTTTCATTTCCATACCCAAAATGGAAGTGAAAACTTATACTAAAAATAACACAATTACACCAAAGAAAGCTGCCCACCGCATCCTGTCGGACAGCTCGGATGAGGAGGAGACCAGCGTGGCCGTGGGCACGGGGGAGAAGCTGCGCCTCTCCACCCACTCCATATTGCCCAGCAGCAAAATTCGGGAGCCCACCAGCGCCAAGGCACCCAAGGAGAAAAGCAAAGTAAAAAAGAAGCGGAAGAAGGAGACAAAAAGCAAAGAGGTTCGGTTTGGCAAAAAAAATGACAAGTTTTGTTCCTCTGAATCAGAGAGTGAAAACGTGGAGAGTGAGGAGGATGATAGAGACTCTCTGCAGAGCTCTAGCTGTGTAAAGGACTCAAGGCTAGTGCTAAAGGAGTCCTCCTTGTTTAACTCTCTGTCTGCCTCATCGACCTCTTCTCATGGGAGTTTAGCATCCCAGAAACACAATCCTAATCTTACAGAACAGCACTCCAAGCACTGGAGGACGGACAATTGGAAAACCATATCTTCTCCAGCTTGGTCAGACGTCAGTTCCCTATCGGACTCCACCAGGACGAGGCTGACGAGCGAGTCAGACTATTCGTCCGAGGACTCGAGCTTAGAGTCACTAAAGCCAGTCAGGAAGAAACCAGAGCACAAAAAGAAAAACACCCCCCACAACACTGTTTCTGAGAAAAAGAATTCATTCCATAGCAATGTGGATGGAGCAATTCCAAAGCTGGACAAGGAGGGGAAGGTTGTTAAAAAGCATAAAACAAAACACAAACATAAAAACAAGGAGAAGGGACAGTGTCCTGTCAGCCAAGACATTAAAATAATCAAAACATTTTCTTTTGAGTTTGAGGACTCTAAACAAAAGCCTGAGAAAGCCTTGATAGTAGAGACAGAAAATCCAGTCGAAAACAAGTTGAAAGTGTTAAAGCACGATCGGGAACATGGTAAGAAGGAGGAAAAGCTCCCCAAAGGTAAAGCAGAGGAGAAGGAGTGGTTGTTTAAAGATGAGACTGGAAAATCCTCAAAAGAGGAGAAATCGTTAAGAAAAATCAAAGATGGTAGTAAAGACCTGAGCAAATCCTTCAGAGAAGGATTGAGTAAATCAGAAAAAGAGAAACCTGTCAAGGAGAAATCTCCCAAGGAGGAGAAGCCGAGAATACACAAGGAGGAGAGAAAGAAGAAGTCAAAGGACAAGCAGTCCAAATCTGAGAAGAAGAATGAGCTGAAGGAGGAGAAGGTTTCTAAACTAGAGAAAGAAAAATCCTTCAAGGAAGAGAAGGAAAAATGCAAAAAAGAAAAACTTTACAGGGATGAGTCTGGGTTTGATGAGTTTAATAACAAAACTCAATTTGCTGAAAGCGAGGACACGAAGTTCAGCCTTTCGGATGATCAGCAGGAGAGGTGGTTTTCAGACTTGTCCTCTGATTCATCCTTCGATTTCAAGGGTGAGGACAGCTGGGATTCTCCAATAACGGATTTCAGGGAGATTAAAAATGACACCGTGGCAAAATTAATCATAGAACCCGTGAAAGAGGAAATTAAAGACAAGAAAAAGGAAAATAAAATGAAAGAGAAGAAGGAATACAACGAGAAGCGGAATGAAAAGGACACTTTCTTAAAGAAGAAGGAGAGGGATTATGTGGAGAAAAGCTCTGAGAAGAAAAAGGACCAAACAGACAGACACAAAGTTACTCCCAGTTATTTGCCTGAAAAGGATAAGAAAAGGAAGGATTCTGTGGAGACTGGCAAGGAGAGGAAAGAAAAAGACACAGGTGAAACCACCAAAGACAGAAAAGATTCCTCTGATGGCTCTAAAGAGCGAAAAGATCCCAAGACGAAGCAGGAGGAGCCCTATCGAGATGACTTCAAGGAGTACAGCTGTGAAACATTCTTCAAGGATAAGTCTGACCCCGAGTTCAGTGGGAAAACCCTGGAGAGTTGGGAGAGGCACCATTCTGGGAAGGAAAAGGAGAAGAAAGATGCTCCTGATAAAGAAAAAAAAGAAAAGGTGAAGCCAGAAAAATACAAGGAAAAATCCAAAGAAGGCGACAAGGAGAAAAATGAAAAAGCTGCTCCAGAGAAAATCCTGAAGGACAAAGAACTAGAGAAGAGTTTCAAAGAGAAGAAAGAAACCAAGGAGAAGTACAAAGATCTTCACAGCAAAGACAAAGAGAGGAAGAGTTCTTTCGACCAGGTGAAGGAGAAGAAAGAGAAAAACTTTTCCACAGACAGAGACGATTTCTCCGAG